>NC_058125.1:24460596-25660596 GCF_914725855.1 Thunnus albacares | reverse complement strand
GCAGCGGTGTGGCTCGGTGACGTGTTTTTAATAGTGTTGGGACAGCAACGGAGGTCTACGGCACAGAGGAATAAGATATAACAGGCTTTGGATACACACACAATACTTGTAAGTAGATCGGTTCATTGCTGGTTTGTCTCTTCACATGAGATTTGTTGACAGTAAGAAAAATATAGAAGCCTTTTAACTTCTACCTCAGTGTTTTCATGTATATAGCCTTGTACCTTTGACTTTTTTTTTTTTATCAAAGAAGCAGATATTTTCTGATGCAGTTGTTCATCTGTTGTACTGATGATTCGACCAGGAGACTTCATGTTGATCACAGCTGTAGAAGAGCTCCAACTGTGAGTTACATAACACTGTCTATGGGGAAAATTAATGGGATTTTTTTACCTCTACTACTTTTTACTTTACCAAAATTGCTCCTTCCACTTCACAACTCTATAGATGATTCTGTGCATGAAAAAAACCAAAAACTATATAATGAATAAAATGTGTAATTAAAGTGTTTAAAAAAACATCATCATTACCAGTTGTTTCACCTGGGTGAAGAATGCAGCTTTGTGGATTCTGCGGACCCACAATAAAGGTTTTCCAAGTCAAAGCACCACAGTTTGTTCAACAAATTCCAGTTCTGATCCTCCTATTATCTGCCTATCAAACACCCACTAGAATGTCAGGTTGGCAAAAAAGCAAAAGAATGTGAGGGATGCGAGTGGTAGCGTGATGTAGCTGCGTTACGGCAGAGCTATTCGGTCTTTTGTGGCCAACCACAACAGGGTGACAATGCTTCAGAGAGGGGTTTGGGTTAATACGAAACCAGAAACGAAACAAAGATCTGCTGCTGCCCCCCACCCCCACCCCTGACCCCCCCCACCCCCCCCAACCCCCGACAGCCACACACACATACTGTAACAGCCAATTAGGAACGACCCCATCATCATCACCATCATCATTACGAGGCCGAATTGTTTTGTTAATTCAATCTGGCCTCACTTGTTCTTTTTATAGAGCATGACACAGACACGACAAACAGCAGCGGGCCGAGAAACGCTCGACAAATCAAATCAGTGGACAGATTTTCCTTCACAGGTCTGATATGGAAGAGGAGAGCAGACCGTAACGGTCATGTGCAGGTACCAACATGGATGCACATGTTATAACATGTATTACATCAAGATCCCATGCACCGGGTTCTCTGATCCTACTGTAGATTTGTTGTATTTTGTCTGATTAACAAGCCTAAGCAACAAAATCAACTGACTCACAGTCTGTTAGTAACCAAGGGAAGCACCATGTCTTATATGGTCCTGACTAATTTACAGTTATAAATAGAGATGTGTGTATGTGTGTTTGAATGAGAGAGAGAGAGACACAGTGCTATCTGGGAGGAAGGCAAAACTAAAAAGAAAAGGGAGCATTTTTTCACCAGTTTTTTGACCAATAGAAACCATAAAAGGCCATAAAATCTGACATTACTGATATTATCATTACTTCTTTCTGCTTTAATGAAGGGGAATGGAATTATTTCATAAACACTGTATAAAAAGAAAGTCTGCTTCTCCAAGCCTTACCCAATTATGATTTGATTAAAAGTATCTTAAAGTTTATCCTCAATAGTAGCAATTACTCTGCAGTCACAATAGAAGGCCTACCTGAGAACCTCTCCCTCTCAACTTTTTCCAGTTCTTTAAAAGTTGATATATCTATTTTGATAAGCAATTGTTTGTCTTTTTTTTTTCCAAATAAAGTTGTCAAAGATTTCCTCGTTCCAGCTTCTCAATTATAAGGATTTTCTTTGTGTTGTGTGGTAGTAAACTCATGTTTTTTTTATTCTCGATTAGAGCTCACCTTGATATGAAATACCTGATTTTCACAATTCTGACTGTTTATTGACCAAACCATCAATTGATTAATTGAGAAAATGAGTGGGAGCTTAATCAAGAGCCAGAAAAAATGTCCACAAAACACTTTTGTTTAACATAAACAGAAACTATGGAGACACTTAAGATTGTTACTATATTGTTGATATTAATTAATTAAAAGTATATCGCATTTGGGTGATCTCACAGCAACTACTGTGCCTCTGCATATTTGTCACTATGCAGAGGCACAGATAAATCATATAAACGTGGGTATTTGCAGACAGGCTCTATGAGTTTCTCTTCAAAACTTTTTGCTGTTGTGGACATTCGAGTCTGCTGCTGACCTCATTTCCTCACACTGCCCCAACCGGTCATTGGATACCAACTCTTAAATATTTCTTTGACCAACATGACAATCTACTCCAAACACGGGGAAATAAAAGAATGAAAACAAATAGTTCAGTCAAGCAATTTACAAGGATTTTTTTAATGACAGACTCCTACATGAACTATATCTCAGGTCACTGGTTGATGTACTGGGAGGGGTTGCATGTCATACAGTGTTCATTGTCTTTGCTCTTTACTCCTCCTAAATTTGGACACTGAGTCTGTATCCTGTGTGGCAGCTGCTGGGCAGCTAAATCATATTGTGTAATGTTTGATGGCTGGAGATCTATAGAGGTGAGGAGTTAGAAGAGGCCTTGGCACGGACACAGCTCTTCATGACTGCACTGCCTGGTGGCACTTGCAGGAACGTAGCTGTTTATCATATTTTGACTGGTGACGTCAAACACAATGGTAGCACTCACAGCTCATAACCTGCTGGTTCTTCCATGATGTCTGATTTTCTGCTCTCATGCTGTAATTGAAGATCCTCTTGCTGCAGAGTGAATTGTTGTTAAGACATTTTTCACAGGTCTATTGGAAAGAAATATGAAATGAGAGACTCGAGTGAATGAATGAATCTCATATTGTCATCCAACAAACATTTTGGCTGAAGCATAATGTTTACACAGACAAAAGTCAAGACAATTCTAACAATGAAGAGCTGAGTCTGACAAGCTGAGTCTAAGATGTCCTAAAATGGTCTGGTGCTAGCCTCAGGCCAAACTTAACGTTTTTTAATCCCACTAAGGTGCATTTAGACGAAATCCAGCGATGCGTGAATAACTGCGGTGCATTTACGCCGCAGGGATGTGGACGACATCGGGCTCAGCAAAAAAAAAAAGCAGAGGTCATCCATCAAAAAACCGGGCTCAACTTTTGACGGAACACAATGCGATGTCATCCGACGAGGCGCTAGGTCGGCCAATCACGCAAGCAGACGATCAGACACCCACGGGAAGTAGAACCTCATTGTAGCAGTCCACTGTTTACCGAGGGACTGTGAAGATGGAAGAGAGACTGATCGCCACTGTGATGACCTTTCCAGGACTGTACAACCCTGCAGCGAGGGAGTACAAAGACGTAAACCGCCGTTCACTCACTTGGCATTGTTTTGGGCTGCAAGTTGGAATTTTCTGGTTAGTATTTCTATTTGTGCTACGATCAGACATGTCACACGAATGCGCCATGTAGTGACACGCCCACACCTCCACAGAACCCTGCATGGTAGCGCCACATTACCGGATACATAGAGATGAGTTGTTATGTAGGCTGAGTCCAAAATCACTTCCTGTTTACTATGTAGCGTACTACATTTAACTTCCTACACTTTTATTTGAGTGTCCAAATGTTGATTGTGTAAATATATCCACTATATAATGCCCTCAAAAATTCCACAATAGAACGAAAGATTTACATGTACATGCCATGGACACTACTTTCTGCTAACAATCCCACAATGCAACGCTCCACCTTTAGAGATGTGACAATTACCGTCACGCGACTCTACAGCTGACGGTGATGAAGCAAAATGACGTTTAGTTAGTGTGTCCTGAGTGTCTGTTATGTAGAGAGTAGGGGTGTGCCTGAATACAAATACATTATTCGACAAAGCACAAATAGTGGGTTTTATACGAATATTTGTTTCATACAAATGTTTAAAAAATTATTTGTTGGGGGTGTTAAAAGATAAAGATATAGTTAAAAACCACCTAAATTTATCATGAAAATGTGTCTTAAAACTGAATAAAAGTCCATTTATAACGCCGATGTATTATCTTGTATGTGTGTAAGTTACTCTTTGGTAGACGCCATTGTAGCGGACAAACACAGCGCCGCCGTATGCATCTGGTGCGTGTTTACTCTTTGGTAGAGGAGGTATGACGCCATCGACAGGCGACCAAATGAAACGGTCCGTTACTTTGATTAAATTACAGATTTCTCTGAGTTTGAACACTGTTGGAAACATTTGAGATAATGTAAGTACACAACTCAACAACATATATAACATAGGTCTAGTTGTTTTTGCTTTAAAGACTTTACAAACAGACTTAGTGATGGATTTACTGATCTAAATGACTGGTTTAAAACTAGTTAGTAGTTAATTAGAACTACTAATTAGCCGGTGCAGCCCTGTCCTGGTGTGTAATGATCATCAAGGTCTCTCAGGACTTTAATCTTGTTAACAAGTTATATTTTGGAGCATGATCCTGACTGGCACAGCAGATACACTTCACAGTGTGACAGATTTGTTGTCCAGCATGTTTGACCAGGAGGGAGAAGCTTCGACGTGTCGGTATCCGTGAGCCTCACCAGTCTTGTCAGGCTGTGCCAACATGCCAACCTGCTGGCCCGCGCATTGCCTGCCATATTGTTTGACCCGTATCATCATGTCTCACGCTTTTACACCAGCTCTTTCTTCACCTCAAGGTGTCAGCGGTTCCGGTTTCAGTAATAAGTGGGATTACTGTGATATCCTCACAGAATCTATAGACTGTTTGCTTAAGGTTTTACCAGCTGTGTCATAGCTAATATGTGACTCTTCCTGTTCTGGCTGGTTAAGTGCAGGGCACTGGATCTGTTTATGCTGGAAGGACTTTTTGACTTGAACATGTGCTTCTTGGTGTTTAGTCAACAGCACAGTGACTCACACTTATTTCAATCCTTTGGTGGGTTAGAAATACACTTTTCAAGAATCTGGGTTATGATGCTTTTACAAGATTGCAGCGTCAGGGGCCTGCTTCTTCAGAGTTTAACCCTGAAACAGAAATTAGTCACTTCATGCCAGAGCTTTTTTTTAGAAAGCTTCTGTTGCTGTCAGCTCCTTAAGGCAGAGACACATATTATGACTGTTGAGCCGACTATGGACATGATTTGGGCGTGATGACTGACAGTAGCGAGTTACATTGGCTCTGTTTTAGTCTGGGTCAGTCGGAGTTGACAGTGAGCAGATAAAATGTGTGATATGTCAAGATTCTCATCTAAAATCTTGCCAGCTGGTCTCATAAATTAATGTGTGATATTTGCGACTGATGACATCACTTGTGTGTCACCTGAGGGAGACGTATGGAATAAATAAAGAAAAGAAAAGAAAGGTTTGTGGTGCGAGAGAAAAGAGAATGAACGTCTCTACAACATCAAATCAAAGAAGCTACACAGCCGGTCAGAACCCCAAAAGTTAGTTTAGTTTTACAAACTTCACTCACCTCCAATTTACACCCCACATTATCCACACCTCTCCATCCAGGGTCTCAACTAAACTCTTGAGCTTTTTTAAGAATTTTTATGCTTTTTCAACTCAAACTGCTCTGCATATAAACAGTGTAAGTGGTTGGTTTGGTGTCCGTGTTTGTTTTGGTACAAGAATACATGATAATTGCTGTTCTCACGGGATTTGCAAGATCGTCTACTGCCTGAACTCCAAACGTTACAGAGCAATGTGTTTACTAGTGTAAATACTTGTGAAATTTATGCCATTTCCTGACTGACAAAGACTAAACAGTCAGTGCCAGTCAGTAGAAACAATGTTTGTCTGATCTCTCCAGTCTTTGTAAGTTTCAGTTCATCTTCACGTTTGTCCCCAGCTTTTCTTGAAAGGTTGTTGACGCTCTCTTTGACTTGATTCATTGTAGCTGCTCTTTCATAAAGGATGATTGATTATACATGTGGCATTTTTTTGTCATCAAAGTTAGAATGGGTTTTTCTGACTATGCATTAAGGCCAAATTTTGTCCAGACATCTGTCGTATTTTGATCTGCAGAACAAACTGTTCCCTCCTTTACAAAATTAATAGACATCAAAGATTTTAAAGTGACCATGACATAGCCGTTTAGTGGCAGTAAGTGGAGGCTTACTGGCTTTCCTTTTCTGGATCAAAAGGAGCAAAGAAAGATAGAAACTGGGCAGAGTAGTTCTGAAGTAATTAGTCATTTGACAGAACAGTTTTGCTCATCAGTAAACAAAGTCATTGGAGAGGCTGAATTGGAGAGAATTTTCTGCATTTATATTTATTAAATATGAAGGTTTGCTGCTTTTATTTGCTTTATATTCTTGAAAAATAAATATTGTTAGGTTTTGGTCAGATTTCAAGATGTTGCCTCTGGCTCAGGAAACCTTATTTCACAATTTTATTACATTTTATAGTCTAAAGTCTTACAGATAAACCAGTAATGAAAATGAACAATGCACGTCATAATCTAATAATCTAATATGTGGAGCAAATGAAAAGCTGCAAGATTAATTAAAAACAAGCTTTACTGTAACAGCACATCATGACGTGTTTGGAGTACATTCTCCCCTGCAGCGGGCACACAGTCAACAATTAGCATTGAAAACTGTAACTCCAGAGCTCCATGTACAGTGCCATTCATTTTCATTTTGTCAGGAGGGCTCATGGCTTTGTTAGCATGGTGATTTTATCGCACAGGATGCATGATACACAAAGACATTGTCAATGATTAAATGGACACCACAGAAACTCGGGATAAGGCTGCATTGCTGTGTGTGCCAGATATCTACAGACAAACAGAGAGAGGGATTAACTATTCAGAGTGAGGGAGGAGTGAATGGAGAGGGAGGGGAGGGGGGGGGGGGTTATTCGCTGGTCAGTGTGGTTAATCGAGGACTGGGGCAGAGAGGAGAGAAAACAACAGCTGTGGAGAGGATGGGATTGTTTTAGAGAATGAGCCTTATGCTGGCAGAAGTCTGGCAAACACTTTACTTCTCTCACCTTGTCTGAAAGCAGCCGCATCCTGGATACATTACTCCAACTTCTGCCTGACCTCAAAACATGACAGTTAGGACAAACTGTCAGATGGAGGTGGTGAAGTAGTACTTTAAAGGGTCAGTTCAAGCAAATTAGAAAAAGACAGTTTTATACTTTACCTGTGCATGATGCAACCCTGAATGTAGGTTTTACTCACTGAGGTTTTGAGATATTGGTCTCTGAAAATTGTGTTGCCACCCCAAGACAGTGGAGGTAAATAGCATTTAATTTGTGGTGCTCAAAGAGATTGCAAAACTTAGATAGGGCCTTGTTATGGATAAATACCTAGCATCTGGATAAACGCTGGCCTGGTCAGACCAGCATTTATGTGAAATCAATCAATTTCAATGGAAATGCAGTAATTATTGGCGTTCCCTTGCAGGAACGACGTAAATCTGATCGGAAGTTTCTTGTACAGTTCAACTTTGACACAAGAAATTGATCTAATTTTGACAGTACAGACCTTTGAGGGAATGGTGAGCATGAAGGTCCAAAGTGGATAAAACTATCAAGTTAGCTGTGTCTCTCCATCCAATTTTATATAACCTTGTTCTGCTGCAGTATAAACTGCTCGACGAAAAGCATGATTTGATTTGATGATATGAGAAGCATGATTTGCAGTCAGTTGAGGTACAGGAGTGGATTATACAAATAGTTGATTGTTTTAACTTATTTTCTGGCTAGCGACCAAGCTAGCCAGACAGGCAGCAAGTCGGCTAGCCAGGAAGCTATTTAAGCCGGCTGGTACAAGGAATTTCCTGGTGTGACCAGACATTAAGGAGGCACCGATCCTACTTTTCTTCTGACCCAATTCCAATACTTAAATTCCTGGGTACCTGCCAATAGCAATCTAGTTCCAGTGCGCTCTTTTTGTCCCTACATTTAAAAGTTGTAGTCCTTACTCAATGGAAGTCATTGGGATCATTTTTATGTAAAGTACCATGAGGCTATGATTGCTGTAGCACTATAAACTGAGTCGACGGCCCAGCGTGACTGAATAAATGCCACCGATAGCTAACACACCAAATTTTTTAAACGTCATTGACAAAGAAGCTGTATTGAACATGATTTCAGAAGGCCAGTATTGGTGCAGATACTGAACCAGCGTATTGGATCAATGCATCCCCACCAGGAAATCACCAGGACATTGTTAATGGAAAGAGGTTTTTCTGGGAAAGTTTGTCAAACATACATTTTTAAAACTTGGCACATAAATAATAATAAGCTATAATAAATATGAAATAAAAAACTATCTGGCTAGATAACTTCACAAGAGTCACAGACAGCCACATGTAAGAGCCACAGACTGAGAAAATATTCTCTTTTTTTTTGAATCTGTAACACCCTAACATGAATTAAAAGCACAAATTGAGTCACATGCTTTCTTAAGTTTTCATAAGAGTAGCTTGGTATCCCAGCAGCGCACCATACACTGTGTCTGTGCAGGAGAACATCATGCTTTTTCTTTATCTCTGCATACACCAGAGATGTGACATCCCCCCCACTGTGCCCAGTTGTTGCTATGGGCACACAGCCCGGGATGGGAGGATGCTAACAACCAACCACGTCAGCTCTGGATCCACACTCCCCTGAGAGAGCCAGACGAAGAAGGTACAGGTAGTATACAAGCACATGAGTTAAAAGGGAACAGAATAAAAGAATGAATCTGCCAAAAATACCTGTATTGTTCATGATCTAAGAAAGCTGTAATTGGTTCATGCAAAGCCAAGTGTGACTTCCTGTTGTGTCTGAAGGATGCTTGGTGAACACGGCGTACCTTATTACACATTTAGCAACCAAAAGAGAAAATAGGCAGTGTACTTTATTTTCACATTGAGGACAGTTATAAGAAAAAGGGTATGGTTTGATCAAATTAAAAGAAAGTACAGGAGAGATTGTGATGTGTTTAAGTTAAAAGCCTGTGAAGAAATGGACTGTGCAACCTTTTTATTCCTGCAAGACTTGGTAGAGTTGGCTTTAATGCTGTGCCAGTGCTGGCCAGGTGCCAAATCAGATTATGACATCGCAATTATGCCTGAAAACCAACCGATTTCCACTAATAAAACTAGCAGATCAAAAGACTTCTTCATTATTATTTCCACAGGGCTTAAATTTTATTACTTTGTGGTCTTTATTTGATTTCATTTTCTCCTTAAACACCAAATACTGCAGTACACATCTCCTTACTTTACCTGTTATTTAACTTTGAGCATGGGCAGTTCAAGCATGACCTGATTTGGGTTTTGCCTTTTAAATACATTTTTAAATCTGTCATAAATAACTTATTCCACTCAAAATAAAAACAAGAGGCTACAGCCATGCTAGCAGCTCTGTGAGGCCGTACTTAAAGCTAAATGCTAACATCAGCATGCTCACAACAACAATGCTGACATGGTGATGTTTAGCAAGTATAATGTTTACCATGTTCTCCATCTTAATTTAGCATGTTTTTAGCAAAGTACAGCTGAGGCTGATGGGAATGTTATTAGTTTTGCAGGTATTTGGTGACACCAAAGTTTTAGACACATTTAAATTTTGCTTTAGAGGAAACGTAAGAACACAAACATGATTACACTTTATCCTGAGGGAAACACGAATATGTGTACCACATTTCACAGCAATCCATCCAATAGTTGTAGGAACATTTCACACAAAACAGAACAACCTCATGGTGGCACTAAAGGGAAAAATAACTGAGACATCAGTGTTAGTAAGGTTCATCCTCTGGGGACCATGAATGTCTGTACATAATTTCATGGCAATCCTTCCAATAGTTGTTGAGATATTTCAGTTTGGACCAAAGTGGTTGACTGATAGACCAACACTGCCATCCATAGAGCCATGCAAATAGCATAGCTAAAAACTTATTTTAGTTTAGTTTTAAAAGTTATCCTTTCATTCCGGATGAATTAACCTTTCCTAGGTCATATGACATCTTTTCAAATCAGTAAACTGCTCACTTATACGAGGTAGCCCGGAGGGTGGTGCTCCGGGACACAACGCCTTCAATAAAAATGTGCAGGACTGAAGTGGAACTCCTGTCTCGAGTGGAAGGATCAGAAGATCCCTTCAATCAGAGGCTTAATTTAGTCCTGATTACACCAAGGCAACCAACAAAGAACCTTCATTTACTGACTCCACTGTTGAAGAGAAATCTCCTTAAAAGCTTTCATAACCGTTTTACTATAGTGTCCCAATTACAGCAGTAACTGGGACATGATACTTAATAATAAGCGACACGAAGCTTTAGTTTGTAAGTGGTAATTATACCAATGATGACACTTAATTTGACAATGAATATGACATCTTTATTGTGCAGCTTAATCAGCGTTATACAATCCTTCACCATCCCACGTTATGAAATATAACGACAAAACACATAATTTTAATGACCTAATTAGCTCCATTTTATGTGATGCCTGCCCCTGCTGGTAGAAGATGAATCATATTGTCTTTCAAAACCATCACAAATCACTGTTTTAAGAATGATTTACATGACATAAAAAAGACTTGGTAAGGGTTGGGGAACAATTGTGGTTTGGGTTAAACTACTTCGTTAAAGTTAGCGGATCTCTGTTGTCAAGGCCATAAGATTTAAGATAATAAGATAAGATAGTAGGATATTTATTGACTTTTTACATCTGACTTCCCAAAAACCAACAAGACCATCCACTTCATTCAACAAAACCAACCGCCACCGACTTTTTTATGTAACTGTAACGATGACGACAATGAACTAACTCCAACTCTAATTTCCATAATATCAGTGGATAGAAACGTACATTAATTATCTTTTTCCTCTGCTGACTATCTGAAAATTTGATTAAAGTTTAATGACAACAGGCTTTTCACCCCGCCTTCAAATGTGGCTGTTCTGAACAGCCATGGACACTTTTGCTTTCAGACACGAAGACTTGAAAAGGTCATTAAAAAAAAAAAACCTGACTGTAGCAGGTAAAATAAATTGCTGTTGAACAGATGATCACTAAGTGCGTTTTCAAAACTCTGGTTTGTTTTCACCCTTGATACAATTCATTTGGACAGATCTGAACGCAGCAATTATACTTGGGTGCGGACCAAAACAACCGCACCAAGACCCTTTAGAGGGTGTTGACACAGTCTGGTCCCAAATCAATTCCGGAGTGGTTCATTTGCGGTGGGAACGTAATCCGACCTTGGCAGCAAGTTTGAGCTAAACGGCTCCCGTAGCCAGAAGCAGATGAGCAAAATCAACAGTTGATAGCAGCTAGCCAGAGAGGGAATCGAGGTCCGACCTGGACTAGTGCAATGAAGTACGTTGCCTTCTAGACGTTTAGATAAGAGCTTCATCAGGAACTTCTTCCAGACACATCTGACCAATGAGCGGAGTGAACGTTTTCATGTGGCTTTTTAGTGATGCATTTTGGTTCACTTGGATTATTTTTCTGTTTTACAAGAAATCAAACCAAAAGGAAAACTCAGTTTGCCAACTCATCCATTTGTTCAGATGAGAGCAAACAAACTATAGGTTTGAAAACAATCTAAGTTGGTTTTATACAATGCTAGTTGTTGAATAATCAAAGTATTTTGGGAAAAATAGAAGAAAAGCATCCCACCATCTGGTGTTTGTTAAAGCAGCCTTCAGTTTGGAGCAGTGACAGCTAGAATTTTTTCTCACCCAATGTGACAATTTCCTGGTTGGAGGCAGGACAAATTTCAGATATCCTGCTGTCCCCCCCCAGATCACATGGGCTGTGCACACACGATGATGGAGAAAAACCTGCTGTTAGATGTCCATGTACACCTCCGCTAAAGAGTTCACAATAACAGGCCAGTGGTGATTAATGCTGACAAGCCCTGGCTTTTATGGATGCTAATGGTACTGTGTGTGTGTGTGTAAGTGTGTACAAGTGTGTGTTTGCCACTGTCACCTGGCCTGATGCCCCTGCTGTTGCCACTGCCTCGGTCCTTAGTCACAGACTCGTCATTTTGCAGCTCTCGCCTCTCCATAGCAACCGGGGGTGTGTAAAGTGTGTATAGAGTCAGGTGTTGAGATAATTTACTGACGGTTAGATTTTAACCACAATAGCTCTGCTTTGCTATTCTTTTTTTCCAGAGTGATTGATGCACTGTTATATGGTTTGGTTTAAAAAAATATATCAGACTGCAGTTTATCTATCAATAACTGTGTTATATGTATGTGTTGTTGGGATAGAACTGACATTACTGAACATCTTAAAGCATTTTTTTGCCTCTTTTTGAGGTTTTCACTTGTTTCATACAGTAACAAGTTGTGAGCTAAACTGCAAGATTGTATTCAAACATCTTGTTTTGGATGTAAATGCGTCACATCAGTGAAGATTCTTGATTAAATGTCAACCCCCAGGACAAACAGTGTGGTCCCTGAAGTCTCATGCAGGTCTTTTCCAGCATAAGAAACCAGGGAATTCTTTGAAGGCCTTGGGGCCTTTTGAGTGGGAGGCCCATCCATGTCCCAAAGGTATGAGCTATAGAAAACACTCTGATCTAAAGAACATGTAAGCAGAGGCTCATCAGGTTAAAACACACAATCAAAACATTCACTGTATTCATGCTTGATATGACTGTATGACCTTTATATAAATTAAGCTAAAACAGCCTGTTTCAGACAGAGGCTGAACTGAGGGGCTGCATAAAGGGCCATTATAAGATAAATAAAGACTTTTTGACTGGAAATCATGTAAAGATACTCCAGTAGAGTGTCAGAATATAAATATAGACCTTGAAATTTGCATGATACGTCCTCTTTAACATTTTACAGGAAAAGAAAACTAACACAGGGAAACTGAAACCAGCCAACACTGCCATTCCTAGAGCTCAACAGCTAGCATGGTTAAAAACAGAAAGTGAGAAGCAGACATATCGTACATCTTCAGTAAGATAGCATGAGAGAAAATTGCTTGCAGATGCCTGTTCTATAACGCTTTAAAACCACAATCTTCTGCCTCAGGTTTGGTGAAATTCCACTGACTGTTTAAGTCTGAACATTGATCTATTTAAAAAGTATCTAATTTAATCTGAAGACGATCAATCCAGATGATGAAATTAGAAGAGGAAGGATAGCACAGAGCATTTTTTCCACATCTAATAAGGATGGTAGGTATTAGGAGAAGGCTGAGATGCATCCTGAGATAAGGAGGAGAAGAAAGACAAAAGCTCCTCTTCTTCCATCAATAGAGCTGTTTGTTTCTTCAGCTGAGCGTCTCCTCCCAAGTGCCTTTCACACACTGAGAGAGACACTGTCAGGGAGAGTCGATGCTTTGTGTGGCCGCAGATTACATCATCTGTAAAATGGCCCACAATGGCCAGCTTGGTGATCATCATGTCTTAAAATACAAGGGGAATACTGCTTGTCTCAGCAAATTATTTTTAACGAGACTAACAGTCTGCAGTCATGCTAGCAGCTCTGTGAGGCTTTACTTATAGGCACAGCAGAGCTTTGAGCTAAATGTGAATGTCAGCATGCTTACATTCTTACAATGACAATGCAGGTATAATGTTTGCCATGTAAGGTATTTGATCTTAAACCGAAACAATGGAAACATTTAAGGGTGAGGTGAGGTCAGGTTGATAATCAAGTTATATCTCGTTTCTCCCTTCACCCCAGAGAGTTTTTCTAGTTTTTCAAGTGTCATGTGTGCACCAGTTCACTGATTGCCCTGCACTTTTTAGTCTGGTTGAATCAGACTCTGGTTCGTTTTCCTTGACCCAACTACAAGGCTCCTGTAGCCAGGTTTTCTTTATATGCTGGGATGCGGATGAGCAAGCAACTAGCTGTAGAGTGAATTGAGTTCAGACCTTGGCTAGCACAAGAAGAACGTTGTATTTGGCCAAACAACCTTTTTCTTGTGTTTACGTTCTTGCTCCCACCCGAGATACATTTGACCAATAAGTGGAGTGAATGTCCTCATGTGGGTTGCAGTGATGCATTTTGGTTCGCTTGGATTTTTCTGTGTGTGAAAAGAAACTGAACCAAGGAGAAAATGCACCAAGTTTACCAACTCGTCCTCTGATTTGAACCAGAGCTAAAAAACTATAAGTTTGTAAACCCCCATTAAAGCAAGCATGGCTACCAAAAAGTAGTCTACTGACACCTTTGGCCACCTCTGCCTCATTACCCTCATTTTTCAGGCCATAGTGGTTCCTCGAGAGTCTCCTATACTGACCTTTGGTGACCAATGGTGTAACTGCATCCCTTAGTCAGTGGCCCAGTCTGTGACAACAGAAGCACCTATTCCTCTGGAAAATTTTATCAGCTTTGGCATTTTCCTGCCAGGAAACCACCTACAATGAGAGATAAGACGATTTAACGGGAACTGACTAACCCATGAGACCCAGCAAGGTAGCTCAGTCTCCTTGCTGCCGGGTCGCTTCTATATGTGCTTGTAAAATGTACATCTTAAAGGCTCATTATTGCAGTTTTGTATTTCTCTGTAATGTAGCGCAATGTTAACAACGTTACTCATACCATTCTTTCTCAGCCCTGGAATCCATGTTCTGATGTTCCCAAAAAATATATATACATTTAGATAGTTAAATTAATATCATAAACGTGGGATGACCAGTCGAGTAATGGCTTGAACTAACAACTGTTAGTCGACTTGGAAAGTCTTTGGTCGGGGGGCAGCCCTAGAAAAAAATAACCACCAGCTAATCTGGTGAGAACTGTTGAATGTTAACACAACCACATTTGCTTATAATGAAGTATTTAACCACATCATGACTGTAGGATTATCCTTTTATATCCATTATATAACTCAGTAGTCTGGATTAACAGCAGCATCTTGTAGTTATTGTTCATTTAATAATCATTTTACAGCTAGTAGCTGTTTCCTTGGAAATAGCACTTTCTAGTCTCATGCACCAAACATTGTAAAACTTGTAAAACCAACTGTTTACACAAAGAGCTGTTGGCTGGGAGTTTGATCCCTGACAGATTTCAGTGAAAGTTTGTCTTTTCTGTGTTTAGATTTTTATAAATATAGAGAAAATTTTATGGGAATACTTTTCTTTCCATCACTTCTACTCATATGGCAGACAGTATTTTTGGAGAGATCTTCCATTGTTTCTTTTGTGTCATGCAGCTATTTTAGCATGTTTACGGAAATTAACCAGCGAGCCTCTATCAGCCAGTCAGCCTATTGTGCAGTTTGACATGGACTGGTTGTACTTTTCCACTTGCCCCTGAAATCTGTGGGTAACCTGGGATACACACTTCAAAACCACATGCGGTCAGCATCATTTTTGGACTTTTAGACACAACGCTGATGCAAAATACCTCATGTACCTCTTTTATTCTGAAAACAGAGTGGATGTTCTGGACTCAGTGATACGGTTCGTCATGTGCTTCCAAAGACTGACACAAATCTGCATGGAACTAAATGAGGAAATACCCCATGAGGAGTCATCTCCGTCAGAGCATCAATGTGTCGGGATGATGTCCAAAAACAACCAAGCTGTTTGGCAGGAGCTCTGTGGCTGTGGATCATTTTTAATGTTAATGCGTCACATAAAAGCAGAGGCTTGTTTGACTGGCAGGTTGACATCGGTAAGAGTCAGTGGAGGATGTGAGTAAAATAATAAACTGTCATAAATATATCAAATAGAAATACTAAAGTAAAATTAATTGCCATGAAATTATACCATGTATTTGGCTACTTACCTAACGGGCCTACAGAGTACAGGCCTCAGTTTTAAGTGACTGATAGTAACTGGCAGCTATTCTGATTATTGAATAATCGTTTCTGTCATTTTTCAGGCAAAAAGGCAACATATTCTCTGGTTTCAGCTTTTCAGATACGAGGATTTGCTGCTTAAATTAAAAATCCTCAGATTTTGGACTGTTGGTCAGACAAAACATGCAAGTTGAGGGCTCTGACTCTTTGTGAATGCCATTTTTTTTGCTTTTTTTAAACAATTAATCAATTAATCAAGAAAATAATCAGCAGATTAATCAGTGATGAAACGAATTGTTTGTTGTAGCCCTGTTAGTTATTATTTCATGGTGTTTTTACCAAGTATCAAGTTCAATTTGATATTCATTTATATATATATATATATATATATATGTGTGTGTGTGTGTGTGTGTGTGTGTATGTATTTCCATTTAATATTTCCATTTCCATTTCCAATTATTTTTAACTGTCTGCACACTGCCTGGACTAATTTAATTACAGTTGGATAAAATCATTAATAGTAAATCTCTTGGATTCACTACATTGAAATACAGTATATACTTGCCTGCAGTTACAGTGTTTTGGCTTGTAGCTGTTGCTCATCAGTGTTGATGAAGCGTGTCTACATGTGATCATCAGCACTGACATCTGAAACAGGGTCCAGCTTTTAGTGTAAAATCTTCTCTCGTGGCTTCTACTTATCTGAAACATGACAGTTACTCAGTGACATTGCGACACTGCCTCAAGGCACAGTCACAATGACACAATATGGGATACACTTTTGAATCTCAAATAATTTAAAGGGTACCTTTTATGCTTTTTTGTTATTTTCAGTCATGTAAGTCATGTAATGTTACAATGTCGGATGTGCATATTAAATGTGGCCGAAGTGTCAAATGATGAGGTAGATGCATGTAGAAGCAAAAAACACCGGCTTCAGACTGCTCTGAATGCTCAGTTTCCAACAGTTTTTTCTACTTTCAGCCCGAGCCGATGTCGGCTGGTGACAGATTTATTTATATGTTAGTCTGCTCCACGCACAGCACGTGAGTTAGCTGCTCCGCTAACGTTACAGGATTTTTTTCCATTGTTTTGGGGGGTAGTGAAACCAGGCCATGACTTGAGTCGAGCTGGCTCCCAATGAGTGTTTCCATTACGCAGCAGGGCAAGTTAAATAAATAGTTTACCTGTTGGAGGTGTACTGGTTGTCTGCAGCTTTTCATCAAACATCATCATCACTGTGGCTGAACTAAACGAAACATAGTTGTTGGAAGTTGAAACATAAATAATTTCTGACAATCTGGCGGGGTTCTCATTAATAAAGTCTTTCCAGGGACCCTATGAAGGCAGAAGTAGCCCTACATGCAACATAACACCTTTATCTTAACTAAATCAGATTTGGTTTTTATAAATGTCTTTGGTTCCTTAGCGATATAATACATGTGCTCTGTGGTTCTGTTATACTGAAGAGGATTAAATGTAAGCCAGCTCACTTTCTCAAACGCTTCAGTGGTTTTCAAACGATCAGGTGAAAGATGGAAAGAAGAGTCAGGCGCTGGCTGAACGTGCCATTTAAGCAGACACAGGAATCCTCTTGTGCTGATTTAAGGTGAACGTGGTGTCAAACAAAGACTCAGCAGTAGTTTTGAACTTGCGCAGGACAGCTGACCTTTGACCTTGTGATGCTTCACTTGTTTTGAACTCAGTGATCTGATTTGCGATGTTTACTGTGATCACGGGAGTCCCGCAGTGAAAGACGAGCTTTGCCTGCAGCTCCTTGTTTGCTCCCTTTTGATGTTTAAGACGAATATGAACCTGTGATTTCCACACAAAGCTGCAGGTCAGAATGAGTCTAGATAATAATGACGAGATAATGATGGGAACCAGAGAGAAATGTGAGAAACTGACACAGCTGAGCTTTGAGCATGTATAGAAAGCATTATTATATGTCATCATTGGCATCATTAGGTTCATTATCTCAGTCAGAGTTAGAGGGTTTTGAAAATATACACAGTATTTTTCTATGCATAGGATCTCAACTACTAATACTGTATAAATATATATAATTTCTAGAAGGCAAAGCTACCAGTGTCTACATGCAATACATTAAGCTTTGTGTCTATATCCAACCCTGTCTCCTAGAAATTATGTTAATAATCGAACTAAATTGTTTTCATTTGATGGTGGGCATAAAAAACACAGGAATCTAACACTAGAGACTCTCATTTAAAAAGCCTCAACTTCTCTCTAGAAATACTAAATCAATAATTTTTTTTCAACAAGTCATTATGGTCTCAATCTCTAAATTCAGGCCCTCTAATAAATGTGCTGGTGGTCATTTTGTAAATTATTGCTCCGTTAATAAGATTTGAAGACTTAGTAGTTTTGATGTCTGCTGTTTTGGCTCACCTGATCCTGAGTCGGACTATTGTCACAATATTTCACTAAGTTTAATGTTACTTGATCACAATACCTGCCCTGTTAGCACAGTTTAGCTAAAGTAGCTAACGTTAGCCCTAGTGTGCAGTGCTCAGTGTTCCCAGTAAGCTAACGTTAGCTTCGTGATTCCAGAAGGAAACACCCTGCACTCCTTATTTGGAAGGTCCTGGCTCCAAACGGACGAGATGCAACTCTGAGCTTCAAACCGGCTGCAACGCAAACCAACGGGGGGACGTCACACTTCGCTACATCCATCTATATATACGATCTACGGTTTAGGCCACAAAAGCACTTTGGTTAAGATTAGTGAAAGATTTTGGTTTCAGATCACTGCAGACTTTTTTCTGTATTAAAACAAGATTATGATCTTTCTCTAACCTCATCCAAGAGCTGCCAGTGCTTAAACATAACCATAAAAAAGTTTAATAATGTGGTACTATGAGCAGGTACTGTACTGCAAGATCGGCACAATATGGTGAAAAAAAAAAAACACTGAACGTTTTACTCGTACATTCAGTATCAACATTTTTGTAACTTGCCAGATACGTCAGTTAACAATAATTCAGGCAGTATTACATTTTCTGCAAAATACATCTACTGTTGCAAGTATATAACCATAATTTCTAGAGTTGCAGAGGTTTACCTGTGCCTGCTGCACGAGTGTTGTTGGATTTCTGCTCAGTCATGGAAACAAGAGCATGTGACAATTACAGGAAGTCGGGGGGCATTCAGCCTCTGTAACCTTTACATAAAAAACGCGACAATTATGAGAAGCTGAAAACTTTATTTTCAGAGGCTCTTTGATGGAGTGTCAAGTTGCAGCGCAGTTGTCCTGCCCTTCCTGCACCAGTGGCTGAAACACTCCCAGATCCTCTGGTATCTTTGGATGACACTGGAAACGGGTCAGTGGAGTCTAAAAATGGACGTCAGCCCTCCAACAGTTATTGTCTCCTGTCTGTCACACCCTTTTTCCCCTCACACACACACACACACACACACACACAGCTGTTTCACACAAGGCGTATGACAGCTGGTTGCGGTGAACGTGCACGCTACAGAGGTCAGGGTGGTGTGGAGGCACACTGAACTGTGGGAAATCCCAGGGCGGGAGGCTCTGGAAGCGATGAGGAGCAGTTGATGGTGAAAAGTATCTGTCAGCTCTTAAAACAGTAAAGATTAATGATATTTCCCTTGTGGTTTCTCGGTTTATTTCTCATAAAGGGACGGACATTCGCATCAGAGCTCCCAAACTGTGGAATAGTTGTTGCCTTTGTTCAGTCTCTATGATTGCTTCAATGCTTTTATGCATCTTGTACTGTAAAACACTCAAACACTGTTAAGAAAACTGCTATACATACATTTTTATTGCTGTTATTCATCATTGTTAAACATTTTCCTTGTCGTAAAGTCACACAGACACTGCAAACATCCATATTTTCAATACTTTTGGTAATGAATGTTATTTATCAAGCAAAAAGGCTTTTTTTTTTTTTTTTTTTTTTACATTTTATAGATAATTAATCATTCCTGATCTTATGAGTAGCAGTTGAGAAAGTAATCACTACAAGGTCCATTTTGTGGCAGTTCTGGTGCTTTCGACCATATCACATGATCTTCATCAGCAGACGGGTTTGCAAACTCAATGGACAGTAAGTGCTTTAAGTGCACACAAAGAAAAAAACATCTATAAAAATTCATGGGTAAACTCAACAGCTGATCCAGCTCCAAAGCAGCTACGAAATGGACCTTAACGATTATTTAGTAACACTTTATAATGATGATCGGTAGTAAGTCATTTATAAGACATTAGTTAATGACGAACTAATCGTGAACCAAACATTAGTATACATTTGTAAATGATTGCCGGCCAGATGCTTCGTAGAACACAAGTGTCAGTTTGTGGTTCTGTGGGAGAACCTGTACATTGTTCCTCAGTTCTATACCATCCCAAACTACTTTCATCATCCTCATCAGTTATAAATGATGTGTAAATGTACGACTGAATCATTTGTAAGTTATTTACAAGTGCTTTTGCATCCCACTAATCTAAAGTGTACATTTAAGCTGGAAAAGTGAAAAATTGTGGAAAATAAGTTCAACCAATTTTATTAAAGTCAACATATGAAGTAGGGATGTGCCTGAATACACATTATTTGGCAAAGCACAAATAGTGGGTTTTATACGAATATTTGTTTCATACAAATATGTTAAAAGTTATTTATTGGGGGTGTTCCTCAGAGATAAAGCTGAGCTACTGACACAAGCAAAGTGCTCTTAAAGACTCTCCATAACCTGTTGTTCCTCTTCTCCTTTCCACAAAGTTAGGTTGTAAAAAAAAGATAAGCAATAAATGAAAAGTGCAAAGTAATTATCGCCTTTGAAGTTCCTCCCTACATGTGACACGGTGTGCTGTCTCTGTGTTATGGGTGTACAAATAGATAGGTCTGGCTGCAATGAGGCGATGAGTTAAGTTTTAGCTCAGTAATCATAATAATTTTCTAAAATTAAGTGTAATGAAAACAAAAATAGGATTTTTAAGCCTCTTAACACTTTTATTCAAACACAAATACAGGTACAAATAATTTTGCTGCCTCAACAAATACAGATACAAATACAAATACTGGGATCTCTGCACATCTCTAATATAAATTATATCAGACTTGATTAAATGGAGTAAAACTTAAGAGAATTGCAATAATTATAATTATATTACCAACACTCTTTTTTTAAGTATGATGTCAAATATACTTTGAATAATTAGTTCGCATCAACACAATTTACATTTTTAGTAACATTCAATTGTTTTTTTTATGTTTGATAACCACTTCTTGTGGTTTAACTCTAAACATTGTTTAAACTTTAACATGGAAACCAACAGATGATATAAATCAATTTCTGTCAGTCGGATGAACAGACCTGATGTTTTCTACACAAAAATTACAATTTGATTCTGCAACATGTTTAGTTGCCAGTAAACAGCTTGATGACAAACAGACAGTTTTAAAGTGTTGCTGTCTGATGTCTGATTCCTAAACAAACTCCATTAAACCAGAAACTTCAAAAGGTTCCACACTGTGCCACACATACTGGAATAAACAATAAAGAGCCATGCACAAGCCGTGTCAGGCAAACAGCCATGTTTGATTATGTGAGTCAGGATAATGTACTTGTAGGCTGGTTTTAGCCTCATATACCCTGTTTCCACCAACTGGAGCCTCGTACTGGTGCTGATGCTGGGTTGGTGCTGGTTCGCAGTTGGTTCAACTAGCAAACTTTCTAAGAACCAGCTTACTTTTCAACGGGCCAGAGAGCCCAAGCTACATAACTGCACATGCTTTCGGTTTCCTAATAACGCAAACACCAACTTCAAGCACTTCACACTCCAACACAGTAGGTGGCGGTAATGCACCATAACCATAGACTGTATAAAAATATGGACGTAGTTACCGTGACGTCACTCGTTGGTTTCTGAAGAGCGGTTTTGAAGCTCAAAGCGAGCTGCTCGGGCCGTCGCCATCTTGGCAGTACATGACGCTGCCTAACTCCCGGCCAATCAAAAATGGGCGAAGAGGCGGGGCCGAATGGCTGAAACAAGCCACCTAGCGGCTGGCGGACCTGTCACTCAAAGCAGCCATGTCCTTCATTATGCATAACTTTACAGCTTAATAAAATTTAAACGAGTGAGTTATAATAAAATTCACCCCCTGTACAGTTGTCATGAAAGGAGAAATTAGCTACAGAGACCAAAACCGTTGTTTGTACCAGGCTGTAAACATGTTTATTTCTGCTGTAAAGTTGGGCATTTTAACATGGGGGTCTATGGGGATTGACTCGCTTTTGGAGCCTCAAGTGGCCATTCAAGGAACTGCACTTCCGCAATGGCTTCATTTTTCAGCCCCGGTGGTTGCCGTTTGACCATTATGCTGGTTGTCACCCACCACAC
This sequence comes from Thunnus albacares, assembly GCF_914725855.1. NCBI lineage: Eukaryota > Metazoa > Chordata > Actinopteri > Scombriformes > Scombridae > Thunnus > Thunnus albacares. Next base: position 25,638,507 of record NC_058125.1, on the reverse strand, counting down.
TTCAAGCACAACTACATACGACCATAAATGACAACAAAACGCAGTAAAGACTATTGCTGTGTCTCAAATCGCATACTTCTGTACTTACACTTCACATTTTGAGTGCATAAGTGCGTTCACACTGAGAAGTATGGGAAACGCAGTGCATTGTGAGAACCCGGATGGTGCACTCAAAACGGTCAAGAAGTTGAGTGTGGAACTATGGACACTTCTCACCCTCGTTGGTCGCCATCTTGGCTACGTAGCAGAAGGGGAGGGACCACTTTTCAAACTGGAAACGGCGGCCAGGTATGTTTTGACTACGGTGAACATCGCCACATTATACAAATGTAAGTTATACATGTGTTTTTTTAGCACTAATCACCACTATACTGTTGTTGGATATAAGCCATCTGTATGTTTTTTGGGTTAATTTAGCAGTCTGTAATGATTTGGTACCATGAATGATAACGCGAATGCTAACGCTAGCTAATGCTTATTTGCGATCGTCATTTCCAGTAAGTGATTTGAGACAACACTACCCTGTAGAAATTCACACACTTTGCCAGTAAATACATAGTGTACACTAGGGATGTGCAGAGATTCCAGTATTTGTATCTGTATTCGTTGAGGCAGCAAAATTATTTGTATTTGTATTCAAATAAAAGTGGACAGAGGCATAAAAATCCTGTTTTTGTTTTTATTACACTTTTAATTCTAGAAAGTGTTACAATAAGTGTTCATGAAGCTTGTTCATGAAGCGTGTGTCAGTAGCTCAGCTTTATCTCTGGGGAACACCCCCAACTCCGGGAGTGATGTCCAAATTAGGAAATGTGCGTCATGTAGCAGGTGGATGTGACTCCCCTCGTTGAGACCTGCTGATAGACGTCACAGCGGAGCAGAGGAGAGACACTGAGATAGCGATGTAACCGACCTGCACTCTGGTGTTTGACATGGTTTATTTTTCTTCCTGAAAACAAATCATTTTTGAAATATTTGTATGAAACAAATATTTGTAAAAAAAAAAAAAAAAAATCCCACTATTTGTGCTTTGCCGAATAACGTATTTGTATTCGGGCACACCCCTAGTGTTCACAGTGTACTACATGAAAGTGTACTAACAGAGGTATGTGATTTGAGACACAGCTTATGTTTATGTTATTTGCCTCATTTATGTGCACTTGTTTCATTTCAGCCCGGTGTCAGAGTCTCTACTGCTTTTCGCTGTCATTTATGGTCATGCTATTTCTCTCCTCTGCTCTGTGTTTCACTGCGGGTGGGGCTCAACCCCCCCCCTCCCGCCCCCCAGCTCCACACACATGGAGTGGATCAGAGGAGAGACAGACAGACAGCCACAACTACACTCGTTACGTTACTGCAGAGTATCTGTATCACATGACTGCTCCTCACATCTCTGAAAAACATTGCAGCAAATTTCCAAACTGTTATTTGGACAAACTGACTACATATTGGGAATCTAAATCATTAGTATCATGTCTTAATAAAGTGACATATTAACAGCTTTTAGCCTGGCTCAAAATCTCTGCCACTGCACAGTATGAAGAGACACAATGCCCGCTCCCAGCCCCTGATGTAAGCGGTTGTAACTTCTAGACCAGCAAAGACTTGATGCCATTCTGGAACTAGTTTTCCAGACGAAGATCCGGTTCTTTGGCTGTCGAAACGTGAAGAACAAGTTTCGAGGCGCTAGCTCCGAACCAGCCCTCAAACTATCTTGATCAAAAAAAGGGGGTAATAAAGAGTCTTTGAAAGACTTGAGAAGTTTGAAAAGTTTGGAAGAATATTTGGGAATGAAGGTGTCAGTCAGGACGAGGAGAATGCGATTCTCAGCTGTTCCATCTAAAACACACAAATGCACCACAATTATTAGAGCAATACACTGTCAGTTTTTGATGAAAGCACAAATATGCAGTTCAAGAGACAAGTGACGCTTCATTCCTTTAGTCTTGCTGGAGCAAAACATATAAAGCTAAACTACAAAAGCCGAGAACGGCCATGCTTGCGTTTCTTTTTTTTAATGAACATATCTCGAGATCACGAGTTAATTTATCTCGAGAAAACAAAAGTCTGATTTCTCCAGATAACGAGGTAATTTATCACAAGATTTAACGCGGGTGGAGCTCTTCCTCATTTGTTAATCGCTGTCATACGTTGGTTCTTATTCCCTCTCTGTGCCCCACTTTCCTTCGTCTCATTAAGCTTAATAAAATGAAAATGGCTGAAAGGTATCGTTTGGTACGTCTCATGAAACATCCCATCGTATCATTCAGCCGTGACACAGTTGTCATTAATAAAGTATCCTAAGAAGAAGAAGAAATAATAGGAAACAACTATTTGTTATCTCAAAATAACAAAGCTAGTTTTCTCCAGATAACAAAATAATTATCTTGTGATCTGGAGATAACAGCATTAAAAAAAGAAAAGTAAGGCTTTAAGTTCTCGACTTCCATAACAAACAACATCCTGAACAAGCTAATTTGGGCATTTTTACTCAATATATCCTGTAAAAGAGCTTCAGGGCGTTTTCACACCTGTAGTTTGTTTTCTTTGGTCTGAATCAGTGGATGAGTCGCTGCTTTTGTTACGTTTTCCCTTCGGTTCAATTTGCAAAATTTCAAGTGAACCAAAATGTATCAATAAAAGCCGCCCTGTTCTTCCGTCCCCCCCAGTAGTCACTGGCCCGATGAGATACGTGGATAATCCCACCCAGTCGTTTGGGACATTTACCAAACCAAAATATGTGAGCAGAACGGTACATTTGAACGCACTTCAAGGCAACGTCTAGTCTAGAGAACAACGGCTCTGGACTGTTCAGACTTACAGGTTGAAAGCTATGCTACTGTTGCTAACATGCTAACACAATAAACATAATTAGCATCACATCTTTTACAAACTACATTAAATTGGTATGAAAATACACACACATGCATTTATTTACTGTAGATCGCAGTAAGTCCTTATTCAGGTGATATAACTCTACATTGACTGATCTTATCTGTCATCGTCCGACATGCTAACGCAGGTATTGATTAATCATTTACAAAGGTGTATGAATGTTTTGTTTATTTATGTTTTATAAATTACTTACTTCTGATCGTTATTGTAAAGTCTTATTTTTGTCATTAAAGTAATCTTGTAGCCCAAGTTTACAACACTTACAGTAAATATTTAATTAGGGCAGCAACTAGCTTTAATTATTGATTAATCTGTCTATTATTTTATTGTCTTTTATTACATTTTCATATTTTTTTATTTCTTGTGTGTATTAGTCTCAGAATATTTTACTGTTTACTTTTATTCTGTCTTATTTATTAACTAGCCAGTCATCTGTGAACCACTTTGAATTACGCTAACCTGTATGAGAGGTGCTTAGTTAGTGTCTTACTCAAGGATGTAAAGCCAAAGATCCAACTAGAGCTGCAACTAACAATTATTTTTATGACGGAATCATTTGCAGATTATTTGTCTAATTGATTAATCAAATCTATATTAATTGATTAATTGAGTTATATAATATCTGAAAACGGTGAAAAATGCCCGTCACCATTTCCAAGAACCAAACAATATTCTAAAAACCAAAGATATTCAGTTTACTATCAGAGAACATTTTTAAAAATATGCAAATATTCAATTTGAGAAGCTGAAACAATACATTTTTCACATTTTTGCATAAAAAAATGAACCATAAACAATGAATCCATCTGTCCTACTGCTGCCCCTAATTTACGACGGCGTAAAAACAGAAATAAGCAACAAATCCTCAATATTTTGCTTGATAAACGACTTAATAGATGAATTATTAATTTACTATCAAAAGACCATTAATCAGCCGACTTTGTGTCGTCAGTAAATCCCTCCGACCTTGTTTGACTCTGGCGTGAGTTTATGTTTTAGTTTGGTTGCCTTCACCTTCCATGAGTCACTCTGAGCCTTGAATATTTCCAGGGTGGACAGCTGTGATCTAAATATACCGAGGGTCTTCCTAACTTCAGGAAAAAGATAGAAAGACGGGCCAGATTCAGATCCTCCCGCAAATTTCCTGTAATAGCGACCCTCAGAGACTAAAAGAAAAACACACGGTGGGAACACGCAGACGTCAAGGTCAAACAGGTCAACTTTTTTTTTTCTTTTTTTTTTAATTATTCATAAGCTTGCAGCGTTCTGTGTTTCTCCGCTGTGTCTCCTTGCGGTCTTCTGCAGGGCTCGTTTAACATGCGGGGCTGTCGTCGAGGCGCTCTGCACCTGTCTGGTTGACATTCCTGAGCTCACAGTTGACACACGACAGCTTGTCAAATCTGCAGCAGCAGCAGCAGCAGCAGCCTCACATACATACAACTCATCCGCATTGTGGCTCGCACGGTCATTTTCACCACCGCTAATACCGATCTGACATACAAATGTGGTTGTGGCTTTAGGATAAATATGTTAATCTGAGTATGTTACATAAGACGGACCTCATTTGATTTCAAAGTGCCTGTTTAAAGGGCATCTATTCCAAAACTGTCGGTGTGGCTCCAAACATAAATAAAGGTTGAGTATTAGTGTTTATACTCGAGCGTATTGAGGTCTGTGGAAAATCTACTCTTGACAGATAAAGGACAAGCAGTAGATGACTTGTGGTCACACGTTAACGCTTCATTTATCTTCGACTGTGAGATTTTATACTGATTTTATAAAAGAAATGAGTTCTGCATGAGAATGTTTTCCTTTTTTTTTTTTTTACACAGATGTGAAATAACAAAATGCTGCAAATATGTTAAAGGAAGGAAGTAAATGTGTGGATGTATGAGAGATATAAACAAGTATGATAAAAACAATCTAAGTAGTTAAGAATGATAAAGAATACAGTATTGACAATAAGGGCGATAAAAAAAGGGAAAAATATTGATATGATGATGCATAAAACACTGCAGAACAGTCCGGTCTCGTCCAACATGATGCATACATTTAATTTTTCTGAGAATCACCTCCAGACATGTTTTAAGATGCATAAAAACTCTCTGATTTGAATAATAATTAGTTCAATTAACATTATCTCCCCCTTCTCATTCAGCTATATTCATCATATCAACAATAGAGAATTAATCAGCAGCTGTTTAATTATATTATAAATTATTTCTCTCCTTTCTGACATTTAATAGAGAGGACAATTAATTGGGAAAATAATCGGCAGAATAATTAGTTTCAGCTCTAATTGGCTTCAGACTAGTTGTGATGTCACAAGTCTACGTACACGTGTTAAGCTCAGATTTTAAAGCGAGCGCAGAGGAAGTGTCTCCCCTTCAGCAGGTTAATGTTCTGCACAGGGACTTGAAATGGATTTGCACCATTTTTAACATCCATTAACTGAACTTCTAGCCGCAGTTCACATTACATTTGTCAGCGTGAGGAACAAGTAACAAGGTTTGAACTCTTAAAAAACATCAGTCCAACCTCATAAAAAGAAAACTGCCTGCACACTGACTAAAATAAAAAACAGCTCAGAGAGTCTCTGAGCGTCTCAGTGAAACGTCATGTGCTCAGGGTGCTCAGCATTTTCCTGACAGATTGAGATGAATTGTGTGAAAGAGGTTCGCTGGGTCGCTCTGGGGACACCCTTGAGGTGTCGCCGGGCAGCTTGTGACGCTTTCTCCGGGAGCGGGGAACAATAGGCGGAACCAGCTGCTGCGGGAGTCGGTGTGACACAGTGGAGAAGCTGTTTACAGGCAGCCTCGCTCAGGCCGGACACAGGTCTACGTCAGCTCTCCCACAGTTTATCACAGTAGAGCCTCAGACCTGTATGTGTGTGTGTGTGTGTGTGTGTGTGTGTGTGTGTGTGTCCACCGCGCTCACAGGGAAAGGTCAGCCTTCATCACAAGGTCTCCAACGCTGCAAGGTTTCCATATGACACTCTGAATACAATGAAGTTTATCTTCCGCGTCTGTTTGATGGATTGGAGAGAAACATATACGTTGCACATTTTTGCACAGATGCAACATTTCAGGCTTGAGGAGCAAAGTTCACTGAGTTGGTTTGAACTTTGTAGTTTTGTTTCCCGTTCAACAGAGAACAGAACTTCTTCATTTTATACCTTAAAATCCATTTAACCTTTTCATATCAAAGACTGAACATGCATGAAATATGTAACTTTAATGGTTAAGACTTGTTTCATTGCTGTGTTTTATCCTTTGTTTCTTTTTTCTTTCCTCTCTATATGTTGCATATAGATTTATGCAGTCTATTGTGGCCATGCACAATAAATAAATTTACTGTAATTTAATTTAATAATGTCACAGTACACCTATATTATCAAGAAGTTTTCACTTTTTGAGTTTTGTTAAGACTTTATCAATGAAATTGGATTTGTTTAATCACTGATTTGAAAAAAAAAACGTATGAAAATAGTTTTGTTTCATCAGATTTTAGAATTAAAACTATTCAGATCAGTCGAGTTCACAGTTACACATATAAGCTCTGCAGCTCAACTGATACATGGATTTTTTGGGGGGGGGGGTTAAAAAGATGCCATTTTTTAAATGGGACAAATCCTGCTTTTTGTGCTTTTCTCTTATTTTTATACTGTTATAATGTTGGATGTTAAATATGTTCTAAAAGTCGAAGTGAACGTATGTAAATAAAAAACACCTTCAATCTGCTCTGAAAGCTTCGTTTGCAGAGTTACTTCTACTTCCTCTTCGGACTAATGTCAGATTGTTCGTACATCATTCATTCATCGTTGATCCGGCTCTAATAACCACATATCAACATATATGCAACATATATGCAACATATCCTGCAACATGTAATGTAGATAAAGAACCGAGCATCACCCGACTGCTGACTCTGCACATCAGCCTGACTGACAACCGATTTCTTTAATTCTCAGAATTGCAAATCTAAATGTGTTAACTGACTTCAATCCGCTCTTCAGTGCACAGGAAAAGTTCTTCCTCTATGGTAATTTCCGTCCAGAGAACTTACTGTAAACGGTTTGGAAACTCTTCTTACTCAATCTTGGTTAAGCCAAATTAACCTCGGTTGCGACAACAGAAGTGCCAACTCTGTGCAGCTTCCAAGAAATCACACATCTCTTTAAGGAACAAATGTGTCAACTCCCATGATTCATAGCTGCCCTGCCGCCCTCTGCATGTGAGTGTGTTTCTGTGTGTGTGTGTGTGTGTGTGTGAGCGGTCAGCTGTCCCTGTTCCATGACAGGTAAATATTATGTTTCACCGTCCTCTCAAGGGGGGTCGATTCAAAAATAGTAAACAGTCTTGTCTTGAGCTATGAGTAAACAACGCGTGCCGCAGATGACCCGGCTTGGGTTACCCTGCGCGGCGTTTCCCACCTCGCCTATTAACGGCCTGATGCATATTAAGAACCTCAGATGGGGAATAATGAAATACCCGCGCCTCTTGTTGCACAGTTTTCCACGCCTGCAGACCTTGCACGGCGGATTACCGACGCACGGAGGATGAAACGAGCAGAGGACGGTGTCGTGTTTTTTTTTTTTTCCACCGCTCCCTTATCGGTGAACATTAGGGGAAGGTCACGGTTTGTCAGTGGGTGGTAAAAGACGGTGAGAATGTCATGTCAATCACACAGAGATGATTATGACCACGGGATGAACATGTGTGTCCGTTTCCCGGGTCAGTCGTGTCACACCGGTGTTATAACTGAGACCGACATCATTAAATGTCTTGTTTTGTCGGAGCAGCTCAGAATCCAAAGATATTCCATGATGCTGTCATTCATGTATGACATGATGATGTCATTATCTGAATTATTGTTGGATTAATCACTTGGTCTATAAAACATCAGGAAACAGTGTAAAGTGCTCGTCACAGTTTTCAACGTTGTAATATATCTGTAATGGAAAAGCAGGCGATTCTTCAATTATAGAAGCTGCAACCACTGATTTAATTCATAGTGTATTACCATGAATCAATTAATGGACTAATTGTTGCAGCTCTTCTTGTTTAATGTCATTTGTTTTTTATTAAATTGGACTATAAAATGTCATCATCATTTTCTTGACCCCTTAATGTCTTGTTTAATCTCATAAAGTGTCCAAACTTCAATTTACAATTCTATAAAAGAGAGAAAAGCGGGAAAACGTTTTTTTTACTTAACGAACGACTAAATCAACTTATTGCTTTTACCTCCATAAAGACGAAGAGAACAGGAAAGCCGAGAGTCTCCTTTGTTTGTTCTGCAACTGAATAAATCAGAGCTGCAAAGATTTTGAGTTATTTTAAAACAGATTCTTCTTCCTGCTGCTTTATCAGAATATTTTCTGCTTTTTTTTTTTTTTTTTATTAGTCCTCTGTGACAGTAAACTGACATTTGAAGTTGGGTTCTGGGAAACAGCGGTAAACTTATTTTCTGACATTTTCTAGGCAAAACGATTAATAAGAAAATAGATTAATCTGCTGTCGTATGAACGTTCAACTTCTGTTTTTTTTTTTTGTATTCATGGACAATCGATATGAAACATCATTTCCCCATTAAAGTTTCATTTTTAAGACAGACTCATTTGCATAAAGGAACTTTAAACATCTTTCCATTCGTTTAATGACAACTTCCTCTTTAATCTTTGTGCTACTACGATGTGCAGTTATTTGGAAGTGTTCAGCTCGACGTTGTATGATAGTGAGTTTAAAACCAGCAGTGTTAATGCTGGATTACATCCATCAATCAAGATCAACACATCCTGTCTCACCGCTATTTGCAGGGACACAAATAAAGACAGATGCACCGACTCCAGCAGATGCATAAGAGTATAGTTTCCAAGTAGATATTCTGTAAATCCAAATTTAACTCCTGTGCTTCTATTTTCTCTTTAACAAGGGGAAACAAACTGCAATCAAGGAACATGATCGGCTCTGGGCTTTTCGGATGGAAAAAACGTGACGAGTCAAAGTAGCAGAAGGGAAAAAAAAAAAAAAACATGATCTCTAGTCTCTCTCTTTTTTTTTTTTTTTTTATATCCACTCAGCAACGTCCCTTTGATGTTTCAATTTCTACCCCGAGCCGCAGCCAATTGTGTTGTGTGGTCTTGAATTACACAGAGGAAGAGCTAGTGGAAAGAAAGAAAGGGGTTGGAGACATACGATACAAAAGGAACCACAAGGGGAGAAACTGTGTGAAGCTGCCAACATCTCCACTCCCTCATTCACTCAAAAAAAAACCTGGTTCTTAAAAACTGATCCGGGTTCGTCTGTGGAAGTTAACGCTGCTCAGAATAACTCGCAATAATAACTTTGGATTTATGTTTTATGTCTCCTCAGCAGCCCCCCCGCCCCCCCCCCCCCCCCCCCCCCCACCCTCACCACCACCACCTTGCTTTTTTCTCAAACTTTTTCTTTTGTCTACTTGATTAAAAAAAAAAATGTTTATATGGATGTTGTGGAGGTGATTCCCATTTATGATGAGTATTATTTAGTGTGTCTATTCTGTGCAAAGCTTTTGACAGTGTGATAGTTATTATAGTGAGTTTGTTTTTGACAAAAGACGCCTTTTTGACCCAATTACCCGGATGTCTATTTGAGTGTTTCCTCAAGGCATTTCATCAACTTATTGACCTAATTTATGTTTACTTCTGATTGGATAATCTGTCTGGCATCTACAGTATGTATATATATATATATATATATATATATATATATATAGAACTGTTGAGATACTCGCTCATGAATCAAGATTAATTAAAACTCTCATGTTGAATTTCCTGCTTTCAAGATTAAGTATCATGTAAAAAAAAAAAAAAAAAAAAAGTGTCAATTACGGCTCACAAGTTTGAACAAGTTCTGCTCTAATCTTAACTTATTTGAACCCAAACAAGCAACGCTCCAACAAAAGCAGTGAAGAAGAAGAAGACTGTTGTTGCTATTGAACACTTAAACTTAAGCAAAAAAAAAAAAGTTTTCCAGCTGCCAGGTTTGCGTCGTGCGGCTCATTTTACATCAGGATGACGTCAGAAACTGTCTCCAGCTCTCAGAATTTAAAATATTCAACAACAACAACAACAAAAAAATTGACTTTGCAAATGTTTTATGAGGAAGTAAATGTCCTCAAGCAGACACACAATGTGTTTATCTGCCTCAGTAGATATATTAGTCCTAACATATGGAACAGTTATTATAGACGACATTATAGAACATTGCAAATTACTTTTGTTTTATAATTTTGCTTTCTTATATTTTCCTTTCAGATTAATCTACATGAATCTTTAACTCTGTGAACACCTCTCTCTCTGCTCTTATTTGTATACTCGTCGTGCTTTTCTTTATTCTAACGTTTGACTTTAAAACTCATATTCAAAACATAAACACTGGCCGGGTGTCCCTCGCCCGCCGTCATGCTTCTATAAGAAGAAGCTTCCTATACTGGTCACTGGTCATATAGCTGATGTCGGCACGCGACGGCTCTCTAAGTTTGAGTTTTATTGAGGCCGTTGACCTACTTCATGTATTGACATTGTGCTCTGAGCCTCTGCCGGTTCACTCTCTGCGACCTCCACATTGCAGCTTTGAGATGCCGCGTTGTTACCGGGGTAGAGTGTCTTGTTCGAAACATAGCTCAGCAGCATTGTGTTGAATAGTTTTCGACAGTGAAATTAATCCTCAGTTCCTGTGGCAGCGGCCCTGAACCTCTAAAACCTCGGGGCATCGGCCGAGGGAGGTGATGATTCTGCGAGGCTTCTCTGCGTGTCAGACGGTGTCAGGTTGGTCACACTTTGCTGGTCTGTAAATCGTCTGTGTGAAGGTCGACACTGATAGAGGCTGTTTACCAGCTATACGGTATTAAAGGAGCTTTAACTGTGATAGAGAGTATGTGAGGTTGATATCTAACCGGGGATGTGTGTAAAATATCACTGCAAGTCTAAAAAACTGAACTGTAACGAACATTGAATATACTTCCAAACAAAAGCAGGTTGATAATTAAAAGTTGACTGGAAATTACTTTGAATTAGGGCTACAAATAACGGTTATTTATTATTTGTTCTGTAAAAATTCAAAAAAACAGTGAAAAACGCCGAGATGACGTCTTCAAAAGACGATGAACAGTCCAAAACCCAAAAGATATTTCAGTTAACAGTGATTTAAAACAGATAAAAGCAGCAAATCCTCAGAAAAGGAGAAGCTGGAGCCAGAGAACGACGGTCATTTATAACTGGAAAAAAAAAAAAAACAGTTGCAGATTGATGTTCTGTCAGTGAGCTAATCGTTGCAGCGTTATCGTCATGTTCTGGTTTCTTTTTGCAAAGGTAGAACGTCATAACGATGGGCTCTGCCTCTAAAATAAATAACAATGTGCAGAGTTAAAGCTGCTTGATGAGGGGAAAAAAAAAATGTAACGTGCGCAATCTTGAGGCAGCAGATTTCCTCAAACGAACGCTCCCTCTCTTTACTTACCGTTACGACTGAGCACTCATTCCAGGAGACGCTAATTTTAGCGTAGCAAGTCACAGCAAAAGTACCTACAGCTACACAGAAAAAATGGGTGCTTTCCATTGGCTCTTTGAGCTCCTTCATTCATGCCTCTGCCTCACGTCTTCGCTCCCACCAGGAAGCAGATATTAGCACAATGGAAAGCACCAAATGACGCTTGGTTGGCTGGCCCCTGCTGTGGTCTCGCTGCCTCTGTTTGACTGGTAGAAAGATGCTCCCTTGTGGCTTTAAAAAATCTGTTAATGAGGGCTGCTGTGTTCATGATGCCCTCTAACAACAGTAGCTATGGTAGTAGTAGTATAGTAAAACTGGTCCTCTCTGTAGTCTGTGTGACTGGTGTCATCCAGGAAACGATGAAGATGAGCTAAAGACCTGATTCTCCGCCGCTGGAGCCTACAACCATCCGTATTGTTATCTGGTCTGCAGTGATGACAGAGGAGCTACTGTAACACACATCTGCACAATCTCAAGACTTCACCTCCCAGATGCTGCTGGCTCTGCAAAATCGCTATTCTCTCTGATGCAAGACTACGTTCACGCGTGTTCACATTCGCGGCGTGCACGCTAATCGTCTTCTCCGAGACTAAGAGTTGTGTCAGTGAGGTATGATGTCAGTGGAGGAGAATGAAGAGGAAGTTGTGATACTGAGGATACTTTAAATCACCTCTTTAATCCAAGGGTGACACGTAGAACAAATCCAGCTGTCAGATTTGATGTAATATCTTCTGAAATATTTCTTTATTTACTTTTTGGACAAAGACAGAAATCTGCAGTGTTTTTGGAACCTGAGAGAGAGAAAAGTCAAGCGAGCGCATGTTGACCCAGAGTCCATGTCGCTCCCTCTGCGATTTCAGACAGCTGCAGCATCCAGCGACACACTTATGTTATTTACCATGTGTGAACAAGTGATTGATGATAGAGGGAAAAAAAGGGTTGAGGGGGGGGGGAATAACGGAGGGAGAACCTGGTATGTGTCGTGTGTGTGCTCCTCATTCTCCTCAGGGAGCGCAAGGTGGTTCGAGCCAGAGGTGAGACGGACACGAGACGGCTAATAACAGCTGAACCTTTCGGTGCCAATTGTCCAAACAAAAGCCAGAAGGATGATTTGATGGGATGTGGCCTTTTGGCAGGGGTGGGCACATGTTTGGCAACGGGACGCGTCACGTACGCACGACAGGGGCACAAACGCCGACTTTGCACGAGACAAACAGACCGTCTGAGAGGAAAAAGCTTAAAGCATCAATTTATAAAAACTGCAAAAATCACATCACTATCAAAGCAACAGCCATTCAGTGTATCTGCAATCTGCAGTTACCTCTCTATGAAGTCGTTCTATTGTTACTGGTTTAGTTCACCATTCCTGTGCAAGGTGCAACCTGAATACCCAGAGATTCACAGGAAATGATGCGTGTGTTGTGGAAAACAGAACCACGTGCATAAGAGTATTAAGCTGCAGTCACACACTGATATCTGCCTGGTGAGATGAACTCACGTGGGGCGGCCCACAGGAGGAAGGGGTGGTGGTGGTGATGGGGGGGGAGGGGGGGAATAGCACGATTAGAGATGTAAAGGTAAACTGCAGGAGATAGCATAGCTAGCACGCTAACAACAACAGTCTGCAAAGTTGTAAATCATACAGTGTTTTGTTCAAACGCACTGCAGTCAGACAGCATCTCTTCTTCTCTGCTGTTCAAAAATATAAACAGACAATATTTCCTGAATGAGCCGTCGATCTGTAAAGGGGAAGAGGAAATGGATTTTTAAGGGTTTTAGGGTTCTTTAGATCGGGTAGAGAGTGACACTGGACCCAAGGAGCCGGACACTAAGAGCTAAAACTTTAAAAATAAAGATACAGTATGTTAAAAAATACTAAAACCCACATAAAACTACCATAAAACTACAGTAAAACTACAATAAGAAACTTAAATAAACAAAAAGCTTAAAAGTCTCCCAACAAGTCCATTACTGTCAGCGTCTGTCTGCCGGTCCAACATGAATCGTTCTCGGTGATCCGTTCCCCTTCCCACACAGGCGGCTCTCGGCCCCCTCATGTCACGCGGCCCCTGCGGTCCCCTGCGGTCCTCTCTCCGGTGCTCCGCTTGTTGGTTTTCCTGGGCGGTAACGACACGATACCAGCCGCCTGGAGGGGACCAACACCGGGGAGCATCACCTGACACCTGAAACCCCTGAGGATTTTAACCCCGAATGAAAGATAAAAGTAAAAAATCTTTGACTTTTACTCATAATTGCAAAGACAGAATGAGCTCATACATGTGTATAATAATAATAATAACTGTATTTTCTATTGTCATTACTTGATGTGCTGTTTTTTACTCTTGGAATAGAGAATACTTAACTGTGTAATATTAACACTTTTAAGATTACTGTGTTGTTTTTTTTTGCCTTTATTAGACCTCTGATGGTATAGAGACAGACAAAGAAACCTCTTATTTTGAAGGTCATTTCCTCATTACGTAGAACAGGGTTGTGTTTTACAGTAGCTGCTGTCTTTTGGGGGTTCTTTTCCATGCAGCTTATCTGTCGTTACTGGTCAAAATCGTTCTCAGTTCCCTTTTTAATCTGTATTTTCTCTGATGTAGCTCCTCTTACCAGCAGCAGACTTTCCTTCCTGCTCCAGTTTGTTTCTGTTTTTGTTTCCATTTGAGTCAATTTCCTTGATTTCTATTTATACGGTCGCTGCTACGTGTTGTTAAATTCACATGTTTATTGTTACTGGAGATTTCACACAAATAAAATAACTTTTTTTTTTAAACAATAACATGAGCTTTCTCAGAGAGTGACATCGCTTTGAAAATGTAGGATTTTTAAAGAATGAACAATGAGGGCAAAAGTGGATTAAATCTATGCGTCTGATTGGCTAGTCCTCTCTGAGAAAACACCTGGTTAATCATGTGATCGGCTCTTAAAGATTACTCCTGTAAATCGTTTGATAACTGTGTTTTATTCCTCACATTTCTCAAAGCACTCTGCTCTAGTTAGGTTTTTTTTTTTCTCCTTCTTCTTCTTCTTCTTAAATTTAATCTCCAAAACCTCGATAAATACAGTCCCCCCCGAGCCAAAAACCGGACAGATCAGATCAGACCAAACCGCTTCAATCTGCTGCCGAGAGGCGCGCGGAGGAGCATTTGTCAGATCACAAGAAGGAAGATGAAAACATCTTGCACTTATTATCTCGATTCTGATGAGCCTCATCAGATCACTGTCAAGCTCGGTGAATCCGGCCAGAAGGTGAAGGGGAGGTTCAGGTGCTGCTCGACCTGCAGGCGTCGAGCCAGGAAAAAAGCTGCAGCTACTTTTCCTTCATTCAGTCCTTGTGGTGTCTTTTGACCTCTTGTAGCACTACGGAGCAGTTTATTTTAAGAGAGGGTCTCCCCCCGTTTTGTTTGCATTGTGACGAGATACACGGTTTCCCACTAGTCTTTTAAACACTGTTCAACTGATCTGCAGGTCGCTGCAACCAAGAAACGCAGCAAACGCAGGGAGCAAGAAGCCGGCAAACAAAGACGCAAACAGTGCAGGATTTTTTAAAAATACTTTTATGTTATGCGGAAGGAAACTGATTCAGCACATTTGTAGCTCGCAAAGGATACAAAAAATGAGTTTCGTGGAGCTCGGCGAGTCTGGCCAGGAAGTGGAGGGACGTTCAGGTATCGCTCGACCTGCGGGCCGCGAGCCAGGAACAGGCTTAGTCTGTTGTATCATAGAATTTATTCAATAATTTCATAATGCAGAGTAATCTGATGTTCTCTAGAGTTTAATAAGCTATCCATGCTGTACGTCAGTAGGGGCCCCATCATGTGTGTGTGTGTGTGTGTGTGTGTGTGTGTGTCTGCAGGAATGCGCCTGGGAAAATGAAAAACATAAATTTTCCACTGAGTAGTCGGAGGACCTCTATAGGAGCTCGCTGTATAGATACAGACGCGACCTTTCTGTGGAGAAACTGTATTTTCCTGCGGCCGCCGTATAGTTTCCACCTGCAGGCAGGTTCACATGTCTGAGGAGGTCTGAGCGCTCGGTTTCCCCTCCGTGCTCCTCGCTCCACTCTCCCTGCCCCCTCCCTCCCTCTGTGGTTGTTTTGTGGTGTTGGAAGCAGGACCAGGAAGCATTTGTTGTGCACAGGATGCCCCCTAAACACACCGCTCCCACTCGGCTAATAACTTTAACACTTCTTCTTCCCCTTCGGCCGCGCACACACAAACACGGGACGAGCTCACTTCCTCTTTTTTCAGTCACTTCCTCTGTGGTTTGCAGGCGAGATGTACGTTGTGAAAATGTGTGTGTGTGTGTGTGTGTGTGTGTGTGTGTGTGTGTGTGTGTGGTCAGACTGGTTAGGTATAGCAACACTCCCTTATGCAAGCTGTAACTCCCCAGGGACCAGTATTATATGTGTTTTTTAACCTGGGTGTTGTGTTCAAATTCCCCAAAAAATATCAGAAATTTTGAGATTTTCAACACGAGTATTATTACACAACAGTTAAACTCACTAGTTATGTGACTCATGGATGACAATTACTGTTGGAAATGTAAAAAAAAGAAGAAGAAGCAGTTTTTCACCTCTAGTAGCGCTACGGAGCAGTTTTTTTAAACAGTAACAGACCGAGATACACGGTCGCACTAATCATTTCACACTATTCCACTGACCCGCTGGTCGCCGTGACGCGTCGAGAAACGCAGCGAAGGCAGGAAGGAAGAAGACCGCCGGTAAACAAGGACGCGGGATTTTAAAATGACTTTTTAAAAAATCGGTTTTGCAAACATGTTACACGGAAGGAAATGATTCAAGACATCTGTAGATCACGAGGATATAAAACGTGTGTTGGTGAGTAGCAGACGATGTAAATATAAGACTTTTATTTGTGCTTCTTTTGAATCCCTGACTGCCGGGACTTTTTTTTTATCATCAAATGTCTATAAAAGGTTCAAATTTCCTGCTTTATTTGCGTCTATTTTGAATGTTTATTGGTTCTGTTATGTGTTCTTCAGTAACTCTCTGGAAGTTTGTGCTGCATTACGGTCTTTGGAAATGACTTCATGCATTTTGTCAACATTGTTTCTGCACGATCTGCGATAGTTTTGTGAGTTGTACACCTGTATGTGCTCAATCACAGCTTTCACTTGTTCCTCTCTCTCTCCCCCCACATGCACAGAAATAATCCATAAAGGAAGGAAAGAAAGGAGACAATCCTGCCAGGAAGAAGGAGGCATGTTTTCAGCCATTGTATGTGTGTTTCCAAAATTACAATGTTTTGTGATTTTTTTTTTTTTTTTTTTTTTAATTCTTGGGAATTCCCTTTCATTATAGAAGCTTCCCAAAGGGCAGCTGTACAGCCGCTGTACGAGAAATGACCACAAATCTGAGTCAGCGGTTATATTTGAAGATAAAAGAAGCTCCACGTGTTTTGTCAAACGTGTGTCATATTTTCATGCATCCAAACAGGATCTGATAAGCTCTCGTTGCCGGAGCGACGATTTGAATAAAAAAAGAAAGAATGAATGAATGAATGAATGAATGAATGAATGAATGGGAAACGTGTCTGTGTGTGTGTCTGAGCAGGAGATGACTTGTATGTAGATGAGCAGAGGCCAGCGAGAAGGAAGCACCCCCCCCCCCCCCCCCACCCTGACTGATTCATCCCTTTCCTACTTTTTACTGAGCAGCAGCAGCATAAACACTTCTGGGATGGGGGGGGGGGGAGGATTTATTGAGGGAGGAGCGGGAGCGGGAGCGGGAGGGAGTTTACAGGATGTTGTTTGAGTTTCAGATCCTGTTTTCTTCCTTTTTCCCAAGAAGTTACTCTAACGCAGGTGCACAAGCAGCCCCCCCCCCCCCTCCCCTTTCACCGCCGCGACCCGGCCCGCCTCCCGCTGCCAAGCCTCGCCCTCGCTCCTCCTCCCCTTTTGCCCAAATAAGTGCAGCTCTTCCTCTTTATCGGTGAAAGCTTTACAAAGCCTTTTATTGTTGTGCGGACTTTTTGGCATCACTGATCTATTAGAGGCCTGAAGAGATTAAGGAAGACAGACCGGTCAGGGATTTTCATGCCGGACTTTCTCGTCTTATATAACACTTACAGAGAAAATATCCACTTGTCAGTCATGTCATACGGTCGCAGAGCTCGAGGCTTGAGCGGCCTGCTATTATGCTCCAGAGGCTTTTCTTTAGCTGTACTAGAGAGAGAGAGTGGGTCAAGTGAGGCTTTGTTGCAGGATATTTACAGTGAGAAGCTGTGTGGAGGCTCTGGAGGTAAAAAAATATGCATTAAAGGCCTCACATGTCTGTAGGCGCTCCCCAAGTATGACAACATAAAAGAAGTCCTGTAGCTGGACTTGACAGGATGTAATGGCTGGTTTTGGTTATTTTTAAAAGCATAAATGTCAAAAGTTTAATGAACGTAAAAACTCCCCCCCCACCACCCCCCCCCCACCAGTCCAGCGCTGAACCCAAACCTCCCATTCACCCCACGAAAAAACCCAAAAACTCAGGGGCTGCATTTCATTATAAATCATTCCCCAGTTTTTTTTTTAAGTGCGCTGCTCAGAAAAGAGTTTCCATGACATCATCAGCTGTCAGTATGGGAAGCCAGTCGCTTATATTCTGAAATTCAAACCAGGGCACAGAGCTGCAACACGGGGCAGGCGAGCCCAGCGAGGAATCTCCCGCTGGGCTCGATGTAAATGGTGGCACAAAACCTCTAAACATGAATACTGGATGTGAATGTGAACAGGCGAAGAGGTTGCATGGAAAAAAATATGAAGGGGGGGGTGGAGGTGGAGGAGGAGGAGGAGAAGGGGGTCAGGAGGTTTTTTTTTTTTTTTTTTTTACCTTGAGGGAGCTTGAAAAGGGAAGTCACAGCAGCAGGAATGCAACACATCCCACAGTAAATGTTTATTGAATTAACAGGTGTGGCTGCTGTTTGTGTCTTAAAGGAAAAATCTCTCATCCAGATATCAAAGGTGGAGTCTGAACTGGAAAATACTGGAAAATATAAATCAAAACTTTCATCTTCTTAGTAAAAAAGCTTATTTAGTGGTAGAGATTCAGAAAATGGATTTTTATTCAAAACCAACAAGGTTTTATGGCTGTTTTACTGTCGACCTCTGAGAAAAGTTACACTTTATTTTAGTTTTAGTTTGTAATTTACTACAAAGTTTCCAATTCATTTATTCAAAGTTCAGTTTTATTGTAATTCTATGATACAGGATTGCACAATTAAATACAGTTGTAGCCTCCTCAATGCTACACACAAATTAAATATATTAAAAAAAGATTAAATATTTTAAATTTAAATAGAATAAAACAACAAAATTGGCAATTAAATGGAACAAAGTATATTAAAGTAGCACTATCGGAAGAAATAAAAGGAAAACTATATTATATATACAAAGAATATAATGTTACATATATACATACATATAATATATATACAGTACATTGTCAGAAAGGTGATAATTGTACTTTATGTTTATTATTGTGGTCGTAGTGTTTGTTGTTGATGTTGATGGTGCATTAGTTTGCACAGGTGTTCCTAATAAAGTGAATATGTGCAAAATCAATGTAATAGGCAAGTTTTAGTGCAAAAAACCTGTCAGTGTTAATTGTAAGTGTAACTTTTAGAGTCTTACATGCAAACATGTGAAACGTATCTACAGGTATGTATACATTTCAACACACACACACACACACACACACACACACACATATATATATATATATATATATATATATATATATATATGTATATATATACAGTATAAATATAAAGTTTCCAACAGTAAATGAGTTAAGAATGACTATTTGGGGTTAAATGGAGCAGTTTTCTCAATTAGAACTATATTTTCTGTATAATTACAGTCGTAGCAAATGACAGCAGGTTAACAGAAATACAACAATCTAAAATACTAAACAATAAAAGTAACAATATCTATAAATCTTGATCTTGGAAACAATGGCTGATGAACCAACAACTTACCACAAGCTTCTTTTACCAGCAGTTCTGGAGCTTTCGATCATATTACACAGTCTTCATCAGGTGAAGCCTTGTAGATGTTTTTATAAAGGACGTCTTCATGTCGGCTTCGATATAAATCTCAATGAATTTTTTTTTTTTTTTCTGCGGAGGACTTGTGGAGACCTATTTGTGTTGTTTGTCGCCTGTTTGTTGATTATGTTTTTATCTTGTCACTCAAATGTCAAAAGGCCACTTTTGTGCTAAACCATCTCTGTAATTAAAAACAAGTATCACCCTTCGAGCAAAATTCAAAACCCATGACTGAAATTGGTTATCACTCCCGCACTGACTGTCAGGTGTTTTAAATGAATGAATCAACACCAAACAACAACTTGAATATATGTGTGTGTTTTTTTTGGATGCTGTGACTCAAACTCTTATAATAAAAATGGACGTAGCTGTAATTTATACGGTCAAAAATCAACTGACGGAGCCTTCAATGTCCTAAACAAAGTGTTGTGTAATCTGTGAAACAGTAAACAGCGAGGTGAAGGTGCTGCATCCCTGAAAGAGGAAGCTCAAATGACGTCGGAGGATCAGGGAGAAAACACATTGTTGGAGCATTAAAAAAAAAAAAAAAAAAAAAAAAAAAAGCAGTTGTAGTGTTGTTAAAAATAAACCGAGCAGCATTCCAGTGACACCGGATAGCGGTGGGTATTTGGAAGAAGCCTCTCTCTCTCTCTCGGACTCTGACCTTAGCCTTGAGAGGTGGTCTGATTTACACAAAGTAGCCCTGGTTCAGGAGGTGTGAAGTAGGCTGACAGACAGTCGTACAGTAAATAATAAGCATAAATGCGTCACATGTTGGCTTTTTATTTTGTTTTCTATGAATGCAGGGTAACTGTAGGGTGAACTTTGCTCCCTGAGGTCCGAGAGATGGTTGTGAAAGGAAGGAAGTGTAGCGCAGCGAGGTGCTAAAAATACTCCTAACTTAAAAGTGTAAGAAGTGAGTTCAGGAGGATCGGAGGGATGTGCGTCAAAACACAAAAGTGTATGTCGGATCAGGTGGAGTGTGAGAAACGCCAGGAGTCGCAGGTAGTTTGCTTTGTTGTGGGACACTGTTTAGGCTTCGCCCCTCGCTCTCTCATCTTGCTTTTGTTTGTCAGGCTGTGCAGGAGATGACTTATTTGTCTCTTTTTTTTTTTTTTTTGTGTCTACACGCAATATCCTCACACTGTACATACGCGGAAGTTCAACAGGTCCAGTTCCCAGCTCTGGAGCACACCGCTTTGGTGTCGCTGGTGCTACGTGACATTTGTCCGGGCCTCCACGGGAGAGTTTACACCAGAAGCACATCGGTCCCACGCCATCGAGGTGATCAAAAGAAAGAAAGAAAACCCAGAAAATGCTTTAATGCTGTTGAAACAGTCAATTACATGTGATCCAAAAAAAAACTCAAAACAAAACAATGAATCTTCAACCAAATTGACTTCATCTTGTTTACCGCAGCAGTCCCACACCATGAGGGCCATCAAAAGAAAGAAAGAACCCAGCAAGCCCTGATTTGGTGATATGCGGCTTAAAAAAACATCTAGACGTCTAGCTTATTAATGATGTAAGATTTAATAATCAAAATATAGTTATTTAAACCCAGATGTCTAAAAAATACATTCACTTTCAACTAAATTTAGCCCAATTTCAACCTGGATATAGATGTCAAAAGATAGAAAGAAAGAGATAAAGATAGAAAGAAAGAAACTCCTTTAGTTTTTGTTCCTTTTTCAACCAAATACAATCAAATTTTAACCTAAATATCTGGGCTTTAACCAGACATAAAGAAAGAAAGCTAACTAACTTGCCAGCATGGTGGCAATATCTCAGTAACTGTTGAGTGGATGAGCCATGACATTTTTAACAAATAATTTCTTGCAAACAAAGTATCCTACTGACTTTGGTCCTCTGAGTTCTCACTTACTGCACTGTGAGACTCGCAGGTCAGTCTCTAAACGCTTCGTTCAAAGAAACTGAGGACCATCTGCCAGGTTTCGTTGTTAAAACTGGGTGGAAACAATTAGAGAGTTAAAAAATGTAGGGTGGCCCTTCATATTGCTGCAGTGACATGCAGCTCACTAGCATGATGTCTGATGAGGTGTGAAGCCTGTAAATAACCCAATTTATTTTTTTAGCTCTAAAGAAAAGATCATTTTGTCGCTTTTATGACATATTTTACCTGTTTCAGGTTTTATAGTGCCTTATTTCCTGTTTTGATTAGACGGGCTTTTATTTTGAAGGCGGCATTCTGGTACTCACCCAGTTCCTGCTACACGCAACTGTAAAGATAAACAGTAAAGATGAAAGAACTAAGAGGGAAAAATGCCCCGAAGAGGCACAAGGTTAGTATTTGGTGTAATATTAATGCGTGGTTAGTTCTTAAAGTAATTTACGTAACGTTTTATTACTGTTTGTTTAACTATTTGGGTTAGCTTTAGCTTCATGCGAGCTAATGTTAAGCTATGGCAAGGTGGCTAATATATTGTTTGTTTTGTGATTTGTACCCAGCTCTTACGTTGGTTTTGGGATTGTCATTAAACCAAAAATCATCAGTTCAAGTGTCAGACCATCTTTCGGCGGGTTATGCTACAAAGCCAATTTGACATACTGGTCAAATTGGCGTGATGCACACCGGTCCAAAAAGCAGTTTCCCCGCACAGAATCATTGGAAAAGGGGCGTCATAACCCCTACGAAATGTTTTATTATCAAAATTTTATCCATTCGGTCAGATAACATTTGGAAAGTCTAAAAGAGATGCACAGTTAAATTATTTTATCCCCATTCAAGGGAACGGAGAGCAACCCGGAAGTTAGCCGGCTCGGCCAGCGGAAGTGAGTCCAGTTCTCTTTAATTCATCCATGGTATGAACACTTTCATCTTAAGACACAATAAGGTTTCCAGTTTGTTTCAGACATACTGAATCCTCGTCACTCTTTGACCTCTCATAATAAAAGCCACGCTGAAACAACAGAGCAGACACTAAACTTATTGTGTAAAAATACCTCTTTTTTATTGAATTTCCATCATTACAATTGCACACAATCAGTTTGAGCAATCTAAAATATTTATAGAAATTCATTGAGCTCTAAATGAACAGTCATCAGTCTTTAGCAGAGGCTTTAGAGACGTGTAAATATACTGAGAACTTCACTTCCCATGGGGCAAGGAGCTGTAGCCACGGTAACCCTCCCCACGAACCCCACCCGACAGCAACAAGACACCCTCGTCCACATACAGTAGCATCTCTGGATACGTCTTATTCTGAATAACCAGCCTGCCCCGACACATCCCCACCCCGAATAAAAGAACACAACACCGCAACATCAGAAGTCACATACAGCTGTGTGTACCAGCAGTTTACCACCTGCGACAGAGAAACAGAAAGCTCCACGGTTCACAAGTCATGTCGTAGTATTCGCCGGCAACGCTCGAGGAACGCTCGAGAGTGAGAAACGTTTTGTGCAACAGGGTTAAAAACAAAGCGTTCAAGAAACCTCAGCACGGTTCACACACACACACACACACACACACAAACATCAGATTTACACTCGATATAATTTAGCAGAACACGTTTTGTAAAGCCTTCCTCATGAATTGATTCATCCGCTGACACATTTCGAGGATGACGGAAGAAGGTGAGCAAAATTTCCTTTGATTCTCTCCGCGCCACACGTCTTTATCCGACCTTCAGACATGTTTATAAAAAGAAGCCTCTTGTTCCAGTAAAAGCCGGCCGCCTACTGGATGTTGCAGACGCATCATCCAGAAATACACGCCTGTTGTTGGGCGCTCAGATAAACTCAAGAGGTTAAGAGGGGAATCACGGTGGGATGTGACAATAATCACCCCAAGCGTAAGACAGTTTCCACTCGGACGTCCTGCCCCTGTTAACCCCCGGAGTGACAGAGGTTTACTCAGCAGGTGAGCGCGGGTCTATTTGTGGCTCATGGACGGGAAATCCCACATGCAAACAGACATATAAGAAGGCTCACACAAAAAAAAAAACACAAAGCCTGACATGTAACAGAAGCTGAAATAAAAAAAAAAAAAGAAAAACATCTTTTCTTGATGTAGGTTCTGAGGAGGGCGACGACTGTTTTATCTCGCTTCATTATCTCCCCGGAGAGGAACAGCAGGGTAAAGATAACACTGCCCTCTTGACCAGAAAAATGCATACATGCACACACACACACACACACACACACATACACACAAGCAGAATCACACACACACACACACATACACACAGAGGAAAAATGCCATGTGACGGGTGATTGGACTCGACTCTTTTCTCATTACAGCCTATTGAAAACTGAATACGAGTCAGCTGTGAGCAGAAGTGTCGGTGCTGTTTGCTGAGCAGAAGAAATAAGCTGCGAGTGTGCATTTATTAGGTTGTGAGTTCAGCTTTGGGGCTATTAAATATCTGAGTTATTATTATCTGACAAAACAGCACTGTGAAGTACTTTAATAATCTTTTTTTTTTTTTTTTTTTTTTTTTCTGAGGATGAAAAGTGCCACCTTTAAAAACATAACACAGCCATAAATTAATTTAATATCATCATCATTAATAGGTGGATACTGTAAATTCTCAAATATAAGCCCAGTGTTGGGTCTATTTAAACAAATAAAGCAGAGTAAAAAAATAAGAGTAGCAATATCTGTGCTAATAGCGCTATCCCAATTACTATATCACATACTAATATTATCCAGAATGAACTATATATATACATCTTTTGACTGTGTTTGTTGTTGCTATACGTTAAATTTATGTACAGATGTTAATCAAACTGCAAATTTGGAAAGCAGTCGCCAATGAAACAGAAAGCAACATGTTTCTTCTTGGAACTGCAATTAGTGGAAATATTTTAAACATTTGTGAGTAGCTCCGACTTCTCCTTTACAGACCGCGCTGTGGTACAATAGTGTCCTTTAACAGCACACTCACAAATCAAGCCAATTTAGCATGCATACCGATACCTCTGAAATATTTAATTTAGTCTATTTTTCGGTTTACATGCAATACAAAAGATCGTGTTCACTACAAAAAAACTGGTTAAAATTAGAATGTACTGTAAGTACATTACATTACGGATGAAACTGGGACACAGACACTCTTTCTTTTTAATTCTGATTAATACTACTCTGCTGACAAGCACTATTTCACTGATTGATAGTAGATGGTAGTAATGCGCCAAGAGACAGAAATGCGCCAACAAAAGGCCAGGAAGGAGGATGACTGCTAGCTAAGTAAACATGGATGTAAACAATGTAGGATTTAAAATATTGTAAATGTTATTGTAAGAAAACTCAAAAAGCTTGTTAGGCCTCAAGGATGTAAAATGTGTTTTGGTGAGAGACACTCCACAAGCTTCATTTAAACTCAACACTTCCAGCCTTTAACGGGAAGTTAAAGGGTAGAGTTGACAATTTTCTATATTTTTCTTCTTGTCAATAAATCTTCATGTTTGGATCCAAACCAACAAGGAATTGATCTACTAACAAGTGTTGTGTGTGTGTATCCAAAGCCTGATATATCTTATTCTTTTTGTGCCGCTGGCCTCTGTTATTATTTAAAACATGTCAGTGAGCCACAGCGCTGCACTGGGTGATATGTTCCTTCATCATGAAGAGTTTGGTCATGTTAGTTCGTTTAGAAACGGCTCCAAAGACTAATAACAGCAATCATGTTTTCAGTCTCTAGAGAGTAGTTCCTTGTAAGGCAGACACTGTTGACAGTGCTTCGCTAGCTTGTTATATCTAGCTGCATATCATAATCTCCTGACTTCGGAATACATTGTAATTAACTTGTAACAGTATAAAGTGAAGAGGTTGTGATGAGGCGGCACAACAAGCTAACGAGACACTGTTACCACACATGCTCGGTGGCGTCTGCCTCACACTGCGTCTAGACACCAAGTGTGTGAGATGCGTTTTTCACACGCAACAGATAGATTCTCATTGTAATCTATGCTGACTGTCTGCACCGGCTCTGTGCAGGCTCGCGTCTCACAGGTGTAACCGAGACGTGAAGCGTTCGTTTACGCTTCAAGTCTATTTTACTCCCATTTTTAAGTGCGTCTACGGCACAGAGGAATAAGATATATCAGGCTTTGGATACACACACACGATACTTGTAAGTACATCAATTCATTGTTGGTTCGGTCCCAAACATGAGATTTGTTGACAGTAAGAAAAATATAGAAAATCACCATCTCATATCCTTTAAGAAGTTTTATAATTTAAAACAAATAGAGAAAGTGTTGAGTTCTATTAGCAGCAAACAACAGTAACAAATTAACTCAGTAAACTGGAGCAGATATGTTTAAATATACTTATAAATACCTCTTAAGGGGCAAACAGCTACTATTTGAGAATTTACAGTATTACAATTTCAATTAAAAAAAAAGTCAGAATCTCATAATTCCAGCTCTCTCAACAAAGACAGAAGCACTTTGCTTAAACTGAAAAACGTAGACTGAAACCTTTGACAGTCTTAATGACAGGTTTTTTTTTGTTTTTTTTGTTTTTTTTACAGTAACATGTGATGTGATATGGCTCCTCAGTACAGTGCAAAACATCACAGCAACATGCAGTGTCAGTGTGTCCCAGAGAGGAGGGACTGAAAGACCAAAAAAAAAAAAAAAACAGTGTTAAAGCATCATTCACAAAGATGGAAAAGACGGGAAAATGCATTGTTAGGCACTTGAAACACCTACAGATACTACACACACCTAAAAAAAAAAAAAAAAAAAAATCACTGCTACAAGAGCATGCATGTGATGATGAAGGGAAAAAAAAGGAGCATCCCGTTATTTTCGGCGCAGGTGGGATGTCAGAGTGTCTGGACGAGTTGCTCATCAAGCAGCAGGACGGCTGTACACACTGTCCCCCTCCTCAAAGACTCCCTGTCCCTTGAGCCTGGCTCCACGTGAACCCTGCCTGTTCTACCCCCGGCTCTTTGGTCACATGAAATTAGAGAAAATGATGCTGATTATCTGACAAACAAAGAGGACACTGGTAGACGGCTCATCATGAGATCCTCAGGGTCTATTCCAGAAGAAAATAACCAGCGTGCAGGACGAACGCGACGGATCAGGACAGACCTGTGACAGGCCGCGCTGCACCTAGACAACCTTTTTCGCTCTGCTGAGGAAAAGTATGACTTGAATTTCGCTGATTTCATCATGCAATAAAACACTAAGGGTAATTGGAGTTTCTCAAGAGTATATTTCCATGTTTGGCACAGAAATGTACTAATGAGGGAGCCCTTAATGCCCTCATTATGGTGACTGGCAGTGAGTTTTGTCTGACAGGCTATCCTCTGATTCACCTTTTATTACACAGAGAGAATTAGCAAAACGGCAATAAGAGATGCACATAGGGAGGAAAACGCCACCTTGTGTCACCTGCCTTTCAGTAGATGGTGAAATGTTTGGTAACCGTGAACTGGAGCAACTCATGGAGGAGGTTGACAGTTGAGTAGCAGCGAATACAGACAGAAGGAAGCTTCACGAGCCATGCATCGGTCCATTAGTAACGCTGCGAGGGAACTTTGAGGAATCACCTCGTGTACAGTAAGCCAGAGGTCGTGGGATCCGAGCCATGCAGAGAGCAGATTATGATGTGAAGGGTGAAAGGAAGGTTGCAAGTCGGCTACAAAACAGGAAACTCCTTGGGTGTAAATGACAGAGCAGACTGTACTGGACTAAGGACAAAAGAGTTTTGTTTGTAAAGGCAGCAAAATAGAGCAAAGACTCCTGGGAGTTAACAGATACAAGTGTCATAAAGTGTTTGTTAAAGGACAAATCTGTAATTCTGGTGGATTTTAACATCAAAATTTCAAGGATTTGTTACATTGTTGGACTGTTTAACATGTTTTTTTAGGTTTTAGTTGCTGTTCTGAGTCATCCAATATAAGATGACTAATCCATTGATACATAAATTACATGTTCATATTTGTGTATTTTTTCATAGCGCTAGCAGTCCGTCAAAGAGTGGGTGGTAAAAAGGTTTAAAATAAGACCTAATCAAGTTGGGAGCCATAGCAGATTCCAATTATTTTTATCTACATTTACATCACTGATTGAGCCTTTTAGACGACAATCAAACAGCTTCAGCAAAGCTGAGGAGACCGAAACGACTTCGAGACAGACACAAAAACATCACCTGATAACCCGGCAACAAAATATTTATAGGCAAGAAGAGTTAATTAAATTCTCCAAATGTGACAACACTCTGCCATCTCTGCCACATACCGGTCTTCAAGTTTTCCCCGTTTTAACATTAGAGTAGTTCTTGCATAACAACTAACGGAGCTCTGTGCGAGCAGCCCCGATGCTTTCTGCCATCAGAAGCCACCAGGAGAAGAAAGCCAAGGCAACACCAGAGATGAGCACAAAAAAAAAAATATATACTGATGAACTAGAGCTCGATCTACGAAGTAACGAAAGCAAACAGGAAGTGGATTTTTTACGACGCCGTGCACGATGTGTGAAGAGGGAGGAAGCCGATATGATGAGAGAGGCAAGACATCCCCGCCTCATGCTTATTATACAAGACATCATTTTTCCTTTTAGTTGTTTTCTATAGAGAGGCACATAGAAGGCTTGCAAGTTACAGTTTAAAAGCATTTTACGTGTTTGAGCCAAGAAGAAGAACACGACACAAAAAAAAAAAAACACATACACAGCCCACACAAACACACAACACAATCTCTGATGGATCGGTCAAGTTTTCAGAGGGAAAACAGCAGTTGTAATAAATAAGAAGAACTGCAGTAAATATGTTTTGGGGGGGGGGGAGAAACTGGATCTAAATAATAACAATAATTAATATAATAATAATAATAATAATAGTAATAATATCCAGTTCTTTTCATGTTGAACATGGAGTGGAGAGGGTTGTGATTCGGCTCAGTACAGACACAACAAGGAGAATATGGGCGAACTTCTCCCACAACTGACCACAATGTCAACACATACCTCACTTAAAAAAAATGCGCGCGTCACGCAGGGCTGCACGATCGGATCGCATTGGAGTCGCCATTTTTAGCTTTTCCTCCGGACAATCTCGTTCTCACGTGATTAGTATTATGAGGGAGCTTCGAAATTTTCCCGAACTTCCGTCAATAATAAAGTGACTAAACTCTGTTTCACCTCTCCCATCGACCGTGCACGGGGGAAAATGAAGCAGAAATAAAAAAAAAACGAGTGTGATGTCCGTGAGGGAGAGTAAAGGGGTCGGTGTGCTTTAAACAAAGCAGTGAAACCACCTCTTCCATCACCGTTCTGACTGCAGAATCTGGGAGGATGCCTCTAAAAATATATGAAACTTTCCTAAACTGACAATCTGACTGTCATGTCCACTTTGGATGTTTCTTAACTAATGAACTTCTTTGAGGAGAGACTGAAAGTGTGCTCTGGTACCCCTATATCCTCTCTCTCTCTCTCTAAACGGCTATAAACACTCGGATAACAGTTCCTGGAAAGCTTATCCCAGCCTTGAGTTCCCAGTCACACCAGTGTGTCGCACACAACGAAATTTAATCCCATATCCTCATGAAATAGATCGAAACTTGGTGACGTAGAACTATTTGCCAGGTCATGCACCAAGACAAACATTTTGGACTTTCCGGTTCTCGCAGTTCCTTATAAACTCAAAACACCGTCAAGATGTTTTTTTCCAGTCGGACAATGGTTCAAATTTTAATGTTGAACTCAACTGGAAAGCTCTATGTGGATT
Organism: Thunnus albacares; assembly: GCF_914725855.1. Taxonomy (NCBI): domain Eukaryota; kingdom Metazoa; phylum Chordata; class Actinopteri; order Scombriformes; family Scombridae; genus Thunnus; species Thunnus albacares. The sequence continues at coordinate 25,609,312 of NC_058125.1, read as the reverse complement.
TACATTTCCTTCCACGAGTGAATCAGCTGATTGCTGCAATTCCGTAAAATGTCCCTGTTAGGAACGGTGTGACTGAACCCTAAAGGGTCTGAAATACTCCAAAACGGATGCAGACACGGATATCGGGTGTGTATTTTAAGCCGCACACCCGACGGCCAGTGTAGACTCTCAACAACGTCAGGCGGACCCTCACACGGAAAGTATAATTAGTGCTTTAAACAGTGAGAAAAATGTAAAATAATTATTTATGTGAGCACCTGAAAAGCAGTATGAGGGTACCAGAGCTATGAAAATGGGAGTGAGGCAGACATTGCAGCAATCATAGAAAAAAAAGCGTCATTCTTTTATGACTTTTTTCAGATTTAAAAATGATTAACTGCAAGCAGAGTTTGGACGTAGTTGCTTCGCTGCACAAGTTCATCCAAATGCACTGCAACCGAATACAATATGAAGGTACAATGAGACCGCAGAGGGAACATTTCATTAAAAACAGTTACCCTAAGAACAGTGAGAGAAAACCATTATCTCAACTCAAATCGCGACTCTTAATTTTATCCAGAATCGTGCAGCCCTACAAACACACACACACACATACATATATCATGCACCAGCTCACACACTTACCCTCACACACACACACACACACACACACACTCTCTCACAGGCAGCCAGAGCCCAAAACGTGTAGTAGACCTCCACTATAATCAAGGGAAAGCAGTTGAAGTGCAGTACCTATTTGTGACCACTAGGGGGCCTTAACGTGAGGCTGTACATCTGCAGGTCTTCAGACTCTACAACTGTTCCTCACTGGCCATTTTTACCCAGAGAGATATATTCTGTACATGCATTCAATTAATAAACCGATGCAACACTTGCTTGAGTATACAAACGTTTAGATTATACATAGATATCATTATATCATTCATCTTTTTTATATATATATATATATGTATATATATATATAACCTGCACCTCTTTTCACTTTTTCAGCAAAAGGAAAAATAAACTCGGGGTTGACCATTATGACAGGTTAAAACTCCACACACGGTCAACTCGCTGACTAATAACAATTTTTGAGTAGTAGGCGATGCACAAAAGGTGAGACAAATCTAACCGAAAGAGGATGTTTTTGCATACGGACATCTTCAATTATTCCAGATTATGAGTGAGTGGAACTGGTTTAACCCCCCCATCTCCCCTCCCCTCCCCTCCCCCTCCCATGACAGGTATGTACAGGGGACCATGGAGGTGAAGGTGGGGAGCTCCTCATTCTGCTTCGTCAGCTTCTCCTCTGGGGCTCCGTCTGTCTGTTTCTGGAGGGAGGGGTGAGGCAGAAAGGAGTCCTTCAGGTGACGGGGGGATGGGGAAGGGGGTTGGGGGGGGAGGGGGGGCTGCGATTGGTGCTTTTTGTTTGTTTGTTGTAAATTTTTTTTTTTTTTTTTTTTTTTTTCCATTTTAACAGATTCAACCTCTCTCCTTTGTAAGAGTGGTGACTCAGTCCCCCAGGATGACTTTCACAAAGCTAGCCACGTCGGTTTCTTTGGCCTCGTGGGAGATGAAGAAGGGATGTTGCTGAGGAGGAAAATAATATTCATTTAATCTGAATGTCATCAGAATATCAGCTCAGTGTCGTGTGATTGATTCATGTACTGGAGCATCACAGCTTATGTGATGTGAGAGCGCCTTCAGCCACTTGGAAATACTGGTCTAAGTGCACCCTCCAGTGTATCATGAGCAGTATTACAAGGTCCACAGAGGTAGTAATGCATGAACCTATGGCTGGTGGATGTTGTCCCCCCATCACTTACATTTTAAGTGCATTATAAAGGGATCTTCTAATAGTCAGTATGAACAGGAGGAATCATTATGGCAAGAAAAACCTGTTTTAATGTTCATATGGGCACCATATGACTGTTATTTTAAGACGGACTACACAGAGAAGTTATGACAGAGAAACAACATTATTTCATTTTTATGACAAGAATAAATAGGCCACTCACCATGAGTTCTGTGTAAGTCGGCCGCTCTTTGGAAACTTTCTTTAAGCTGGAGAGACATAAAACAACATCATGATTCATTCACAACAACCGTAACTCATCACTGACAGCAGCATATGCTGAACTGATTCAAAGTCAGAGTCTCAACGCTTGGCTTGTGTTCAGTGACTGTTTCACTATCATCCTGCAAAACCCTGATAACAAACTTAATCAACTGATGATTGTGATCCAATATTCTGTTTAGTTTCCAAGGAATCAATTCACAGTTCATAAGAAATAATTAGTCTTTTGTTTACGTACATCTGTCTGAGTGAACTGAGTCACAAAAATAAGAAACTACTATGATGCGTATGGTGTGCAAAACATCTGCGTCAGTGTGTAACTGCTGGTAAATCAGTGTTGTTCACCTGTTCATTATTTTTGTTTACAGACTTGATTTTATTTTTTTCCTGTTAAACCACAGTGAATTTCTACATTAAATTACACAACATACTTTTCACAGTGCAGCATCATCTCTCTCAGTACACGATGACGTATGAGGAATATTCATTCAACAAATTTCTCCATCAAACCGCGTAATCTAGGTCACTCATTTGGCAGTAATTATATCTCAACAGACTGGTTTTCTCATCATACGGGGGCAGCGGTCATATTCAGGATCCTGAAATCCCAGCATAAAATTAATTAATTAGTAAATAATAACATACAAAATATGGGTTATACAAATAAATATATTTTCTGGATCTAATTTTAAACTTTCAGTCATGAGTCTCCTTCTAAAGAAGCTTTTTTTTTTTTTTTTTTTGCTTTCTCCTTTTCCTCATTAAGAGGCGCATTTACTTGGTTCTCCAAAATCCAACCTGATCCGTCACTCTACAATAAGCCTTTTTCACAGAAGACATTTTGACATGTCACTGTGGCAAAAATACAGGTGTAGATAATAAAATTAATGATGGCTGAGTTCCATTTAGCTGCTTGCTTTGGGTTTCAGGGTCCTGGTATTGTGCACATTTAGACAAGCTGACGGTACGTAAAAACTTTGTCTTTTACCATGAGATGAATACCTGCATGAGCAAGTGATGGTAAGTTACTAACAGTTAAGTACAAAACAATATCCAGCACCAGGGAATTAAACCTGCTGTAAAGGATTCATCAGAAACACCCATAAACACTTGAAGTGTCTTTCAGCTCATCGTTTTGGTCTTATTTAAACACCAAATGTACTGTTTTGGTTCATCGTTTCCACCAAACAGCAGACAGATAAAGTTAGCGATTAGCGAGCGAAAGTGAAGCATTTCGCACCTAAAGAGCCAGATATATTTCTAGTTGCTGGAAACCAAACTAAAGCTAAAGGCAGAGTGAATATCAGCCTTGAATTTGTACAGACGCATGACTTTAAATGAATACTAATGCTGCTTGTGACTACTGAATGTGTGAAGAAGAAAACCCTGCCAACAGTTAGCCTTGGAAATGTATATTAGAGTTTGTTCTGTCAACCTCAAGTAGCCAAAAGATTAATTAAAGTCATACATCAAGAACAAATGCCAAACATTTGCTGGATCCAGCTTCTCAAATGTGAGAATTTGCTGCTTTTATCTTTTTTATACTTTTGTAAATTAAAATTCTTTGGGTTGTGGACTGTTGGTCGAAAAAAACAAGCGATTTGAAAACATAACCTTGGGCTTTGGGAATCTGTTATGGCTGAATTTTCAACCTTTTTTTTTTTTTACATTTGTAGAACTGTCAAAATATTTCCAAGGATTAATCAATACCGCAAATACTCATTAGCTGCAGCTCTCCCCAACAAGTTAGAGAAAATACATATTCAGATGTATCATATGGAGGGTTAAGGAGCCCTGGCACGTCCTTCTGCATCCTGTTCTAAGAATGTCACGATGAACTCAATCTGATAAAGGGGAAATTAACTGAAACCCGTTCAGCTGGACTCAATCCAGGTGTTTGTCAAATTTAATGTGGCTTTGTTTAAGGACACAGTGACTCTGCCGGCTCCTCGTCTGAAAAGATCAGCCTTGAGTGAGTCATTGCGTAAAAAAAAATGAAATGAACAGAATTGAAACGTGGACCTGAATGTTTTCTGAAAAGTGGACACAGGAAAAAGACGCACCACTGAGATGTGAAGTCCACAAACTCCGGGGAGAACTGGTCGGCAGGAAGCTGGGGCGAAGGTTCTTCCACCACCTGCTTCAGCTGCTGGAAGGGTGTGCCCCACGAGTCGTACGGGAAGCGCAGGATGGCGAGCTCGATCTGAGTCACGGAGAAAAAGAAACGCTGAGAACATGCACGACGCACACAAACAACAGTAATGTGGTTTCCACAATGTTTACATGGAACATTTGAGAGGCCAGATGCCAAAAAACTAAAACTGTGTACACACAAAGCCAGAAATGCTTTTAGATTCCCCATCTGATCATCTGTAATTATGATGGGAGCAATATTTCAATTTTATTCTGCGCATTATCGCTGTCTTTCATTACATCGTTGAGCATCATATTTTTTCGTTTTATTGACTAACTACAAACATAACACACCTGCAAGACAGTGATCAGAAACCCTGGACAACATGTTTACAACAATTTGTCAATGATTCAATTAGCAATTTTGATAATTATTAATCTTTTCAGTAATTTAAGTGAAACTAAAATGGTTACAGCGTCTTCAATGTGAGGATTTGCTTGAGTTTATATCATTGTAAACTGAATATCTGTGTGACTGTTGATTGGACAAAACAAGACATTAGAAGACGACAAGTTGGGCCCCTGGGAACTTCTGACATCTTATGGGTGAAAAAAATCGTTGTAAATAATAAGCCAACAGATTAATAAATAACAGGAGTAACTGTTGGTTAAGTTCTTCCAGTGGCTGAGAAAAAACACAAACACATAGATCATCACAACACATACTGTATGTTGTATTAAAAATAATTACCAGTGCGTTCATCAGTTTTTATTTATAATCTTAATCCTTTGCATGACTGTAACCTAATTGCATTGTTGTGTTGTGGACTTGCAGCGTTTCTGTACTGACTTGTGTTTTCTGTCTTTGCAGCATGTATTTCAATTCACTTGTGTTTTATTTATTACCATCTTTATGTTTTCTAAATGCACTAAAGAGTTAATGGTATTTCCCCTCATTCGTTCTGTCTATTGGTTGGTGTTTTCTTGAAGGGAACCTATTATACTTTTCCTTATTTTCAGTCATATATATATAATGTTACAATGTCGGATGTTCATATTAAACGTGGCCAAAGTGTCAATTATGTAGAAGTAAACAAAAAGCAGCAGATTCAGACTGCTCTGAACGCTCAGTATACAACAGTTTTTTCTACTTTCAGCCCGAGCAGACGCCGACTCGTAACAGATTTCTTTAAATGGTCATCTGCTCCGCTCCGCTAACGTTATGGCGTCTTTCCATTGTTTTGGGGTTAGTCACGCCGAGCCATGACTCCATTACACAGCGTTATTTCTAACTGATCCACTGAACAAAGAGCTCCAAATGTCTTCATATGTTGTTGTGTCGACCAGTTTTTAGCGCCGCTAACGAAGCTCTGCTAATTTGATGAGGAACACATTTCATTTCCTGTAAATTCTTCACAATAAAAGTCTCCTGTTATTTAGTCATTTAAAAGGTTTTAATATGAAGCAGTGCAGCCGGAAAATGTTGGGTTTGCATCGGCGGTAACTTAACACGACTCTGATGTGGCCGCCCCTTGGCAGGCTTTCGGAAAGCTGGCCAATCAGAACAGAGTGGGCTGATTGTGAGGGGGGCTTCAAAGAAACAGGAGCTAAGACTAAGAGACAGAGGCTGAACTGCGGGGCTGAATAAAGGGCCAGTATAAGGTAAAGAGTTTTTTCGAATTATCAATCATGCAAAGCTACTCTAGTGGAGTCCCAGAATGAAAATATAGAGCTGGAAATGAGCATAATAGGTCCCCTTTAAGCTGCAGTGTGCTGATCTACACATAACACATAACAAATAACCATCATACTCAAACAACGCAACCATAATCAAGATACGAGTCTGCATGTCAACCTCTCACTTATTATGCTTTTAGAAATTATTCATATTTTTCTGTCATTTTAACTGCAAACCCCAGGATGTTAAGGATATCAGCTACATACGGTAGCAGCCTGTTTTCCATCCTTCAGATCAACTGATTTGAGCCAAAATCTCATCAACTGCTTCACTTTGCAGTTGTTTTAGTATTCATCGTTCAAGTGGCTCTTAAGTAGAGTACTAGAGGAATGACAGGTGCTCCAAAAATCAACAGAAAAGCACCAATTAGTGTTTTTTATTTAACACACTGATTACTCACTCCAGTTTTGATGCTGTCTTGGGAGTTAAGATTTAAGATTTCCATCACTAAATTAAAATCAACTGTTTCTTTCACCTCTACCATTTAAAAGCCCCTCTCTACTACAGACCAAACATTTAGCACACTTATTACCATTCAAATTAGACTTGTACTGGAACATTTGCTGCTCATCTGTAATAGCTGACCTAATAAGCACAAGAGAAGGACGAGCCAGGTTCAAAATGATGGGAGAATTGCCATAGATTGCTGAATCCTTAACGCCAAAATATTCTCTGGTCTGAGTTGAAAATGTGCAAATGAGAAAGCAATGAATATTTAACAACTCATAATAAAACGTCTAGACACTACTTCGTCTAGAGCCATGGCTCATAGAGCGCCAGTTTTCTATTCATTATGAATCATTCTACCCTTCAGATGCTTCTCTTTTTTGGCAGTAAGGAAGACATTTTGAAAAACCAAGATGAACAAAATGAAGGAGATTAAATGTGTGCGTGAGAGATGAAAAGTTTCCACCATAAATTTATCCTGAGATCAGAAAATAAAATGTGATTAAATCTGACTTACCATTGTGATTCCTAAACTCCAGATGTCAGATTTGACATTGTAGCCTTTCTGGTTCGTCTCCGGGTTGATCCTCTCCGGCTGCGGGACAGAAGGTCAGATGATGTCACTTATTGCAGCGGTTGTCAAGGACGACAGGCACACTTCCCTGACATCCTAAACTTTTTTTGTACACACATACACAGACCTCTATGTTCCCTGAGCGCTAACCTGGCCCTAAAACCCACTCAGCCAACCAGCAGCGGAGCAGCAGAGATGGTTAAAATGTAACCGGGCTCATTAAAAGTGTGGATAATAATGAGAGACAGGAACGTGAACCTGTTCACCCCTTCTACTGACGAGTCGGATGCCTCAGTTATAAAAAAGCTTTCATGCAGAAAGTTTGTACTCATGGTCAAATCTGTTTAAAGTCGTGAGACGCAAATTTGTTCTTGGCCTCACAATAAGCAGAGATTTTCTCTCATTTTCTGCTCTCCAAGGTTAAACTACTGCCATTTATTATCTTATTATCTCTATAAAGTAAGAAGAACTCTTACTGAAGTCAAATAACATATTTTCTTCATGCACTCTCCTTTGAGAGAGAGAACTGAGACTAAAGAGTCTACAGTCAGAGAGGCTCTGTGAGGTTTTTATGTATAAATCAATCAATCATACTTTGTACAGCACTTATCAGATATCTGACAAGCTGATAATAAGACAAATGTAAACAGTAAAACAATAAGACTAACGCACACAAGAAAAAAAACAATAAAATAGATTAAAAAAATAACTAAATAAAAGAGATAAAAGCAGAATAAAACATGTAAACAATTAAATAAATGTCTATAAAACATACTTTATTTAGGTGTAGCAGTGTTTAAAGGTACTCTGAGGTTTGTTTGTGTTTGTTTGTTTTTATGAATGTGTCCTTGTTTGGTTCATATCATGCAGGCTTATAATGATGCACATTCCTGCTGCTGGCTTCACACTTTTACACTGATCTAGTTTGTGGCTCAAATGTGTAAAGAAACACAGCAATTAAGTGAAATACACACGGATGAAACTGTTTTATGAGAAAGGAAATGCACTCCCCGCCTTTGTCGGGCCTCAAGGATTCTTGATTTCCTCACTCAATGTAAAAATAACTTTGTTTACAAGAAGCATCTTTAATGCTAACGTCAGCATGCTAACACGCTCTCATGGCAATGCTGATGTTCAGCAGGTATAATGTTACTTTAGTTTGGTATTATGCTAACATTATGCTAATTAGCACTAAACACAAAGTACTGGCTGATGAGATTGTGCTTGGTTTTTTCTTTTTCTTTTTTTTTTAGGTTTTTGGTCATAAACCAAATATGATGGCAATATATAATTCGAGATATTTTCCAGACCTGACTGACTGACTGAGAACGCCGTTGTTCAGCGTCAGTAACTTAACAGCCAGATAGCAGCCTGGGAAACAAAACAAAAACAAGCTTCAGACCTCAACCCACAACCCACATAAGATATCTAGCTAATTCCTCCTTCTTATCTGCTAGCATGGATACCTTATCTACTAGCACAGCATGCTGAGCGAGCTACCAAACAAACATCCAGTGGAGGACACCTGCACTGTAAATGTCTGGTCGCAGGCTGGATTGCTAATTCGCACATTGAGCAGCTTAAAAACTTATCAGAAAATGTCAATATTGGTCAGTTTAGACTCAGTTTCAGTTTGTTAATATTGTGTCTTGGTGTCCCTGCCTGCTAACTGTCAATCAAACACGTACACAGACTTTCCCCAGACTTCAGTTGGATTTCAGGTTCGCACGAGCAGTTAAATCTTTTCATCTGGTCTCTTCCTGCTTACCGCCATGTAGGGTTTACAGCCAGCGTCCATGGTTTTAGCCACGGAGTCGACCAGGTAGCCGCTGATTCCAAAGTCGCACATCTTCACCTGGCCCTGAGTGTTTATCAGCACGTTGGAGGGCTTCACATCTATGAACAGAGAAAAAGACGCCACAGCAAACAGCAGATTTAAGTTTGTGTCCACCCACTGTTCAGATTTAGTCTTGTTTTTTTTGTTTTTTTTAATAGAACAAATGTCTCGCACGGCCGTAGTCACACTCTCAAAACAGCGCTGCGGTCGCTGGTAAAGACTGACTGTGTGACTTTATTTTAGTCACTTATAATCTTTCTAAATGACTACAAGGAGCTTTGATGCAGCAAGAGCCGCATAGTGACCACGGCCGTGCCACAGAGGTTTGACACAGGAAGGATTAACTCTTAAAAGGATCGTAACAGTGTGTCCGCTAGGTTTAGCACCTTTGCCACAAATCATGAGTTTTTGCTGACCATTTCAAATCTATGTTGTACGGTTTTAGATTTTTGGATGTATTTTTTTCTATGTGGTATGAAAAATCAATAAAAAGGCTCTTGAAACTGGCTTGAGTTGTGTGATCCACTAGAGTAAACATCAAGTCTGCATTCATTTTTTGTCAATGCTACTTTATCACTGAATGATAATGCAGTTTAAAAAGGAAAGAAAACTACAACTTGGGCCTTATTTTTTGTATTTTTGTTGATAATTTCTACTAGCTGTGATCACATTGTACTCATCACATTAATTGATGAGATCTGGGAACACTGTTGTATCACTAAAAAAAAGTCAGAAGGGCAAGAAAACATGTTTTATCCAGATTATCTAAACCACTTTATTTGGGGAATAGCTGGTAGCTATGCTAGCTAGATATGTTGGTTAAAAACTCAACTACAATATACAGTAAGTAGCCTACAGTAGGTCAAAGCCAAACTAAGGAGATCAGTCAGTCAATACACTGTGATGAATGTTTACAAGCTACAGTTTGGATGATATTTTTCCCTTTTTGCTTTTGTTTTCTCTTTGAAATAAGTTTGGCTAACCTGGTGGTTTCTCCAATTGCTTCGGTTAGTACTCGGTTATCATCACTGATAGGAACGTTTTCCAAAATTACAAAAATAAGACTGAAGTAACTGGTTTTTTTTGGCCACTTGGGGGCAGCGGAACAAACTGCAAACCACAGACTATAATATAAAAATATGGACGTAGCCACTGTGATGTCACCCGTTGGTTTCTGAAGAGCGGTTTTGAAGCTCAAAGTGGGCGGCTCCGGCCGTCGCCATCTTGGCAGCGCCTGACTCCGCCTCACTCCCGGGCTAATTCCAAAAAGGGCAAAAAAGGTGGAGCTGAGGCGGGCCGAATGAACAAACCACCTAGCGGCTAGCAACCTGTCATCAAAGTAGCCACGTCATTAATTATGCAGAACTTTACGGCTCAATAAAATTTAAACAGGTGAGTTATAAAAAAAAACCCCCCGTACAGTTGTCATGAAAGTGGAAATAAGCTACAGAGACCAAAACCGTTGTTTGTACCAGACTGTAAACATGTTTATTTCTGCTGTAAAGTTGGGTATTTTAACATGGAGGTCTGTGGGGATTAACTCGCTTTTGGAGCCTCAAGTGGCCGTTCGAGGAACTGCAGTTTTTGGCACTTACACCACTTCCAGCCCTGGATGTTGCCGCTTGCTGTAAACCCATCGGACATACAGTATTATCACCTTTAAACAGTTGACATGGTGAACATGTTTGCAAATAGTTGCCGATTCACACTTGCAGCAGACACAGAGCAACATTCATTTGGAGTCGTATTTGTGTCTAACTGATGAACATAAGTCCAATATTCACTCTCTTTTAGCTCGTTTTTACTCTCTACCAAACTCCTGAGGGAAATATCTGGCTCTTTAGCTGCTAAATGCTCCACTATGTTCACCGGCTAGTCTACAGCTAACTGTGTAGAACTGAGCAGGAAGTGTTTAGTGGCTTTTTAGAGCTTTTTCTCTGAAAACGGCTGCCTGCTGATGGCTGTAAGAACCGAAACAATGAGTTGAACTGCTGGTTTCTTCTAAAATGACCTCTTTCACATTACAGAGTCATTTAACCCATTGTTATAATATTGACAAGTGCAGCTTTAAATGCAGATATATTTAAAAAGTCTGCACTGCTTAACCTCAGAACAGTTATGTAACGTCGATCTATATACAGATTTGATATATCATATATCATATGGAAATAAATAGAACAAAAAATGGCTGCCTCACAGGTCAGGAAAAAGACACAAAGTTTCTGAAACACAGTAGCACAACAGTTTGCAAAACTGTTAGTGGTGATGTTTAAAAAGGGCTAAAACACACAAAACGACTGTCATGGTACTTTGCACAGGAAGGAAGGAAAGACAGATGAAAGAAGCTCTGCGCTGCTGAGTGATGATGCATCACAGGAGAGGATATTGACACGGTCTCTGAGAGGTTTAATGGGTTTCCATTCACGCTCTTACCTCTGTGTATGACTTGCAGATTGCTGTGCAGATGCTCCAAAGCTTTTACTATCTGTAATAACAAATCCCATTTATAAGCAAATGATCATTACGTAACAAAATAACTTGTCATTAAGCCAACTTGAGCTGAGGATTCACAGGAAGCTTTTCGTCATTTGGAATTAATTTTTTTAAATCGTTCACATTATGCAGTTAGAGGAGCGTTTGGAGTAAACCCACCGAGACGGCGATCTTTCCCAGGATGTCCTCGGGGATGGTCATGCCCTTCTCGATCACCTGCTTGTAGAACTTGTCGAGGGAGGTGTCCATCAGCTCCATGCAGATCCATACGTCACCCTGGCAACGGGTAGACAAATTTTTGGAAGAGATCAGGAAGACGGCAACAAAGCAGCAGGCCCGGATTCCAGACAGACAGGAAATAACAGATTTTCCAGTGTTTTAGTGGCGGTGAGGAAATCCTGAACATCCACTCACTTCTGGTGGAAGATATCTGCATCCGAAAACCCTCACAAGTGTTTGTCATGATCGGCCTGTGTTTACCTGCACGCACCGGCCGTTCTAGTTTTTCTGCACGTCAACAACGGATGCAGAACTGGACTAGAGCCTGATCGGTGCTTCGGTGTGCAAATATTAGCGGCTGATATCAGCTTATCACAGCTACACCTACCAGAGTAAATGTTGGCAGGTATGCAAAAGGAAATTACAGCGCAGAGCAGTAAAAAACAAACTGTGTATAAGCACAGATGCATCTATATCTGTGTCCATAATATGTGTATTTAATGTTTGTTGATCAACCTTTTCTGTAAATTATGTTAGAAAGTCATAAAATTTAAACTGCATTAAAACACAAACTTACATTAAACTTGAATTAAAGACATTTTAAGTCAAATGTACACAGAAATGCAGCAATAAATGTTCTACAGGCTGCATTTTTAAGTATATTTGATATTGATAATTAAAGATGAAGTCATTTCTGAGTATTTTCACTGAGTTTACTGTTCTATTACTATCATCTATGACCATAAAAGTTCACTGTTTAGCTGTAAAATGTGTTGTCTCAACTACAATCCATCTATCACTCATCTATCACATAGAACAGATCAACTCAGATAGAAGCACATAACCAAAAACCTCCCGTTTTATTCTAATGCTGCATTTTTTTTTTTAATGGTTTTTACTGTATAATGATTGATCAAGATTTACAGTTTCATTGTAGAGTTAAATACATGAAACATGAAGCTTATTTCAAAACAATTTTTTGTACAGTAAATTTCTGCTGTTTTGTTTTATTGGCGTGAATTGATCGGGCTTTGTTGGTGTTGATCGATCAGGCTTTGTTAGTGCTGCTGATGTCTCGTCCGCTGTGAGTTCCCAGTCAGACGTGTCTTTGTCACAGCGTGTTATGTGTTTATGAGCATCGACTGATATGTTGATTTTTATTATTTTGAAATATCAATATTGACATTAAACTGCAGTGAGTGTGGTTGGGTATCATTTGAAATATTTCAATACTAACACAGATGAAATAAACCAAACCAACACTTATTTAGATACTTTACTTTGAGAAATATGTTCTAAAAAAAAAAAACAAACCTTTTTTATTTACAAAAGAAGCCAAAGTTGTGTCTAAACACAAGCAGCCATGTGAGAAATAAATCAATAAAAAAATGATGATTTAAATCAGAACTTGTAAACGTGATTATGGATCCGAATAGAAATGGGTTAAAGGTGCAATATATGACAATATATGACAATCAGCCCCACTAGATGTCGCACTAGCACCAGCATCTCAGACCAAAACAAATGTGCTGCACGTCGTTTACTCTATAAAGTGACGGACAGGTCGTAAAACTCACATCACATATGGATCAAGATTCTGATTTCTCACCTTAAATGTTTTCAGAAGCATATTTTAGTTTACTGTTTGGCTGTAATTTGAGAAACTCTGATAACAACACACACACACACACACACACACACACACACACAGAGAGAGAGAGAGAGAGAGAGAGAGTGACTTCATTCTCTGGCCTGGTCGCCATTACTCCACTATATCTTCACATTAGCAAATAGCTGTTTGCTGACATCTAGTGGGGCTGAATGTCATTTGTTGCAACTCTAAAAAGGACACATTTTGTTCAGAAGAAGTTTTAATATTTGACAACGTTTGCCAAACTTTCATTCAAGCATGCACTCATTCTTGAACAAGCTAATTAAAACACTAATCAATTAGTGTATTGCATGCAAGGCTGTGTGTTATACTACCTCTCTGAATAGTGCTCCATAGAAGGTGACTGTGTAGAAACAGTCCACTGTCCTCATGGAGATGTCCAGGTCCGTGAGCAGCCTCTTTTGCTCCAGACTGTTCACCGTGGCCCGAATCCTCTGAGAGAGAGAGAGAGAGAGAGAGAAGAAAAGGAAACAGAAGAGCGAGATGACACACAATCATCACTCATGTTTGTCTTCTTCGTTGTTCATATTAGTTTCATAACGTGTGAAGAAAAAAAAAAAAAAAAACAGATGTGTGTGCAGCTGTGCGGACCGGCTCGATGTTGTTAATTAGGCTTCAAGTGTGAACGTGTCTTTCGGTACAAGACGATCTGGGGAACGTCTGCCTGTCGTCCCTTCACCCACCTTGACGGCCATGATCAGGCCGCTGGGCACGTGCCTCATCTTGTCCACCACGCCGTACGCTCCGCGGCCGAGCTCGCAGATCTGCTCCAGGTCATCTGCCTTCACCTCGAAATTCTGCTCCAGATACAAACAACAACAACAACACAACAAGATCAGAAGAGAAGAGGATGCAGGAACGCTTGATCACAGATGTTAATGCTACGGGAACTTAAAAAAAAATCTGGGTTCTGATTGGCTGAAAGGAACGGCGTGAATTCATGTTTAGTAACTGGACAGGATGTTTGCATCCACCTGTACTGTACCTGTTTATGTGTTTATAAAAAATACTGTCTGTGGATGGAAACTAATTTATGATGCTGTTTTGTTTGTTTTTTTTTTAATTAGTGCAACCAGTATTAACCAGTTGGACCAGTTGGTAAGAACAGCAACTCAATAGTGAAGCTTAGCTTAAGAGTTTGAAGCTGGAGAATTATTACTGAACTACCAACAACAACAACAACAACAACAACAACAAACCTCCCCAAAAAAAAGACAATCATGCAAATTTAATTTTAAACATATAGAGCTGCAACAATTAGTTGATCAACAGAAAATTAATTGGCAACTATTTTGATAATTGGGTCAACTTTTCATACATTATAGAAAACCGAGTGTGTTGGATTGTTGATTAGACAAAACGAGACATTTGAAGACGTCACTTTGGGCAAATTATAAGAGGCATTTTTCACTATTTTCTGATATTTTAGAGACAAAACCATTAATTGATTAGTGAAATATAATTGTTAGGTGTAGCCCTACAAACATAATTGATCTTTGCATGAATCTAAAAGTCCAAAACAATCACGTCAGCCCCGGTTTCATCCGTTACAACTCGTCAAGTATGATCTTTTACTTAATGCAAGAAGACAGGAACGATTACCATAACCGTGAAAAACAGCCTCTCAGTCGTTAACACGCTTTGAAGAACCTTTTATTTCCTACATTTTTCAAGCAAACAAAAAAAAAATAATTCACTTTGAGTCCTGCCAAACTTGCCAACAGCAGGCACCTCTGCCAATGGAAAATTTCACTTATTTGATGAGTTTAAAATAAATATTTTTACTGCCTGATGGGCAATAAAAAGCATTCCAGTCTCCCCACAATCAGAAGTGTTCAATTCGGCTGTAATGTTCACCGGGGCGTTCTTTACAGCCAACAGACCCTTTATTAAGCCAACCTCTGTGGACTGAGAGTGAGGAACCAAAAATACACTCGCAGGAGGAGGAAAAAAAAAAAAAAAAGTAAACAGTGAAAAGTTATGTAAGAGTTCACGGTAAGAGAAAAAAAACATATAAAAAGCTTGAATGGGATGATGGAAAGGTGCAAAGATGAAAGTAAATACGTCCTGATGTGAAAATAAATTGATGAAATGAGCAAAAGAAATAAAAATTACCTTCTCGCCGATGGTTACATAAGCTTTCGAATCCAAATCTCTGGGGGGTCTGAAACACACACACACAGATATTTTATTACATGTAAACCTGTTAAATCACTTCAGTGAAGCAGAAAGTAAAAAACTGCAGGATGAACATGACATTAAAGTGAAAAAATGCTTTTTTTTCTCAGTAGCAGAGTCTTCTAATAAGAAAATAAACAACAAATAGATAAAATAAATTAAAAAAAACATAATAGAATAACTTTACTGTATAGCACTTTCCAAAAATATGTTACAGTGTTGAGCTTGAACTTTTATTCTTGACCCCGGAAGCAGCAGTTTGACAAAAAAAAAAAATTAAAAAATAAATAAACTCAAGGTTCACTTATTAGCTTTTTCTAGACTTTCATCCGCATCTCACGGTCTTCCTCAGGAAGTGAAGAGTTTGCTCAGTAGATGGAGTCAATCTACATCCATTCACTCATACTGCTCGTACTAAGTTGATGAAGGCTGTGGGATGAGGTTGAAAGCTCCGGAAAAAGCTAGTAAGTAAGTGGACCTTGCATTAAAAAAAATAAAATACATTTAAATTGTATGAAATTAAATGAGAAATCTTATTTAATTTACAATTTAATTTAAAACTATTTAATTTTTAAAATAAAATTGATTATTTAAAAATGTAATATAAATTATAATATAATAAAAATCAAGAAAGATAAAACTAAAATATAACAATAATTAGATACATAAATAATAAAATAAAATAACATTTCAAGTATAAAGATAAATAAAATATTAAAATAAAGACAGTTAAAATACATAAAATAATACATTTTAAATACTAAATATAATTATTATAATTATAAATTTTAATCAAACTAAAAAATGAATACTAGCACTGCAACGATTAGTCAATTAATAGATTGACTGAGAAAATTAATCAGCAATTATTTTGATAATCGAGTAATCATGTTAGTAATTTTTTTAAGCAAAAATACCAAATGTGAGCCTGCGAATGTAAATCTGAAGCTTTTCTGTGTCACAAATCTAAACTGTTGATGAGACAAAACGAGACATTTGAAGACGTCGCTTTGAGCTTTAAGAAATGACATCACTTCTCTCTGTTGTCTGACATTTTACAGACGAAAATATTAATCGATTAGTCGAGAAAATAACCAGCAGATGAATCATTAATGAAAATAATTGTTAGTTGCAGCCCTAATAAATACTATAAAATCCAATTATAACAAAGACAAGTTACAGACAGTTAACACATGAGGTGTAATACTGTAAAAATTAGCTGCTGCAGGTTTGTTAATGAAGCTGATTCACTTGAAAACAAACTGAACATTTAGTTTCTCCTGCAGCTCAGGATTATTTTGGGCTCTGCTACTCGACAAGCATCTGCAGTCTGAGTCTTCTGTAGAGGGTTTAACTGAGATGAAACACTGTGAATATCAGTGGTGTGATATGTTGAAATTAATACTTTTACGTGCACATTTGTGCTCATTTCACAATATCCAGGACAAGCTGATGTACTAAATATAACAAATCTGAATGTGACGGCTGGGAAATGATAACATTAGCGGGAAAACAACTTCGTTCTCCTGCTTTTCCTTCATGTTTTGGTTTAAGATATGTACATAACAGGATATAAAGATCAATATTTGAAAGATTTATCTAAAAAAACGAGGCTCGGTTCAGATGTGTGCGTGCAAACATTAAGGAGTAAAGAATCTTACACTGCGGCGGGAGGAGGCTGCTCAAACACCTCCTTGGAGAGCTTGAGCACCGGCTTCCTCTTACCTGAAAACACAAAACACAGAAAAACTGTGAGACATTTCAAAGATTATGGACGAAACCTTTCAAATCATGAACAAACATTAACACCGAGGTAACAATCTGCTTACTGTCTCATTAGGACATTGTGAGCAATTTGACAGATCAGCACTGGATTTATTTTAATACTTGCATAAATGTGATGAAATATATTGATTGCTACAGTATTTAATTCACTGGATTTACAAAACCAATTAGGGCTGTAACTAATAATTACTTTCAAGATATACAGAAATACTCTGATTGGAATAATAATTAAACTTCAAGGTGAGAACCGTTGACTGTCTATAAATATGGACAATGTGTCTCCACTTCCTGCCGCTAAGCAAAAATGGCGCCAAAATATCCCATTTCCGGGAGCTGCCATCTTGCTTATGCGACGTCATTCGGAGTCTGCGCAGCAGAGTCGGGCGGCGGGATGACGATCCGTGGGACACGCCCACGCCGTCACAGCTGTCAATCATGACGTCACACCCTCTTTTTTATATATATATCATCAAATAACTAATGAAAAACAAACTTTTCAGGAAAATCACAACTTGGACAAACATCAGTGTGATAAGAACGACCTAAAATGATAGAAACCATCTTTGGAGGGGGGGCGGGACTTATGAGCTATACTGCAGCAGCCACCAGGGGGCGATCAAGATGTTTTGGCTTCGCTTATGGTGAGCTGTTATGACGTCCATATTTATATACAGTCAACGGTGAAAACAGAGAAAATTTCCAGCAGATGAAAACAAACTCATCATTCTGCACAGAGAAGAGAACAACTGATCAACTTGGAGGAAAACACATTTTTGAGTGAAGGAGGACTTTAATCATTATCATTATTAATCTGTAAAATGTGATAAAATAGTTAAAAATGTTCATCACAAGTTTCAAAAGCCAAGCAGACGACTTAAAACCAAAAATAAAAAAAACAGCTTGATTAAAGACTAAAACAATAAATCAGTCATTCACATTGTTGCAGATTAATTTTCTGTTGACTAATTAGTCAACAGACTCTTTGTTTCCAGGGTCAATAGTATTTAACTGAACATGAATCCTCAATAATTGAATCTGCTTATCAGACATTTTCATCAAAAACAAAAACTATGAATTGCTTGATATTTGAGCACATTTAGAGCTGAAATAATCAATTAATTAATTAATTGATCCTCAGAAAATTAATATTTTGATGATCAATGAATCATTTAAGTCAATTTTTCAAAGTATCAGAAAAAAAAGCCAAAAAGTTTCAGATTAAAGCTTCTCAAATGTTAATTTTTTTGCTGTTTTTTTATCTTTCTATGTTGGTAAATTTAATAATTTGAAGTTTTGATCAACTGGTCAAATAAAACAAAGCATTCAAAGACGTGGCCTCTAGCTCTCAGAAAATGTGCATTTTTCTCTATTTTTAAAATATATTTTATAAACCAAACAATCAATAATGAAAATAATCATTTGTTGCAACTCCAGCCATATTACATATTTTCTATCAAGCTGAAAGGCAAAGTTAATTTCTCAAATAACTATAATTTACAACTTCTTCATCTGTAATCTGCAACTAATTTTATAATAGTTTAAAAAAAATCTTTTAGTCTCAAGTTATGGCAAACTATATTCATTTCACTTTTTTTTTTTTTTTTAACTCTCCACAGGAAGAGTAGCTGTTGCCTGATGTAATGGCTGATGTGGTAAGTGAGCATTTTTCTTACAAAAGTGCCAAAAAAACACAGGCAGGATGTCACGTCCGCTTTTGGTATAAATAGGTGTGGGTGTGAAGTTGAAGGGGGGGCTGCGTTGATGATGATTTTCTGAGTTCTGTATGTTCGTGTGTAATGAAATAAACGGTTGTCTGCTCATCTCTCTGGTCTCTAACCTGATTTGAAACCCTAACAAACTAAAACTAAAACTTTCAGGAAACTGAAGTGTTATAAAGGAAGGAAGCTTGGTAAACTGTGTCAACCATAGTCTCAGTGTCTTCAGGTCATAACAGCTTGACACAGTTTACGTGCTTCCTTCAGGTTCATCACTAGTTGTAAATCTCTGTCAAACCATTGAGAGTTATACTCTCAGATAGGACGGCCTGCCTTAGTACCTTTACATATATATAAGATAATTCTTGATCTGCTTCATACTATCTATGTGTCTTTATCACGCAGAAAAGTGCTGGACAACACTCATATGTCCATATGGACACTAGAAAAAAAGGATGTTTATGTATTCTGCACCCTCAGCATGGATTATGTTGCAGAATGACTTGAAACTCAACAAATTTATCCCATTAAAACGCATTTAAATCCAAAATGAAAGAATTAGATGCAGATTCCCTGGGATGTAAGTGTTTAATTAATGTACCTGGTGACGCAACTGATTCCTAAAAATTACTTTTTTTGAAATGTGAGTTTCCTTATGCTTGTTTTTCTTTTCTTTTTTTTAAAAAATGTGTCTCCTTTTTGTGTTTTCTGTCTGTAACTATGTGTTTTTATTCATGCTGCTGCCTGTCTTAGCCAGGTCTCAGTTGAAAAAGAGTTATTCTTAATCTCAATGGGACTCTCCTGGTTAAATAAGAGGTTTGATCAAAATAAATATATAAATAATAAACCAAACAGTTAACTGATTATTTTTAAAAAATACAGAGGAAATAAGATATTCAATAAAGATCTGTGTCAACCTGAGAGTTATATGAATAAATCAATACCACTGTGTTGTCTGAACGATAACTATGAAGCAAACATTCAGCTTAGCTTAGCATAAAACTGGTAATCTGTCCCGAGTGAAGGCAAATTGTCATTTTTACACTTCAGTTGTCGTACAGATAAAAACAAACAAGACACAACATAATGATTAGTGAGCTCTAGATGTCTTAGTAGGCAGATTTTGTTGCCTTCAGACAGTTTCCATTCTTTCTGCTAAGCTAAGCTAAGCTAAGCTAAGCTAACCAGCTGCTGGCTTAAGCTACATATCTACTGTGGTATCAATCAAAACAGCAAATGAGTGTATCCCCCCCCTCCCCCCGCCCCCCCCTAAAAAAAATGTTGAACTATTTCTCTTGGTCATTTCCTGAGCTGGCATCTCTGTGTTTGGATCATCTCCTGTCAAACTGTTTAGACTGAGTGAAGTAAAAGCAGAAGACTGATGAGACTCCAGAGAGGTTTCTCTGGCAGCCGAGCAGACCAGAAGATGAAAGCATACTTAACTTCTTAACATAGCTCGGGATGAGAGATCAGTTGATCAGAGTTCATTCTGGGCAACCTTTGATTCCCCTTCAGCACCGGCAGTGTGTGCGGTCTGTAAACCTCGTCATTTTTACTTTCTGTTCATCTCCCAGACACACAAACTAAAGACAACGCACATTTAAAATCAAACCTTAGCGACATTCAGAGCGGCATATCTCTAGCTAAATAACTGACTTCATCTATCTGCACTCCTTCTGCACTTCAAATGTTAAAAACACTGATGTTTCGGAGCTCACGACAGCCAGCAGCCACTTAAAAATAAAAACTCCCACTGATGCTGAATGACTCAAACGTCCCGCAGCCATCGCTCACTGAAATAAAAATCTGAATGTGTCACAGAAAAACGTACAAACATGCTCATACAGCGACTGACCCGAAGCTCCATCTCATCATCATGGACACTTACGGTTGGATGCAGCAAGTGACTCCAGATCCTAAATGAATGTAACAGGCGCTGTGAGTGAGAAGAAGAAGAAGAAGAAGAAGAAGAAGAAGAAGAGGAGGAGGAGGAGGAGGAGGAGGAGGTCTGGCAGCCCAGGTGTGCTCGCTCCATCTGGAGATGCTGCACTGATGGTTTTAACGGCTGGCTGCCTTGTTAACGGGGCATCACAGGTTCTTCAGGGTGTGTGTGTGTGTGTGTGTGTGTGTGTATATGTGTGTGTGTGTGTGTCGTCACGGCGTCTGGATCAAACCTCCTCAGACTGGCTTTCAGCAGCTGAAGCCAGCGAGAGTTTGATGCAGACCTGCCTCTAAGTTGCAGCGCTTATGTTGTTTGTTTTTGTTTTTTACTGTGACTGATTGGAAACACGTGTGACACTCCGAGCGACACGCGGCTTTACAAGGACAAGTTCAAAAATTTTTTTCAAATCTGTCTTAAAACTACAATCAAGTGTCCGTATAAACACAGGAAGAGGTTTTCTGCAATGTAATCATCCTTCTGTTCATACAGGCTATTAAAAGATCCCCTTCAAATGCGCTTTCAATGTGTGACAAGCTCATAATGCACTTACATTGTAAGTGCATTATAAAGGGATCTTCTAATGGCCGGTATGAACAGGTGGAATGATAATGGCAAGAAAAATCTATTCCAGTCTTCATTTAGGTGCCTGTCCATTGTTTTTAAGACAGACTTGAAAGGTAATATTTAAGTGACCACTCTTTGCTTCACTCTGATCTCATAGTATGAACATATATATATTTATATTTATATATATATATGAATATAAAGTAAAACTGAAGGTGTGGCTCTTAAAAAGATGTGGGACAAACGCAAGAGGAATAACCGGAATTTTTCTGTCGTTGAAAAAGCTGTCCTGAAGGCATGTCATGCACACACACACACACACACACACACGTACACGTGTTGCCTCCAGCGTGCGTCCTGGTTTGTTCAAACAGTGCAGGGTGTGACACCGCTGTGCTATGCGGCCCTCCACCAGCGGCCTCTTACTGTCTGCCTCCTGGTCTCCACTTTCCAAAGCAGCTTTGTTGCACTAAAATGTCAGTTTGAGCCCCTCCTACATGCATTTACACAGACAACAATAGTAACTGGAAACCAACAGTCTGCTAACAAACAACACACACTGAAAACTAGAAACTACTCAGAGAGAGAGAGAGAGAGAGAGAGAGAGAGAGAGAGAGAGAGAGAGAGAGAGAGAGAGAGAGAGCACACACCTGCTCCAGGCATCTACTTCAACACTGGAAAATCTTTCCATCATTTTAACGTGCGTCTCGATCTGCAGCAATATCGTGATAGCAAATCACGCTGATGGTAAAATTCCAATACAGGAATTTTAGAGTTTTGTACATTTTGCAAAATTTCAAATGAGTTTAAATTCATGATGTTCCTGTAGCGCCACCATCAGGTGAAATACTGTCGAAATGTTTATCAGTTCTGACGTGTCAACAAACAGGCCGCAGCTGCAAAAACTGGCAACAAGTCATAGAAAAATAACATGTTCATAATTTAATTTTTCAGGCTTATAAGTGTTGAAACAATTAGTCAGATATCATCTACGCCTGCAACTAACAATTATTTTCATTTGCAATTCTTGATTTATCGATTAGTCTTTGTCCATAAAATGTCAGAAAAACGGTAAAAAAATGTCAATCACTGTTTCCCACAAACACAAGATTTAATCTGAAATGTTTTGTTTTGTCCACAACCTGAAGATTTACAGTTTACTATCATGAAATAGAAAATATTCACATTTAAGAAGGAAGAATCAGAGAAATTGGATATTTTTTCCGCTTCTCAAAGTTGTTTTGAAAGAAATATAATTAACTGACTAATCATTGCAGCTCTACATTAATCTGTTAACTGCAACTGACAATTATTTTGATCTATTTTTCATTGTTTCCTTAAGTGAACAGAAATGACTTTTTATGGACCAAACAGTCATTCATAAAAAATAATCAACAGATTATCTAATAATGCAAATAAATAAGGGTGAAGAATGGACCAAATGTGTCAACAAGTCAAAATGGTACAAAAAAAATGAGTTTAGGAGGAAATGGGCAGCCAGGTTTGAGTCATAGGAGGATTAAATCAAACACTGGATATATCAAGCTGATCTGGTCATAATATATCAGCATATTCTGATGTTTTTACATAAAAGCATATAGATATATAAATGTTGTCAGTGTTCTGTGGAGGACAGACGGTTTCTAAATGCCTCCAGACGTATCTTTGACTCTTCTGTACTGACGTTTCTTGTTATTACAAAACACACAGACAATAAATCTGCAATAATATCTGCAGATATGTCGGTCAGTCAGGCTCTGACACACGTATCTCTGTCCAAACTGAAAACTAAGCTACATTAAATCACAGCAGCTGATTCAGACCAGATAGTCACGGCTTCATTACTTCCACTGTGTTTATTTTACACTGCGTTAGCATGACGCTGCATGCTAGCTAGCTAACTGCTAGCTGTCAAGGCTGATCACAATAAAAAAGCTTTCAATGTAACTTAAGAAGAAGAAGAAGAAGAAGAAGAAGAAGAAGAAGAAGAGGAGGTGTTGAGGAGAGCAGGACAAACATATCAAATGTGATTTTCTAATGATGTTAATAAGCAGGAAAAATGAGTTTGTGGGCACTTTAATACAAAGACACAGCTGCTAGCTTGCAGCTAACGCTCCTCCCTAACTGACTGGTGAAACTACAACAAAAAAAAAAAAAAAAAAACACTTGCTTCCGTGACAGTAACTTGACACTGAGTGCAAAATAAACAGTGAACGTTGTCAAGCCACGGACCATCAAACTCAAATGAGCCGCTTTGGTTTAATGCACTTTGATTTTGATGATGAAGATACGCGGATATACTTCAAGTTTTCTCTTGCTGTCGACGTCGCTTCAATGTTAAGATCATTTAATCTGCTGTTCTTTAAATCAGGTGAAAGAAGTGTTTATTTAAGAGCACATATTTTTTGCTCCAGTTGTTTTTTTTTTTTTTGCTCCATGACACCTGTCAGACTCCTCACCGATAATCAGCTCTATTATATTTATGAGATAAGTTGTTAACTAGCAAACAGGATTTGATTCCTCTTGAGCAGAACTAACTTCACTCTCCACATGAAGCAGAAGGATCAATAAATACTTTCATACACATTAATCAGACCCGGGAACATCAAACGGATCAATTTGAGATTTGAGGTCAATCAGATGTTTGACCTCAAACAATGTCAGAACAAAAAGGCTCACTGTGTGATTTACAATGAAGCGGCCGCATTCCGGTTTTCTTTCTCCGTCAGAGCCCAACAAGACACGCCGGAAAAAAAAAATAAATAAATAAATAAATAAAATACTTCTGCCTTACAGGCGTTTACAGTGCAGCGAGATCATGAGACGAGAGACGGTTCGCTCCTCGAAGGAAGACGGCAGATTTATTCTGCAAACCTCAGGAAGCTTATTATAATGCACACAATGCATTTCAGTCCACTACAGTAAACACACTAAACCAGAGAAACCAGAGAATATTTAACTTTTTTTTTTTTTTGCTTGATAAATGATAAATCCTTTATTAAAACTGTTGTCAATTAATTTTCTATTTGATTAATGGACTAAATATTATTATTACTGTTGTATTCACATATAAGGAGCATGTAAATGTTTAGATGGTTAAGGTAGAGATAATAACAATATTTTCCTCTGAAAAGTGAGGAAAGAAGTCAAAGTATAATTGCACCATAAAACACAAGCACAGTAACTTTATTTAATTTCCACCGCTGGTATAAACTGTTATTTCCAGGGCCAGCTAGATAACATGGAGAGTTGATCTAAATATATCCCATTTCAGACTTTCTCCAGAATCTGTTGCATAACTCAAATACACAATTCCTTCCTTTATTCTTGCTGAGCTCAGCATCGAACTCGCATGCTGCGGTAGGCAGTGCGGGTTAATTAAAAGCAGCAGTTCATGTCATTCCTGTTGATTTGCAGCACATGAGTGCAAGTATGCAGTGAAATGCCAAAGAGAGAAAGAGAGGGAGAGAGGGCGAGGGAGGGAGGCCGCGGGAGACGGGGTGTCTGTGTCGGGACACTCCTTGTTTCCTCTCAAAAGCAGCGAGAACAAGGAATGTCGGTAATTGGCTCCACCGTGGCAATTACCGTTTTCTCAAGAAGCGACGGCGAATGGGCAGAGGAGCTGAGACAGACAAACGCTCCCAGTTTTCTGCCACACCCGATGTGAGCACGCTATCGGCCTTGTCATGCATGCATGTCAGTTTGTCAGCGGTGAAAGGAAAAAAAATAATGCTGACGGGAGGATTTGCAGGGCTGTCGGTGTGTGTGTGTGTGTGTGTGTGTGTGTGTGTGTAGAGACAGAGACAGCGTGCATGCAGAAAGCCTCCGATGTGTGTGTGTGTGTGTGTGTGTCGGCCGGCCTGCGTGACAATGAGCTCTGCATGACGGGGGCATGTACACGGGGGTGCCCGCTGCTAACCCACGCATGCACTCCGGCTGGAATTCCAACAATCCCAAGAGTTCCTCAATGGAATTCCACAGAGCCGGAGGAAGACAGATCAATCACAGAGGGAGGGAGGCACTGTGCTGCAACCAGTGACACCAGGAGCACACAGGAGGAGGAGGAGGAGGAGGGAGGGAGGAGGGAGGGGAGGGAAAGGAAGGGAGGGAGGGGGGGAGATTTGAAAATAACTCCAGCTGGAGCCTTTCGGCTGTTTGGCCCCCTCCGACCGCTCTGGCAGTTTGTGAGATACTCTACACTTCCAAAGATGGCAGGTCCTTTAGGTTACAGCTGTCGGAAGCTCCTTTGGGAATCATATCGTCACCGGCTCACACTACACATCCTGTGCACTCAGGCTCGACTTAAAGGATCCTCGCAGAAAGCGGAGGGCGTCGTCGGGGCGTCAGCTTTGGGGTCGACTCAGAGCGAGAAGGGCCGAGAATACCCGAGACAACGACTGCACAGACACGACACGTACCGAAGAGGCCCCAGATACACTGTTAGATAACAGCGATCTGTCAAGACTGTACAACATCAGTTTTGATGTCAGATGTGCAATAATTAACATTTTTGAATTTACATAATCCATCTGAAAGCACAACAAAATAAAAACAAGCTTCAGTCTTTCTACTTTTCTCTGAGACGCTCCAAAATCTCAGAGTACGGAGGCCTTAACCATGTCTGTTCATTATGTAAGCATGTTAAACAATAAGGATGGTGATTTTCTTTTTTATTGTCAACAAATCTCACGTTTGGAGCCAAACCAACCGTGAACTGATCTACTAACAAGTATCGTGTGTGTATCCAAAGCCTCATATATCTTATTATCTAATGTGGAAGTCAAGAATCAGCTCAGGACTCGAACTGAGAGCCCAACTTGAAGTCCTGTCGCTGTTTTACAAGAACGCACATCATTACATGAACATGACGGCAGTTTTACTTTCAGTCTCATGTCTGAATAAGCACCGAGTCCGAGTCGAAACAGCGAACGGTCGCATTTCCTTAACACGTCCGACAACACGGCTGAAGTCTGAAAGGAGTTCAGTCACATTAACAGACCGTTTATCCTGCAGTCGTCGTTCTTCTCCGACTACGGCTGAGCTGCTTTTTGAAAAAAGCAAACAGGTGTAATAATAACTGCTGACTGTTGGGTAACATCAGCGTTCAGATCGCGTCTCGTACAATTATACCAGCTGCAAAATTCACCTCAGAGAAAATGACCCACTTTCCTAAATCACCATCAAGTGGGTGAGTTAAAAAAAAAATGTTTGGGAAATGATTAAATTCTCTTTAGGGCCGATGTACAGAGTTTCCTCGAATCCAGACGGTCGTTAAACAGAAAGCCTCTCGCTGCAGCCCGGCGCAGCTCCTCGCAGGGAAAGTGTGATCTTAAATTCAAGCTACTTAGGTGTTTTATATACCTGATAGTCAGCGGATCATGCAAGAACTGTAAATAGAAAGAAGACTAAATCGAAAATAAGTAGAAGAGAAGCAGATTGGAGTTTAAAAAAGGGCACTAATGAGAAAAAGAAAGACGGAGAGGCTCCATGTCTGGGCCCACCTGTGAGACATGTCATTATTTTTCATCCACTATCCTTCATTATAAGGCTTTGCTACGATGCAACACCCCCCTCCCTCCCTCTCTCTCTCCCTCCCTCCCTCCCTCCCTCCCTCCCTCGCCCCCTGTTCACACCCTCATTCTCATCCCATCTCAGCTGCAGAATCTGGAAACCCGCTGCCATCACGACCACGAGGGTTATTCCAGGTTGAGAGGAGACGAGACAAGCCCCGGATTTATGTCTCTCACTCTCATTTTCAACACAATAAACACTCGTTTTTAGCTTCGTCTAGCTCACATATTGCATGTTGGACATCTTGCATGCCTGCAACAAAGCGGGAATTGTTTAAAAAAAAAAATATCCTGAACATTGCTGTTCATTCTTGCCGTCGGATAAGTCGCTGCAGTCTGGATGCATGCATGCTTACTCAGTCGACGCCCCCCCCCCTCCCCGAAAAGAGAAAGTACAGTTAGTGGATCATCTGAACAATGCTCTGAACAATTCTACTGTTATTGCAGCAAAAAAAAAAAAGCCACTATAGGGCCTGGAAGCGGGGCGGACCAACAATTGGCCCGTCGAAACAGCAAATTTAGTATCTGTGCAGCTGAAAAACGCAGCCTGCATTTGCATGACAAACGGGACGTTTGTGCAGGGGGGGCGGGGGGGGGGGGGGGGTGAGGGCCAGCCGGGGCTGCAGGGGGGGGACACGAGCCGGGAGGGCCGCTGTCACACTGCCATCGGTTAGCCCGGCACACTACAGCACTCAGCACAATAGTGAGGGCAAAAAAAAAAAAAAACTATCCGGTCCACACAGGGAGAGAAGGAGACGCAGGACTTCACGTGAATCTGTGCCAAATGATATGAGAATAGAAGGAAACAGGCAGCAGAATGTCGAGACTTCGCTCAGTCTGGCATCATTTTAATAAATGCACAACACTACTTGTTTTGCCTTTGAAGATTTGTACTCATTTCCTTCAGTTCCTCTGAGATAAATACGTGCCAGAAACAGTTTTGGTACATTTTTATGCGACATCCTAAACACCTGGTATAAAATGTTGATCAGATGTTTGTTGACTTTGTTTCAAAATGTGCTAATTATAAACTGTATTTTATTTTGAAAAAAAGTTCTTGTATGGGTCTCTGTATTTACATTTTATATTTGAAAAACTTCTTTTGTTGCTTCTGCTTTTTATTACTTTTTTCATTTCACTTGCATTAACTGACTGTTTGACCAGCAACATAAAGAAATATTAGTAGAGCTGCGACTAACTAACTGTCTGAAAATATAGAAAAATGCCCCCTATATTATATTCCAAGGTGACCGCTCCAGCACTGCTGCCATTGAAATGAATGGGAGATCTGCTGTTTTTGCTGGATTCGGTATAACTGTGTGTGTCTGCTGTTCAGTGCTGAGCAGGTCGTGTGCAGCAGATTAATCTTTTATCTTTTTTGCTTTTTAGAAAACAGCTGCAAGCTGCTGAAAACAACACCGATGAGAGTTAAGTTACCAAAATAAAAAAAACCAAAACAATAAGCTGAAAGATGCTAAAAAGGGACCCCTCTCACATTACGACTACTCATCTGATCCACTGTCAATATAAAAAAATATTGATTAGTGCAGCTTTAAGTGAGATATTCAAATAAATATCATTTAACTGGCACTGAGACTCAGGCATCAGGCATCATATTAAGGCCCAAGGCCTCTCTTTTTTTATTAAGAACTCAAACTGCTGTTCAAACATGGAAATAATTAAATATCTGTTATTGAAATATTCCAAAATTCAAAGTGTATAAGAGCAACATGCAGTGACTTGTGCTCTGGTCCACTGTCACTCTGATTTATTGCTGCTCTGTTTCTCTGGAAGCGAGACGACTGTTGTTCTCTTCACCTGCTCTGAACGGAGAGAAAAACAACGAGCATCGTGACAACAAACAGATGAAGTAACGCGAGGAAGCAGAGGATCGATGTATTCACTCAGAGCTGCAAAGATTATCAATTACTCGACTGGAAATGGACAACGAGAGGGGGGAAAAAAAGCAGAGAAAAATGTGAATATTCTGGTTTATTTAGTCTTCTATGATAATAAACTGAATATCTTGGTTTTGTTGACTGTTGGTTGACGTTTTCAGTTGTATTTCGGGTTTTGGGAAACAGTGATTGACATTTTTCATTGTTTTTTTTGACATTTTTTAGACCAAACGTTCATCAAGAAGATAATTGAGATTAATTGATGATGAGAATAATCGTCAGTCGCAGCCGCATATTCACCCATAAGAGGAGATTACAGTGTTCCTGAACTAAATACCCACAGATAAAGACAACATACGAGGTCATAAAAAAACATCCAAACAACAATTTGAATGTAAAAATTCATCCCAATTTACTTCCTTACAAAGCTCTGGTTGTGCTGTTCGTATCTCCTGTGGGAGAAAAGATCCAGAACAGATTGTCTTTACCTGCCGCTGCTGTGTTCAGCTTTTTAAAAATTAACACCATAAATTGAAAAATGTTTCCAGATAAAAGGTAACGTTGATTGCATCCTGTTAAAAATGAAACCGCCGTACAAATGTTTCGTCCGACCAGAAATCCAAAAGATATTCTGTTAAAACATCGAGAAGCAACGAATCCTCACATGTGAGTCGCCGGGACAGAGAACTGACAAACTGTTAATAGTTAAACACAATGTTCGTTGATTGATATTTCTAAAAATCTGTGAATCTACGAACTCTTTCAACACTTCTGAGAGGTTTGATACTTTCACACAGCTGCAGCGGAGAGCGACTCATGAGTCGACTCATCGCCGGCACCATTTTGTTCTTGTTTGTCGTACTACGAGAACACACACACACACACACACACACACACAAAAAAAAAGTCAAAAACAAAACCATCATTGAGCGAGTAATCGACTAATCGTTTCATCTTGGGGTTTTTTTTTTTCCCTGCAGCGAACGACATCAATGAACGACAAACAACAAACCTACTTCTGCCTCTCAGGAAAGTCCCGAACCGACTCATTCATCTACAAACAAACCAACAAAAGAAAAAAAAAAAAAAATGTCTGTTATTATTCATCACAAGATGAACTGATTGCAACAAGACAGTTCCTCTGTGTAGGTGGTGGGTGGACGACTGACTGTACCAGATAAACACTGTGAGGCTCTGACCATCGGGGGCTCTGTCTCTCTCTCCTACCTGTTCACGTCCTGTACAGCCTCTCTGTGTGTGTGTGTGTGTGTGTGTGTGTGTGTGTGTGTATGTGTGTGTGTGTTCTGCAGGTTGTGCAATGAACCAGCCTCACTTTGGACTTCTTGGAAAACACGGTGAGGGGAGGAAAAAACGCCTGAGCTGCTTTCACTGCAGCTGTTTTTGTTTTTTCTTTCTTTCTTTCTGCAAACTGCATTCACTGATGATCTCTCTCTCTCTCTCTCTCTCTCTCTCTATTTCTCTATATCCCTCTCTCTCTCTCTCTCAAGACTGCAAAGATGTTACTTAACGGCTCGTCGTCGTTGTTGTTGTTGCTGCTGCTGTTGCTGCTGCTGCTGCTGCACGCCGTTTAAAGTTGGGGGTCAAAGTGTGACATGCACGCTTTCCTATGCATGCTGAGAAAAAAAAGCTGCACATCAGTGGACACGCACCCAGGGGTTTGACACATATCCAGTTGCTTGGACAGAAGCAGCAGCTGACAGCCTGAGACTTTTGCTTGGAGACTTGTGCTTTAATAGCCTAAAGAAGCCCCTGTTCCTGAACTCACCACCACCACCTATACACTCAAACTACATCTATTATTAGATTCCCATTTTCTATCCCATGAGCAGAAAACAAATCTGCATCCAATAAACACTCAAACTTGACCACTTGACTGACAGCTGCAGGTTGTCACGTCATGTTGCCCTCCTGCACCAAAACACGTATATTTGCACCATTATTTACCTTCAGCAGTGTGCACGGGCCGTGCATCAACTCGTACAGAGTTTATTATAAAGAGTTGCAGTGTCCTTGGATATCTCGTGACTATTAAAGGCGCCCTGTGCTCAACATCCCTGCCTGTACGCCGCTAATAACGTCAATGAGTGAGTACACACAGCATCGTCTTACCAGGAACTGTGCAAAGGGGAAGATCTTAAACAGGAAATGCAACTGACCCTTGTAAACCATCTAACTTTAAAATGCACCGGCCGTGCTCGACCTGCAGCGGTGCATGTTGCAAGCCGTGCAGCCGTGATTGCATATCGGTAGTTTTGCACAGATCGGTTTCATATTCTTACCTCCCTTTGGCTGAGACATTTCCCCTTTGCTTTGATGAGGGGGAGGGGAAGCACAAAAGACTTTGCCTTCTTTCTCACTCCCTCCCTCCATCGCCCTCGCACTGGAGCCTCGGCGGCTTGCTTTGCAACAAAGATGCAAAATACAAGCCTCGATCTTCATGCACTTGGAGCCTTTTTGCGTCCGAGGCGTGCGTGTCCGTGCAAAGAGCGGTGTTACAATTGCACAGCCCCCACAGGCGACGGGAAAAGAGGTAATTTTGCAATTGCACTGCAAAGAATTCTCCGCAGCACTTACATGATGGGCCAAGGCTGGCAGCTGAAAGCTCCTAACTTGGATCAGTGCGAGCCCCTGCGAGAGAACGTTCTTCCTGCTTGGGAGCGCGGAGGATTCTGGGAAATGTAGTCCGCCTGACTGTACTACAGGGTTTACAGTAGTTTACAGTTATTTATATCCCAGTACGGCGTGATCTAGATTCAACTGCAGATTATGTTTGCAACCAGATTTGTTACATTTACATGAGTTGATACACTTAGTACAATTTAGAGGTACTGGTACTTTATATAAGTATTTCTATTTTATCTTATACTTGTACAGTACTGCATTTCAGAGGGAAATGTTGTACTTTTTACTCATTTATTGGACAGCTGCAGTTACTTTGCCAACTAAGATTTTTTTATACAAAACAATTGACAGAAAATTAATTATTTAATTAATCCACAGCTATTTTGATAATTGGTTAATCATTTTGGCCATTTTTTAAGCAAAAATGCACAAAAAAAATATTTGATTCCAGCTTCTCAAATGTGCGACTTGTCTTAAATAAATAATAGTAAAATGAACATACCTGAGTTTAGGACTTTTAAGTCACACAAAACGAGACATTTAAACAGACCTACCTGACCTGTGGGGAATGGTGGTACTGCTACTTTTACTTCAGAAAAAGTACTTACTGTCATTCTCTTGCTCCATATTTCAAGTCAAGTCAAATTTATTTATAAATCACATTTAAAAATAACAGTCGACCAAAGTGCTGCACAAATCAAAATAGCAAAAGCCATAAAACAACACAATAAAAACACAACAAAAACCGGTTTAACAGACAAAAAGACAAAGAAAAAGCTTCTCTTATGGTGAGTTAAAAGCCAAGCAATAAAAATGTGTTTTAAGACGGGATTTAAAAACAGGCAGTAACATGCAGGGGCAACTCGTTCCAGAGTTTGGGGGCTTACAACTGCAAAGGTACGATAGGGACAGCAAAAAACAACTGGACAGCGGACCTGAGTGACCTTGACGGGACGTGTGGTTGTAAAAGGTGGTTGGAGCTAACCCATTTAATGATTTTTAGGCAAACAATAACATCTTAAAATCAATCCTAAAACGTACGGGGAGCCAGCTCTTGTTTGCGTGTTCCTGTGAAAAGACGCAGTTGGAAAAAACTGGATTTGGTCACTGAGTTTATTTCTTTGTCCCATTTAAAATCACTGTCCAGTATCACACCCAGATTTATTGGGAAATTGGGATTTTACTGTTGTGTCCTCTCAAAAGTGTGTCCATCTCTTCTTCTGCTGCTGCTCTCCATTTATTTCCCCTTATTTTTACCTGAATCAGTAGGTCTGGATGAGTTCATATGTTGTACTGATTGTCCATCTCTTTTGTTTTTGTAATTGTTATTTAGTGTAAGTAAGTAGTAGTAGTAAGCACCTTTCACAAACACCAGTCACAAAGTGCTTCACAGTCAAATAAATAAAATCAAATGCATCAAAATAAATAAAACAAAGACACCAGATAGAAATATACAAGTAGAGAGCAGATAAAATAGACAAATTAAGAGATAGAATAGCACAAAATATCCAAATGCCTGTCTGAACAGATGGGTTTTTAGCTGCTTTTTTAAAAGAGTCAACAGTATCCAAGGCCCTTAAGCTTGTTGGAAGACTCTTCCAAAGCTTAGGGGCTGCCGACTAGAAGACATGATCACCCCCGAGTCTTAAAATGTGTAGGAAGTCTACTTAGAAAGCCCTGGGTGGAGGATCTAAGAGCTTGGGCTGGTGGTGTAGGGGTGGAGAAGGTCCGTGATGTACTGTGGAGCCATGTAGGGCTCTATAAGTGAGCACCAAAATTTTAAAATGAATTCTAAAATTTACTGGAAGCCAGTGCAAAGAGATCAAAATAGGTGTAATATGTGACCATCTGTTGGATCGTGTTAAAAGGCTAGCAGCAGCATTTTTGGACAGTTTGTAAGCGTTGTATGGAAGATTTATTAAGACAGGTAAAAAGAGAGTTACAGTAGTCCAAACGTGATGAGATAAAGGCATGTATTAACATCTCCATTTCATTTTTTGACACCACAGACCAGAGTTTGGCTACGTTTCTCAGGTGAAAGAAACATCATCGGGTTAGCGTCTTAATATGCGCTTCAAAACTCATTGATTGGTCAAAAATTACACAAAGATTATGCAAGGAAGGCTGAGAAGATGAGGATAAGGTACCAAGTGGAGTAAATGACTGACAGAGGTACCAGCATATTCAAGTTAGGAAGGACAGATTATATATGGAGTAAACAGTCCAGAGATTTGAGTCTGAGTCTGGAGGAATGGTTGACAGGTTATTCAAATACTCAATAAATGTTCTCCATGTTCCAAGACATTCCAAGCAGATTGAAAAGGAGGCTTGTTTTTGGACATTTCCGAGATATAACAGCCTTCTTCTTGCTAAGATGTGCTGTAAAGGCAGTTATATATCTCCATTTGGGGCTGTGCGTGGTGGGCATGGTATATGTATAACGTATCAAACACTGAAGACCAGGATCGTTGCAGTTGTGGACGGGACCGATACATATTCATTCAGCCTCTGTTTACCACTGTCAACTGGATTAAACTTTTTTTTTACAAACTGACAGATTTGGAGGTAATTATTGTGGGATAGACTGAATTTACAATTTTCAATACATTTTGACTGGAATTATCTTTACTTTGAGGGATTAAGCGTGAGGCAGTTTGACACTTAAACTGATGGGAAAGTAACCTGCTGCCTTTGTCTCTATTAGGGATGTGCAGAGATCCCAGTATTTGTATTTATATCTGTATTTGTCGAGGCAGCAAAATTATTTGTATTTGTATTCGAATAAAAGTGGAAAGAGGCTTAAAAATCCTGTTTTTGTATTTATTACGCTTTTAATTTTAGAAAATTAAAGCGTTACAGTAAGTGTTCATGAATAAACTACCTTATGAAGGAGGTCCCCACACCAGGCTTCTTACTGGAGTCTCCCAGATCATAGACGACTGAGCTGATTACTGAGCTAATTGTATAAAACCCACTATTTGTGATTTGCCAAATAATGTTTTTGTATTCGGGCACACCCCTAGTCTCTCTATATGTATGTGAGGCCATGAGACTGTAATAGTATGCATTATGCATTTTTTTGCAGAGAGAATATTAAATTCTGATTGTAAACCAATCCTTTTCTTGAGAAGTTGTGGACATGGATCTGAGGCGTATTGCCTATCAGGCGTCGATATTGCATCAGTAAGGTCTGTGAGAAGTCTCTTTGCTTTTTTTAAATAATGGGATGCAGAAGATATTATTTCACCTCATAAAACAGCCTTTAGGGTTCCTCATAGCAGTGATTAGGAGACTGAATTGGATTTATTGGTTTTAAAGTGTTTATAGATTTAGAGATTTTGTTGCAAAACTCCTCGTCTCTGAGCAACAAAGCATTGAAGCGCCAGCGTGGGGGGGCGTTTATTAATATTAGGGAATGAAATTGAAGTGGCGCATGATCAGAAATTACTGTAGTCAGATATTCAACTGATACAACAGAGCTGAGAAAGTATCTATCTATAAAAAAATAATCTATCTGAGAAAATGCTTGGTGGAAAGATGGTGTGAAAAGATTTTAGATAATGGCTTCAATAATCTCCAAGGGTCAACATATCCATTATCTTCCATAAACCCTGACAAAGACTTGGACATTTGTTTATGCTCTTCTGAGATAAATAAAGTTGTCTGAATCTGAATGTGAACTTGATACAGTTACATTTTAGGGATTGGAATGATGCAAAGTTTACATCCCTTCCAAAAGTATGTTTATTGGTTTTTTTTAAATCTGGAAGACAAGACCGAAGCCTGTTCATGAATTCAGTATCGTCCCAGTTGGGAGCTTAAAAGTTAACTGGAATAAAACTGGAGTTTAAAATAAGTTTCCTGTCACAATGATGTATCTTCCATTGGTTTTATATCTGAGGCTGTAAATTGAATTCTATTATTAATCAATACTGCTACACATCTAGCTTTTATGTTAAATTTTGAGTAGGAGATGTAGCTAATCCAAGGTTTATGTAATCTCAGAAAATATAATATCTGTTTTTAAGGCTTTAATGTGAGTCAATGCTCTGCAGCGTTTTACTGGTCTTACTGGTTCAGTCCACATCCGTTCCAGCTAAGCACCCTAAAGCCACAGATATACTCCTGAGCGGATGCATACGCGGGCGGCTGCGGACACCACGGACAGTAGATCATGACAGATCCGCATACCTCCAATTTCTTCTTGTGAGTCCATGCAGTCACAATGCTGATGTCTACGTCTACACCCTCTGATGATGAAACTTACGTCACGCTGACTCTAGTGGACTCTCACTTACTCATGGAAAGTATAATTTCAGTTTAACAGAGCGATCTGGCCTGTTTCCTGTGTTATCTGACATATAAACTGTAGAATTTCTTCCAATCTGAGCTGAGGTAACTCCTCCAATCTATAAAGACTTCTGAGACAAAACTTGCTGTTTTGAGCTACATCAATAAACTTGACTTAAGTAAAAGATGAAAATCATATCCTAGTATTACTGTTCTGCCCTTTGTTTGAGTGCAAGTAGTTTTTTGTGTGCTGCAGTGCCCCCTCCTGATCATTCAACGGTAACTGTTACAAAACAAGGAGTTTCCTTCAGAGCTAACCAAACAGAGTAGAGAGCTCATGTGCCGGCATCTGCTGCAGCTATTTATTTTCAACATTGTTGCCTTGGGCACTATTTGTCCGTGAGTATTATGTGTTAGCGATTTCTTTACACTATATGCATCATATTATTGCTGTGTATTTGTTTTGAGGTGACTAAATTGATGACTAGCATAGCTGAAACCTGTTAGCTAACTTGCTTTGCTCGGTGACATTTTTATTTCTCACATGGTTATGTCAGTGTAATGAATATTGCTCAGATTCTGATTTCTGTTTGCATTTTGTGCTTTGTCGCAGTTTTTACAGTAAATGTGGATCTTCATTAAACATGCAAGAAAAGTTACGCCTTGTGTTTATTGGATGACTGCAGACTGTTGGCTAACTGTCTAGCTTTGGATAAAGACTACTCTTTGCGAGGACAGTATAATTACTAATGAATTATATGCACCACAGATTACATTTGAACTGCCAATGAAGTGATGCCAAATCATAAAATGACATGACAAAAAGGTGACAATTTAATTTTAAAACTTTAATAAAAATCTTTATTATCAGGTAACATTGATTAACAGTGACTCTAGTTAACGTCCTCAATCACAATGAACTAGCAACAAGGTACTCTGACATCTACTGTGGCGTGGAAGCTTAAAAGTGTGGTGTGACTAAGTAAAAGTAAAAAATAAAAGTTCAATAGGATGAACATTTGGTACCCGGTAAGCTTGATTTGATGATTTGCAAACCAAAATATGTCTTGACGTCCAGGATAAAAAAATTGGCCAAATTTTGTTGAAAAGTTCAAATTTTTATTAGATATCTAAATTACATATAATTGTTGTTTCGACATCATTTCAATGAGTATCTTTCAATGCGAAGCAGGTCCTAAGTACATAATAAATGTTGTCATTCAAATGCTGTTGAAGCAACTGTTGTTTGTCACTTTTCAATAAAATTTTGTCTAGTTTTAACCTCGACGTCAAGATGTAATCTGACATTAAATCAATGCTTACTGGGTGATGAATGACAATTGTTACCCCTTAATTGTAAACGGGGTAAAATAGCACCATTATTTAAAAAAAAACAATACAAAGAAAATGTTGCAGGAACAGAACCTCAAACATGAAGGATAAGCCTGGTGATTTATGTCATGGCTTAATGTCAACAAATCCTAATAAAAGACTTCAGACTTCCCTACTCTGCCTGTTAGTCTCAGTCCCAAACCCGCTGGTTCCTACTGAAGACACAAACCTTAAGAATTGGGTCACAAATATATAGTTGTATTTTTTAAAAAGGCTCAATAATTTCCTGAAACAGCTGGGCATTTGTTGGGGACTATTTTCAGCGGCGGAGGAATCCACATTTGGTGCTCTAGTGAGTATTTCCAGCAGGACGGTGTTGAAATGATGTGTTTTTAGTAGTTTTTGGACACAAATGGAGCTCTACGGCACAGAGGAATGCTTGTCGGTATTAATTGTTGGTTCTTTTTATAGGATTTGTTGACAGTAAGAAAATAAAATACAAAATTTCACCGGACTTGTTCTATAAGAGACGTGTTGTGATTTTACACTCTGCAGCTCTCAGATTCTCATGACTCAAGCTTTACAGTGTGTTAGTTGCCCAATGAAAACAGCAGTTTAATGAGACAATGATCCAAACATCACACACGAGGAGGATTCAGATCCACGTCCCCATGATGTGATATGAGCGAGATGTTGCTTCAGAGGGTCGGAGTGTGTACGGCGAGATGTGGTGGCTCAGTGAGGAGGGTCAGTTTTTGGTGGTGATGAGGGTTTGGTACAGTGGCTTCACCACAATGTGGAGGAAGAGGGAGCTGTCGATGAGGTATTCAGACGTCCGGCGGTACAGGTCGGCTTCGGCCAAGAAATCCCCGTTTTCCTCGGTGCTCTGATGGAAGTTGTAGACGTGTTTCACCACCAGCTTCCCCTGCTGCTGAGCCATCACGAGCACCGTCTTCTGGAAGTTCACCCCGGCGAAATCAGCGCTGGACGTGGCCGGTGTGATGATGATGCGAGGGCGCCCTCCCTCCACTCGTGTCGGCTGCATGGCGCCTGTCTCCGTGTATATCGGCCTCATGCTGAGGGGTAACCAACGTGGCGAGAACAGGGCGTTCCAAGTCACCCGCTTGCTGGAGTCATGGCCGCTGGGTCCCAGCTGAGTCTGGAAGCTGGTGCTGCGGTCGTCTCGTGTCGGGTTGTTGATGATCCAGGATGACCCCCACACTGGTGAGAGGTAGTTCCTGGGCATGAA
This sequence comes from Thunnus albacares, assembly GCF_914725855.1. Taxonomy (NCBI): domain Eukaryota; kingdom Metazoa; phylum Chordata; class Actinopteri; order Scombriformes; family Scombridae; genus Thunnus; species Thunnus albacares. Next base: position 25,570,974 of record NC_058125.1, on the reverse strand, counting down.
GAGGCTGCAGTTCACGTCAAAGTATTTGGCCATGTGCAGCGGCGACGCAGAGTGAAACTGGTAGGACATATAGAGGAGGTCACGCACCGACTCCTGATAGCGAGCCAGGACCGAGGACTGGGTCTGCAGACGGAAGAGCTCCCGTGGCGGCATCATGGCGTAGCGCACAGCTCTCAAAGCGTTCTCCGCCGTCAAACCGTCCGGCTCGTTCTGAATAATCCAGGCCTCCAGCGCCGCAAAGAGCTCCATCTCACTCTGCAGAATGAGGTCCGAGCGCTGCAGCAGAGACATGAGCAGCTGGCTGCTGATGGTCACCCACTCTCCGCTCTGCAGCACTGACGACAGGTTCCAGGCCAGATACTGAAGGCAGTTGTCCCTCAGAGTCACGTCCCCGGCGATCAGGGCGTACTCGTACCAGCCCGCCACGTGGCCCGAGGGGGAGTCCCGGGCTAGATTCTTGGTCATGTACTGGGTGATGCCTTGCTGGAGAACCAGCACCTGATACTTAGTAGCCAGCTTGTGTAAAGGAGTGGCCTGCTCCAGACGCAGAGAGATCTCACCACAATACAGATACCTGCAGAGAGAGGGAGTAGAGGTTGAATGTGCTTTTGAACTTACTAAAATTTACTGAAAATACATCTGAGGTCATAGTCTTTGGTCCGACAAATTCTACCAGCCTGGTTCACAAAATATTAGTAATTTAGTAGTAATTTTCTGTTTTAATGTTGTCTAGTCACACTTGCAACTCTCATGCAAATCTCCAAAGTTAGGTAAATTCTATCTCCTACTGACTTACATAAGGTTATACACATGTATTTGAGAGTTTCCATTTCACGTAAGGAACAAGAAAAAGTCTCCAATAGCCTAGTAGGGTTCATCGGGAAGGCGGGCCTTAAAGAGACAGGAGTTAAAACGGCCTGTTTCAGACAGAGGCTGAACCGAGCGGCTGCAAGTTAAACTCCAGTCTGCAGAATGATGTCTGTGCAGAGTTTGACGCTAGATGACTGTTTCCACATTCATCTGCTGAAAGTGGAAAGTTTCTCTGTGCTCATTGAAAATCTGATTTTAAGGGGTGAGTCTACGAACATGATTTGTGACATCACAACCAGTTTGGAGCCGATCATGGTCCGATATACAACTCATACAAGTGTGATGTGGAAACTTGAAGCCCGCAGCGCACACACACTGAGAATGGACTTTACAGTGATGTAGGAGACATCTTGTGACCAGCAGTTAAACTTCTGAGCTGAAATATATTTACATATTCATAGATTCCTGGATTTTTAATGAGGGAGAAGGAGGAGATGCCATTATAAGGATTTTAACGTAGTAATTATACTTTATTTCTGGAAAAGCCATATCACGTTATTGTTCCAAGCAGAACATTTCTTTATGTGTTAACACATGTCTGTAGGGGAAGGAAATGCATTTTATGAACTATAAATCATGCAGTAGAGTCCCAGAATAAATAAATAGACCTGGAAATGTGCATGATATGTGCCGTTTAAGTATCTTCACACCTCCAAATGTCTCCTTACTTAAAGTTGCAGCTGAAAAAAACTTTCTGCTTTCAAGATTTTATTGGTCCAATAAAAAACAGGTCTAACGCAGGTTTTTTTTTTACGTCATTAACATTTGAGATAGAAATAGATTTTTTTGTGGATACTCCTAAATGTCTTACTGCTACACCGCAGGACCTGCTATTGAACAATCCAGGAGTTCACTGACTGGTCCGTTTGTTTTATAGTCAATGTTGTACTCATTGATTGTGTGGGTCAGATGTAGGACTGCAGAGTTCATCCCTCTAGAGGAGTGTTTTTCAATCCTGGTCCTGGGACACCCCTGCCCTAAATGTTTTAGATGTTTCCCTCTTCCAACACGCCTGATGCACATGATAACTGTGTGATAACTCAATGAAACTGAGTGAAGCGGAGGGTTGATGTGTCTACAGTGTGATATCTCCCTCATACCAAGAGGAAAATATGCTCTCCTGTCTGACCTGATGAACTTGTCAAACACAGCGGCGCAGTCGGAGCTTTCTTTCAGGACCAGGGTGCTGCTGTTGCGGCTCAGCAGCATCTCCTCAAACACGGGGCTCTGCAGCGAGAGCACCAGCGAGTGAGCCTGGATCACCTTCACCTCGTCGGCGTTGGGCGTCTCCACCCTGAGCGACACGTCACTGCCGTTTCCCTGAACCAGCAGGGCCTCCAGACGCTGCACCAGGATCAGAGAGTGACTGATGGTGTCCGCGCTGCCGCCGCCGCCGCCGCCGCCACCCTCCTGGGCCCCGTCGACCTTCAGCATGCCTGGCGGAGGTGAAGGAGGGACAGGTGGAGTTATAGGATTGGGAAATAAGTAGATGCACTAATTTCCTGTAGGGATGTGCAGAAGTTGCATGCTGGATATTTATTGGGGCAGATAATGGGGAAGTATCATCCGAATCTATGCCATTGATTAGTTCAGCTGCACGGGTTGTCTGGATAATGAGGGATTGTGGGTCACGTTTAATTAAAGCTTTGTTTCAGCTGAGGCAGTTGTGGCACAACCGCCCCACCCCTCCCTCCCTCCCTCCTCTATTACTGTAACTGCCAGGCTCTTGATTCATATTAGCTAAGTTCCTCTTTCTGATTCTTCCGCCTGATGAAAACGGAACGCAGTGTGAACTCAGTTGTTGACCGCGATGTTTCCCATAAATCACTAAAGATACCGTTTCAGCTTTAGTCGACAGATGTGTCGTAATTGGTAGCAAGCGGTCATCTCTAAGAACAAACCCACTCAAGTCAACTGTAGTGTTGAAACCTCCGGCAGTGTAACACCCAGTCCTCCCAATCAATCTAAACTTATGGTCAGTCATACATCTCCTCTGTTTGACCACATTTATGAAAGAGGGTATAAAAGGGTCGGTTCACCCAAATTACAAAAAACCCTACACTTTTTTTGTTTTGTTATATTTTTTTTTCTCGTTCATCTATTAATTTATCCGTTGTTCTCTGTCACTTCTCAACAATCATGCAAAACTCTCAACTCAACTTCAGCTAAGTTATAATTTAATGTTATATTCTGTTGTTTTCTTTTTATGTTTCATGTCATTGAATGTTGTTGTCCTGATGTTCTGTCTTTTGCACCAAAAAAAAAAAAAAAGTGCCTTTTGTGTATTTACATAATTTATTGAGATCTTTTTCTACATCACATTTTAGTTGTGTCTCACACGGAGTAGTATGGCCACAGAGATTTTGAAAATTCAGTTGCAAAAATGTGACAGTATTTATAGATCTTCATTTTAGTAAAAAAGTGAGAGCAGACTAATTTATTTCACTGTTATTATGCTGTTTATTGACTGTATGAAAATTATTTGGGTGGGGAGGGGGTAGAATCTTATGTCTCACTTTTTTTTAAAGGCTCTCTAAATCGATATTAATATTTTCTTTGGACCCTTCAAACAGGCTACATCCTCCACCCAACGTGTTGTGATGATTAAATAAATATAGCCCCTAATGCCACATTAGAGGTTAAATTCCTGCCTCTCTCTGGTCTCAAGATTGACATTTTGGTTCTGTTATAATATAATTGACGTAATTCAACAGAGCCAAGACTCATGTCCTCTGTACATAACAAGGTGAACCTTTATGAACTTTGGCACACACAGAAGCTCTAAAGTTATGTGCGTAATCACACCGTAAGTGAAATAAAACATAAATCTGGAGTGACAGAAACATGAACGCAAAAAAGTCAGACTAGCCTCCCTTCAGACAGAAGAATAATAACTTTTATACAGTAACTTATTGTATTTCTTCACTGGCAATAGAGCTGCAACCATTTATCAATTAGTTGATTAGCAGAAAATTAATTGCAAAATATTTCAATTGTTTACTAATGATTTCTAGTCATTTTTAAAGGAAAAAGCTTCTCAAATGTGAATATTTTCTGGTTTCAGAAGACATTTGAGCACATTTTTCACCATTTTCTGACATTTCATAGATCAAACGACTTATCTGTTAATTGAGAAACTGATTAATCGTCAATGAAAATAATCATTAGTTGCAGCTGCAGTTGTAGTGGTCATGTAGGTTTTTTCTTGCCCTTAAATGCAACACTGAAAAATTTATATATAACATTTATATTCATGAAGAGGAATCCATCCGTTAATAGTTAGAAAGCCTTCTCAGACACTCATTTACAACAATACGACTCTGGCAAACGCACCCACAGTCATCTAGCAAGCAAACTACAATCAGTCAGCTCTTGAAATAACTAATTAAAGTTAGACTAGACCACAAGTGAGCTAACGAGCACTATCTCACCTGCAGCAGCTGCCCCCAGGTGAAGACAGACAGCCAAAAGCAGCATCCCAACATGTATTTGAACCAGGCGGCGGTCTTCTTTCACCATCTTTTGGTCTGGATTTCTCTCCGTCTGCCCTGCCGGCTGTGGAGGACGAGGGGGTCTGTGTCTGAATGTGGGACAGGGGTTCCTTCTCGCCACATCCGGCCCACCGCCACCCTCACACCCTCACACACACACACACACACACACACACACACACAGAACCTCATCGATTGGTGGGTGGAATCAGGCCTGGGTTGTTTCCATGACTACCACTTTGATTCTGACTTTCCTATCCTTGGGTATTAGCGCTCGCTGCACGGTATTGATTGGGTGGGGAGGCTGCACGGGGGGGGGGGGGGGACCCTTAGACAGGCTCTGGACCGGGATGTTAAGAGTTTGAGTGAGTTAAAACACTTATAAGATCTAATCTACATAATCTGCTGTCCAAAAATGAACTTTATCACAGGCTGATTTGGGACCCTGAAGCTGCTATGATAGGAGATCAGTGAGAAAATTAAGCCAGTAGTTGCATTGAATCTGTTCCACATGCAGTTTAATCAAATGTGTGTCACTGTGCTCACCCAATTCAGCTCATGTGCGTGACACAGCAACATAAGCAATTTATTCACAGCTTCAGGCTATGGCACGCTTCATTAGGAGGCGAGTAAGTTATACGATCAATACTTCTCTCTTAATTATTTTTTTTTTTACACTAATTTTTTTTGAAAACATGTGTAACCTCCAAGCAAAATTTGAGCTCCATTCAACAGCAAAGTCATTAATCATGACTCTGCAGCTGATATTCGTGCTGTTTTAAGCTCATGATCTGCTCCGTGGTGTCACGTCAGCGCTGTTTGACCCCTGCCTGTGTTTACGGATCACGTGTCGCTGTCAGAGTCGATGGTGATCCCGAAAGGATGAGTTCTTCTGTCCCAGTCTGACTCTGGATTGAAAGGAGTCCTCTGTGTCTGGCTGAGAGCCAACAGGTCATACTGCGGCCTGCATTGTGCACACGCAAAACATCTGATTCTTCTTTGTTTTTCTGTTAGAAGAGATATGTTAAACAGGGGATTTTCTATATTTTTACTTATTGTCAACAAATCTCATGTGCAGAGCCAAACCAACCATGAACTGATATATAAATATGTCTCATTAGACTTCTGCTGTTGTCCAAAAACTATTAAAAACATTGAGCTACATTGCTGCACCGGGTTCCTTCATTATGAAGAGTTTGGTCACATTAGTTTGTTTAGAAACGGCTCCAAAGACTAATAAGCACGTTTTCATTCTCTGGAGAGTAGTTCTGTGTAAGGCGTACGTGCTAAACAATTATGAAGGTTAGTGTTGAATTCAGTCCCCTGTATGCTTGTCTTTGTACTGATTCTGGTACAAAGTGGCTCCAACAGCAGCAGCCACAGCTGTAAGGTCTTTATGACAAATGAAAAATGACTCTTTAAACTGAGCAATGACTTTTCATTTACTCACAGCATCTAAAAATGACATTTCAGTAAATTCGGCTGTGACTTCTCTTTCTATAAAAAAACATTCTAGTCACTAATCTAGGAACCTTGCTGTCATCCATTTTTAGGGGAAACTACTTACTGAAAAAATAGCCCATTTAATCACTGTTGACTGTGCACTCTGTTGAACATATGTTTAATATCATGGTAACACTGTGATTGTACTGGACAACATCCATGCTTGTGTGTATGTGTGTAACCATTTCAAGTCTTTGCAACAACCGCTGCAATCCATACAGAGAGAGAGAAGAAGTGTTCACCAACCATCTACTATTCAAGACTAACTGTATTTGCATCTCATGTCCACTAGAGGGCAGACAAGCTGCATCTCATCGGCTGCCAGGATCCAACTGATGCACATTATTCACAACAGGATGTAGTTCTTCACCTTGATTAAGGGCCTTATGACAGAGAAGAGCCTGTGAGCGACTTTACTGTCATTTTCAAAATGGTAAAAATTATCATTAAGTATGTTAAAAGGAAAACAGGACTGAGTCAGAGAGCTGGTGAGACACAATAAAGGAAAATTAAAGCAATCCATTTAAAAAAAAAATGGAAATGTACAACATGTGACCCATACACTTGCTTTTAAGTGCGTATGCATGTATAAAATTATCATACTGTAAGTGCTGTTGAAATTTTGTTTTATCTATTCATGAATGCATCCACTGTGTGCTTTTACTCCAAAGTAGGTTTTTTTTTATAGACATTTTTATATTATTTTTTTATTGTATGAATATGTAGTGCATAGTGTATTCAAAGAGATATACATTGTGGTTATTCTGTGGTTATAAAGTCACGAGGATAAAAATTCAAAATGCACTTCACTTGATTAAAATGCAGCGTCCAACATGCAATGAAACTGTGAACATTTATACACGTTATCATGTTTCCTAATGATGTGCTTAAGCCTGCTTCTTCATTTAAAATGTAAACTGATTGTTTGATCCATTTCGGAGAGTTCAGATGTTTTTACTGAGCAGCTGCAGGCGACTCATTTATTTCACGTAACTGTGACCGACTGAAGTAATTTGGTCGCAGGTCAAATACAGTCTTAATTTATTGAGTAATGGAACATTTGTATCAGACAGAGTCACTGCTTTGGTATGATATGAACAAATAACATAGACGTGTGATATCAGCCAACCAGATAACTGTAAAATATTTCATGGCTGTTATTGGTGTGTCTTGCAATTACAATGAAAGCAAGTTGCAAGTTTCAAACTTAGTGTTTCGTGCATTAGAGGAAGTGCTGTCCACTGCAATAAAAAGCCCAAGACAAAACACAAATAATACACAATTTAAAAAAAAAGAAACAGGTATTTCAACCTTAAAAAGACAAATAAAGGAACATATTTCCTTTTGTGCATCAAAAAGAACATTAAACCATATTAACCAAATGCATGAAAAAGATTAAAAGATTGTCGGCCAAACAGAGAGCATGAAGTCATGATGAATGTGTGCCTGTTTGCCTGGAGAGCTCCTCATGTTTCAGCCGCTGAGAGTCTTATTTGCTTGAAAGCTGCACAGAGCGACAGTTTGGAAAGCTGAGGTTATGGCAGTCGTCCAGACTGATGTGACCTGCCTCAGCATCAGTTTATCTCACTGCAGCAGCTCCATTAGCTCTGCTTTCTCTCTCGTTCTGGTTTTTTTTTTTTTTTCACTCTGACAGCGCTCCAGCTGCAGAGGAAGACTTGTTTGTGTGTGTGTGGTAATTGTTTCTGAGGGACGAGCTGAATGTAGGCAGATAATGGTTTACTATAAATCTGAACTGCCGATAGACTCTGCAGGCGTGAAATTGGCTCCTTGTTTGCTTCATGCTGTAAATTCATTATTATGTTATCACATATTCAAGGTGCAGCCCGTCCTCAAAAAGAAAAATGACAAAAACAACCTATAGTTACATTTTACACCATTTAGCGGTTGTAGTAATTATTAGTAGTGACATAGCTCAGATGACATCAATATAAGGCGACTTGATAAAGGGATTTTGCCTTATCAGGAGCAGGCGTGTTGGGTGGATGGTTGAATAGTTACATGGCAAAAATGGCCTACTGGCTCCTACTGAAGATCTTAAAGAACAGGTCACACATATATTGTTTCATTTTTAGTAATCTCCTAAAACAGCTGGGCTCTGTAGTTTTTAGCAAAAAAGAAAGAAATAATGCTTTTGTTAGGGACTAATTTCAGCGGCGGATTATTACACGTTTGTTGCTTGAGTGAGTCTTTCTGGCAGGACTGGTCTTTCCTTGAATGCTTCCTATTTTTACTTACCTTTACTAACTTATTAGTTAAGTAAAAGAGTACGTCTGTGTATTAGTGGCCCATAAATGCAGGTTCTGCAAGTTTGAGGATACATTACTGTACATGTTTGTTCACCTCACCTTTTTAATTAGTTTAGACATGGAAATATACAGTTTTCTTCCTTCTCCAGGGAGCCATTGGAGCCTGAATTGACAGACAAGATGTACAGTACTACTTTGCCTTGATGGAGCCATAAAGATGTACTTAAATGTGACCTCAACCAGGGAACAAGGACAGGAATGAGATCTTTTCATGTAACTTGAGGAGGTATTTTGAACCAAACAATACTTTTGTAACGCAAAGATAGATCAGCAAAATGCTTTAATTGATCTTTTCTGAATATGGTAATGAATAAAACATTTTTCAAGGAGAAATAAAAAAGGATTTTGCACCAAACATACTTTTGGTTACACAGATGTACTGTGACTCATGCTCTTAGGCTCATGCATTAAACATTTATTTAAAAAACTTAAAATTGAATTAAATTGTATTCCAAAGAAAACGCAGTAGTTAAAATCAGTTATCAGCTTGGCAGGCGCCAAATTCAACACAACAGCCAGAGTTTTCACAGTGAGAAGCTGATTTTATGTTTACACTTTATCATATTTTCACGCTTTTATTCAAAGCGACTTACAAGCGAGGCGAGACAATCAAGCGTTAGAGGACAGTGATTCAGAAAAGGCTGTGGTACAAATTCTCAAGTAGCTTACCAGGTACGTAGGAAACACCAAAAAAAACAAGGAAGTAGTGCCAAATTAAACAATGTGCTAAAAGGTTTAAGGGGATCGAGCTTTGAGGTGTTCATGGAAGAGTTTTTAGGCGTTTCATCAATGTACCGAGGGAGTCAGCAGACCTTATGGAGCTCAGTAGCTCGTTCCGCCATCGCAGAACCACAAACAAGAAGAGTCTGGATTTCTTACTGGGCAGTGATGGTTGTAGCAGACGTTGTTCATTTGTAGACTGGAGCGGATCATACTTTTTGTTGCTGCACCTGCATCTCCTGGTTTGTCTTGGCACCTTTAGTCAGCAACACTTCTTTTTGCCAACTGGCACCCATCTAATTAAGTAAAAAGTTGCCCAATTGGCTTGAAAAACTGGTAACACTGGACACTGGACAGGCCTGCCGTCCCTTCTTACAGTTGCAAAGCTAGTTGTGTTTTTGAAGGTACAAATTATAGAAGTACAAAAACCTCAGTGTATTTGCACAGAGTACTGCATCGCTGCTTTGCTCTGGGTTTTCTAAGGTCATTATTGTCCATAAAAAGAAGATTGGTTTTCTGATGGCTGTGGCGACGCATATCAACCACTGCATCAGAATCATGAAGCAGAAAACATTAAGCTGATCTCATCATATCCAGCTTGATTTTTATTTATTCCCCCTGCATCCTGTGCATCATCTGCCTCCAATCTAACCCGGTCTGATCAATTATGAGTCATGTCTGTGCATGATCATTCGCTGCTGAGGTTCATTGTTTGCCTGAGTGAACCCCTGATGAACTGTAAGGTCGGAGGTATAAAAATATGGAAAAACATACAATAATTGGCAGCTGCAGGGTGAAGGAAGCCATATTGGGTCAAAGTGAGCTCACGCAGTCCTTAGGTTTGCAAATGGTTTGTCAACAGAACTGAACTGATGGATGGATTAGTTCTACAAATCTACCCATTTAATGCTCTGTTTGCTTTGGAGCTTTGCTATCGTCAACAATTTGGAGTCGTGAGACGGGATTTCTCAAAGGGTTTAAGTTAAATTAAGGACACATTTGTCTTTGTACGTAACAATAACGCAACTCTCAGACCCACTGATCTCAGTGACTTCCTTGCTTGTAATTGTGTTAGTTTCATCCGCTGTTAAGAATACATACATGAAATTAGGAAGTTGCTCCCGCTGGGTTTTATTATTTGGTCTGATCCCTGCTGGTGTAGCGCTGCCGTCAGCTTCATTGAGGTCTCAGAGCAATTGATCCCATGAAGACTTGGCCGAAACTTAACCGAAACTAAAGTCGTAACCGCCAACAAATGTCTATAAAACTTTGGAAAGTTTCTCCAAACACTTTAACACTTTATTTATCTTTTTTCTTGTATCTTGCTGGAGTTGTTACACCACCAACAGTAAGTTGCTAACAAACTGTAGAATGGTGCTACTCTGTCAAAACATATCTTTGGCATTTCTGTACTTATTTCTCTATAATTTACTGGCTGACTTATACACTGATATATTATCTGCCATTATATTATCTATCTAGTGTGTTCTTACTGGAAAAGTGACTACAAACATTATACCCAAATTTTAGTTAATATGCAGATTCAAAAACACATTTTTGAGTGTGATGTTGATGCACTGTTTGCCTGTAATGTCATCTTCTCGCTTTTCCAGTGTGAACACATACTCAAAACCTTTTTTTTTTTTTTTAAATTACCACGTAGAATGTAATGGGACACAGTTTGATAACAAAGTCTGATCTGTCAGTATGTAATGTGTTGGTTGTGTCTCATAGTGATGAACTTTATCAGCGACTCTGCAGCTCCTCTCGGCTTTATGGAGCTTTGTAGCGAGTTTTGGCTCATTGTTTATCTGCGACTTTACTGTTCTGGTTCACTCTCAGCGCTCTCATAGCGTCGTTTTCTAAGAAAAAAGCTGTAAAAAGCCGCTGTACACTACCTGCTCAGCACCAAACGGCAAACAGACACAGTTAGCTGTAGACTAGCTGGTGAACATAGTGGAGCATTTAGCAGCTAAAGAGCCAGATATTTCCCTCAGGAGTTGATAGAGAGCAGAAACAGAGCTAAAAGAGAGTAAATATTGGACTTACATTCACCAAGTGGACAGAAACACGACTCCACATGAATGATAATGTTGCTCCGTAACTGCTGGATGTGGAAATAAGCAACTGTTTGCTAACAAGTTCAACATATCAACTTAAAAGATAATGATGTGTTCACTACTAGAGAACAAGTGGACAAGAAACATCAGTTAATGCCGGTTTAAATAAAATAAGAACAAACATTTTGCGACTTTGACCTTTAACAATTAGTACTTCATACATACAGTATATAATTAGTACACAGTATGGAATTTGGAGACAGCATTAGACTGCATACTGGCAGCTTTGAGTGTATTTATTTTGTTGCTTTTCCGGTGTAAATGCACTAAAGACTTAAATCCCACTTAGATGCCTTTGCGATATTGGAAGACAGCCTAAGATGCGTTACCATTTTTTATTGCATGCCAGACTTCATGTGGTTTGCCATCAGTTTCTCCTGTATTCTTCTCTTTCTGATCTGTTTCCTCCCCTCATTCACCTCTTTCCGTCCACAGATCAATCCCTCCCTCTTTCTCTCTTCCTTCCCTAACCCCCTCCCATCACATTTTCACTCCCCTCTGCCTCCCTTTCTCCCCTTTCCCTCTGCTCACTCGTTGCAGTGATGTACCGGCTGCTTGGACTCCACTTCTCCTCCTCCTCCTCCTCCTTCTCCTCCACGTCTCCACAGCGGGTGTCCAGCAGCGATGACGGGGACTCTGTAGGAGCCTCTGGGGGAACGACAGAGCGGAGGACTGGCTGAGACCCAGGTGGAGAGTCGCTGCGAAAAACTGGATGTCAAGGTAGGACTAAAGACAGTGAGATTGACCATACAAGGCTAAAACAAAGCCAAAGAAAACACTTTCTAGTCACTATTTATGCACACGTGTCTCAGCTGCTCTGCTGCAAAAGCATGAAATGTTTCTGTTCCTTGTGCAATCAGCACTGTTATACATCATTGACTTCTTGCAATGATGGTGCAAGGTACAGTCTTATTAGAGAAGTTATTTAGGGGAGCATGGAGAATGGGTCTGGACTGTATCACTTCCAATTGTTTCATAATTGACATTGTGTTGAACTCAGCTTTAATATTAGCAGAATTTACTTGAAGCATTTCCGTGTTATTTCAACCCCTTGAATCTTCCAAGAAATAGACATTTGTCATCATATCAGCCTGTAATTTCTGATGCCAAAATGCACTTCTTCCTGTCCTCTTAACAGCGTTGACCAAAGGTCAGGATTTTGGCCTCAGGGATGAATTTAACAGTAAAAGTCTGTAAAGTCAGATTCCAGTGTTGCCTGTCATCCATCAGTTTTCAATCCAGACTGAGCGTTGTGAAACCTCATCTCCAGGATCCAACATCACGACGCCTGAAATAGCTCTCACTTTCCTCCTAAACACCAAAATGCACTCTCCTCGCACGGATGTGAAACAGTGATATGTTTGCTGTACAGTAATGCTAGCAGCAGCCTTTATCTGGCAGCGCTGTTGTTTCAGGTGCACAGTCTCTTGATGAATAATTAAGAGGACTCAGAGAGTTCAGCTCAGCTTCCTGGGCACTAAACCCCCCTGCAGAGTCACGTCCTATAGCCTCCAGCTACATCTCAAGCCTGGGAAGACTGTCCAAAATAGAGTCTTAATGAGAAACATGCCTCAGCCAGCTTCTGGACTTCAGACTATCCGCTCAGTTGTCCTGTTAAAGTTGATGGTTTTTAAAGGGGGGGATTCTTCTGTCTGCTGACATTTGACTGGAGAAGCTTGATTAGTTACATCAATGTTTTTAATTTCCCCTGTGTAAGAAAACTGTGGTTGTCTGAGAGTCGTGACTGATTAAACTGGAGTTAATAAAACACCGCTGAAGTGGGAACAACTCTATTACCAGCTGCAGAATGTGCAGCACCTGAGGGACCGAGGAAAGGACATTTCTGGGGAGTTAAATGTAATGAAGAGGTAGCAGAGGAGACGCAGACTTCTCCAGGTTTCATTTGCAGCCTTCAGAATTAAAGAGGATGTCAGCCGGTGTAAAAGAAGCGGCTGCAGAGATATTGATTGGTCAGTGTAATTACTGGTCCCCTTGTGTCGTGTTTTGCTGGCAGCCTCACTACATTCTCATTCATAACCATCATGTTTCTCCTGAGAGCATGATGAAAAACATCAGGTGTCTTTACAGATGAAAAAAAAGGCAGAAATAACTGACTTGCAGGCCTGCAGATGTCGTTTTACTTTGTTTCTTGTGTAAATTTATGCAGTAGTGGTGCTTGAGTCCAATTTTAGTTTGCTTTGAACTGCGCTTCCAGCCTCTCAGATGTGAACATTTGCTGGTATTGTGTGACAATAAGTTGAATATATTTGTGCTTTGGACTGAAAACATTTTGAAGATGAGGTGATGGGCTTTTTTTTGCTATTTTCTGACATTGTATAGACCAAACAGTGATTGACTTATTAAGAAAATAATCAGCAGATTCATCTATAATCAAAATAATACATAGTCACAGCCCTAGTTAGCTGCTTTTATCACTTCATTTCTTAAACCTTTATTTTACCAGGAAGTCTCATAATCTCTTTCACAAAGGAGACCATGCCAAAATGGCAGCGAACAAGGTCACAAAGTTACATAAAAACACGTCATTTATAACAATCACATCCAACATGACAAAACAGGATGTTAGAAATATGAGAGAGAAAACTTGACTATTTAAAACAATGAATTCCTCATGAAACCCTTTTTTTTTAATGTGATGTTTGAATGTCTGATATGAAGGCAGCGTTTTCCATTTATCCAAACCCAGAGCGCATAATATGAAAATGCCGGTTTAAAGCAGAATATAGAGATACTGAAGATGATCTGGTCTGATCGCTGTTAGAAACACGAGAAAACATTTCAGGAAGGTAACCAGGAAGTTTACCGATGACTCTGTATTTTTAGTGAGATCCATCCAATTAACATGCGATGAGTTCTTATTCCAGCGTTCAATATAAAACACAGAGAGTCAGACGCCTGCATATACTGGATGTCACCATGATCGAATTAAAAATGTGGTGTGATCAAGATTTTTCTTTTGCAGCAAACAGAAAACATTTCTTAAGACAGTTTCAGTTTTTTGCACATGATTGTGGAAAGTAAAATAAATGGTCAACCAGCCATATAACATATTTCTATGTAGAGACTTTTTTCTAATTCAGTTCTTTCTGAAGTTTTAACATTGATGTTGTCTGATTAATTAGGTTTAACTGATTACATTACATATAACATTTTCAACACTTCAGAACCTAGCAGATAGAAACAGGTGTGTTCTTCTCAGAGGTCAGACGCTACAGTATGTCGGGGTGAATGTATATCTGCGTGCTCCATGCACCTCCCATAGGAGCTGAACTCCTATTAATACTGGATAGGACATCCTATCTCAGCACATGGGATACTGTTACATAACAAAGAGTGAAATATGAGAATGCTCATATTGATAAACAAAGTAACTGGCATGTATTTGAGTAAAACGAAGAACAACAAAGAACAAAGTGGAGTCGGATCATTCTGCAAACTCTGAGCTGCAGATTCCAAAGCATTGAGACGAATTATTTAATTTATGGCCTGGATTTAAGTCTCGTTGCCAAAACTCTGCGAGCATGTAGTGCGATTAAGACTTCTTATCATAGCATGCATCATAGCTGAGGCTGAAGAAATGAAAAATACGTCAGCGGTTAATTCAGAGACAGGACAGACATGAGATTACACTAAATATTAAAACAGTATGAAGACATTTAGTCGGACTATAACACTTCAGCTTTCTGGCAGGCTTCACTTCACTCCATTAAAAAACTTAGATGCAAGTTCATTCTCGGTGTTGGAAACAGCAGTTGACAAATCTCATCACAAGGTCTATTCAGCAGCTGCGCCTGAGCTTTCGATCATATCACATTATCTTCAAAAGATGAGTTTCACCACTTGTCGTGGAATTGCAGATGTTTACAAGATCGAGAATGAACTTTAAATCTCTACTCCGCTCAGTCTGCTGGTGAAGATTGTGTGATAAACTACAGAACAGCGAGCAAACCGACCCTGTGGGGCGATTAATTTGTCAGCCAAAATTTTTCTGCTTAGTAAAAACTACTTTTATGGAAACATTTTGCCTTTTGATTATAATTTTTCTTTCATTTAGAAAGGAAACGTAAAAATGTGGCTACGCAGTAACAACTAGAAAAAGCGATTCCTGAAGAAAAGAGCTGACAAGTTGCTGACTGCTGAGATGTTTGTGCATGAAAAGCTGTAAAGGAACATTAAAAGTAAGAAAAAAGGGGAACAGAGATAGACAGAAGGAAAGAGAGAAGGAAGGAAAGAAAGAAAGAGAAAGACAAATGAAGGAAGGAAGAAGGAAAGAAACATCCTCATTGGGACTTTTCAATTGCGGCGAGCTCGTGTTACCTTTTGGGGCTAAAAATCACAGGTGAAACAATTAAAATGAACAAAATGAACAGTTGAATATGGCTTAATTTTAAAGTGTGAACCAATGAGACTGAAGACGAGACATTTCAGACTTTTTACCCAGTAACCAACCATGCAAAGACCTTCAAATGCCTTCTAGTGGTTGACGTCAATCAAGGAGCCAATTTTAGAAGTTGTGAATCAAATATGGTCGTCTCCAGTGACTCCATCCCCAGCTTCTGTCTGCCAGCTCAGTCACAAGACGACCACAATACCTGAATCCTCCTGATCTCACTTCACTCCTCCATCTTTCACAAAATACAAAATGTATTATACAGTTTTCAGGTAGCTGTCCGCTATCTAAAAACCAGGATCCACATGTAAAGGAAAATAACAATTACAGCCACATTCTAAGAAAAGCAGTTAACATAATACCCACCTCTCCCCTTTCTGCACAACTATATACTGGATTACATCATTGATCTTGATTGGTTCGATCCATGCTGGTCTGTGCAGTTTATTGTGCTGAGGTGATATTTGATGCTCAATTTTATGATCACATTCCTCCTACAGACCATAAAATGTGCCAGTCAGATAATGCACATGCAGGGTTTTGACACATAAATAGCCTTTACAATGGTGGTAATTAAATATGACCCAACTGTTAGGAGAAGAGATTGCCCCGCTCACATCATGAGACCAGTTTCACCGGTTGGGTTATTGTGGCTCCATGATGATGATGTTTACGTTGGTTGAGCACCCACAAATGGTTTGTCACTGAGAGCTTGAGAGATAACACAGTCCAAATATGGCTTCATGGATGAGTGAAGTAAATGAGGAGAGCAGGCAGAGGAGAGACAGACGGAGAAAAACAGGATGGATGGCACCATAGGTGAAAAGGTGCTATGGGGAGACAGGATAATGACTCAGAGAGAGGGTGAGGGTAACGGGGTCATCGCTGTCAGCCCATCTGTTGTTGTCGACCTGCTGTTTAATTGACTGAGTCCAAAATCTGGGGGAGTTTTTTTTCTTTTGTTTTCCACAGTTTTTTATTTCTGAAAAACAGCAAACAGCTCAGGGAAGCAAACACCATTAACGCGACATCACTCTGAGTAAAATACAAGATGCAGCAACATAAAGCAGCTCATCATCTGCAAATAATAATTTGTCGAAACTTGATGGCATCGTATCAGACTGATACTGTAGAGAGCTGAAGTCATGGCATCACATCCAGCTAGCCTCCGTTCCACTAACTTCTCTAACTCACTGCAATCTCTTATTCAGCGTCTCTTAAATTAGTCTTTCTGGAAAAAATGAAGCTTATTCCTGGAGTTTACGTTCCATATTCTCAGACAGAAAAAACTACAGTCCCCATTAAAAGAACTACAAGCGCAGCAGCACAGGTACTTACATCATAACTTGTCTACATCCATAAAACTCCCCAATGCTTTCTTCTAAAGTAAATTGTCATCTTTATAGTTGTAGCATTTGCACCTTTCTGTCCTGCTGTTATTACGGACATGTCTGAACTCGCTGCCACCCCTCCACTGGACTTGCCTTCCTCTGTCTGGCTGTGACATTTAGCCCGCAGGGACTTATGGGATATGATGTTCATTAAAAGCCTTCTAAAAAACATCAATATTAAAAAACAATATAAGATCATTTTTCAGAAACCTTCTGTGCTTATCTAAACATATGAAGCAAGTCATATGTTCAAGTTCTTCCTAACCACTGTGGCATAACCCAAATTATTAATAAAAATATAATTATCTTTTATTTTATTTATGTAAATGACATATCCCAGAGATTTACTTGTCGTTGGATAAGCTTTACGGAGCTGCAAACATGCCTGAAATAATTTTATTAGTCCAAGTTTCAGTTGAGAACTTTGCAGTCAAATTTAAAGCTATTTACTTTGAACACAAAATATTCAAAAACCGCTCATGTAAATCAAGTTTAGTATTACAGATGTCCTTGTTAAGGCCTTGCAGAACAAACTGTACTGTAGCATTAGAACAAGATAAGTCTGGCATTGTTATATATTTTTCTTGCTGTTCTCAGATCTCATGATACTTTCCAACAATCCTACAACGTCTGTGTCACTCGGACCCAAATTTGTCCCATTTGAACAGGTCATAACTATATAGTTTCATATTTAAAATAGACTCTGTAATTTCCTAAAACAGCTGGGGACTGTAGTTTTAAGCAAATGTTACTCAAACTGTTACTCAAAGTCAATTGTGCATTTGTTGGGGACTATTTTAAGCCGACTGATACACATTTGGTGCATTAGTGACCATTTCCTTTTCTTTTCCTTCTCCTTTCATGATAATGAAGAAACATGTCACCCAATGCAGCGGTGTGGCTTAATAGTTTTTGGAAAACAATGGAGGTCTACGGTTTTGGATACACAGACGATATTGTTAGTAGGGTCAATTTATTGTTGGTTTTGGTCTTTTCATGGGATTTCTTGACAATAACAAAAATGCAGAATATCATCTGCCTTACCTTTTAAGTCCACAAATTCAACTGTTTTCCTTTTGTTTCTTGCTGTCTTATTTAAAACACTTGACTGCGAGGCCTGAAAACATTCCTCCGTCTCTGCCTTATTCTCTAGGGGAAGCGCCAAGGTCATGATCGACTGGCCCAATGTGACAGCGGCCGGCCACCAGGAGCTGGGCCTGAAACCTGAGGAGCTGCAGAGGTCCAAATGTGTCCTGGGCTTCATTCCCGTCATCTACTACAGTATTCTGCTCTGTGTGGGAGTACCAGGTACACTGATGGCAAAGCATACCTCACTTACCTCTAGTGGTATCATGTTTGCTCAAAAACTCAATAGCAAAGCCTCCATACAAAAAAGTCCTATAAATGCATAAAATAAAATAAATTACCCTTTAAAACCACCCTTTGAAATTACATGATTTTATTGGTTGCATTTGTACTGACCCACAGTCAATGTGTAAACTGAGCGGTTTTCTCTGTGCTGATATATATTTATAACGTAAGTGGGAACTGCGCAAGACAGAGGAAATCAATACACAAGTGAGTTAGAGGTGCTCAAATGAACCAGTGAGGTAATACACAGTTGTAGCACATGACCAGGCACTGATGGCTGGCAACTCACAATAATCTAATTATCTAATAATCAGTTTGTTTGGCTTCGTGGCCTATATATCCATCCATTGATCCCTCCAGCCAACAGTTTTTGGAATCTCTCTGCATTAAAATTTGACTCCTCAATAATAAAAAGTGTAAATACCTGTCACTGTGATGGACAGCATTAACGCCAGCATTGTTCTCATTACTGTGCTTCACCTACAAGTCGATGGCAGTGATTTGGTATTGATCCAGCAGGGATTTAGGCAGTGTGGTGTTCTAAACACTCGGACATGTCGTCAGAGCGTGCAGATGACCTCCGGACGTCGCATTAAGTAATTGGCCCCAAAGGGAGATAAATAAAGAGGCCAGAGGGCCGAAGTCAACAGCTGTATGCTTGAAAGGGTCTGGTGGTGTTGTCCAACAAAATGCTGTGGAAATGTCCTGCTGCTGACCAGATGTTTGAAAAAAAAGAGAGATACTGTAAATAGTACAGAGGAGATACTGTATTGGATGTGCTACAGGGACACAAATAAGATGTTTGTTTTTTTTCTTTTGCACGTTCAGCTTTTAAAAAGTAGGACTGCTTAATCCATTACAGCCAAAATGACTTTTTTTATTATTTGTTTTGTCCTAAAAAAAACATGATCAAACTGTAGAAATGTATAATTTGCATGAAAACAGCTAATAAAAAATATAGTTACTTCTATACACAGCTAAAAACCAAGTCAAACTGTTACTTCCCTTTAGCAGGTAAATTTAAAGCTAGCAAGTGATAACCACAGAAAACCTTGGCTAAAGCTACATTTTCGTATTTTAGTTTATTATTCAGAATAAATAAGGCAGTAGCTAAATCCAGTCATTATGTAGTTATGAAACGTTTGCTAAACTGGTCCTGCTAAAGCCACCTTGCCTAGCTTGGCAGGGTGGCAGTAGGCTAACCGCCATTTTAACTTCTGACATCAAATTAACATGTCGATGGCCGAAGAGCAAAACCTCCTATCTGAAAAATGCACTTTTTTGAGAAAACTAAAAAAACTTGTTTTCTTGCAGAATGCTATTTGTTAAGGATACCCAATACATAATACACTGTTTTTGGACTATATTATTATATTATGTGTTAACAATACCGACTAGATATTAATGCCTCACAAAGTGCAGATAGGAGCTTTTGCACTTGGTGCAAGTTGGGAGAGGTTCTACAAAACGATGCTCTAAATTAAGTTAATAATTAAAATTAAATTAAAAATAAAATCAAGTTTATTTTCAGGTAAAAAGATGTAGTAAATGTAATAGTTACTACATTGTAGTATACTGGGGTCAGAATACCTTAAAGTCAGTGTATTTGCTTCCTCGTCCACTGGAAGTGAATGTTCAGTGATTGTGTAACTGATTGTGTAACTCACTCGTGCTGTAGCCTCTCTACACACTCAGGGACTCTGTGTTGTGTTTTTGTTTTGTTGTGTGACTTTTCTGTGACCACGAAGGGCGGGATTATCTTGCAGACAGACTGAATATGAGCAGCCTTCCTTGTTCTCATCATCCAAAGTGAAATCTGCCAATCAGAAAATTCTGCAGATACGAGGTTTTGCGCTTTGGCCATTGATATGATTTGATGTAATTAAGCTACGGTTAAATTGCTGTTAACTATTTGAATGTATTAGATTGTAGATCATTTTTGTTAACTTCTAATGGACTGCTTACAATATTACACATAAATGTTGCCACATGTACCAGAGTACAGAGTGTCTGCAGTCCCTTTGCAGGTCACAATTAAAACATATAATGTAAAAATTAAAAACACAAATGGTGGACAGAAAGACAAAACAAAACAGATGAATTTAGGCTAATTTACACTGAGTTTATTTTCTTCCTCAAACTAGTTTTAAAGAACAAGAACTTTTAAAAAACATTTGATTGTCCAAAGGCAGAATGTACTATCAGCCTATAAGGAGGAAATGAAATGGAGGTTTTACAACATATCAGTCTGTTACACAGTTTGTTGGTGTTTGTTTGACTGTTTCTGTGGTTACTGCTTTCTTCCTTTTCATGCTGGTATACAGTATATTATAAATAGCAGCTAATATGATCTAATTCTCTACTTTGTTCTCTTTGTTTCTGTCAGTTAACATCCTCACAGCAGTGGCCTTGTGCAGATTGGCGTCCCGCACTAAGAGAGCTCTGTACTACTACCTTTTGGCCGTGACGGGCTCAGATATTCTCTCCCAGCTCTTCATCATCTTTGTCGGCTTCCTGCTGGAGACGGCCGTCTTTCACCGTGATGTCCCCGTGCTCCTGCTGCACTTTGTCAGCGCTGCCGAGTTTGCCGCCAACCACGCCTCCATCTGGTCCACCGTGCCTCTCACCGTGGACCGCTACGTGGCGCTGTGCCACCCCCTCCTCCACCGGCAGATCAGCTACCCAGCCCGAGCCAGGAAGATCATCGCCACCGTCCTCATGTTATCGCTTGTATCAGGCGTGCCCTTCTTCTGGTGGTCGGACATGTGGCGGAACAGCCACCCGCCCACGGCGCTGGACACCGTCCTCATTTGGACGCATGTGACTATAATCTACTTCCTGCCCTGCAGCATCTTCTTAGTGCTGAACACTTTGATAATCCACACGCTGAGGGTGAGGCAGAGGCAGCAGCGTTGCAAGGAAGAACGCGGGCCGAAGTCGGCACCTCCACGGCGACTTGGGAAAACCACCGCCATGCTGCTGGCCATCACCTCTGTATTCTCCGTGCTGTGGGCTCCCAGGACCATCGTGGTCATCTACCACCTGTATGTGTCCTCAGTTCACCGGGACTGGCGCGTCCACCTGGCCTACGACCTGTCCAACATGCTGGCCATGCTCAACACAGCTGTGAACTTCTTCCTCTACTGCTTCGTCAGTAAGCCGTTCCGCAGCGCCGTGCGGGATGTTGTGCTGCTCAGAGGTGGCCCGCTGTATCCTCGCCGTGCTCTGCCACAACAGCAGGCCCCCACCAACGCCTCCATCTCTTCCCTGTACAGTGGGAACATCAAGCGGTCACAGCGGGACTCCACCCCCTTGTCACCTCGTAGGGCCAGAAAGCCTTCGTGACCCCGTGCCCCCTCCTCTTAATCCAAATCACCCATCATCCCACGGTCCCTGAGCACTTCTGACCTCAGAGATGCACTCTGTGTTCCAGCTACGTTCGTGGACAGCAGCCAGTCAGCCCTGGAGCTCTCTCAAAGGGCCTTAAATGAACTCAACCGAGTCACAAGAAGCAGTTTTTTGTATTATTACATGTCACCGGGTGTTGTTTGTCTGTGTAAATCAGATAAGATGACAGCATATTTATTATTCTTGAGAGGAATTTGACAAATTTAAAGTCGGTTTTTAGCATTTTTTCTTTTCCATACATGGTAGTAATGTGACAGAATTCTTTTATTTTTTACATTGTTCAAGGGAAACAAGAGTCTTTGTCTTCAGTCCAGTAGTTAGGTCTGTGGTTAGTACACAGGAGAGGGAAAAAAATGAGGAAATTAGTTAAACTCCTTTTTTGCATGCTGCTAAATGTGATTCATTCATCTTCACAATCCCACTTTCGACATGTTAAGTAGAAGTCAGTTTGCTTCAATCAGTTTAAATCACTCTGCTATGATACTCACTCTGGAAGCACCACAGAGGGAGTTTTAATTTGAACTGTCTGCTATCTCCTGCAGTTGTGTAAAGATGCTGAATGCCCTAAAGACAATCCGCCCCACTGAGCGCAGCCACTTGAGCAAAGAAATCGCACTCTGTCTCTGCAGTGCGCTCCCAGGCACAAAAACCACAGCTGCTAAGGCGAGTGTTTATTTTTCATGAAATGCAACTCGATGGAGCCTTAAATGAAAGCTTGCTGTTTAAGCAGCAGGAGTGAAGACCCTGCTCTTCAAACAGCCACTCCACTACATCACCAACATGGCCTCAGCTCTGGCTAAACAAACCACAGATTAGCCTGATGGTCTGCACAGACACGCACAGAAACTCACAAGAAGGTACACACTCTTATGCATGCACGAACACGCGCGCACATACACTCGTCACCTAGTACATTTCCATTCGCTGCGACAAGACTTTTCATGTGACATCATTGTAATTTGATGAAAAATTAACTGTATCAGTTGTTGTGTAAGTGTTGCTTGTAGTGAAAGATAAGACATCTGAGCTTAAACCTCTAACTGCTAATTTGCATATATGATTTTATTTAACAAGATCTGAATGAGCCATCTGTTGTTGATGTGTGTATACAGTAATTTCTGTAGAGCCCCTATGCTGTCAATTAGATATTTCATGTTACACTAATGTGTTGTGTTAGGCAGCTTTCTAATGTTGAAGTAGATATTGAGAAATGAGCTGTTTCTGTAGTCTGATGACTTGATATTAATTCTTGATTTTTTTTTTTTTTTTTTAAAGCTGCAGCCATCTGAGCACGTTTACAACAAAGCAAAAAGAATAAAAACAGACAAAACAAAAAAAAAACAACAAACAAAACAAAAAAAAAATTCCAAATAAAAACAAACCCAAAGGCAAAAAAACCCCCACAAGAGATAGTGAACATCATTAAAACCAAGTCAGCAATTAGTCCAGACTTTAAGGGCTTTACTTTATGTCAAGCTTCAAGCTTCAATTACCTAAATATAGCTAATTAAAACATTTGCTGTATTTTGGATCATAAACCATATACTATCAGTCATGATTATACTGGTTTTAATTGAGCATTTTCATATATTGTATAAAAGGCTGCTAAATAGAATTGTATATGTCAGCCTGGTCTTTACCTAAACATTTGATTCCCTCAAACATTGAGGTTTTGGTCATGTCTGAGAGTTACATCTTAACAGATGGCGTTACTTTATTTTTCCACACAGTTGTTTTCATACTAACGAGACTGTAATTGTTAACAAAGATTTGATGGAATTGCGAGAGTTTGGGCACGTTAGTTTGTTTAGAAACGGCTTCAAGGACTAATAACAGTGTTCACATTTTCAGTCTTCGAGAGTAGTTCTGTGTAAGGCAGACATCACTGAGCATGTGCGGGAATTCGATTCTGTTCACAGAGCTTCGCTAGCTTCTTGAGCTACATATCACAACTTCTTGACTTTGTACTGAACTTACGATGTAGTACAAAGTCAAGAGGTTGCGAAATGTAGCGTAAGAAGCTAGTGTAGTATAAGGAACATGTCATCCAGTGCAGCGACATGACTCATTGACATATAAGACATATCAGATGTTGGATACACACACAATACTTGTTAGTAGATCAGATCATTGTTGGTTCAGAAAATAAGAAAAATACAGAAAATCACCAGCAAACAAGCTCTGATTAACTCACCGTACGCTAACCAGCACCAAACAGCAGACAAGATCGCTAGCAAAGAACTGGTGAAAAAAGCAAAACACCTAGCAGCTTAAGACCCATATATTTTTCTCAGGGGTGGATGGAGACCAAATCAGAGCTAAGAGGAGAGTGAATATTGGATATTTCTTCATCAGGTGGACACAAACATGACTCTAAATGAATGCTAATGTCGCTCTGTTTGCTAACGTAAGCCATAACAACTTGGCTGTTTGTCCGTTAGCTTGTTTTTTGTTAGCTTTTTCGTCTAAGGAGCCAAAAAAGAGACATAAATGTAGCTTTAATGTTTTAAGAAAAAGAAACTCCATAGAACTTAAAAGCTTTCTGACATATGCAGTCGGTCAAATCTCTCTATAGCATCACAAACATTTTTTAATGCTTCACTCGACAATGCAGTCTTAAGTGCAGTATATATATACATCTCCCTCTCAAAGTGTAGATCCGTCCTCCATTTACTCCTCTGACCACCCATTCTGGTTTAAAGTTTCCAGATCGAGCCACCTGCCCGCTCTCATCCCTCTACAGTCCTCATCGTGTTTACTGTAACAGTAAGAGACACAGTGTGAGCTCCCCTGTGTGTCCCCCGTGTCAATCTGCTCATGTCGCCCCGCGGTCGTCCCACACTGAGTTCTGAGAGTTCGTACGCAGACGTAGATATGAGCCGCTTCTTTGAAGATATCTCCCGCTGTCTGACAACATCAGAGGGGTGTGAGAGAGAGCGTGTAGTGACAGCGACCTTAGCCTGTTGAGGGCGGTGGGGGTCTCGGAGATGACTGAATAAACATTTAAGACAATAACACAGCGTTGAGATGTGAGAGCAGGCTTTGATTAAAGTTTAATGGAGCGACAGAGCTACTCATGATGGTCCTCGTTAAGGAGGGGAGGGGTGAGGGCATTAAAGAGCAGGTAAACCCCAGAAGCCACACGTCCCTTGTCTGCCTGCCACCTGTCCTTTGTGCCTGTTCAAACACTTCACTTATGTCCCCGCCGACTCTGTTCCTATTCAGCCCTGCCTGCTGCTCAGCAGGTGTCACAAGGTTTCAGATGAAAAGACAAAGCACCGCAGAGAGTGACAAGTGTATTATATCAGATGCAGGAAGCTCACACTGACAGGAAGTTCACTCAGTCTGCTCAATACATCCTGGAAACTGTCCTCTCGACTGAACTCTCTGAACATGAGTTTGCAGTCAGTGCGAAAGGACTAAGCTCTGTAATATTCTTATACCTTTGCCTCAAAAACTGGACAACACTAGACATTTTGTTCATCTTGTACATGTTTTTAATGGACCTATCCGCACAGCTAAAGTCTACAACCTCTATACTCACAGTGTGCGTCTCGATCTCCACGTCACGACATGGACACTCACACTGAAGGTGACCAAATGGAATCAGATACTTTATTCATATAAGACCAACGCATCCTCAACTATGTTGACAAAAAGAGAGACGCAGTGTTACTGCGTTCAACTAGGACAATACGGTCTTATTTCCATCGCAGCACAGTCTCAGTCAAGCATACAGTCTTAGCTAAAACATGTGAAATACCACTTCAAATTATATCAAATTCCATCCAATCGTCCGACAGCCAGATCGTTGAGCGTTCAAGGTGTAAATCAAGCCTCGTGATCTGCCCCAAAACTGAAGGATTCTAAACTTAGACGAACTCTGGATTAAAATAAGACTTAATCTGATTTCAGACATTGGAGATAGAGGTCTTTATCCTGTCTCAAGTCAAACTTGTTTTCTTTTAACCATGAAGACAGCTGCCTAAACCTGTAAAAAACTGATACCCTTGCCCTATCAAAGGGTGCACCAGATCAGCAATCAGCATTCCAGTATGAGGACCAGTCGCTCTGGTTTTATTTTATCATGTAAATATTTTGGGATTTATTTGTTGAGATTTTTAGAAATCTGTCACTGAGACTTCTGCCCCCACCACAATACAATACAGAGCAATGAGATTCAATTTATATTGTTCAAAACACACAAAAAAATTACATTTTAAAAACTCAACATGTTTTTTAAATTAGATTTATTGGGGAAAAAAAAGAAAACTATCTTCATTCACTGAGGAAAGGTTTTTTTTCTTAGTCTGTTAATCTGTGCAAACAGTTTTTCAATTGTCATTTTCAAATGCTGTGTGATACTGTGTGGTTTGGTGCTCTCTACGGTGTCGGAGTGTCTTTGAACACACCACACAACAATAACATAACTTTGACCCAAAACAAAGGAAAGAAAATTTGTTGGATGATGGTTTATCTTTTCTGAAATAAGTTCCAATTTTCAAACAAGTAGATTTTCATTCTGCAATGAAATAAGCAAACACTGCAGACATAATTTGTTGTTAATGGGCTGAAACATACAAAGCCACACGTGTCGTCCTTTAAAAATCTGTTTCTTTACTAACTTGTTTAACTTTAACTCGGAACAACCTGACGTGAATCCTTTACCTTTAACTTAAACGTAAAGTCAGAAAGCATTTTGTTTCACTGCTCGAGTGAATTTGATGGAATATGATGAACTTTTTAAAGGCATGTGCTCCCGCATGTTGGCCTGTTGTTGTTGAAGTGGCTTTGTGTGCATTGTTTACATTATTTCTCAACTTTCTTTGGCACAAGATGTACTTGTAATGGAAAATGATGCCTGTCTGTAAGCACTGAGAAGAGTTTTATAAAGAGAGCAAATAAATGTTTAACACAGGATTTGTACTGTTTCTTTTATACTGTGCAACCGCAGAGGACTGCAGGCTGGGAGATAACATGTCAGATAAGTGTATATATTATGGAAAAAAGGCAGACGTGCACCTCCAAATTTATGTTCGGGTGTAGGGCATAAATCTATTAGCGTTGTTAGCATTTTTTAAGATTTATATTACAAATTATCACAAAGCATTAAAACAAAATCAGTTTCTGCTCTTCAGTGAGATTAATCTGCCTGGTTCAGAGATATAATCTCATGTAGAAATGTAGAAAAATGTAGAAAAATGCTGTAACATATATAAATATTGTGGAGCTAAAGCATGGAATGGTAGGAGAAATATAACGTATGATAGATAAAACTCATATATTTTATTATATTTATTTTAATGTCACAGACTATTTATTTATGACCAGGTATCAGATATCCAGTATATAATAGAAAGCTTAGACAGTAATGAATTTGTCCTTGCAGAGTTACAGAATGAGGGATGCTCCGTTACAGATTGCTCCTCTCTAATGTCTCTGTGGGGATTTGGTTCAAGGAAACAGTGAATCGTTCGATACAAAAGCGGCCATAAAGACCTCCACACAGGACGTGATGTGGGATGAGCTCTGGAGGAGGCGGAGGTGGAGGTCAGACTCGGACACAAGAAGTGACGGAAGACGATCTAATCTATATCTGGAAACACACAGTTGAGACTTGATCGCTAATCTGAAGGCCGCAAGGAGCCAGATGGACGGAGCCGAGTATCCAACCTGTTGGGTTTGCAGGCCAGGTGGAGGGATTAATTACAGAGAATAGAGAGCTAAAAGCAGGACTTCCCATCAGTGAGAGCCAGATGGAGGAGCTGCAGAATGAGTAGAGAGCAGGCGGTGACTGCGCTGAGGGAAATGAAGCAGGGAAAATCAGCTCTTGAGCAACAAGTGTGAGTGAGAGGGAAGCTGGAAGCTCATTTAAAGGGTAACTACACACTCAGATTCTGCTAGCTCCCTCCATCCCAGACTCTGTTGGACCGCAGAGTGGGATGAAAAGCGGCCAACTAGTGCTCAGCATGTGTGGAAACTGCTTCAAGACTGTTGCATTTCAGGTGACTACCTCATATGAAGCTGGATGAGACAATCCAATTATGAGCAAAGCTGTCAACAAAGCAAAAGATAGCTAAGTTGAGGCATCTAAAATATTAAACATAGTTTGGTTTGTTTAACACTTTTTTGTTTACTACATGATTCCATATGTGTTGTTTTACAGTTTCATCATCTTCAGTATTGTTCTACAATGTAGAAAATTGTAAAAATAAAGAAAAACCCTTGAATAAGTATATATTACTGTATATTTTAAAGGTTCAGTGTGTAGAATTTAGTGGCATCCAGCAGAACAGACTTGGCAGAAACAGAATATAATATTCATAAGTATGTTTTAATTATTGTATAATTACCTGAAAATAAGAAGCGTTGTGTTTTCGTTACCTTAGAACGAGCCCTTTATATCTACATAAGGAGCGGGTCCTCTTCCATGGAGGCCGCCATGTTGTACCGCCATGTTTCTACAGTAGCCCAGAACGGACAAAACAAACACACCTTTTCTGCCGTGTTTCACGGCCTCCGTAGGTTCTCCTACACGCTTGGAAAGGAAGGGTGAGGGGTATTCAATTAGTTGCCACTAAATCCTACACACTGATCCTTTAAGATGAAATGATATTATTATATTAATAATAAATTATATTTAATTTTGATAATTATTGGAATATTTTAGCAAAGACATACACACATTTGTATTAACTTGTGATCTAAAAGTGACACAATTGATTGGATATAGTATTGTTATTGTGATTCATATCTTCTGAAATGATAATTTACAGAAATTAGGATTTAAATTCCTCATATAAACCATAACATTTGTTCTTTGCTGCCACCTTCATGTGGTTGAAGCTGCTTGACCTGCTGCTGCTGGATTTAACACTTATCACCACCAGAGGTCTCTACATACCATTTGTACTCCATTCAAGCGGTTACATGGTTCAGTTGTTCTTTCATCAAGTCTGTTTATTTGACCAAAAAAAAAAAAGAAAAAAGTTCACGATAAATTCATAATATAAAATGAAACTACTCGCCAAAAGTGTGACAATGGGATTGTAAAGTAGGAGGGCATGGTTGTTTATAGGAGCAGTTTTATGAGATTTTGTGAGAAAAATATAGTAATGCATGAAAGTGAGTGCGCGCGCGCGCGCGTGAGAGAGAGAGAGAGAGAGAGAGAGAGAGAGATAGAGAGAGAGAGAGGATTATCACAGCAGTCACATCGTTGGGAAACGCTTGTAAAGGATCTGTAAAGTTTTATTTTCGGGCGAGCTGAGCTGATTTCAGTCTGATGAGGTTTTTCTATAAGACTTGGTGAAGAGTTGAAACTTTTTTTTTAGACTATCGAGGATTTTTTTTTTATCCTCAACTCCTCCGTTGCCGCCGTGTGCAGCAGGTGAAGAGGCGTTTCACAGATCAACAACCAGCAGAGGTGAAGTCTGCAGCTGACAACATCCAGGTAGTTTCACACATCAGACATTCTCCTGATGTATTTACAGCAAGCTTAACCATGTTTTAAAGGCTTTTATATGTGATATGTGTTTGTGTATTTAGAGATAATAAATATTATAATCCAATATATTAGTTTTTAAGGGTTTTTTTTCTCGAAACATAGGAAAATATACCACATTTTGTACTGTTTTTGTAGATTTTAAAGGTGCAGTCTGATCAAATTGACTCTTCTTCGAGGTATTTTATACTTTGTGTTTGTCTTTGGTATCCAGGTTAAAATGTGTATAGTAATGGTGATGTATAATGTTTTAGCTCCCTGAACACACCTTGAAGTAAACAGTTTTTCATGCCTCAGATGCATCATACTTTATTAAATGTATTTTTTAAAGACAACAATAATAGATAACAGACAATATACAGCTTTAATGTTATTATTATTATTATTATTGAGTTTCTTTATATGTAGGCCTACACATGCTTTTGGGTGTTATATAAGTTATTTGTAAGTTATATATAAGTTACAGCCTACTGTCCTCATAAAATACTTAATGTTGATGTGAGAATTGATCTATTGTTTAAATCAGCTCATAGGCTTAAGTGAACATAATGATGAGGATTAAGTAAAGTAGTATTATTTGCTCCCACCTTCTGTGCAAAGTGTAATAGTACCTGACCTCAAGTTTACCACGTGCAGATTAATTTAGGAAAATGCAACATAAATGACAATATAGACATAAAACATCAGTTGATGTTTTGCTTTTACGGTGCATATTACAAAAGAACAATTTTTTTTTTTTTATGGAATTTGCACCAACCAGTTGACATACAGTAAGACCATCCAGTAGCTGTTCACAAGTTCAAACTGAGCCTTGTAATAAAGTCAGTGTTTACTATGTGGAGATTTACGCACCGCTTAATTAAAACCAGATGATTATCGTTCTGTTTTCTGATTATTGTTGCTGAGTAACAACACCAGCCGCCGCCTACAGGGCTGCACCTGTATGTTTATAGTCCTGAAAGAGTGCCTCATAGATAAACTGAAAAGATTATAGGTGAAAAAGATAAATTGATCATGAAAATAGTTATTGCAGCCCTACACATTTGTCTATTTTTGGCTTTCTTTTGTTCCCCTAAAATAGTTACTAGTGGAGACACAGACAAGGAATGTGCTGAATGAAGAATAGTTTAAAAAGAGTTTTGTTGTGATTTTATTGATTTGTTTGGATCTTGAGGGAGTTCCTACCTTGAGCGTTCAGAAATTGCAGTCATGCCATAAAAGAGTTGATCCTTGAGCTCTCCATGGTAGAGGTTAGAGGTACTTGTACTTGAGTATTTCCATGTGAAGCTACTTTATACTTCCACTCCACTACATTTCAGAGGGAAATATTGTACTTTCTACTCCACTTCATTTATTTGACAGCTTTAGTTACTTTTCAGATGAAGATTTGACACAATGGATAATATAACAAGCTTTTAAAATACAACACATTGTTAAAGATGAAACCAGTGGTTTCCAACCTTTTTTGTCTTTTGACGTCTTACAAAAAGCAGTGTGTAGTCGGGGTCACATTTCACATGTCTATGAGTTGTTAACAGCTCCACCAAATAGTGATTTTTCCCTCTAAACTTCTCACATGCTTTCATTTCAATAAATGTTCAAATGATCCAATATTTCAGCAAAAATCAAAGATTAGAGAAAAAGTCCAAAAACTGAAAACAGATTTGTGTATCAGAACTTTGTTTTTTCTTCTCTCCTCTCCCATTAATCATCTCACCACCCCTCAGATTAATCTGCTGACCCTTTGGAGGGGCCCGACCCCTAGGTTGGGAACCACTGGACTAAACTAGCTAACTGTATATAAAGTAGTGTAAACTAGCTCCACCTCCAGCAGCTACAACAGTAACATGCTGCTCTAACACTGATGCTTCACTATTAATAATCTAATGATGTCATATATAATAATATATCAGTCAGAGGGACCAAACCACTACTTTTACTGCAATACTTTAACTACATCAAGCTCATAATACTTATGTACTTTTACTGCAGTACTTTAACTACATCAAGCTCATAATACTTATGTACTTTTACTGCAATACTTTAACTACATCAAGCTCATAATACTTATGTACTTTTACTGCAATACTTTAACTACATCAAGCTCATAATACTTATGTACTTTTACTGCAATACTTTAACTACATCAAGCTCATAATACTTATGTACTTTTACTGCAATACTTTA
Organism: Thunnus albacares; assembly: GCF_914725855.1. NCBI lineage: Eukaryota > Metazoa > Chordata > Actinopteri > Scombriformes > Scombridae > Thunnus > Thunnus albacares. The sequence goes on along the minus strand of NC_058125.1, from coordinate 25,539,674 downwards.
ACTACATCAAGCTCATAATACTTATGTACTTTTACTACAATACTTTAACTACATCAAGCTCATAATACTTATGTACTTTTACTGCAATACTTTAACTACATCAAGCTCATAATACTTATGTACTTTTACTTAAAATGGATTTTTCATGCAGGACTTTTACTTGTAATGGACTATTTTTAGAATGATGTATCGGTACTTTAACTTAAGTTGTCAGTATCACCGCACACTTCTGTTTCTCAGTGTGAAAAGCCTGAAATCCTTCATGAATAGATATGTGTGTGTGATTAGAGGTCACACCCTAAAATGAAATGAATGAAAACTAATTTAAGAGCTTAAATAAACGACAAAACAAATACAGGTACGCAGAGAGACACAGAAAAGGTTGATTTCTTTATTCCACAAAGATCCTTGTCGTGATTGAGTCAAAGAAGTCAAAAAGACCAAAGCGTCCGCCACCACGTTATTGATTTGGCTCCGAGACTGTCCTCAGCTCAGTGTAATTGGATCTGACGGGGACAAAGAGAAACAGCCAGACACAGGAGAAAGACAAGACCGGGGTTGTGGAGATGTTTATTCAGAAAGCAGGAAACTCTCTGATTTTAATAGAGAATATCATAAAGGTATCAGTTATGGAGCACTTTATGATTAGATTATTTGCAGTTGGAGCAGCGGTGTAGGTTGTATGCACTTTGACCTCACTGATTCAGGTGTAATCTCAATGTACAGAAACGATATTTGTCGACAGATCCAATTAATGATTAACATCAGTGTTGGGAAAAAGTCCAGAGTTTGACATTCCTCTGATATTTTTGGTGGCTGCTGAGTTCTTGGATGAAGCTGATTCTATCCAGCTCTGAGTTACAGTTAAGTCTCTTGTTATTACATATTTACTGGATAAACATCATGAAAAAAGTTTTTTTTTTAGAGTATCATGTGTTGCTATGTGTATACTGACTCATGCAAGTGTAATATTTGCTTGATTGGGTGGAGACAACAGTGTCCTAATCTTGCTTGAATGACGTGTTTAGAGTCTACATTAGATCCGTCCATATCAGACCTTTTTCAGACTCTCCCTGTTTGTCGGTCTTAACAGGTGCTGTCAGGATCCCTGAGCAACACACGAGAGGTTCCTCCACATTGAAATCCTTTTCTGGTCTCTCCCAGTAGCCATGGCTGCCAACATCACCCCTAATGGTTGCGGCCCTGACGTGGACTCCCTCTATTACAACCTGTGTGACCTCAGTGCCGTGTGGGGCATCGTGTTGGAGGCCTTCGCGGCGGCTGGCGTCATCCTCTCCTTCGTCCTCTTCATCTCGCTGCTGGCCAGCTTACCCTTCATGCAAGACAAGAACCGCAAGAGCTCAGTTGGTCTCCAAGCCTGCTTCCTGGTCTGCACCTTAGGTCTCTTCTGCCTCACCTTCGCCTTCATCGTGGGGAAGGACTTCTCCACCTGTGCCTCGCGGAGGTTCCTCTTCGGGGTGCTATTCAGCGGCTGCTTCGCTTGCCTCTTGATGCAGTGCGTGAGGCTGAACATCCTCGCCAGGCGGAATAGCGGCCCCCGGGCGTGGGTCTTATGTCTAGGGGCGGTGGGGCTCTGGCTGGTGGAGGTGGTCATCAACACTGAGTGGCTGATCATCACAGTGGTGCGCAACCCACAGATGCCATTCAACGCCACGGCAGATTTTGGCGGAGCAACGGCTATACCTTGCAACATCGCCAATGAGGACTTTGTCATGGCGCTGATCTACGTGATGACCCTGATTCTGGCTGTGGTGGTGGCAAGTCTGACCATCATGGCGGGCAAACACAAGCAGTGGAAGATGGAAGGCGCCTCCATCCTTCTGACCAGCCTGCTCTCTGTGGGTATTTGGGTGGCGTGGATCGTCATGTACGTCTACGGGAACAAGAGGAGGGGGGGGCCCACATGGGATGATCCCACTTTGGCAATTGCCTTAGTGGCAAATGCCTGGGTGTTCCTGATCCTCCACACCATTCCCCATATCTGCTGTTTGACCAGCAGTGATGAAAGTCAGCAAAGCTTCGGGGAAGATTTGTACCCAAACCGAGGAGTCGGATACGAGACAATCCTGAAAGAACAGAGCTCCCAGAACATGTTCATGGAAAACAAGGCTTTCTCTATGGACGAGCCCAACCAAGGTATGTAGCCTATGGCCCCTCCCTTTCTGACATCATCACTGAGTCCAAACTTCTAAACAGTCATCAAACCTTTATTACACCTTTTCAGTAAGCTTTAAACTCTCTTTGCAAGAGGAGAATTGTTTTGCATGTCAATTTCAGTTTTAAAGGAATACACTACTGAAAATCTTTCAAGTTGAACTCTTCCCACATTTGGCTCAAACAGTTTGTAGCTTCACAGAGGATGGCAGTCGTAGTCAGATGACCTACAGTAGAGGTTTTCATGTTTCCTAAATTTTGGACCCGATCCAAATTTGACCAAAAGAAGACTTATCTAACTGGATGTTGCATAAACATTTCAGTTCACAAAAAACACATTTTCTCCTGTAGTGATTATGAAGCACCATGTGATCAGAGCGTAATAGAGAGTCAGCTTGGATCCACTCAGGTTAAAGACATACTGACAGACAGACCATCACAGTCACAGACCACCACCTCAACCCAGTCAGACTGTTGACTATTATTTGGACCCAGCCCAACTCGGTTCTCATTAACTACAAATTGAGAGGTCATGACAAAAAAGGCATCAAAAGGTAAAAAGAAACTTTCCAAACTATTCATATGGAATAATAAACTTCCCCACTGTTGATACATACATTCATAATATTCCAAACCCTCATAGCTACAAACTTTTCAGAGTCACCTTACAAGCCTGCATGAGGTTCAGTGTTCATATGCAAATATGGTCGAGTATTCCTTTAATAAAAAGCTTGTTACTGGGAGGATTTATGTCTGTCTTCTAGTGAAACATAGAGGCAGGATCTGTACTTTATGTTGACTCTCATATATACGTCATTACAGTAAATGCAGAACTCTGTCAACTCAAATGCTTCGTACAAAGCAGCGATAAGCAGTAAGTTTACTGGCGTCTGCAGTCTGACAAAATAAAACTACCTTCAACTGTACTTCTGAAAAGCAAGATACTTTAGTGGCAATTCGTTAATGGTTGATTTTAAAGGACAGGTTCACTGAAACACTGAAACATGTTTTTCTTGCTGTAATCATTCCTGCTGTTCATACTGACCATTAGAAGATCCCCTCATAATGCACTTACAATGGAAGTGATGGAGGACAAAATCCACAGTCCTCCTTCTGTGCAAAAATGTATTTAAAAGTTTATGTGAAGCTAATATGAAGCTTCAGCGTCCAAATGAGTCAAATCAAGTAGATATCTTTCAATGTTACAGTCTTTTTAGTGCCAAAGTCCCTCTTTTTGTTACTATACTTCCACCTGCAGCTCAACAGGGAAACACTGTCCGAGGAAACACAAAGAGGGAATTTGATGGTAAATGTGTCAAATATCCACTTGATATGACTAACTCAGACTGCTGAAGCCTCATATAAGCTTCACATCTACTTTTAAATGACTGTGTGGACACACTGTGGATTTTGGCCTCTGTCATTTACATTGAAAGCACATTTGAAGGATCTCTTAATATCCAGTATGAACAGGAGGAACTCTTTCAGTGGTCATTTGTGCACCTGACTGTTGTTTTAAACTGTATGATGTAGATGAGATGTTATTTTATCAGGCATGACATAGCAAAGCTCTACATTTTCATTTTGCAGGTTTTAACTTTTACTGTTCCGTGTAAATGGAATATTTGCATGGTAAACAGATTCAGTTTGTTTGTGAGGTCATATCTGAGTGAGGTTCAAGCTCACACGTACATTCACTTTGCACGTGACACGAGTCACACAGTGACCTCCCTCCACAAACTGGGAGTTCATTAATATGACTTCAGGCAGTTTGCATCATATTTTGCAATCAAGGTATTGTCTGGGGAATTCCTGGGAATGTTCAGTTGTTCATGCTGTCCTTTGTCCACTTCATAAGCTATTTGTATTATAATCTAACCTTATAACAAAATATAAAAATATACAGAATGACCTTGAACAGATCAGTGATCAGAGTATCAGAAGTTTCAAGCCAACAAGAAGACCAAATACCCTGAAAAAGGTTGTTTTGCATCTGCGTGATGACCCCACAGAATTTAATATGCTGCTGTTTGAGTTCTGAGCTGAACAGGATCTTATGTCGCAGTAACACAGTCAGACAGAACAGAACATTAAGTCCTATAGCTTCAGAGCTCCCCGCTGATCATCGGGACTCTTGGTGGATTCGGTGGATACTCGTAGATGGTGACGGGGGATGGTGTCGTGTGTTCCTGGAAGGTTTTTCAGCTCTGTGTCACTGTGACGCAGAGGTGGAAAGTACCTACAATACTTTAAAAGTACAGTTTTAAAGTATTTTCTCCAGTACGCCACACTCTCACCCAACATTTTTGGCTATCACACCTTTATCAGGGTGGTGTTTGATATACAATTCATTGAGTCACCACATGACCAACAAATCACTGTAAATACCATATATACAAAACATCACGTTCAAGCCCTTCTTCATAATTACCATTTATAAAATATTAACACTCTATATTGATATTAATATACTAGTATAATTTGAGAGAAATATCAGTGACCATATATAAAAAAACATATAATTTATCTTTATAAAATATATCATCCTTTCACAATATTCTTTATCTTAACCCATCCATGAGTACAAAAGTTGAATATTCATTTTTCAATTACAACAAACAAAGTTTGTATTATTTCAGCTTTCATTATATTTTGACTTAATATTTCAAAACACACACATTCAAATCATTTTTTATTACTTGACATTAAAGAATAACCCCAATGGATTTCATCTGTACTTTATCCCAGTACATCCATTTATGGTAAGAAATTTCCAGTTGTTCCCAAACTCCCAACTTTTTTCCAGAACATTTTAAGAGGAAAGATTGCACCTTTTTTCTGCACTTCATTTATCTGACAGGTGGAGGGTTGTTGTTTTTTTTACAGCATCAGGTTTCACATTCAACATGAGATGAATATGACTGTTGTGGAGTAAAATCTTATATCTTCAATATGTCATGTTTTTTAGGAACCCAATGACAAAATGACTTTTAGACATCCAATGAGTTTAGTACAAGATTTGATTTTTATGTTTTCCTTCTACAACCAATCTGTTTGTTTTTTATTTACACACCAAAACTAAACTCTCCTTCACTACACTACAGTTCAGTCCATTTGTGTGATATGAAAATGCTCAGACCTGGGTTCAGCTACATTTGACTTCCTTTATCATTAACTCCCAGATAGTTAAATTATTTCCTTATACTGTGAGCAATGACTAAAAAGTCAATAATAGCCCTCAGAGCCTTGACTGGAAAATTCAGTCAACCTTCACATTGCTTTCCCAGCCTTGCAGTCAGGAATTCAGCGGGAATGTATGCTCTGAATCGTTCCTGTAAATGAGTTTCTAGTATCTAACCGCATCCCTAACCACTGTCTCACTTTGCCTCCAATTCCCACCAGAAACATCACATCATGTGTTTGCATTGTCTCCATGGTGATTGAGGTGTGGCAATAGTTTCATCCAGGGGAAAAATATTTGATGTTTGGAGCCATAAAGTGTGACAAAGTCATCTCTCACGTCCATCTGTGCTGGGGGTTTCTACAGGATACATCACTGAAAGCACAATGAGATAGAGCAAAGATAGCACCTGATTGTCTTGTTCTGGTGATTTAGTGCTGTGTATCTTAACTGATTGTAATATAAAGATTTAAGAGATGGTTGCTAGGGAACAATAGCACTTAAGAGGCCTAAAGATATCACACAAAGGGCTTGTTGGGAGAAAAATAACACTGGTGGAAGAAGAATTCAGATGCAGACAAAGTATTATGAGCTTGATGTAGTTAAAGTATTGCAGTAAAAGTACATAAGTATTATGAGCTTGATGTAGTTAAAGTATTGCAGTAAAAGTACATAAGTATTATGAGCTTGATGTAGTTAAAGTATTACAGTAAAAGTACATAAGTATTATGAGCTTGATGTAGTTAAAGTATTGCAGTAAAAGTAGTGGTTTGGTCCCTCTGACTGATATATTATTATATATGACATCATTAGATTATTAATAGTGAAGCATCAGTGTTAGAGCAGCATGTTACTGTTGTAGCTGCTGGAGGTGGAGCTAGTTTACACTACTTTATATACAGTTAGCTAGTTTAGTCCACTGGTTCCCAACCTAGGGATCGGGGCCCCTCCAAAGGGTCAGCAGATAAATCTGAGGGGTGGTGAGATGATTAATGGGAGAGGAAAGAAGAAAAAACAAAGTTCTGATACACAAATCTGTTTTCAGTTTTTGGACTTTTTCTCTAATCTTTGATTTTTGCTGAAATATTGGATCATTTGAACATTTATTGAAATGAAAGCATGTGAGAAGTTTAGAGGGAAAAATCACTATTTGGTGGAGCTGTTAACAACTCATAGACATGTGAAATGTGACCCCGACTACACACTGCTTTTTGTAAGACGTCAAAAGACAAAAAGGTTGGAAACCACTGGTTTCATCTTTAACAATGTGTTGTATTTTAAAAGCTTGTTATATTATCCATTGTGTCAAATCTTCATCTGAAAAGTAACTAAAGCTGTCAAATAAATGTAGTGGAGAAGAAAGTACAATATTTCCCTCTGAAATGTAGTGGAGTGGAAGTATGAAGTAGAAGCAAATGGAAATACTCAAGTAAAGTACAAGTACCTCAAAACTGTACTTCAAAATTTAAGTACAGTACTTGAGTAGATGTACTTAGTTACTTTCCACTACTGCAAAATAATCTGTTGTCTCTGTCTGTCCATTGCAGGTACCAAACCTGTGTCTCCATACAGCGGCTACACCGGTCAGCTGCGTAGTTCAGTCTACCAGCCCACTGAGCTGGCTCTCATCACCAAAGCAATAGGAAATGTGAGTATATATATATGTCTGTTTTGTTTACAGACACATATTTTGAATATGGCATATGAAATGTAAAAATTTGGAACAATATGTCTTTCTAAGCACGTACATCATATGGTAAGCAAATTATTATTGAAATTAGGGACTTTTGGCAGTAACGGTGAACAGATGTTGTGTGGTAGTATTTTGATTAAGAGCTTACAGCCAAAACAAATGAGACACAAACAAGTGTACAAATGGGGTTCGAGTGCTAATTTGGCCAAAGGTGACTTTTCTAAGATATATTCAAACTACATATCTGCAGATGTTCACCTAAAACAGCTTTCTTAACATGATGACGCAGTGTGAATGGGAGGCATTCAAACAATTTGCAGGGTTATATCTTTTTTTTTTTTTAAATCAGCTTTCCAAAACAAAAAAACACAAGCTAAATTGTAAGGAATGCATTTAACAGTGTGTTTGTCTGTAAGCTGCTAGCATTCCCAGCTAACTAGCTTACTGCAGTACTAACCTAGCATTACTTCCAACAAGAATATCATTAGCAAGTGTCAATTATGTTTTTTTTGTGGAGTTAAAGGTTAAGCTGGTCCTGGATGTTGGTCCTGGATACTACTATAGAGTTTAAGCTAACGTTAACAGCTCTATCCTGCTTTTTATTGGATTTGGCCAGCCAAACTCATTACTCAGTTACCAAACACATTGGTTACTCATGATCCTAAAAGCCTTTTCTCTTGTAAAAGTACAACATATTGTTGAAAATATTGACAATAAAACAAAAATCGGTACAATTATACAATTATACTACAACTGACCTGCAGTACCTATTTCCCATTTCTTCAATATGATTCATGAACTGATGAGGATGCTAACTGCTAAAACCCAAGAGTTTAATTTTACCATGAAAAAGTCATCACAGAGAGGTAAGAGGTAAGTTAAAGAGGGAAACTGACTTAGTGTGAGGAGGTTTTTTCCAAAGAGCAGGTGGGTACGGGTCCATTCCCTCCCACATTTCTTGGATGTTTTTGTCACGGGCCATGTTATGACTTCATGCAGCACCTGCCGGATGCATCCTATGAAACGATCATTCCCAGAGCTTCCACCAACTCTGCAGACAACCACGGGAGTGGCACCCCCCCACAACACATGGAGATCGGGAACACTGCATACACACAGAGAAACGGAAATAGCGTAGGTCGTACCCGAAAAAAACCCCTGACGAATCTCCCTCTTCACTCCTCATTTCTCCTGATCCATTTTCTTACCTGCAGATGCTTTTCTATACTCCCGCCTCTGTGCATGCCGACCTCTCAGCTCCTGCTGTATCCATAGCAACTTCTTCTACAGGTTGACTATGAATCACTTCTTTGTCTGGCTTTTTTTCTTGCCTCGTGGAGCTCACTCTCTCCAGGCCTCATCTTTTACCTCGTCTGTTCAATATATTGGACGGAGTACACTCTGTACTATCATCTTTTTTCTTCTTACAATGAAAGAAATAACCTTGGTGAAAAGGATATTGTTTGATATTATTGATTGATTTTTCTCTTTGTGGCCTTATTGTAGTTTTTTCCTATATTTATATTGTAAAAGTCAGATTTGTATAAAAGGAATACTCCACTGAAAACATACCTTTTGAGTACTTAACACTCTCCTCTAAGCTTTTAAGGTGACCCTGAAAAGTTGATAGCTTTCTCATTCGTGAATTACAATTGTTGTTGTCATTTTGGATTCACATTAAAATGGAAAAGATCCATTTCCATGGTAAAATAAATCATAAAAACAACCATTGACTCGGACTACTGATAGAGCATTATCTACTTCTCCTCTGTCTGCCTGCGCTCAGTATATATCTTGTTCACTTAAATGTACAGAATAGTCTAAGGTTGTAATGTATGACTGTTGCCTGAATGTCATATCCTACACTGTTAAACAGTTATTTTATTTATTTATTTCAAGTGCAGTGCCCTGTTCAGAACAGGCCGATTTCTTATTATTTCTCGAGGACCGCATATATATGTATCAATTGACAAATGTATCAATTAAAACGATAAAGAAACTGAGGTTGAACCATAGAAGCAGTTTACGGCCTTCTATTGGTTGATTCTGCTGCCAATCAAAGGTGTCTGTGCTCCTATTGGCTTGTTTCAGTGCCTCTGCCTCTGTTTTTTTCTCCTGTGTGTTTCCTCTCGGGCAGTTTAACTGAGCGTGGTGTTTGCCTTTGTCCCACTCAGCAAGTCAGAGCCCTGAAGCCCCACCCTGCTGCGATGTGATGGTGTTTATATCAAACAGCCCCCCGCTGCACTCAGACATGGAGCTGAGCAGCTCGCTATTCAAAGCTTATTAATATTAAACGTGTCATGTGTCCGAATTGCACCAAAAGAGCGTCTCTCTCCACATTAAATCACCTGTTGAGTGTTTGACGGTTGTTTATTTGTGCTTTAGAACGTAACCGCCATGAAACAATCAGAAAATAACGTTTGGGGGCTTTCTGTCTCTCAGAGAAAACTTTCCAGCGCTGTTGTCTCTCTGTCGCTCACTCGCCCTCTCTCTCTCTCTCTTTTTCTCTTTTCATTCTTAAAATGAGTCGAGAAACCCGCAACAGAGCCTAACTTTTAACGCTATCAAACAAAGAGAGACGTCGTCCCCTCGTCTCTCTCATGGCAGCTCTGATCATGACATGCAGTTGCGGAGCTCAGAAGCCCCGCCCCACTGCTGGAGAGCGGAGCGGCTCGCTGATCGCTTGTTTACTCCAAGTTTATTATTATTGAACGTGTTGCGTGTCCAAATTGCACCAAATTCGACACTGCACTACCTTGTGTCCCCAGCAATGCACCTGTCAAGTGTGAAATAGATCGGATGAACGGTTCTCAAGATACGCTAAGGACATACATACATACGGACAGACAGACAGACAGACAGACAGAGATTCCTTGCTTTACATATAGAGAGATTTAAAATACTCTACTTTGAATACACATTTTTGAGTGGAGGGAGACTTAAATTAGTCTTATCTTATATTTGCCAAACATTTAGTTAAATACACAGTTTCTGATTTTTGCTAGCATGATTAGCTGCATGTGACAACAGCTGACATAAGGGAGCTGCTGTGTATATTTAGCCATATTTTAGTTGATAGCAACTCAGCTGTCCAGGTATGCCATTATATTTAAAATACATGTTTATTTTTCCCAAAGTACAGCAAAATATATCTAAGAAGACAGCTACTACTTTTGTAACTATGACAAATTGAAAACATGCTAAGAAGAAAAGGAAGCTATATGTATTTAGCCATATTTTGTTGAAAATTGATTTCAAAATTACTAAGCATTCATAGATTAAGAAGCAAATTTGGTAGTGGTGTAAGTTTCTGCACATATTTTGATATTGTTTTCCAGCTTGTGTTGTGCCTGAAATCACTTCTTGTTTGCATAGTAAACACTAAATACTGTAGATTACTGTATAGTTAGTAGTAAATTGAAATTTCAGATACTTATCAATCATTATAAGGTCACATGACTGTAATTTTCACATCTATCAAAGGTGAAGCATTGCATTGCAGGATTTTAGCAAAAAGTAGGGTATTGTAGATACTACCTTTTTGTTCCATTAGGGAAATTTCTGATGCAAAACTTTTACACAAACAATACAGAAACAGAGATAAAATAGCGGAAAGTAAATACAGTGTACTAGGCAGCAAATAAAGAGAGGCTTTGGACACATACTGGGTCACCCTTTGTGAATCCAAGCTGTCATCCTCCACAAAGGAGGAAGCTGGAAACTTTTCAGAGGCACCTTTCATCCCTTTAGATGATATTTGATACTATAAAAACAGGTTTTCAGTGGAGTATTTCCTTAACATCTAAATATGTTGCTGTTTGATCAACAACTCTGTCTCTTCTTCTACAGGGGAATGGTCTGCATAGGATGGCCCAGTGGTGAACACCCGTAGTTGTTCTCAACACCCCTTCAAAATAATTTCAGTTCATGTCTTTTCATTTGCACTTGCTGACTATATGTTTGCTGTTATCCATGGTTCCCTAAGCTGGCTCTAAGAGGAACCCTCAGCCCCGACACGTGGAGGTGAACGCCGGGTCATTCCCCACTGATGGAAAACAGCTAAACCTTCTATTGACTGATCTCCCATGTGCCGCTGAGTATCAGACAGCACACAGCTTCATTTGGAAGTCAAAGCGTGGGGATGAAGCCGCGGCTTTGCAACAGAACAAAGACTTTTTTGCTATGGTCGCCATTCACTGAGAGTGAGCTATGAGCTCTCTGCTGGACCCAATCACACAGATGAAGAGTGACGGTGCTGACGGCGCAAAAATGGTGGAAAAAGAAAAGTCTAACAAAAATGCTGCGAGTGTTTTTGCCTCAACATGATATCCACAAGTACACATATGTAAAAAAGTGCACCCCTCCCCCCTTATACACACCTCATAAACAAAACTGTCGCTGCAGCAGCAGCCTCACACCGAAACAATCGTTCCTTACTCAGTTTGGCATGAACTGGAAACACTATCAGAAGGATTTTATACACTTACATTAAAGGAGAAATTGTGCACCGTCAAGTTTAATTATAGGGGTCAATATATATTTTTGTGCCTGGTTTGTGAATATTGCTAATAGCCACAAAGTTCGCACATAAAGTCGAGCTACTGGTATTGAATTAATGTAAATATGTTGTCAATGGTTCTCCACCGCATGGAAGCATCGTATGAATATGTATATTTAATACTATTTATAGCACTACTGGGTGCTATTTAATTATTTTTATCTAATTTCTTCCCATCAAACATTCATGAGGATACAAATATGAAATCCTGTATGGCTTTGTGAGCTTACAGAGGTCAATGTAATTTCTCATAAAATGTTTCTTTTATATAATTTTTTTCTGAAAAACTGGAACATGATGTTTGGATTTTGTTTCTGTAATCTAAGATAAACGTGCATCTTCTTACTTTAATGGACGAAATTGAGCACTTTGTGATTTTAACAAAGATTTTTTTTTTTAAAACAATTATTTAGTTAGAATAAAAAAATTAGTTTTAGTCACAGAAGCACCATCAGCTAAACATCTGACCAAGGGCTATGTCAAAATAACTTACTACTCAGTAATATACTATACGATATAGTGTTGTGTGAATGTCGAGTGAGAGTTTTCAGCAACATCTTGTGGCTCTAATCAGCAGTTTGCATATAAACTTCTATTTAAAAGTTCTGTAATTAACCTTCAAGGTCGATATCCCAGTTAAACAGTGTTGTATAATCTGTGCTCAATAACTGAGAGATGTTTCCCTCCAAAAGCAACTTCTAGATGTTTTCGTCATTAGATATACATTATTAAATTCTTCTTTGTCATATAAAACCAAACAAGTTGAAGGCATCACAGTGAAGAAGTGAGTCATTAAAATAATTGATATTTCACTAAAATCCTTGTTCCTTGGTGCTCATTTCATTTAAAATATTTAGGTGGCATAGTTGACAGCAGGCAAACTGAGACATTATTGATTAATATCAGTATTTCATTGTTGAAAACATGACCCATATACAATATATATAGCATCCCGAGTGGGAGAGGAGGAGAGGTGTCTGAACTATTTATTTTTTATTCACTGTCTGATAAAGTGTTCCTCTGTGTAGCATTCCCAGCGTAGCGCGTATAAAACCGTCAAATCTTTTTACGAGGTGCTCAAACTTTACTGTCCAGTACAAAGCAGTAGATGCAGAGTTTGTTTAAATACAGACAAAATAAATGATCATGTCTCAACTTTTCAGAAAAACAAATGAAAGAAAGAAGAGAAAAACATCAGTGAGGCCGAGGATGGTGGAAAGGTTTTTAAAACGAGGGTCTATATAATGCCTTTATGTTAATGTATAAAAATTTTTTGATTGCCCAAACCACAGCCACTGTATTTGTTTTTAATATATCATAAATAAATATTAATTTGTGTAATAAGTAGTATGTTTTGTAATCTAAAAGTCTCATTGCATTCATGTAGTTCTTGCAGGTCCTGCTGCTGTTTGGGTGCAAGTTGTCGGTCCAGTGTGACGTGAGAAGAATAACAGCAGGCGCACAAATTCAATCATGTTCATCAACTCTTGCAAACAGATTTATCGATCCAGCCTCACTGACGTTAGACAGCTGAATTCATCAAGGTCATCAGAGGAGATGGAAATAATCGACCTGTTCCCCGCAATGCCAAACTGTCTTCAGCATCTCTCTGCCGGAGAGAGAAACACTGCAGCTTGCTGTGTTTAAACATCTATATACTCCAGCACTGAAGGGGAAACTAAAAATATATCAGTCAGATGAAGAGTATCCAGCTTCTCACCATCAAACCGTCTCAACAATGTGTCTGTTTACTCAGCAGAGATCACCATCTGTTAGTCATCTCAGCTACTAAAATGTCAGCTGACAGCTCAACCAGTCCAGGCCCATAACTCAGCCTTTGAAAGATACAGTTGCACATATAAGAGCTGTCTGAGAGCAGATAGAAGGGAAAGATTACAGGATGTAAAAAGCAGCTGCGTTATAACATGATGTAGAAATGTAAAAATGGTTTAATAAACTCATAAAATGTAGGAGAAATATTTGCATAAACTGGTGTAAAATGTGATAAAAAAAAACAAAACTATCTATTGCTTCAACATATTTAACTGACAATGAACCAACAATATTAACTAATAATGATGTAAGAATTATCAGGAGTTCAAAGGAATAGTTCAGCAAGTTTTTTCTTTCTTTATATGAGAACATTAGCTTAGTTTAGCATAAAGACTTGAAGCAGAGGGAAACAGCTAGCTTGGCTTTCTTGCTTGTTTGATGCATACACAAACAGAAATGTAAATTTGTGGTTTTATGGGTGAACCAGGCGGGCCAGGTGCAGTGACTTCCAGGTGCAGAGTCTGATAACTCCTCTTATACATCTCTTGTATACAGACTAAACAAACAAGATAACATCTTAATTAGAAAGCTTTAGAGGTGTTGATAGACATATTTTTTTAAACTTTAGACATAGCCAGGCTAGCTGTTTACCCCTGCTTACAGTCTTTATGCTAAGCTAGGCTAATCGCCTCCTGACTCCAGCTCCATACTTAATGCACAGACATGAGAGTGGTGTCCATTTTCTCATCTCACTCTGGAAATAGACTCAACAAAGGTAAATAAGCCTATTTCCCAAAATGCTGATCTATTTTTATAATAGTACATCTGAAACTCTAATGGTATTTGTCATTATCATATTTATTACATCAACTGAGAAAGAAAAACAAGACGGAGAAAATTCAGAAAGAACGACGGAGAAAGGATCCCTCTTCCAGGATGTTAAAATATGTTTTCTCAACAAAGTGCTACACAAGTCCACAAATCTACCAGTAATAGAATTACACCATGTAGACACACAGTTACAATGTTAAGTAAATTAAAAGTGTAATATAATATAAAGTACATAAAGTATAACATTAAATAAATATGCAGTAATATAAGTTTCAGGCAAAGTGTAAATGTGTTTGGACTGTGAATCAGAAAGGACGTCAAATAACTTCCCGGTGCTGCCAAGACCTGCACAAAACCTCCTCTGTACAGCAGAGACCTGGAAAGAAGTCAGACTACACAAACACACAAGAGGCATTATCTTTCTGAGGTTATAATTTTCTGATAAAATAACATAATACGATTTAATGACCAGCAGTGTTTTTGATTCTGTTTTATTTGACCCATTTAGAGGCACATTTTTATTCAAGCTATTACAATTACCGACAGTTACTATTATTAGTTGCTGCCAACTCTTATGTAATCTTCTGACACGGATCCATCTGACCATACAAACACACAGATCTCGACTCCACCTCCCCCCATGCTCATGTTTCATGTTGTCTGCACTGAACTGGATCAGGCTGCTTGCTGCTGTGGTAACAGTCAGCTGTGGTCGAGAAGGTGAACTGTGATTTATAACTGATCCAACTGCTGCGGCCTGATAACCTCCGAGTCTCCCGAGGAGGTGAAATGAGGCTACATCACCGGGTTTATTTTAGGCTCAGCAGGCCCTGCCATCACATGTGTTTTTATCACTTTCACATGATAGACGGAGCAGGATAAATGCTACAAAAACTACTGCTGCAGACCAGATAAGAGATGTGAGAAGATGAATGGAATATGCAACAATATGCTTTGTCTTTTTCACCTTTTATGTCCAGTGGAAGGATCTCTCTACTTGTGTGATAATGTCAAGTTGTTAGTTGCTCCTCAATTTATTATGTAGAAGGTAAAACGTAAAATTTGAAAGTCAAAAGAGGACCTGCAGCTCTTTATTTTAGGATTTGTTGAAATTGATACTGTATGACTTCCTCCTCCAAATGCCAAAATGCTCCATACTGTCTGATGGAGCCACAGAAAATTATAGAGACTGTTATTCATGACATAATGTATAACATGTTGACTGTCTGTTATAACAGTTAGGACCCAAATACACACACAGACCAGGAGACGCAGGAATGGTTAAGGGCAGTTTATTGTAGCTTGAGTTGAAAATGGATCTGATTGGTTAGCTGAGTGCCCTTTGGTCTTGGATGTGGCAAAGGGGCTTGGAATCTGTTATAATGTCAGATATCTGACATTATAACAGTATATAAATAACAGAAAATCACAAAAACCATGATATTTCCCCCTTAAGTGCACTGCAAGTTGAAAAAATTGTCTTTACATGAACAATTCCTCCTCCATCACCCTGCAGCGTGTCGCTCCTGGTCTGAAAAGTGAAGCTAATGCGGAGGTGCCTTAAACCTTGATTCTTTCTAATGGCCAACAGAAAATGACCCTTCTTCTCACTTAATTCACTACCTCAGTGAACAGTTTCCTAATGAGTTTATGGTCTCAATCGCTAGTTTCAAGTCTTCTTCAATACAGCATGATGTTCATTTTGTAAATTCTGGTCCCATTTTGAGTAAAATAGACAATAAAGCAGGGTATGCTTTAGGGCGTGGCTACCTTGTGATTGACAAGTTGCTACCACAGAGACATTGTTGATTACGTAACGTAACCATGGCGTAACCCCAGATTCACAGAGTAGCTATAGGCGTAGCTGCTGCTATTTCACAGTGTTCTGTTTTCACAGTTTTCAGTTCATGAAAGTTAACTGTAACATTTTCGTTGCGTAAAAAAGCCTTGTTCAGCATTTCGTTGTGATAAAAGACCTTCTAATGGAGTTGGCTGTTCAGTACATTTTGTTTTTAATGGTTTTAAGTGTGTTTTTCACTAGCGAATGTCAGCATTAGCATTATCACAGTTAACTATAGATTGTAAATGCGCCGTGCTAACCAAGCTAGCAGCTAGGGTCAGCTCCAGCCTTTCGTTCACATACGGTCACTTCTGGCTCAAAAAATCCAAGATGCCGAAACAGCAGTCCACAAACCAATGTGTGATGTCAAATGTAGCTAATGAGCTGCTTACCCCCGATCAAGACATAGTACACCACATTATTAAAAGTCTGTTTACTGTGGCACAACAGTGTACTGAAAGGTATAGCCTAAATGTGCACGAGGTATCTGATGTGTGAAAACATTTTTTGAGTATAATATGATTACAATGTAAATATGTGATGGTGTCTTAAAACTAGATTGAAACCTGTGTCATCTTTTCAACATTTACAGTAAACCTCAGCGTGTTATTTGATATTACCGTAGAATGATGAGGGTGTTTGTCCAGTGCAGCTTCCTGGAACAGAGGTATCATGAAGGTAAGAGATGTCTCATTGTGCGCTAATTGGTGCTGGAAGGCAGCGCCTCCATCCTGCTGATAGCACAGATATCTGGAGCAGCGAGCTGTTTGTCCAATCAGTTAATAAAACACAAACACACACACACACAAACACAGCATGTGATCGAGCCAGGGCATGAACTGCAGTGAACTGTCAATGCACTGCTGAACAAAATGACAAGAGGAAAAACTGTCATGGATCGTTTAATATCCATAAATGCTGCTGAGATTAGCTCAGCACAGAGGACATAATGTACAGTAGGTGAAGATGTTTACACAGCATGAAAGCCAGTGTCATTTAGTATTAAGTGAGACATAACACTGTTGCCAGGTGCTGCATTGGAAAGGCTGATAACCAATTCAAACACATTTTTTAAATTTTATTTCAATGCATGTACAGTTTGCCAATAGCGGAGGATGTACTCACATCTCATGCTTGAGCAAAAATTGCAGTATTACACTGTAAAAATATTAAACTAAAAGTCTGACAGGATAGACGTACATATATTATGTCACTTGGATCGTGACATGATGATGATGAACATGATTGCAAAGCAAAAAAAACTTACTAGCTTTTTGCGAGGCTTTCAACCACATGTTGTGGACGTCCTCAGCAGATGGGGGAGTTGCTCAGTTGTCATGGAGATAGCTTAGTTGTCATCATGTGATCCCTGGAAACTGGACTCACATTCTTTGTGTGTGGCCAAACATATTTGGCCAATAAAGCTGATTGATTCTGATTCTGATTAAAAGTACGGGCCTTTGGTCACATGACAACAGGTGGTCGTATATAGAAGAAACATATTTCTGCTACACAATCATGATATTTTAGGCTTCCTTTCTTGTGAATAACTATAATAGATGCATTTACCTTTTCATTCTATTTAACAAATGTTTAAAAAAAAACAATCTGAGAAGGAGGACTCACGCTGAGGCTGGATTGGTCACAACTGTTGACATATAAAACCTGATCATGGTCATAAATTATGGACATAATTAGACTTAGTTTCATTTTAATTATATACCTATGAAAAGTGGTTAAGTAAAAGTATTAAAGGTGCAGTGTGCAGAATTTAGTGGCACCTAGTGGAACAGACTTGGCAGAAATGGAATAAAATATTCATAATTATGTTTTAATTAGTGTATAATCACCTTTTTGTTACCTTAAAATGAGCCTTTTATATCTACATAGGGAGCGGGTCCTCCTCCACGGAGCCCACCATGTTGCACCGCCATGTTGCTACAGTAGCCCAGAACCAAACACTGGCTCCAGAGAGGACCTTTCGTGTTTTTCACGAGTTTTGCGGCCACCGTAGGTTCTCCTACACGCTTGGAAGGGGAAGGGGAGGTGTTCAGTTTGTTGCAACCTCACCGCTAAATCCTACACACTGGTCCTTTAAGATTAATGTAAAGCTGCATTTATTCATTTTTTGGCCACTTGAGGGCAGGTTATCCTTGTCATTTTTATTTATTTGTGTATTTATCGATGACAGCGCACATTCATCAACACTGACATTTTAACAATGTAAATGTGCCAGGGTTGGCTCAACAGCTAATTTGTACCTATAGTCCCAACAAATGGATAAAACACTTTATACACAGCAGAATTATATTATGTGGCTACCTGATGAATGTAAATGCAGTATTCACTCTCTTTTAGCTCTGTTTTTGCTCTCTATTAACCCCTGAAGGAAATATCTGGCTCTTTGGCTGCTAAATGCTCCACTATGTTCACCAGCTAGTTGCTGCGTCTGGCTGCCGTTTGGTGCTGAGCAGGTGGGTTTTTTAGACTTTAAAAACAACTGTCTGCTGGTGTTGAAGTGAAGCTGACAAGAGCAACAAGACTGAACTAAAAAAGTAAAGTTTCGGAATGTAAAAAAAAAAAAAAACATGAGCTGAAAGAGATTATAACACTCTGTAGAGCTGAGGGGAACTGCAGAGTCAGCTGATAATTCTCTGAATGTTCATCACTACAAGCGACCCCTATGTAGTCAATCGATCCATTGTTGATATAAAAATATAGATTAGTGCAGTTTAAAAATACTCAAATTAAAACTGCCTTTAAACCTGCTCTGTGGAAACACACTTAAGTAAAATTGGTTGGTTAAAGTTTGTTATTTTCCCTTTTGCTTCACCTCTTATTTATCCCAGCAGGGCACTGACTGATAAGCTCAGCCCAGCATGGTTGGCAGAAACCAGCCAAACCTGAGCCCAGAGCTCTGGCACTCCATAGCCTGAGTCAAAGCACCTCTGTCTGTCCAAAATAACCCCTACCTCCCTCCCAGTGTGCAGCCCCCTCCATCCAAACCCTGCTGGCCTCACCCCCACGCCTCAGCAAACTGCAGCAGACCTCTAAACCATCGATGAGTTTATATTAAAAGCCACATTCACAGCCCTCGACTGTTCTGGTTCTGCCTTGTTGCAAGTATAAAATATAAACTGTTATAATCATAAATTTGCTTGTGTTATACAGATCTTTTTAAAACTATTCCAGACAGTAAACCAGTCTGTTGTTCATGAACTCTGCTACTATACAGAACAACTGGACGGTGACAAAGGTTTGAGCGATGAAGGTGTTTAGTGACTGAGGTCTTAACATCCAGGGCCACTGTGTACCTTTACTAACTTGACAGAAACACACTGTGCATTCAGGCCTCTTCAATTGCTGTTACTCAACCTTCATGTGACCTCGCCAACAAACTAAAGAATGATTTACTAGCAGCTTGACCTGAACTGTATTCAGGGGAAACTCAAAGTGAGGTGATTGGCTGGACAGTTTGGTTCCTAAAGTTTTCATATACATCCAATGTTATGCAACATAATTTGCATAAGTTGTGCGATAACATGTTACAGCATAACTACAGAGTCTATGTTTGAGCTGCTATAGCTAGTGTGGCTGGTCCTCCTCAAAAATGTAACAACGTTTTGAGTATAAGACGTCTACAGAGATACAGCAAAAGAATGCAGTTCACTTTTGAGGTTGCATCATCTGGTATTTAGAAGAATTTTTGAAACTTTGGACCAAAATTTAAAACAGAACCATTCTTTCAATGGTATTGCCATGATCAGTGGATTTCTTCATAGGTAAAAGCTTTTCGTAAAGAGTTTTTGGTGAAATTTGCACTGCTGACCAATTGTAAAGAGTCTTGACATTGCTGACTTCTTAAAGAACAAAGAGAGCAGGAGGCTGTAGAAGCTGCATGTAGCTGGCATGAATGAATTTCATTACGGCCCCCTTTACACCTTGCATCAGAATGCGTCTCATGTCCAGATTGTCTCTAGCTATGATTTAACCTGATTACATTAACATCTGGTATTAATATGTGTCTCAAGTGTCCACATTGAGATCCGATCACTCTGTCCAACTCAAACAACTGAGCGTTACATCCTCCTTTCGTTTGTGCGGGTCCAAAAGAACAACAACAACAACAAAAAGATGGTAGCCATCTATGAAGCTATGCTATTGTATGACTTTTGCTTACTTTTTGAAATGGGAGAAGAAGCTGACACTTGGTCTTGTATTGACTGCATCCACGAGTGTCTTGAATATATCTTTCTTTCCATAGCTGTCTTGCTGCTTTCTTGCTAGTAGCTTAGCTTGCTAACTGGCTAATGGCTGCTACCTTGCTGGTTTGGAACAGTTGCATGTGATTACGTTTTTCTGCCCACTTAGTTGTTGTATATGGATTGACAACGCAATTGCATTTACACTTTTGTTCAATGTCGTCACAATGCGTCCCTGGCCACCTCCGGAGGTGGTTTGGCCAATCAGATTACGATCCGTCCTCAATGCTTCTTGGGTGCATTTACACCTGTATGTTCATGTGGTCAAACGCTATCTGACTGTAATCTGATCACCCAAAACGCATTTTAATGCAAGGTTTTAAACGTCTTTGACCATTTCTGGTGAGATCAGGTATGTTAGTAGTGGTTCCCAACGGTTTTGGCTTGTAACCTCTTAAAACAGAGCAATGTCTCCTTGTAAACCCCTTGTCTATGGCCCTGTTCAGACCAACTTGAGCCTTGCGTGCAAAAACCCTCTCATTCATTTGAATGGGGGCAGTACACTGATAAGCGTAGGTGCCAAAACAACACAGGGTCGTCTGCCAAAAAAGTTGGTTCACATGACGTCTTCTGGCAAGGTGCTGTGTTTCTGCTGTTTACGTTGCGATTGTTGTGAAGAAAGATTAAATATTTTCCACCGTACTAACTTTCCATGGATGGAAAATCCTGAGAATTTAGTTTTGTGTTAGTTTCTGATAAACCTAAAAACGCATTCATCTGTAGCTACAGCTGGACTTCCTGGATCATATTTCTTACCAGTACTTAAACAATATGCCCCCACCACCACAGACCCTTGCACTGTTGAAACGCAGGGCTATTTTCTGAATGCAGTCTATGAGTTGTGACTAGTTAGCCAAGGAGTAATTTTTCACATTGAGTGATTTGTTTGTATTTTTGGAGACTTGAGGAGACCGCATCAAACAGAAATTCACAAGCTTAGAACACAGTCTGGAAAAACAACATAATTTAGTGATGCATAAATATTATAGTAATATTTTTCTGTTTTTCTTGCCAGTTAATCATCTCACGACCCTTGACATTTATCCAATGACTTCTAGAGGTCACTTTTCAACAGCAAAAAGAATTTTAAAAAGCCATCTATCTATCTATCTATCTATCTATGTTATTGGTGCTAGCTACCTTGCTATCTATCTATGAAGAGTGCAGAAATTTTTAATGTATTCTTTCTGGTAACAAACTGATATTCATTTATTTAATTATTTAACATCAGTTTAACTGTTTCTGTTTTGTTTGTTGTCTTAGTTAACTCCATCCAGTCTCCTGTTTCGGCCTCTTGACCAAACACAAACATGTTCCTGCCAATTCTGACATGTTACCATTTGAGGTGTGTCATTGACCTGTCATTTTGGAGCAGTGGCACGGCCGCCGTACGCTCTGGGTAAATGAACAGTGTGGTCTTTGTGCACTCAGAACAAAGCTGGTGTTGTGAGTCGGCCAGGAAGACCTTGAGGACGGACACCTGAGCACCAAAACACCTCCCTGCTACCTTTTTTTAACACAGGCTGTCAGATTCTCAGCTCATCCTCTCAGATCCACAAATGGAAAACACGCTTCATTATCAGAAACGCCACTGTTGGTGCATTACAGCAAAGTCTGAGGTGTCATTTAGAGAGTGTGCAGTGGAACAGAAAATACCTTGTTGCCATTTTTCTCTGTTTTGGAGAACTTGAGGGAAGCTGTTTGCCCAGACTGTTGACACAGCTGTAACTAGAAAAACTTCCTAATTCAGGCACCACTACCGTATCAGAGGTGTATTACAGTCCAGATAACCCAACTCTGTTCAGCCATCTGCTAAACCCTTCAACAGAGAGTAAACATGACTTTTGTCAGATTTGATTATTAGCACGTACCATTGTTTTACATTGATGCATTTCTAAAATTCCTTCTTTTTTTTTATCTTTGTTTGTGTTGCATTCCTGGAAAATTGTTCCCATATAGTGGAGCAACACACTGTTGTAGATTGTGCAACAAGTTGTTAGAAATACTGCCAGGGCTTTTGTGCATGCAGGGTTTCACCAGGATTATCAGTGATGAAGCTAATCCATCAGCTCCTGCAGAATGCCTGCAGCCAGAGCTGTGTGCGTGTGAGAGTGAGAGAGAGAGTGAGAGAGAGAGTGAGGGAGTGTGTGTGTGTCTGTGTGTGTTGTTGTTGTTGTTGTTGTTGTTGTTGTTTACTGTAATAGTGCCAATACCACCCCAAACTTTAAAAAAAAACACATCTTGATGCTGACATTGTAAAATGAAACTGTGAGCTGACCAGAGTTTGCAAGCAGTATGAGTAGGAATTTAAAATTAGGAAAATCACCTTCTTATACATACAACATTATTTTTATGCAGATGTCCGTAACACAACTTTACGAGGCCTTTGGTAATTCCCTGAGAACCCGTGGGAGTTACTTTGGGAACCACTGGGTCATGTGAAATGTTTCAAAAGCATCAAACTTTATCAAAAATAGCCTCCTTCCCCTCAGCGTCTTTAGCTGTTTGTCATGTGCCCTACTTAATCTATCTTTCCCTCAATCTGCAAGGAAAACGGGCCCCTCAGGAAATGCCTGCCGGAGGTAAAGCGGGGTCTCGGCTCCAGGATTTCCAAGGGAAAAGGTGTTGAGAGAAACCTAATCCAGTAGCGGGGCTGAGGGTGGGGGGACTGTTTGTGAGGAGAGGCTAGTGGCAGTCTTGGAGAAAATGGACCCCTCAGCCTCCTCTTTGCTCACATACCTGACATGCCTAAGAAACTCTGAGTTGACACTCACAAACTGACACTGAACACTCTGAGGTCATCTTAATCATGAGCTATATTAAATCACAATGTAAGTGAAAAGCAACCTCTTATTGACATGATGTGAAAAGCAAACATTCGCTGTCTGTGATTGTGTTAGCTAGCGTTAAATGTCTTTAGTGTACGTCATTATACCCTGTACATATAAAAACTGTTAGTGGAGAAAGTATTAACATCCTTTAGTTAAGTAGCAATATCACCATGTAAAAGATATTTCATTACAAGTAGAAGTGTTGCAAAATGTTACTTAAAAGAGTACTCCACAGATTGATCAATCAGCAACTAAATTACCCACAATGCAGCTTGACTGCAGACAGTTGGTTTAGAGATTTGGGTGTGTCAAACTTGTAGTCTTTAACGGACGCTGACTCAAGTGACACTCCCTCTGGAGCCACAAAATACTTTATACTACTTTTTACACATATATAGTAGTACTCCCCAACACGATGTAAAATCAGTGGTATTCCCCTTTAAAACTGCACTAATCAATATTTTATAGTAACAATTGATCAAATGATTACATCTAATTTGAACTAATAGTGACAAACCTGCAGAAAAATACTCTGCAGTTGCTCTCAGCTCTGCGGAGCGTTTTAGCATCTTTCTGCTCATTGATTTGATGTCACATCCTGTAGTTTTACTGCTTTTGGTTCCGTCTCAACGCTCTCATCAACCACATTTCTAGCCACAGCTGGCGGCAATTTTCAGTTAAAAAAAAAGCCCTGATAAACCCACTGTACACTACCTGCTCAGCACCAAATGGCAGACAGACAAAGATAGCGACTAGCTGGTGAACATAGTGGAGCATTTAGCAGCTAGAGAGCCAGATATTTCCCTCAGGAGTTAGTAGAGAGCAAAAACATAAATAAAAGAGAGTGAACAGTGGACTTACAGTCATCAGGTGGCCAGAAACAGGCGACTGTTAACTAACACGTTCATCATATCAACTTTATAAGGTGATAATATGTCAGTGTTGTGTTAGCTTATTGCACTGCTCCGATACAATATTTCTACTGTATATTAAGAGTGGATCAAATGAGTATGAGTAATGTGAGAGGTGTCGCTCGTAGTGACAAACCTACAAAGACTCTGCAGCTCCCCTCAGCTCGACAGAGAGTTTCATTGTCTTTCAGCTCGTCGTCTTGGTTTTACGGCACCTTAACTGTCTTTCTGCCTATCTAGTAATCTACTGTTGCTATCAAAAACAAAAAAACAGATACATGGGTATAAAATGTAATCCTATGGTTTGCACACTTATCACATCACAGTTTATCTGATATGTCACATTTACGATATAATAGATTGACACACCTCATGATAACAAAATCCTCTGTGGAATGGATTTTATTATGATAATGATAAAGCCACTGAATAATAGTCTGAATGTCTGAGTCATTGTTGATATTAAAACTGATGTCTGTGCACACAAATACCTTCTGTAGTCTATTTGTGATCCAACTGTTCTTTCAGAAGAATACCAGCAGCGTTTTAAGTGCGGTTAGCTTCATGTGTTTGAATAAAGGTCTGAGTTTCTATGAAGCGTGACTGTGACTGTGGGAGAGCCTCTCCTTGGGATATAGTCATATTGTGATTCAGGCCCCTGGTGAGATAACATGCCCCACCACACACCTGGTATCTCATGCCAGGCCGAGCAGCTGCTGTGTTTCCACCCAACGTTACCATGGATGTGGCTTGCAAACACTGATGTCTGTGGGGACCTCAGACTCACATTGCTTCTCTTCCTTATACTAAACACACACACACATCTCCTCACGCATCAGTGAATGGGTCAAACAAGTGGCAGGGTATGGAAAGTATTGTGTTGAACCACAGTCACACAAAGAAACACTATCAAAAGAGGGTTTATTTTCACTCATGACCATAAAGGAGCCGTTTAACTGACCAAATCTGCTTTCTTGTGGTTGTAATGCTCTTTGAGCGCGGTGAAACATAATTCATCAAAATAGGTCAGTGAAAGAACCTCGAGGAGATTTTTAAGCCTTTAATAATGGTTTCTGCTTATATTATGTAATCTAAATATGACTCCAGCTTCCTTACAGGTGCATGAGACACTAGGAGATCGATTTCATCTACCAGAGGTGGGACAAAGGCATTGTTTTGCAAGTTACAAGTTAAAGGTTGTGTTTCAGGTCCCTAAGAAACTCTTCATATGCCCCTCTACAAATTTAATGCCGTTTTTAATTTAAATATTAACAGTATTCTAACAGTAAGGTACTTTTTTAAATGTGTTAAAAGTAAATGGATCCTTTTTTTTTTTGACCACAGTCTTTACATTCAACGTTTTATTACGTAATAGAGGTCTCACGTTTTGTTTGTCTGCTGGTCGGTACTGCAAAACATACCTGTCCTTCCTGCTCACACAATGTGATTGGCTGCTGCAGTATAATATACATTTTTTATGTTTGAGCTTGATGGGAGTATGAAATCATTAAGGGTCAAAAGGCAAGACACGTTAAAGAGTTTTGGTGCTGATTTGTGACTCAAGTCCAGGTCATGTGACTCAAATCCACTCCTCTGTCCTCCAGTGCTTCTGATCATGGTATCACAAACAGAAAAGGCCAAAATATGGCGAGTGACACAGAGGACAAATAACTGTGAGGAGAAAAGACATACTGTATCATAGCCTTTTTGTCATAGTCATACAAAAGAACATTATAAAAGAAATTGTGGGCACAAAACAAATAAGCCCAGAATCTCACTTGTTAACAAACACGTGGTAAGTCATATCAAAGTGCTGATCTTTACAGCTAAACAGAAATTGTGTTGCTCAGTCTTAGCAACAGAAATGGCACTGATTAGGCAACATGCAGTCACTCAGCTGTAAATAGTATACTTCAGAGCAATTAGCTGGGCTTGTAAAGTGATGCATCAACAACTATATGAAAACATAATAATAATAACAACAATAAACGCATTTAATTTGTACTGCACTTTTCATTCGCAGTGAATTTCAAAGTGCTACAGCATTAAAAACATATAACATGAAGAAAATTACATGAGATAAGATGAAAAAGCCTTCATGAATAAAAAGGTTTTAAGCCTGTTTGAAAGGAGTCTAGGGTCTGTGCTGCCCTCAGAGCTACAGCCGCTTCCACTGAGAAAAAAACGCTCACTGTCATATAATATATTCTTTATTATAGCCTAAGACAAATTATATGTATTAAAATGTTATACATCATAAAATATTAGAATAATTATAAAGACATAGGTAGATATATTATTTGGTTTAAAAATACATAAATAAAACTTAGTAATATATGTATAGAGGTGTTTCTCTCTTCTGTTTCTCTGTGTTACATCATTATACCACCTTTTTATTGCATCTTTAGGTCTTACATACATATAAAATACTGACACCTGCTGGACAGAGGCTGTAAATGCAACCCGTGGCTTATGGTCCCGCCCAGAGGCTGTTCAACGCTTTCCATTGGTTCAAATACAGAAAAGTTTCCGTTGATTGGTCATATTATTTTCTCTCGGCCAATCAACGCCTTTGTTTACAATCCCACACCGAGGTCACAGTTCAGGAGAAAATGAAGTGACGCAACTACATAGCAAGCTGCCGGGAGCCGTGGATCTTATCCCTGGAGGGAGAAGTTATCTTTGTCAACCCGCAATTCCCGAGAAAATGAATTATTTAGACACATAACAAAGCTTAATGTTTGTGCCGACGATGCTGTGTTCGGGTGTAAATGCGGTGAGGTCGTCGGTGTCAGTACAAAAGGTTGGTAGCTTAGCTAACATTAGCGTAGCTGCTAAGATACCAAACGTTGGATGACTTTGGCCTAACCTTTACTTTGTTCAGCTCTGTTGGTTTATTTAAAAATAAATACACATGATGGGTTATATTATAGCGGAAAGTGTCGATTATATTTTGAGTTACATTTCTGAGACAGAGCTCCATGTAGTTACGTACCACTGAGATTATGAAAGTTAGCTTGAGCTGAAGCTCGTTGCCAGAGAAGAAATCACATCCTTTCTAAAGTTATTAAATTTACCCACAAAATGTCAGTTTGCGAGTTTAACTATCGGAGCATCATAATCTTAAATTTCCGGTGACATTCAGATTAGAGTCTTGATTACCTCTAACATTAGTCCCAGTTTGTACCTCTTATGTAACGCTATCAGCCGTTTTTAAACAAGAGCTGCATCTAACTGGTATTTTCATTGTTGGTTAATCTTTCGATTATTTTCTCGATTAATCGATGTTATTTGTTTCTCAGGCCTTTGAATGTCTTTAAGGCTTTATGTTGCACTACTACTTATTTATTTGTGTATGCTTATGGGATAGTATTGTTATGTTATGTCTTTTCCTTTTTTGCCGTTACCATGTAATTTTATTTTATTTTAGTTATTTTATTGTACAGCACTTTGGTCAACTCTGGTTGTTTTTAAATGTGCTTTAAAAATAAACTTGATTTGACTCAATCTATGAAGTGTCAGAAAATGGTGTAAATTGTCAATCAACCTCAAATTTTTTGTCCATAACCCAAACATAATAAGTTTACTGTCATAGAGGACTAAATAAACCAGAAAATATTCATATTTTAGAAGCTGGAACCAGAGAATGTTGCCATTTTTTCTTACATAATGACTCTAAATGATTAATCAGTTATCAAATTAGTTGGCAGTTAATTTTCTGATTAATCATTGCAGCTTTAAGACATTTAAAAGGATGTTGCTGTGAAATTTAAACATCAACATATTTTGTCAACATAAAATTGATGATGTTACATGAAAAGTAGAAACTGGAAAAATATCATCTCTATTTAGGATTTAAAAAAAAAGACTTGACGTGTCCTGAGCTGTATGTAATAGATCTGTCTCAGTGCACATTTTTGTATCTAGAGCAGCAAAGATTAGTCAATTAATCAATTAGATGCGGGGGGGGGGGAGAATCACCTGCTATTTTGATAATTATTTAATCATTTTAGTGCCACAAATGCCTTAAAATTCTCAGGTAGCAGCTTCACCAGTGTGAGGATATGCTGCATCACTGTAAACTGAATGAACTCTGAGAAAATGTGATGGGAATTTTTCACTATTTTCTGATATTTTATAGACCAAACAATTCATCGATTAACTGAGAAAATGCTCTGCAGATTAATCGAGTATGAAAATAATCATTGTAGCCTTAAATTAATAATGACAATAAGGTCTGCATCCCATTTAGCTGTGCTATTACTCGGGCCCCTTGTCACCAAACTGTCTCACTTAATTTACACGTCTGAATTATTTCCTCATCCTGTGTTGTCTGCCTCAGTGTTGCCTTAAAACGACAAACACATTATCTTAAATAAGAATTGTTGTTTGCTGTTCTCTCTGATTTCCATATATAAAAAAATATCTGAATAACGAACAGAACCAAAAGTTAGAATAGGTAAATACAAACAGGCAAAGAAGCCAGAGGTGTTGAAAGTTTAATTATGAAAACGCCACTTAAATTAGTTGATTGACACAATTTTATTGAGCTTATTAAAAAGAAAATTTTGTAGAATATAAAAGGATTGTCTGGAAATAAAACCACCACACTATAATTACATCTAAACAAAGCTCCAACAGATATATTCTTCTGTTTTTCAGCTGTGCGTCTTCTCCCTGCTACACACGAGGAGATGTCGTGGCCGTCAGCAGTTGTGGAGTAGAAGTCTGCACAGCGGGACTGTTCGCAGCCTGTCTGCTGGACCGCATTCACCTGCCCCTCCCGCGCTAACGGACTCGTCTGAGTGCACCGACGCAGAGCCCAGTCGCGGCACCTCTGCTTGGTCCCCCGAGCAGGGTCCACCGCCCGCTCCCACACACTGCTGCATGAGCGGCTGTCATAACTGCGTGTGGATCGAACACGCAGAGCAGCTGTTGGAGTACTACCACGACGGCGGCGACCGCGCGCTCGCCGCTATCGAGGAAAACGTCCTTGACGAGAACCTTAAAACCTACCTAAAGATGGAGATTAGGCTCCTGAAGAAGACGTGACTGATATGTCGACATGTTTACGAGTATTTTTTATGTAAAAACATGTCACTGACTGAGTTTAAAGGTGCATGTAAGATTTGGCCAGAATCTTAGTTTAAAACATTCAAAAATTAACAAAAAATATCAGAAATAACATAATGTGAAGAAATAACAGTTTTGATGTTCTGTCAAAGACGTCTATGTATTGTGTTGCAGAGATATCTACTGAAGTTAGCGTGCTAACCAGCTAGCACCGGGCCGTCCGGTCTTGTAACACCACTTTGTACCTCAAGAGGCGATAGTGAGTCACTGTAGCGTCCTCAGTCCAACATGAGAGGAAGAAGAATTAGCGCCGCCCTGAGCCGTCACGGCAGCAATGGTGCTGCTGCAAGTTACGCTGCAGGACTGTTAATATGTCATTTTATTAAGTTTCAGTATTTTTTGCGGGCGAGAAAGTAAACATTTAGATTCCCAGTATTTGGTCAGCTTATCCAAATGACGCCTATTTGGAAATTTGCTCTGACGTTGTCGGAGATGCCGCTGCTGATCATCTCAGCTACATGACCCAGTGAACTGATCGGTGCTGCACTTTGGTAATTCTCTCTCTCTCTCTCTCTAATGTCTCCGTGATGATACGCTGCCCCCTATTTGTTTGGGGGCCAGGTGGCCAATCTTACATATTGCACCTTTAAGCACTTTATAACTCACTCCGCTCACCCATTTCACCTCCACGTTTTCACTCCCTCCTCCTTTTATTAAGGTAGCTGGAAATTTTTAAAATCTTATCAACCACATGATCTTCTCAGCAATTAACGTGTAGTACAATGATATTATCACTGATAGAAATGAACTATGAAATTAAGTCCTACAGTATGTTTGAAACTTGAATGATCCTTTTAGTTTCTACTCAGAACAAAACCAACAAGCCCAACCTGTTACACCTAAGAAATACTTGAATTGTTTGTAGGGCTGCAACTAACAATTATTTTCATTATCAATTAACCTTCTGACATTTTGTTTATGAAATGTCAAAAATTAGTAAAAAAAAAAAAAAAGTTCACCAGAGGCCAGTGTGACCTCTTCAGATGTCTCTGTGTGTTCGACCAACAGTCTAAAAGAGACGCAGCAAATCCTCACATCTGATGTGCTGGAACCACTGATCTTTTGCATTTCTGCTTGAAAAATAGTTGTTGATTAATTTTCCTTTGCCTGAATAATTGATAATCGACTAGTTGTTGCAGCCCTAGATTACTGTCAGATTGATCCTTGCTGTAGTTTGTTAATGTGTGCATTATAATACTCCTACAGAGAAGTGGCATCAGATATATATTCAATATAAGACAATTCCTTGCTGAAGGTCTCACTTTTTACAGTTTGATTCAGTGATCTGTATAATTTATACACATAATTGATTCATTGTCATGTTCTTTTAGTCATGAAGGTGATTTGCACAATTTTTTTTTATCAATCAGTTTGAAGCTTGAAGTGCTTAAAGTCTATTTTTATGTCTTTACTTTGATTTGCTTCATTATATTTAAGAGTTTATTTAAATTGTGTAGTTTATTTTTAAGAGCTGTTTGTTAAATAAATGTTCAGTCTCGTATGACGTGAACAAACGGTGTTTATCTCTTTTCATCGGCGTCTTTTCAGCACAAGGTGGAGCCACGAGGCAGCGCCAGAGAGACACTGAACCTTCCTGCTCTCATGAAGATAAAATATGTTCTCTGATCCTCTTAATGTGTTCATTTCATCATCATGTGTGTTTATCCAGCAGACCAGAGCAGCTGCTGCTTTCCAGGGTTGATTGTCATCAGACTGTATTCGCTATAATAATCATAATTTTCACGCACAACACTTGAATGAAAAACAAAATCTTTCAATACGCTTGAAAAGTGGTCACATTTAAGAGATCAATTTTCATTTGAATTGTCGTTATACAATACAGGACTGCACCATGAGTTCACCTCCTCCACGCTACTCACATAGAGAGTGTGTTCACAAATATTAAAATGTTTGAAATTAGAACAGAAGAAAACAATTAGGCAACAAAATAGAATAAAATATTCAAAAGTAGCTCTAAAGAGGTAATTAAAGGAAAAACTACATTATATTTGCAAGGAATATACAGCGTAGGACTCCGACTAATGATTATTGTCATTATCTATTAATCTGCTGATTATTTTCTTGCACAATCTTTAATTTGCTAAAACAATGAAATGTTAAAATATTCATGAAAAGGAAAAACAGGAATTCTTCACATTTGAGAAACTGGAACCAATGACTGAAATGATCAATCAATTACCAAAATAGTTGAAGGTTATTTTGCAACTGATTGATTTTAAAGCGACTACTGCAGCTCTAATACTGTGACATAGATAAACTCATCAAGCACTTTATTAGGAACATTTGCACTGTCAGAAAGGTGATAATTCCACTGTATTTTATTATTGAGGTCGTTGTGGGTGGTGGTGAAATTTCAGTATAACATATATAACATGAACACCACATAAATTTCACCTTTCTGAAAAATGTCAACAAAAACTGAAAAACATTCAGAATTTATGGCAGAGCTGTTTTATTGGATTGCACAGGTGTTCTTAATAAAGTGCTTGTCGAGTGCACATGCAAATAGTAAATACTGTATATTTAGTACCCACAAGTTTTCACAATATGTGGAAAAATAAATGTAATATGCAAGTTATAGTGTCATAAAAGCTTGAGGTAGTAGTGTGAGTGCAGGAAGTGCAAAGCTAATGTATGTAATGTGCATTAAAAGACCAAAATTAACAGAATATGTCAATGTGAACACATGCAGACCAGAAACCTGCTGTGTCAGAACAGCAGCAGAGCTCAGTCCTGCCATGTAAGCGTGACGTCTTTCAGTCAGCTGAGCGTCTGCTGCCTGAATGTCTCACAGGTCCGGGTTCTGAGGCGACAGTGACCCTGATCTCCACCACTGAGTCAGCACTAGTCTGGTAATAGTGATGCACTGTAAGTCCTGATTACACGGCGCCCAGTGGGCAGCTGCCAGACACACAGCATACACAGTTATTGTTTGACCTGGGTTATACAGGGGATTACAAATGAGGTGTTTCACTGATCTTATAGAGCACAATGAACCCGCCGACTGTGACGTGACGGAAAAAAATACTCAAGACAGATAAATGCTGATGCCGCCGCTGCATCACTGTATGTCAGTGTTACTCTGCATCATGCCAGGGTGCAAAGAATGAAAACTGATCACCAGTCAAATGCAGACAATTCAGGTCCGACATCATTAAAATTTATAACACTTAATTTAAACTCCCCTTATTTAGCATTAATAATCAGTATATACTGTAACCATTAATAAATGTTTTATAATGAAGTTGTAAGCAAATATAAGTGTTAATGTATTTGTCAACAGCCATAACTCCTCCTGATAGGATGAAGTATTTGAGTGTTTTTTTTCTTTTATTTTGAGTTTTTATTGATTTTTAGTATTTATCCTGATTTATGTATTGTACAACTATTTATTATTTAGGTATTTATGAGTTATATGATGTGTATTACTGTTGAATTACTCTGTACAATAAAGTGATATCTTAAACAGAATAACAATGTAGTAAAACAGTTTTAATAATATAAGTTATGTCTTCATTGGAGTCATAATAATCAGTGATAATTGCTGATAAATACTGTACATTAATAAACACTTGAAAATGTCCTTATATTTCCTTACAACTACATTATAGTGCTTATAAATGCTAAATTTGGGGACTTAAAGTGTCACAGAGATGGATAATGGTTGCATCACTGATACACATATCTGTATTTAATATTACTCTATGACTCCATGAGTTGTAATTATTTTATATATTATATTATTCACTGTATATATTGTTGCACTTTGACATGCATGAGAGAGACAACACACTAAATCTCATTATATGCAAATATTTAATGACATTTAGAGATCTTATTCATCATATTGATGTTAGCTGATCACTTTTAGTGCATAACATGTTTTTTTAATTGAGAACCTACTATATTTAGCAATCAGTTAATGATAGATAGAAAGAAACACCCTATATATTTCTGCTGGATCATGCACTTGAGAGAGCAGGGGTCATCAACAATAAGCCCCTCCCACTGCACATATCCTAGGAAATTGATTGGGACAAATCAATTTTTAATTGTTAAACCATCATTTTATTGAGTAAGATGAACATCAATCAAAATCACGTTTATTGCCGAGTAGGTTTGCACATACAAGGAATTTTTGCCCTGAAGTGGTGAATAATCAGAATATACAATTAAAGAGAGAATACAAGTGCCACAAGTCATCTGTAAATAATATAAAATAGAAATTTACAATAAAAGAAATGAAAAATGTATTCTAAATAGGAAAGAGCTCTGAGAGTTTAACCCATAAGAACCCATGGTGACACGGGTGTCACCAACCCTTTCAATGTTCTGGAAAATTCCTTATACAGCTTTATCCTTGATTTTAACTCATGAAGTTCCTAAAGTGACATCTACTGAACATTATGGTGCAGTCATGTGACAACGTGTGAATCTGTGTACCCATGACATCACTTCCATAATGGCGGCGATGTGCCTGGTCAGCAAATGTGACAGAACTAGTTAATTTTAAAAAGCTTGTTTTTTGTTACTAAAGGTAGGTTTCAACCCATTTAACAATTCTGATACATTAATAAGACGTCCTGTATTACATTTAACCTGTTCCGACAACATTTCTTGAACAAATTGATATAAAACAAGTTAGGGAAATATCGTTATGACATATATGTGACATCACAGATCTTTGACACTGAAGGTAGAATTTCAAAAAAAAATCAGAAATGTGTTCCTTGTGGTCCATTTGGTCTGTTTTATATCCCCCATCATTTTCCTTTAAGGAGAAATGGGTTGTTATGGGTTAAAATGAAGAGAATTGAATGTATATATAATATATTGACAGGGAATGTGCAAATATTCGTAGCGTAAACCGTAAACATCACCATCAGAGGCACTGATGGTGATGTTTGACTGGAGCTCCACTGACTGGAGCATCACTGATGCTTATTAAGGTATAAATGACTTGAAATGTACATTTTTTATTTATGAATGTAAACATGTTTCCTTAAGCTGAACAGCAGAGAGACAAACTGTAGTGATTGAGAGAACAAATTCACCACAACATCCATTTAGTAGCTTTCAGAAGAGTCATAATGTCTTCATCAGCAGCTGCTAAATGGGCCTTGATTGTTTTCTCAACTGTTGTTTCACAAGACAGAAAAAACGTTGAACTTCAACTGTAGCGATGATGACATCGAGACAAAAGTCCTCGTGCTGCTCCACAGACAGAATCATTTATATATTCAAAACAGAACTATATCAGAATAGTTTGTCTGATACTACTACTGCTTAAACATTCTTAAAAGCAGATTTATTCCTTCTCCCCTCTCATTCATTCATTCATTTAAAAAGTTTTAGTCTCCTAAAAGTTCATTCTCAGTGTGTCTGTGAACAGGAGGCTTCAAGTTTCTACATCACACTTGCATAAGCTGCATATTAGACCACAACTGGTTTCCAAACTAGTCTTGATGACGCAAAATCATCTCTCACGTGCAGAACTTAAACCTCAGATTTACGGTGTGAACAGAAACTTTGATTTTCGGCAGATGAATGTGAAAAGACACTCACAGAGAAGAGACCAACATCCAACTGGAAAAACACATTCATGAGTGGAGACAGACTTCAAACTGCTCTACAGCTACAACTAATTGATTAATCTGCTGCTCATTATTAGGCTATGAAATATTAAAAAATAGGGGAAAAAATGGCATCCACAATTTCTCAGATAGAACAGGAATGTCTTCCGTTTGCAATCTAAAAAGCATCAAATTATCACATTTATGAAGCTGGAACCATCAAAAGTTTGACATATTTTGTTTGAAAAATGACAGAAACAATTATTTAATTATCAAAATAATTGGCAATTAATTTTGTGTTGACTGACTAATCGATTAATCAACTAATGATTGCAGCTCAGAAAAAATCTGCAATCCCGTGACAGCTGGGCAACCTCCATCTGTTGATGAAGATCATGCGATATAATCAAAAGCCCACAAACAGCTGCTAAATGGACCTTGTGTTGAGATCAAGAATGACTTTTGAACCTCAACCTGTAGGACGTTTCACTGGAATATTTGCACATCTTGTGTTTCAGAGCTGAAAAATTAATTTAAACTAAATTTCTATTAACCCACAAAGTCAATCATTAATTCAGATTCAATGGACACACTCCAAAACCCCAAAAGTATCACCTGATGAAATGATCACTTCAGGTGGACTTTTGTTGATGTCGTTGTCCAAAAGTATTTTGATAGTGAAATGTTGACACTTTGTTTTCGGGTGGATTTGACCTCTAACGGGATCTCAAATCTTTCTCAGATCATCAACAATGCAAGAAAAATTGCATACACCCTCCAGTCTTCACCATCAGATCTCTGTACCCAGACACATGTCAAAGACAAGTTCCCATCACCTTGTGGTGGACAATAAAGTTTTTTGTTATGATTCTGATTCTGAACACGTTTGTGTATAATGTCTTCTGTGGCTGACTCAGATTTCTGACATTTACTAATCATCATCAATTTGCGTCGTCACTGATGGCTGTAGAGTCACACAACCGTCATTTTCACATCTATGACGCATTGTGGGATTGCAGAAAGTAGTGTACATGCCTATATATTGTGAAATTTATATAGTGAATAAATTTATAGAGTTTATAGAGTTTATAAATTTTGATGCTAAAATTGGTGTACAGTAAATACGGTGCACTATATAGTAAGTAGGGAGTCCCTGACTGTTTAAAGTTGGGCTTAGAGACTTCACCATTTTTAATGGTAAACTTGCATTACAAATTAGAGATGAGTTTGAGATTGAGTTGCATTATGGGAATTGTAGGATCCAGAGATTTTGGAGATCTAAAAGTCATTTTATTACTCTTTGCTGCAGAAATTCTGACAGTCGTCTTTTTTTTAAATCTACCGCTCGCAACTGGAAACTAAAAAACTAAATCAGTGGAGTACCCCTTTAACAAAAGGTTGCCGTAGATATATCCGTAGATATGCTGTAGATATGGTATCACAGGTGTTGATGTGTTGGGCTACTTGCTCTGCTCATTGGAGAACATTCTCACTGCAGGAAATGACACTGAAACATAGGTTAAGACGATCGAATGGACTTTTGCAGGATGGTGAGTTGAAGGGTTTTGCCTGAAGCAGATGGTGTGGTGATTGTGTAACAAAGAAGGAGTGGGCTAGGAGACCTTTCAGGAAGCTTCCTGCTCCAACCTTAATCTGCATCAACATATATTACACACTGTATTATCTCATGTATCCTATTGTCTCAAATCGTTGGATTGATTAGCACTGCTTGGTATTTTCTTGAACTTTCTGGAGACATGCAGCACAGTAAGTCTTTGTCATGCAATCAAAGCAAACAACTCAAATTTTTTATCAAAGTTTTATCACACATACTTTATAAAGTCGGATACATATGAGTTTCATCCATAATACAAATGAAAACTTTGAGTTTGGTCTTCTTTACATGCTCACCCTCTTTGACCCAAACCGAAACATGTGAACTGTTGACATTAGAGCAGGGAGGCGGTGCGTTGGTAATCTTCTGCAGGGCTCAGCATATAAGAGGGACCCTAAGCCCCAACTGGCCCTCACAGCAATCCTAGCATAGAACTCCACTCATCTGCTGGACAGACCGGTGCTGCGCTCACACACACTCGTCTGGCTGTTCTTCACCCAAGCAGCCGGTGAGTAGACTCACTGAGAGACATCACCATCACCACCATCGCAAACACTGTTGTTATTGAGATATTTGAGATGTAATGTAGTGTTAGAGACCACTGTGACAGCTTTTGGATGATTGATGTGGCGACTCTGGAGCTGCATGGAAGTCAATGCATGCAATGCAATGGATATTACTTTTATTACTTTGAAAGCTTTGAAATTAGTGTTTTTTTGTTTTTAGAGGTAAAGATAAAAGCAAGATAACAAAATTTGACACCATTTTTTAAAAAGACAGCATAGCCCTAGAGTGTTTTTATTTTTAATCATAATGTGGTTAAACATATGAAAATAAGCTACTAATTGATGTCTTGTGTTGCAAATGATGCACAATTTATTCTATAAAGATTGTTTTGTCACTGTAACCTCCATCAGGCTTCAAACAATAGTGATGAAAGAGGAAGTTTGGGACACTTGTAGGACCCATAAGTAGACCAACAACATGATGGATCTGTCGATAAAATGCTTACAGTGACTACAGTGCAAATATCCTTTAGTGGTATTGAGGTTAGTTTGACAGTAGATAAAAGATTCAGGAAAAAATATTTAAAAACTATGAAGTAAGTAGAAGACACAGTTTCTATTTAGTTAGTGTTTACCAGACAGTTTAGTTCCCTTGTACCTTTTGTGGAAGATTTATCAGTCAGGTGTTTGGTTTGCTTCAGCTGGTATTATTTGACATTTTATGATACTTTACTGTCGATACTGAGTTTTTGTACAAATATCAATAATGTTTTTTTCACTTACTTTGAGAAATATAGATGTATTTTTCTACAAAGTTCTCAAATATTAAATTTTATCTAATCATAAGCAGTGGTACAAAAATGTACACATACTGTATCTGTCAATACCTTAAAGGATGGATGTTGAATACTCAGCCCTATGAATAACTTGTTAATGCTTTACGATAAAAGGTGCAACTTACATTAATATTTTCAGAATATGAATTCTAGAGCATTTAACACATTTTAATGAGTGATTAAGAGGTTGCAGCATCTTTAAACAGGTTAACTTGTTGATTGTTGACATGAAAAAGCAGTATTTACTACTACTATTTTAACAAATACACATGTCAACGTCCTCTTTGTGAGTTACATTTTGTTACATGTGACTTGGTGAAGCTACTGTACACTCATAGAATCTTTTGCATGGATGAAGTTTGTCGGTTGTTATAAATTATTATATACATTTATGCAGTTATCAAAGCACTAAAACCACATTACTAGATAAGACTTGATCAGGACTGTCATTGTCAGCAGGGGCACAGTGAGCGGATTGATCATTTAGACCCTCAGTGCGAGCTCAGCATATCTGCTGCGCTGTCCTTGTTCTAACAGGATTACGTGTGGACAGTCGACTTGAAACAGAGAGAGGGGGGTACTTATTAACTTGAGCCAGGGATTATGGGAAATTGGGTCATCCTCGCAGAACACGGTGCACAGGTAGTCCATCTCAGATATTCAATTACTGTGAAATATGAGAGTAAATCCTGCTTGGTGCTCGTCAGATCAGTAAGAGGATTAAAGCCTGTAATGTCAGATAGAGGTGACAGAGGCTGCATGCTAACTGTTACACACAATTAATGGTTTAATAAAGCATTTTATATCATACTTTAGTGACTAAACAGGTAAAAGTGGCCATTTTTTAAGTGATATCTTGTTTTTTTGAGGCATTACCTGATCTTGTCTCTCTCATTTCCACAATGAAAAGATATCATCACGACGACTACACTCCAGAGAGGTGCATCGAAAACCAACAGCCTGCACACAGGTACCATAACTGCTCAAAATGAATCTTGAGCCACCCAAAGCTGAGATCAAGTCGGCCACCCGTGTCACCGGAGGCCCCGCCACCCCACGCAAGGGACCCCCCAAATTCAAGCAGAGGCAGACCCGTCAGTTCAAGAGCAAGCCTCCAAAGAAGGGAATCCAGGGGTATGCATTGATGCACAATTTATCTTAGAAATTTGCAGAATTATAACAAGTTATGGTGTGTAATGATCTTTGTCTTTGCAGCTTTGGTGATGATATCCCTGGAATGGAGGGCTTAGGCACTGGTAAGACACGTTTTCTTTTTAAAATGTACCTTATATCAGTTGTTGCTACTTTCAGAGGCCTGATCAACATCACATCTTTGTCTTTTTTTTTTTGTGCAGACATCACCGTCATTTGCCCCTGGGAGGCCTTTAATCACCTGGAGCTGCATGAGCTGGCCCAGTATGGTATCATCTGAGCCTTCCTGCATGTCCCTGCAATCTCCTGAGGATTACAGGCCACGTCCACGCACTTCAAACCATCTGCCTCAGGCTCCGTCTCATAGCTTTAAATGGAACTACTCCCAACAAACCACTACAACAAACTGTAACAAACACAAAAAATGGAAAAAAGAGAAAAAAAGATCTACAAAAAAAAAACAAACTCTCTGTTCTCTTACTCTGGATTCTTCTTCTGATTCTGCAATTCACACACATCTGCTCACGTTTAGCATCTGTTGATTTGATCTTCACTAGATCTGCACTGTTATGCTAAAAATGCATCCTCTTCTCTATTCTTGCTCTCTTTCTTTCTCTTTTCTCTCCTTGCATGCTTTTCTACTTTCTTCTACTTTTCTATTCTTCTCACGGACAAAACATGAAACTTATGCAAGCAAGGCAGCCTCAAAATTGAGTTTAAGTGACAAACCTGTGAAGTGGGTGGGTTCCCACTTCATGTGCTTCGGCGCCTCTTTTTCGTCATCTTTAGGGGCTTATCCATCAATGCTGAACTTATAAAATACAAATCCTGAATTCTGTAGAGACTGGACACCAGCTTGCCATTGCTGAGCGTAAACTTTCAATGGGATAAAAGTCAATCATCATCAGATGTCCCTCTTTTCACTCTGTTCTGAACAACCTTTAACTGCACCCATCTTCGTCAGGATACATAAATCATCTGGGGTTTTTTTGCTAAATTTTCTACCACCATAATGTGTGGAAGTCAATGGATAGGTGATACACGTGTATAAGTGTTTTCAGGGAAAATTGACAGTTCAGGCAACATTTGACCTTATGTTTATGATAAAAATCATTTCAAAACCACCTTTGCAGAGAATAATTGCTGGTACAGAAACCTTTGCAACATACCAGTGTGTGATTTGGTAGGGCATTAATGTGTATCGTTCATCATTTACCCACAACACATCTTAACCGAAGAGGTACAGCATCTTCCATTATTGTGTTTGCATGTATTAACATTAGGTTGACATATCTTCTTATTTGTATATCTCCCTTGTATAATATTAATGTATATGAAAATATGTATTTTGTGTTTGCATGTTTATTCATCACACCTTCACACTGTTCCCTGTGTGTATATATTTGTGTTTTTAAGCTCATTATCTTAGCTTGTTTGTTGTTTTCTTGTAGAATTTTACATTCTTTTCCTCATTGTCCTGCGTTTCATCCATTCATCCGTCCGTTCAGTGTTTTTGATTTCATCATCATCGTTTCATCTCCATTGTCTTCTTCATCGTCATTTATCCTTCATTCTGTTCATGTTTAGACAGTGAAGTGTTAACCTCCATAATTAAACCAGTGATTTGTACATATAGGATAAGTGCATTCACACCATGAGTTGTGTTCAGATTTGCAATGTAATTTCTATTATCTTGGCTTTGTCTTTCATATTTAAGATAACAACAAACAAGTTTTGCCCTGATGATAAGAAGCTAGTGATGGAAACATTGGAGGTTTTTTTTCTCAAATTATGTTTACAATGAATGATTACACTGTAGTATTAAAGGACAGCAGAGGGACAAGTGGGATAGACGTTTCAGTACATGCACAGATCTGAGGAAATGTGTAATGGAGCTTTGCCCTCTCTACAGGATGAGGAATAAAAATAAAGCATAAAAAGAGGAAAATAAAAACTGTGATTTATTTATTCTCATTAAAATTGTTCCTCGGATTATGAGTCAGTAGTTTGATATTGAGAGATTGATTGATCTTTATTTTGGTCTTGAAGTACATGTACACTACATGTATATACAGTCACATGCACACACAAGAATACATACACAGTTGATAATGTGATATTTTGGATTTCATAATCGGTGCTTTCATACAGTATTTAATCAAAAATAGGGATGGGTGATCTCCAAC
Source organism: Thunnus albacares (assembly GCF_914725855.1). Classification (NCBI taxonomy): domain Eukaryota; kingdom Metazoa; phylum Chordata; class Actinopteri; order Scombriformes; family Scombridae; genus Thunnus; species Thunnus albacares. The sequence continues at coordinate 25,498,597 of NC_058125.1, read as the reverse complement.
TTGATTAACAATGTGAAAAGCAGGTATCCAGGTATTCATTGTTTATTAAAGTCAACAGTCTTTCAGAAAAAAATCACTATAATGTCAGTATTTTAACTATTTGAACAGTATTTCAATAAACACCATAATAAATGTAATATAACATAAGACTGCAGCTGACAATTATTTAAATTATGGATCTGCTGATTTTTTAATCAATTAATTAACAAAATCCTTAAAGATTAATTGATTAATCATTATGTCAATTAAAGATATTCAATTTTCTATCATGTATGACAACAAAAAATACATTAAATCATCTAATTTCAGAGGGTGGAACCAGCAAACTGTTGGCATATTTGCTAAAGAAAAAATAAAGACTAAAATGAAATGAAAACAGTTACAGTTATGAATTGGCTAATCATTAGAGCTCTAATCTATATAATGGAATGTATAATATCTCCCACATCAAGAAATTAAAGTAGAATTGTTACAGAAAATAGAAACTATAATAATAACAAATAGGTTGCAATGTGTACAGCATGAATCACATTACAACTTTTTAAAATCAATTGCAACTCTATAAAAGCAGTTTCAGTAACCAATCAGTAAATGGGAAAAATAACTGTACATACAATATGTGTGCTGAAAAAAATAGAATGATGTATTGATAAATACATCTCTCTATATAAAGCAAGGAATCTCTGTCTGTCTCTATGTATGTATGTATGTATGTATGTGGGTTTGTCCTTCACGCATCTCGAGAACCAGTCATCCGATGTAAATCGGCCCGTTCCAAACAGTACTGCACTGCACTAGTTAAGATAAATGGCTTATTCTCCCTCGCTGTGACTGGACAGTTTAAAGATTTTGTTATATTAAAACATGAATACAGAGCTAGATGCTGCTCATTGGATACTGACAGAAACAAGAAATCAAAATGACACAAAATATTATTTTCTAATTGATGCTGAGACAGCTCTGCTTCACAGTGCAGTGTGTGTAATGTTCTCTGAATCTCTGTACACAGGAGAGACTCTCCTTCCTACAGGGAACACAGAGACACTGATGAAGAAGGCCAGAACAGCTGAAACCCAAATGCAGCATACAGAGGTTGAGAGAATGTAGTGTTGGAGGTGTGGAGGTGGATCAGTGTACCAGAGGAGACTCTGTAGAAAGACAGAATACCAGCAGGGCAGTCCACATACACTGCTACTCTGTTAGAGGCAGAGGAGGAGGAGGAGATGGATATGCGTGTTCTTCTGTCATTGTGACAGACATAGTAACCATCATCAGAGCAGCTCAGACTCCAGGACTGATCATTCATTCCAAACAAAGTCAGCTCTGTCTTTCCCTTCTTTCCTTCTGATTCCTCTGTAACTCACTGATATATGAACCATTCCTCTCCACTTGACCTCCCAGTAACAGCGACCAGTCAGCTCATTTCTACACAATAGTTGAAGACATGAGTGAAATCTGTCTGGATGATCAGGATATGACTGATCCTCCTCCACATGTGTAACCTTCCTGTTGTTGTCAGACACTTTGAGGAATCCATTTGTTGTGTTTGTGTCCAGTTCCAGTTCACAGGCATCTGATCGAGAGAAGACACAATCCAGCTGCAGGTTATCATCTGTTAAATATTAGTTTCACATAAAACCATAATCCATAATCACTTAAAATGTTGATAGCTGTTAATAGTTGATTTCCCCTTTGTGAATGATATTAGATATAATTCAACAAACCAGTTTTATTCCTCATGTGTGCAAATGCATCATTACTAGTCTATAATGTGAATTCCTGGATATCAAATGTTCATCTACAATTTTCTGTAGTTGTCCCACTAATATTTGATGGTAAAGGGTATTGAAGTAGCATATCACATGAAATGGTTAAGCAATGTTTGAGTCAAAAAAAGGTTATAAAGTCAGTTACAAGTCATCCACTCATATATTGGGATGTTTGATTTGAAAGAGAAATAATTTTAATTCTAACTATTCTAATTATCTGTTGACTCCCCCTGCTATTTCATCTGTCTCACTCTGCGGATGTCTCTCATTTTTCACTCTGCATTGAGTGTTTTATCAGAGTGATTGTTATTTGGAATGGTTTAACTGTGCACTCTCCCTCATGCCTCTATGATGCCTTTTTTCTGCCTCTTGATTATCATGGAGGCTGCGGTGGAAATTGTAAATGAAAGTTTTCACAGCATTTCGAGTGCAAATTCAGGATGCTTATCTCCACCTGGATACTGCAGTTAAAATCAAATCAAGTGCACCTGCAGAGCAGCCGCCCCACACTAAATTGATATAACAGCTACATGAGTCTCATGTTTACCTGTAAGATTCATGTTTTAATGCTGTTGTTCATCATTTGTGATATGAAAACGTGGGAGAAATAAAAAGCGTGGGTAGAGACGCTGGTACATGTCTGTTTAAAAAGGAGTTTAGCCGACTTCACTGCATTAAACACCAGAGCCGAGGGTTAGAGCATCAGAGCTCAGAGCAGGAAACAGAGTCACTCTGCATTGCACTGTTGTCCTAAGCTTCCATCATCTTGCACTGATTCATTTTGAAAGAGCAACGGCCAGTGGTGTAACTTGAGACTTGTTTGTAACTAGGTATACAGTAGTGTAGGAAACAATGCCAGAGGCCAGTCCTCTGCTCTCTCCATGTGCAAAGGTTCTGGAGCAACCTTTTATACAGACTTTTTGTCTTGTTCTTCAAAATTAATTTTGCATCTTAAAGAAGAGAGCTTTTGAATAATTTCTTCAACAAGGCTCAGCAGTTTGTCCTAATAAACATTGTTTTGTTTTAGTCCTTATTTTCCCCAAATCTCTATAACAGAGCTGAGAGTGTAAAGTTAACCTGATCCATAAAGCCACAATGAAAACATTTATGGGAAATACATCTGGTTGAAATAAACGGTAATTATCCTTAAAACACACTCACACTTCCTCGGACCAGGTTTCAGTCTCTGCAGTCCACCATGGTCCACCCTGGAAGAAGAGACAAAGTCACAATCAACTTCATACAACTTAACTCATATACACCATTTATCATGAACCAGCGTTCCTCAGTTAGTCAGAGTGTGTGTCCATCTGTCTGTTCATACCTGAGAGTGTCCAGTCTCCAGTGTGGATTCTTCAGTCCAGCAGACAGCACCTTCTCTCCTGAGTCTCCTGGATGATTGTAGCTCAGGTCTAGCTCTCTCAGATGAGAGGGGTTGGAGCTCAGAGCTGAAGCCAGATAAGCACAGCCTTCCTCTGTGATCAGACACCCTGACAGACTAAATACACAAACACACACACAAACTTTGGTTAACTTGGTAAAATATTAGTATTTTTGGCAAACAGAGTGTCACTCTCAGAGTGCAATCCCTGACTAAAAATATAGGGGTAAGGTCTTTGTAGGTTTCAATCTCAATCTTCAAACCTTGAAGTGTTTCCACTTTAACAGTTGGTCTACTCATGTAGACTCATCCAAACTAAACTTGGTGAAATAACCTTTAGAAACATGTGAACACTGACTTGAGAGTTTCCAGTCTGCAATGTGATCTCTCCAGTCCAGCAGACAGCGGCTTCACACCTGAATCCCACAGGTTGTTGTTACTCGGTGCCAGTTCTCTCAAAGTAGAAGACTGCGAGCTGAAAACTGAGGAGAGCTGCACAGCTTCTCTCTGAGAGGTTACAGCCACTCAGCCTGAAGAAGAATTTCAGTCAGTCAATTCACATAAATTAGAGCTCAGGGTCATCATTTTGAACAATGGAACACTAACCTGGGAGTTACCAGTCTGCTGTGTGATTTCTCTAGTAGCGCAGACAGCAGCTTCACTCCTGAAACCTGCAGGTTGTTGTTACTCATTCCAGCTCTCTAAGACTAGAGGACTGGGAGCTGAGAACTGAGGACAGAGCTGCACAGCTTCTCTCTGAGAGGTTACAGCCACTCAGCCTGAGGACACAATAATGAACAAGAAGACAAATAATTTTTTGTCACAGGGACAGACAGAAGGAACAAAGATCTCAGTTTATGATTGAAAAAGTGAAAAACAAACATTCAGTAATATAAAATACACAATCAAAGCATCAATGAATTCTCTGTCTTAGCAAGAGTTCATATTTGTTAAATTTCTCAATTAATTTAAGACAAACTGTACTATGACCTCACCTGATAAATTCCAGTGTACAGTAGGGACTTTCCAGTCCAGCAGACAGCAGCTTCACTCCCGAATCCTGTAGGTTGTTGTTACTAAGAACCAGCTCTCTCAGATTAGAGGACTGGGAGCTGAGAACTGAGGACAGAGCTTCACAACTTCTCTCTGAGAGGTTACAGCCAGTACGCCTAAATATTAATGACAACAGTTTGAAATTTTTATTTTTTCTTTTCTACAAACTTAAATTAATAAATTCATACATAAATGTAGTGATTCATTTACTTACAGAACTTTGTTTGAGGATTTGAGCACAGGCAGTAGCCTCAGAAAAGCCTCCTCTGAAGCAGAGTATTTCTTCAGGTCAAACACATCCAGATCTTTTTCTGATGACAGTAGGATGAAGACCAGAGCTGACCACTGAGCAGGGGAGAGTTTATCTGTAGAGGGACCTCCTGAACTCAGGTAATATTGGATCTTCTCCTCTAGAGAACAATCATTCAGTTCATTCACAGTGGAACAGATTGATGCTTCTCTCTGCAGACGTATTTTCACTGATTTTCTTCTTGATGTACTCAACTGTTTTCTTTCTGGTCTGTGAGCTACTTCTTGTCTGTGTCAGCAAGCCTCGTAGAAGATTCTGATTTGCCTGCAGTGAAAGGCCCAGGAGAAAGTGGAAGAATAGGTCCAGCTGTCCATTTGGACTCTGTAAGGCCTTGTTCACAGCACTGTGGTAGAAACATGTTGATTTGTCTCTGAACACATCAGACCACCCAGAGGTTTTTCGTTTTTCGTCTGCCAGCAGATTGACTCCAGAGTTGATGAATGTCAGATGGACATGAAGAGCAGCCAGAAACTCCTGAACACTCAGATGGACAAAGCAGAACACCCTGTAGTGGTACAGCCCTCTCTCCTCTTTAAAGATCTGTGTGAACACTCCTGAGTGCACTGAGACTGCTTTGATATCGATGCCACACTCTGCCAGGTCTGATTCGTAGAAGATCAGGTTGCCTTTCTGCAGCTGCACAAAAGCCAGTATTCCCAGAGACAAAATCATTTTCCTGCTCTCTGGTTTCCGGTGTGGATCTGTCTCAGCTCCTCCATCATACTTGACATTCTTCAGTTTTGACTGAATTACTAGGAAGTGGATATACATCTCAGTCAGGGTCTTGGGCAGCTCTCCTCCATCTCTGCTTTTCAACACATCCTCCAGAACAGTAGCAGTGATCCAGCAAAAAACTGGGATGTGGCACATGATGTGGAGGCTTTGTGATGTCTTGATGTGGGAGATGATTGTGCTGGCCTGCTTCTCATCTCTGAATCTCTTCCTGAAGTACTCCTCCTTCTGTGGGTCAGTGAACCCTCTGACCTCTGTCACAATGTCAACACACTCAGGAGGGATCTGATTGGCTGCTGCAGGTCCTGTGGTTATCCAGAGGCGAGCAGAGGGAAGCAGTTTCCCCCGATGAGGTTTGTCAGCAACACATCCACTGAGGTGGACTCTGTAACATCTGTCAGGATCTCATTATTGTGGAAGTCCAGAGGAAGTCGACACTCATCCAGACCGTCAAAGAGGAACACAACCTGGAACTCTTCAAACCTGAAGATTCCTACTTCTTTGGTTTCAGTAAAGAAGCGATGAACAAGTTCCACCAAGCTGTACTTTTTCTGTTTCAGCACATTCAGCTCTCTGAAAGTGAATGGAAATATGAACTGTATGTCCTGGTTAGCTTTGTCTTCAGCCCAGTCCAGAGTGAACTTCTGTGTTAAGACTGTTTTACCAATGCCAGCCACTCCCTTTGTCATCACCATTCTGATTGATTCATCTCTTCCAGGTGAGGCTTTAAAGATATCTTTACATCTGATGGTTGTTTCTGGTCTGACAGGTTTCCTGGATGCTGTTTCAATCTGTCTGACCTCATGTTCATCACTGACCTCTGCAGTCCCTCCCTCTGTGATGTAGAGCTCTGTGTAGATCTGGTTCAGAATGCTTGGGCTTCCTGCTTTAGCAATCCCCTCAAACACACACTGGAACTTGTCCTTCAGGTTAAACTTGAGTTTATGTTGGCACTCTGCAGAACTGAATGTTCCTGAATGAACAAACAACAAATAAAATCAGTGATAGGATCCAACAGAAAGTCAGGAAGATCAAACATTAAAGTGTATTTATATAATTTGTATCCTCCATCAGTTTTATTCAGTTCATCAGTGGAGTACAAACAGACTGTGATCTGATGCATATGTGTGCATCAGAGTTTCAAAATGTAAACTTCTCCTATGTTGTCTCCATTACCTCTCTATCATCTTAAATCTGTTAAAATTATCTCACTGCTCTGCAGAAGGTCAGCCAGCCCCTCCTGCTTCATTCTCTTCAGGAAGTGCAGTGTGATCTTCAGAAATGCCTTTCTGCTGCTCCTCCTCTGCTCTTCCTCCTCACTGTCCAACACCTCCTCCCTCTGACTCTGTAAGCCTTTTGGGTAGTCTGGACTCAAAACCCTCTGGACTCTGCTCAGCTCATTCTTCACAAAAGTAACAATGTTCTCCTCCAGCAGCTGGAACAGAGAAAAACGGAACATTTAATTTAAACTGATAAACATCTGATTCATCTGTAAGTCTGAAGGCCTGCTGGTCTAAACAGAGCAGCATGGACACTGTTAGGACCTAAATGGTACTTTAGTATTTAATAGTAAAAGGTGTGTTTGTACATGTACACACCATAAATATGGAGTCCAGGTCTGTTGGATGCTGCTGGGAAGACTGATCACTGGGAACCTCTGACATCGGCTGCTGAGCTCTGTGGAGAAAACATCATGTTTAAGGACATTGAATGACTCAAAGCTGCTTATCAAACAAGTTCTGTCATGGTGACAACATGAATTTGAAGAACTCCTGACACTGGCTGAGACAATTTTCCATCTTATCACTGTACAGAAAATAGCCATTACCTATTGTCCCATTATATTTGTGTGGTGACTGTACGGCATCTGAAGTGGTGACTGGATTGAACATTGATGAAGCTAGCCAGTGATTATTGTCAGTCTGATGACTGAACTGAAGACTAAGCACAGGGGCAACTTCCTGATTGCTAGTAGCATGGACAAAGGGCTACCTGTCTTGCTGGTGAATTTTTATTTACTCTTTTCTCCCTCTCATGTCCGTATACCTGTGACTGCCTTTAAAATCTATAGCTCACTTGATAATCATCTAGGTCATCCTGGGAAGGACTAAGTTGCTGCTGGAGGTGTTGGTGGGCCAGTAGGGGGCAGTCTCCCTTCCAGTCCTACTAAATCCCAAATGCCCCAGTGCAGAGACGGAGACACTGTGCTGTTGGAGATGCCATCCTTCAAATGAGACATTAAACCGAGGGCCTGACTCACTGTGGTCATTAAAGATCCCATGGCACTTATTGCAAAGAGTGGGGGGTTCCCTGCTGTCCTGGCAAAAATCCCCAACCTGGCTCTCTCCATCTGGCCACCTAATCATTCCCCAGTGTAACTGGCTCAATGATTCCCTCTCTCTCCACCTCAAGCTGATGTGTGGTGAGAGTTCTGGTGCAAAATGGCTGCCATGCATCACTCAAGTGGGTGCTACACATTGGTGTTGGCTGAGGTGAGTTTCCCCCTTCACTGAGATACATTTTGGGTATCAAGATAAAGCGCTATATAAATCTAATCCATTATTATTGTTAATATTAAACATTAAACTACTTGTGCTTTCTCTCAACATGTAAATATTCAAGCTACACTGCTAAAAGTGTGAGTCTGCGTGGGGGTATTAGACATTTAATTAGACATGGTAATTCATGTAGGCTATGATGAAAATATTGAAAAAAACCCAGTAAACTTAAAGTTGACCTGACTGTCAGTCAGCTACTTTAAAAGGGTTGGCTATTTCACACATTAAATTTGTTTACTTTTAAATTATTATTATTTTTTTTTAGATTATTTATTTTATTTCGAACATGTAAAAATAACAAATAAAATATAATGGCAATGAAACAAACAACGCAACCCGTTAGAAGGCAGTTGTCTAATGCCTTCAAGAATCAATTCTTGGACTAGTTCTTAATGTATATAAAAACATCCACATTCACAGTACAGGAGACAAGATGGCAGGTGCGGCATAAAAACATGTTGTAATATAATATTAATTAATTAATGTACTGATACTGTGGATTAATGTAATATAATATTTACATTGGTGTTGTGAGATTACATTTAAGAAGTAATACTAGAGAATATGATCTTACACTGTATATCTAACTGTTTATAGTTAACAGATACAGATATATATCGTTAGGCCTTCAGGTGTGTGTGCTCACTTCTTTACCTTCATCTGAGGAACAACATCAATGGTGTCAGTCATGTCCACAAAAAGAATAGGGAAAAACACGGAACACTGATTTTAGTTACTTGTGAAGTTACTCACTATTCAAGTATTTTTTTCAGTAGATACTTTCTTACCAAAGTAGTTATTTTGATTATGTCTTATAAAGAAACAATACTTGTACTTGAGGATGGTATTTAAGGACTCTGCCCAGCTCCACCCTGAGAACAGTTCATGATCCTGAACACAAATGGTTAACAGAGATCTGATCTGATCTGAAGACAAACACAAACACCTTTTACATTAAATTATCAGAGTGATCAGAGATGATCAGGGAAGACTTTACCATTAGGCAAGGTACGCCACTTCCAGTTGCTATAGATTATTATGATTTAGATATGATATGAAACATAACATTATGTTAATATTCTAACTCATGCACTTGCAAAAGGACCCCCCAAGCACATTAAAAAAAAAAAAAAAACATTATCGATGCTCACTAAAGATTAATGGACTATTACATCACTGGAGGAGCAGCTGAGACTGTTGCACAATAACATGTTGCTGAGGATGCAGAAACTCCTTTAGGTAATGTGCAATTCAATGCATTGAGACAGAGCTATGCCTTTCAAAGGAAAAACCAAAGGGGAAAAGTAATGCAATCATTGAAGGTGATCTGCTTCTCTGTTGTTCCCCCGAAACAACTAGCAGGACCACAGTTTCTAATGTTTTCCTGTCCCATTGATTCACTTGGTAGATGATGGGAGCACCGACCCTCTTTCCCCCAAATCCCCATGACAACAGTCAAAGAGAATGATGATAATATATAGAAAGAGAGTCAACTAGTAGCTTATAAAAAAAATAAAACTGCTTTTAGGACAGAGGGACAGAGGAAGACAATGTGCAGCAATGTGCTGGGCTCGGTGATGGAAGAAGTATTCAGACTGCAGTATAGAAATACTCCATAACAAGTCAAAGTCCTGCATTTAAAGTTTTACTTTGTTATAATATGTTACATGTCACTTCTATTATTATTACAGATGCATTACCTTATAAGCAACTTTGACTACCCTATATAGGCCAAAAACTGGGTAATTTAATCTATAATGATGCATCCTATTTTATCAGTTCATATATTTTGTATCAAAACTCTTAATCTGCAAATGTAGTGGAGGATATAAAGTAGTATAAGGTAAGTATAATATTCAAGTAGCCTCGAGTACAATTAGCCTACCTCACTTGAGTAAATGAATTGAGTTACTTTTCACTGGCTGGTTCAGTGAGCAGTTCATGTCAGAGAAGGAAAGGAAAAACCTGGTAAATGATTGCAGTCATAGAAATTATAGAAATCATCAACCTATTTAGTACCATCTGTTGAAAACTAACCAAGTACATTTGCTGAAGTATTATGCTTACAGTTATGATGTACATGTACATTCATTTAATATTTCAATTTTATGCAACTTTAGTCAGTTCCTTCTCTTTCAGAGGGAAACACTACTTGTCATTCTACTACATTTATCTGACAGCTTGTTACTGGTTACTTTAGAGATTAAGATTTTACACACAAAATATATGATCATACTCATATCTAAGTACATTTTTAAATACAAGACTTTTACTTTAACAGACTATGGTGGTGGTGGTATTAATAGTTTAAAGTTTTAAGTAGTTCATCTACCACCACCAATACCAACATTCTGAATTAGACAAAGGATGAAAACAGACAAAACAATAAAACAGTGAAAAGTGTCAGTTACCTGTACTGTACACAGAGAAAATGATCCTTGTCATGATGGCGAGAAAAAGTAACAGTAAACTTTAACCAGGAAATATCTGGAGGAGATTAACCTCTTGAAATATAGATCCTGTAAAAAGCAGAACTTGTGTTGGCATTGTTAGGCAACAGCAGACTGCAAAGGAGGGAGTAAGGAGTTTTAAAATGCAAACAAAGACACAGAGACTCAGGTGTATTTCATATATCAGCTGCAGCACCGAGCATAGATATCAGAACACTGCTAACTGCAGCCTCAGTTTGTGCCTCTCACACAGAGCTGCTGGTAGCGTTAATGAGCCTGATAAGAGATGGCAGCAGGGCAATGTCCTGCTGCTCAGAGAACCGTGGTTATGCAAATAACCCAAAGATTTATTTCTTTTCTTTGGCAGTAAACAAAACACATGGGCCTGCCAATAACTAACTGTGCTTTATTCAGAGCTTAACAAGATATTCAGAGCTAACATTAAAGGACAGCTTAACAATTTCTGAAGTGTGTCTTAAAACAACAGTCAGGTGTCCATATGAACAGTGGAAGAGGTTTTCCTCACTGTAATCATTCCTCCTGTTCATACTGGCTATTAAAAGATCCCCTTCAAATGCGCTTTCAATGTAAGTGACGGAGACCAAAATCCACAGTTGGTCCACACAGTCACTATGTGCAAAAAAGCATTTAAAAGTTGATCTGCCATATTTGCAGTCTTTTTAGCATCAAATCCCCTCTCTGCATTGTGACAGTGTTTCCATATTGAGCTGTGGTGGAAGTATGGTAACAAAAGGGGAACTTTGGCACTTAAAAGACTGTAATGTTGAAAAATATCTACTTGATCTGATTCATTTGGACGGAAGCTTCATATTAGCTTCAGATAAACTTTTAAATACATTTTTGCACAGAAGGAGGACTTTGGATTTTGTCGTCTCCCATCACTTACATTGTAAGTGCATTATGAAGAGATCTTCTAATGGTCAGTATAAACAGGAGGAATGATTACAGCATTCATTTGAGCTCCTGACTGTTGTTTTAAAAGTCTTGAAAAAATGTGAACCTGTCCTTTAAGTAGGTCTTAAATGCAGGAATTTTACTTGTAATGGAATCATTTTACATTGTCATATTGCTACTTTTACTCAAGTAAACGATGTGAGAACTTCTTCCACCGCTGTAGAACCAGACTGTACCACTGTAATTAAAATCAGAACGGTGGAACGCGCTTCCAGTTGAAACACAGCTTGTTTCAGCCGGGGTCGTTTCGGTGTGGGACCGGTGGGAGGCGATCGGGCACTTATGTCCGCTACACCCGGTGTTTGAGTTGTGTGGGATGGAGTTTCGTTGACAAACAGACAGTAAACGCTACGTGAACTTTGTTTTAACCGAGTCTGTCTAATAACACGGCTGTACATCTACCGGGAGCGCTCACCTGAGCAATATGGCGGATAATATTGTGAGTATAACGGTTGGTTGTGTTGACGCTAACGGCAGCTAGCCTCATAGCCGAAGTCCGGAGTGATGAGGCAGCAGAATTAGCCTGGAAGCTAACGTTAGCCGGGGCCTGCTCAGCTAACCGGCTCTTCTAAGCTGACGACATCCGAAGAAAAAGAGGCATTGCTGGCTAAGAGTAGAACTAAATTCATTGATAAAGATGTCATGAATTCTCCTTTTTCTCATCTTAGTAGCTAAACGTGAGCTAGAATACGCGCGGTGGGTGTAAAGGATGACAACATGTTGTTGATTCACTAAAAGTGACATTGTTTTGCTGGCTCTGAATAACCCCAACACTGAGCTTTATTTCTAGTTAGTTCACAGTCTAAATCTAAATGTCATAAAGTCACATGAATGAATTTTAAGGAGAGATAACGTTTACATGACTGTTTTGCACTGTCATCGCTGTCATAATGTCCTGACACCGACACAGAGGGGGAGTAGCTTCTGTGTTTTGACTGACAGGCAGTGGTGGAAGAAGTACTCAGATCCTTTACTTAGGTAAAAGTGCCAATACAGAAATATAAAAATACTCCATTACAAGTAAAAGTCCTGCATGCAAAATCCTACTACAGTAAAAGTACATAAGTATTATGAGCTTGATGTAGTTAAAGTATTGCAGTAAAAGTAGTGGTTTGGTCCCTCTGACTGATATATTATTATATATGACATCATTAGATTATAAATACTGAAGCATCAGTGTTAGAGCAGCATGTTACTGTTGTAGCTGCTGGAGGTGGAGCTAGTTTACACTACTTTATATACAGTTAGCTAGTTTAGTCCAGAGGTTCCCAACCTAGGGGTCGGGCCCCTCCAAAGGGTCAGCAGATAAATCTGAGGGGTCGTGAGATGATTAATGGGAGAGGAAAGAAGAAAAAACAAAGTTCTGATACACAAATCTGTTTTCAGTTTTTGGGTTTTTTCTCTAATCTTTGATTTTTGGTGATATATTGGATCATTTGAACATTTATTGAAATGAAAGCATGTGAGAAGTTTAGAGGGAAAAATCACTATTTGGTGGAGCTGTTAACAACTCATAGACATGTGAAATGTGACCCCGACTACACACTGCTTTTTGTAAGACGTCAAAAGTCAAAAAGGTTGGAAACCACTGGTTTCATCTTTAACAATGTGTTGTATTTTAAAAGCTTGTTATATTATCCATTGTGTCAAATCTTCATCTGAAAAGTAACTAAAGCTGTCAAATAAATGTAGTGGAGTAGAAAGTACAATATTTCCCTCTGAAATGTAGTGGAGTGGAAGTATAAAGTAGAAGCAAATGGAAATACTCAAGTAAAGTACAAGTACCTCAAAACCTTCAGTAAATGTACTTTGTTACTTTCCACCACTGCTGACAGGTGCTGTACTGTGCTATATTAGGCCCGTGTTATTTTTGTTTGTATGTAGCTAACAATAGAGCTGTTTGAAGTGGTAACTTTGACTCTGACAACTGAATGCATTTTATTTGTTGTTGTCTTTTTTTTTAGATCATCAGGGTACAGTCCCCAGATGGAATGAAGAAAATTCCTTCCACCAAGAGGGAGACTGCTGCTGCTTTTTTGAAGAAGGTACAGAGTATAAAACATAACATCTTTGAAGTCAGAATGGGTCATATCAAATTCTCACATGTGTATTTTTTAGCCGTCAGAGGTCATCATACTGTTGTTTGTCACTCTAGCCTCTTCAAACCTTGAATTCTTTGGTTAATTTCAACAAAAAAACACATATTTGGTATTACCATACTTCCACTGAAGCCTCATATAAGCTTCACATGAACTTTTAAATGCATTTTAAATTGCACAAAATGACTGTGTGGACACACTGTGGATTTTGGCCTCCATCATTTACATTGAAAACACATTTGGAGGATCTTTTAATAAAGCTGTACAAGCACTGAGGTGTACATTGTTGTCATAAAGAACAGTTGTGTTTCCCTGGGTTTTTCTTATGCCTGCTCAGTGTTCATTTATGTATGAAGCCGTGCAGGCTTTAGCAAAGCAGGTCAGTACTGCAGTGCTCTTCTGGTTTCCACTATTGACATGTGGCTTTCCGGGGGGAATGTGTGTTAAGGGAGTGTAGTAGATGCCTTACTTTGTACCCTTGTCATCACTGCTTGACAGGTTATGGTTTACAGCCCAGGTACTTCTCCATGCCTTCCCACAGAGGGTATGTCTCAGCTTTGTTCTCTGTTCACACATGAGCACAAAGAAAATAATAATTACAAATGCATTTGAATCACGGGATTTGAAAAGCCTAAAATAGAAGCGTGTTCCAGCAGGCCGGTCACAGACAGAAGAGCATTGCAGCAGAACCTCATTAAAAATTCATGTATCTGTGTAGAGGCAGGATGATGTAGCCTGGAGATCAATGGAAGGAGTAGCGTTCATTCCCGACTGATGTGCAGCCAGCGATGGGTGGAATAGAAAACCACGGGTGAGAGGCAGAACGGACAGAGACTGAGGTCTGAGCACTGCGGGTTATATTTCTGCAGCTGAGGCAGAATAAAAAAGAGCTCAAAGCGAAATTCTGTCTCATACAGCTGACAGTGAAACACTCACCTGGTGCGCATTGATTATATCTTACACTGTGTTCTATTTGTGCGGCTTGAGAATAAAATAATGATTTTATGCTCAAAGAACTTGAATACTTGACTGTTCTCCGCTTAGTTTTGCCAACTCTGACCTTAAAGAGGAATCAATAACACACACTGTGCTAACTGTGATGCTGGCTTTACCTTGAAATATGCTACAAAGTCACTGGTAGATGGTTTATGATGGTCTGCTGGTTAAGTGGTCTTAGCTGTTTATTCTGTATTAAGTGTCATTAGGAATTCAGATTTAATGCTGAGATAATCGTCCTCTTCTTATGTGAACAGTACAGCTCAGAAGTACATTAAGCTCTTATTTACAGCTCAAGTGATGGGGCAAAATATAGCACCAGGCTGATTCTCTGCTTGATAAGCGCTGTGGTGATAAAAAAAGTGCCATGGGATACTCTTTCCAACCACCTCAGTGCCCTTAATAGCTTATTTTGGCTCACTCAACCCGCGACGACCTCATGAGGAGTTCCCGCAAGCTCAGATTCTCTCGTGCCAAGAGGCTCTCCGCTAATCTGCTTTGACTGGGCGATCGGGATCTTTTAAAGATTGGGACACCACGCACCTTTTTCATTGGCACATGTTGATCTGAATTGTCTGCTAATTGATTCTGAAGACATTTATACTCAGTGATAATCTCAGACTGTGTATTTTGACCCTCTCGACATCTAATCCATTTTGTGCATATGTTGATTTTTAGACAGTATGCTGATAAATTGTCAGAGCCTTTTTCAGCTCCTCTAAACAGCACATTACATATGTGTCTCTCACAGGTGGCCAAAGAGTTTGGATTCAATTCCAACGGGTTTTCTATTTACCTGAACCGCAACAAGACCGGGGAGATCCTTTCTCAGAACAAAACCCTCAGCCTGCTTAAGATCAAGTGAGTAAAAGCAAACCGTGTTGATCAGTATCAGATTTGGCAACTAGAAAAAAGTAGTTTCCTAGTCTAATTTTCAAAATGAGTTTCGCGAATCCTTTAAAAGATACACCAAGTAGTGTTTTCTTTTGTTTTTAATGAAGCCAAATTTACATCACGTGTGGCTGCTAGATGTGTCTGCTTCAATGAATGAAAATGAATCGTACACATTTTGCTAACACATCATCATCTAGTTATCAGTCGTAGCTCCTCAGACAGACTCATAAACACACTTTAACTCTGGCAGTGTTCATAGTGAAGTCATGTGTGACAGCTATGTAATATTTTTACACACAAATGGTACATTTACTTGCACTTCAGTAACAGGGTTACAGGGGGATTAGAGAAACCTGATTTCCTCTGGTAGATTTCTCTGCCATGTAAAAGCATAACTGAGATTCTGATCGTTTTTTTTTTACGAGTACGCATGTGCACAACAAAAGACTGCAGACAGAGAAAGCACAGCGGAGCAGCTGGACGAAAGGACCCTCGTATTTAAAATAATTTAATAACCACGGCCGAACATCTGATTGTTAAATTCAGACACTTTCATGCCGTCTGTCACTAATACATTCAATGTCAGAGAGACACGCTCACTGCAGATCAGTAGGGCACTGATCTGCTACATGTATCTGGCCATTTATGGTAACCAGGTTACAGTGTGTAACCGAGCAACCAGGTAACCTTGTTTTCTTGCCACCTGCTTTGTTTTTCAGCTCCATTTGAAAAACTACCGTGAAGCTTTTAATCATCTCATATCTGTTTGTTTTTTTCTGGCAGGCATGGCGACATGCTCTATCTGTTCCCTTCAGGATCCTCAACCTCCTCCGGGGAGGTTATGGACACGGCTACCCCGCACTCATCTTCATCACTACCATCCATCTCATCCTCTTCATCCTCCTCCTCATCGTCCTCCATGATCCCTCGGTCCTTCTCAGCACCCCAGGTCCAAGAGGATGAGATCGATCAGTATCTGACCAAGCAAGACGGCAAGATCTACAGGAACAAAGATCCACAGCTGTGAGAAAGAGACTCACACATGTTGTTTTTACACCAATGATTAAAAACAGAGATGAAGATAACAGATAAGATCCCTAAATGGTCCTTTTATTGTTACAGATGTCGCCATGGTTCCCTCGGCAAATGTGTGCACTGTGTACCGTTAGAGGTGAGAGAATCTGTTCTTGTTTTTAGTTTCTTAAACCTGAAAGGCTGCAATAATAGCACCTCTACTATAAGACAAATTTAACCTGATTTTATCAATTGAAGCTCTGGATTCTTTCATTTCCAGCCTTTTGACGAAGACTACCTGAATCACCTCGACCCACCGGTCAAGCACATGTCATTCCACGCATACATTCGCAAGCTGACCGGGGGAGCTGATAAGTGAGAATCTCCACCAATTTTTAACCTAATCTGTGTGAAATACACACGATCCATCTGTCAGATTCTAACGCCGCTTTCGCCTCCCGCAGAGGGAAGTTCGCAGCTCTGGAGAACATTAGCTGTAAGATCAAGTCGGGCTGTGAAGGCCACCCTCCCTGGCCAGAGGGGATCTGCACCAAATGCCAGCCCAGCGCCATCACACTAAACAGACAGGTACGTTCTCGATCCGACGTGTTTTTTTTTCGCCAGATCTGAAGACACGCGTGAATTAAATTTTCTCTTTTCTTCTTCTTCTCCCAGAAATACAGACACGTGGACAACATCATGTTTGAGAACCACACCATTGCTGACCGCTTCCTGGACTTCTGGAGGAAGACGGGCAGTCAGAGGATGGGATACTTGTACGGCAGGTACACCGAGCACAAAGACATCCCTCTGGGAATCAGAGCCGAGGTGGCCGCCATCTACGAACCCCCACAGGTGAGAGATTCCTTCTAAATATATCACCGTGTGCTTCGACTCTTCCAAGTCTTTTTCTTGATATGTTTAGTGTGCTATAATCGTCCTTCCATCTGTGAGTGAAAGAGCTTATTAACCTTGTACTAATTCTTTTAATATTGTCACTACTGTGTTTCAGAATGCCTCTCAGAACAGCCTGGAAATGTTGGATGATCCCAAGGCTGCAGCTGTGGATGAAATTGCTGCCAAACTGGGCCTGCGCAAGGTTGGCCCTTCTTTTCTCTCAGCTGCTCTGTTTGACAGTCATATTACATACTGATTGTATACAGTATATACTTATCTTCATAGTATGTCCCCTTGGTGCATCTCAAGTGGCTTATCCTCAGCTTAAAGGATGGGTTCACAGTGTTTCATGTCTCTTAAACCAACAGTCAGGAGTTTAAATAAATATTGAAACATGTTTTTCTTGCTGTAATCATTCCTCCTGTTCATACTGACCATTAGAAGATCCTTTCATAATGCACTTCTCCTTCTGTGCAAAAATGTACTTAAAAGTTTATCTGAAGACTGCAGCTCAACAGGGAAACACTGTCCGAGGAAACACAAAGAGGGAATTTGATGCTAAAAAGACTGTAAATGTGTCAGATATCCACTTGATATGACTAACTCAGACTGATGAAGCTGAATAGAAGCTTCACACAGACTTTAAATAACTGTGTGGACACTTACATTGAAAGCACGTTTGAAGGGGATCTTTTAATAGCCAGTATGAACAGGAAATGGTGCTGTATTTACTCTGTGTGAAGGCAATAACGACGACTTCAGAATGTCACCACCAGTTAAACCGAACAGAAAGACAGACAGGAAAATTTTGAGCGTCTCCTGGAGCAGTTTCACCACCATCCACTATTGCCTTTTATTATTTTTTTCCTTCTGTGAGCAGCTCCTCTATTTCCTTTGTGCATTGCTTTATGGGATTTGACACTTTTCCAGTATGAACACACACCACAGACTCAAAACCTGCTTAGAATCAGTGTGTTGTCTGGATTTAGGACACAGCTTGTGTTTCTCAGTGACCTTGATAAGCTGTTGTTTCTTACCTTGTTTTGTTTCACACTCATTGTTCTCCAGCTCTGTGACAGAAATGTAAACCCAAGGCTTAACTCAGATTCATATTTTTCCATCAGTGTGTTTCTAAACATTGACAGCTTTGGCACAGGAATTGGTGTGTAAGATAAGATAAAACTTTATTGATGCCCAGAGGGGAAATTCACATGTTACAACAGGGCAGACGAGGCAGAAAACAGACGAGAACTAAGAGTAATAAATAAAAAAAATAGAGGTCTATGTACATTATATAGACTATAAACTTTACAATACTTAAGCTATATATATGACCTGACTTGTGCATTGTAAAAATAAATATGTGCAGAAGTAATGGTGCAGTGATTCTGTCTTTAAGTGTCGGTGTGCAACAGTTAGACCAGCTGTATTTCTACATATTATAGTCTGTGTGCAATAGTTATAATTCATCTAAAAAATGTAATCTGTTCAATGAGCATTTATTAGCAAAACCTGAACATGCTACATGGCTAATGGAAAGCTACGCTATAAATGAACCTGATATATTACAGAGAATAGTCATCAAAAAGGAAAAAAGACCTTTTTGTTTTTGTGCAGGCTGATTTGAGTGTGAACAGCTTTTATATTTCCTGTCTTTGGTGCAGTTCCTCTGCACTGTTGTGGATGTTTGTGACATGTGGATTAAAGTGATTGATCAGTTTTCCTGTCCTCCGCCTTGCAGGTGGGGTGGATCTTCACTGACCTGCTCTCCGAGGACATGAGGAGAGGCACCGTCCGCTACACGAGAAACAATGTGAGGATGCAGCCGCCTCAAAGACGGATCTGTTTGCCAGACTAACATATACCTCTTTCCCCACCCGACGTTTTATCATCGTCTCTCCTTCTGTACAGGACTCGCACTACCTGAGCGCGGAGGAGTGCATCACAGCAGGATACTTCCAGAATCAACACTCAAACCCCTGCAGACTCTCTCGAGACGGCCAGTTTGGCTCCAAATTTGTGACCGTGGTGGCGACAGGTATGATTGACAGAAAATAATCTCTGTAACTATCCGTCTGGCTTCAGGGTGAAACTAAAATGATTATTTATACAGTATAGGGTGTGACATGTGGTACTAGTTAATGCTTGTTGATAGTTAGCTGAAATAATTTACTTTTTTTAATACGTATTTTTTAATTTCCTGCACTGAAGCCTTTCCTTTGATAGTGATTGTTAAATTATAACACGATGTGAAGCAAAAGAGGTGTTCTGCACTGACAGTAAAGCATTAGAGGAGACAGAAATGTGCCTTCAAAGGGTCCATGTAAGAGCTGCAACTAACAATTATTTTCATTATCTCAATTATTCTCTCGATTAATTGATTAGTTGGTCTATAAAATGTCTGAAAATGGTAAAAAAATGGTCAAATCAACAGTCCACAACCCAAAGTTATTTAGTTTACTATAATAGAAGAAATACAAAACTCACATTTGAGAAGCTGGAATCAGAGAGTTTGGACATTTTTTCTTTAAAAAAAAAAAAAAGACTCAAAACGATGAATATATTATAGAAATAGTTGATGATTACTTTTCTGTCGATTGTTTGATCGACTGATGGCTGCAGCTTTCCATTCCCACAAAAATCTGACAGATGACTCTTAGTATAGTAAATTAAGATTTGATCACCTGTCAAAAACAGCAGCTTATCTTAGTTAATAAGTTAAATATTCCTCTACTTTATTTTACTTTAAGTCACATGCTATTGAGCAACTTCACCTCTTATTGACCACATAGTTGCAGATACACTAATGTTAATTTCTTTTTATTATGCTCAAGCTTTTGACTTGTCTGTCTAACCCCTGAATTCCACCGCGTTCCAGCTCAGACGCGGCTGCCCGAGCTGATCGCGGCCACTCTAGTCAATGTATCCGATTCCACCGGGCGCGCCGCGGCGCGTTTCAGAAGCGTCCCAGAAGCGGCTCTCCGCTCGGCTGCGCTAAAGATAGGCGCCTCGTCCATTTTTTTATTGAAGCCGCATTAAGCAGCACAGAGCAGATGGAGCTGGGCAGCATTGAGCAGCCGGTCAATTTTCAAAATAAAACACCCTGTGCAGATTCCTGGTCGTATATCAACAATAAATGCAATTAAAACAGATTAATAAAGAAACCATTTAACTACGTAGCCTACTTAACCATAGCAGAAGCACAAAATCAAGGAAAATGACCAAATCAACGAAAGCTGAGCAAGTTAACAAAATTGGACAGTTTAATTGCCCTGCTACTGCAGTAATTATGGTAGCCTTAAGGAACTTTATCAGCTTTGACAAGGCTGCTGTAATTACTGTAGTAGGAGTGCAACTGACTTTAAACAGCAGAAGGCTTCCCCGCAGTGAAGACGCTCCGCTTCTGACACGCTCCCGGTGGAATAGGAGCAAAACCGTGTCGGAGCTGGAGCGCGGCGCACACGCGGCCGGTGGAATCCCGGGGTTAGTTTTTTTTTTTTTTACTTTTAAGTATCGACATGGTTTACTTGGTAGTTTTGAAGCCGGTGAAGCAGTTTAATCCAGGACAGACGCTCTTTGTTTGTTCTTTGGGATTCATGCCGTCTGTTTACACTTTCCTTCATTACAAACCTCCTCATATATTTACCCCCCCCCCCCCCCCTAAAAAAACATAACGCATAGCAGTCATTTGCATCGATGAGTAACTGGCAGCCAAAACTGGCATCATGGGTAAACATCTAACGCCAGCCAGGGGAAAGTCCATCTGTTTTTACTCTCCCTCTCTTATGATGAGTTTCATATGTGGAGCTGAAGAGGCTTTAGACAGACACTGAACACACCACACTGACACAGTTTGATAATGTTATAATAATCCTATATAGAATTAACCGTATTTATTGTATTTGAATATAAAACAGGTCCTATACTTACGTTATCAGACAAGCACACAACCAGCAAACAGAAACAACAAAACTTTAAGGCCAGACGATCAACAATGAGTTCATAAAAACTGTTACAGGAGTCATAAAAACATCTGATAATAAAGTTTTTTAAATCTGTAAAAGGTATGAAAGACTCTAGTTTGAAGGCAGTTTGCAATTCATTCCATTTAAAGAAGTTCCTGCAGCCGAGATCAGCGCTTATGAGATCTCCAAGGTTGAGTAGTTACTGGACCGTGTGCTGTAGTTATGTTAAGATTTAAAAGATTTTAATGATCTGATGACTGAGGTTATTATCTGTCCGTCTCCGTCTCCGTGCGCAGGTGGTCCAGATAACCAGGTGCACTTTGAGGGATACCAGGTGTCCAATCAGTGCATGGCTCTGGTGAGAGACGAGTGCCTACTGCCCTGCAAAGACGCTCCCGAACTGGGCTACGTTAAAGAGTCCAGCCCCGAGCAGTACGTACCAGACGTCTTCTTCAAGGTGAGACTTCATACATGTAACGGCAACCTGTATATATATCATTGCAGCCTGATATTATGAGTCAGTTCTTCCACATGTTAAGACTCTTTTTTCTTCTTCTTTCCATCCAAAAGGACAAAGACAAATTTGGAAATGACGTCACATTTCTAGCCCGGCCTCTTCCTGTGGAGTACCTTATTATAGATGTGAGTACGATGTGTTAGCAGATACAATGTTTATATTTAGATCATATAATGTGCTGACACCTGCCTTGTTTTTTCCTCTACAGATAACCACCACTTTTCCAAAGGACCCTCAGTACACCTTCTGCTCCACACAACGCTTCCCCATCGAGAATCGTGATATCCTCGGAGAGACACAAGTGAGTCATTTTTGAACAAACCGACTCACTTCTAATTCAACTCGTGTCAATGAAGAGATGAAAAAACAAAGACACATTTTGGGGAAATATGCCTCCTTGTCGTCAGATGGGAAGATCAATGTGTTCGGCACACAGAGAAATCATGTTTAGCTGAAATTAGCATAAAAACTGACTGCGTGGAAAAATAATAAAAAGCTCCAGGCCTACAAACAAATCCAAAGTTATCTTATTTATATGCTGTTTGGTGTTTAGTTCAAACATGGAAATAGAAAGTAGAACTAGGGTCAGTGATGAACAGTTTTTGAGTTGTGGAAATGCGCATTTCCCACTTTAGATACCGCTCGGCTAACAGTAGAGTTTAATGGATTAGTCGATCGACACAAAATACTGTACATCTGCACCTATTTTGATAGCTAAACAATCATTTAATCATTTTTTAAGGAGAAATGCCAAATATTTTCTGGTTCCAGCTTGTCATTGTGAAGATTTGCTGCTTTTTTTTTTCTTTGTCATATATGACAGTAAATCAAACATCTTAATGTTTGGACTGTTAGTCGGACAAAACGGGCAAATTGAAGATATCACAGTGGATGTAATGAATCCAAGAAACATTTAAACATTTCATAGACAAATGTCAGATTAATCGATAATGAGAATAATCATTAGTCGCAGCCGTAGCCTGGAGTAACACGTCCTGAGTCTTTGTACCACGGCTGTAGTCAACCAAAGAAAATATGTTAGTTCGTCTCTCCCGCCGCAGGAAATAATGGATTAATCCTGGAAAGCTGTTGATGTAGCACTTCTCTCCTTATGAAAATAACACAGAGATTATTCGGCCAATGAGAATTTAGTCGGACGAGAGCATATTGACCAACTAATCCACCAGTCGACCAGCAGACTACAGCCTTACTTTGTACTGGATGCATGAGGTGAAATATCTTATTTTAGTCACAACATCTCAAGGCGCAGTGTCTGTGGATGCACTTTTCATAGTTTGACAGATTGTTTGTGTCTGAAATTCACAGTTTCACTTCCCAGTAATCATCAAATGTCTCTGACAACTGAGGTCCACTGAGTTGTGTATTTATCGAGCACGTATGCAGCAACGAAAGAGAGATTAAAGTCTCTGTCTGTATTTCTCTCGGACACGACGGGTCACTAGTTGAGAAAATTAGAGTCCCCTCACGAAGCCGTAACCTCCAGAGGTCAGAGGACGTTATACATTGTTATTTATTTCATGTGTGTCTGCAGGATTTCCACAGTTTAGCGACATATCTGTCCCAGTGCACCTCCACGGCATTCCTGGACGTCGTGTCGGACTTCCATCTGCTCCTCTTCCTCGTCACCAATGAAGTCATGCCTCTGAGCGTAAGTCTTTACCTCCGAGCCCCCTTTTTTCTTCTTCTGGTGTCTCATTTGTTTTCCATTTGTAATGCAAGGAAAAGGTTAGAATATGGCCACATTCCTGTCCGGGTCTGGAAGCGTTTACTGATGTGAGGATGTTTTCACTCAGCGACTCTTTCATGTCGGGTAGATTTTCAAACTGGCTCGTGGCCCCCGTTTCATGACGACGTGTTTAGATAATAATGAACCGCTCGATCAGATTTGCAAGTCTTCTCTGAGCTCCAGATGTTCCAAACAAAAAGCAGGTGATGTGTTTTTGTGTTTTTTTTTTGTTTTTTTTTTTGCAGGACAGCATCGGGCTGCTACTAGACGCAGTGAAGACTTCTAACGAGGATCTAGCACAGACCTGGAAGAAGTCGGAGCAGTGGGCTACAATCGAGCAGCTGTGCAGTAAGTCGCCGCTGATCAATGACTCACGTGCTCAGTTTTACCTGATCTTAGTTCAGTTTGTGCACAGTATGTATCTGTTCTGTAGAGCTGAAACTAAATCAGTCGATAAGATGGCTGATCGACAGAAATTTGACGACAATTTTTAATTTTACGATTGTTCAAGTCTTTTATTAAGCAAAAAAAAAAGTCAAATATTTGTTGGTTTCAGCTTCTCAAAAGTGAGGATTTGCTGCTGTTGCTGTTTCATATCCTGGTTTGGGATCTTTTGGTCGTCGTGCTCGGCGATAAATCAAATTAATTTGATTAATTCACAGTTTGTCCAAGTTGTGAGAATCGAGTCATTACAATGTGCACGAAAAGGTTATTTTCAGTCAGGTTGTTGTGTAGGTGATAACTGGCTACATTAGATGTCTTATACATGAAGACTTTATGATGACAGTCAGTACTTCTGTCACTTTTGCTCATCTAGTTTACTCCAGCAGCCTTTAAACATGGTGATATTTAAATCATATTTAGTCTTTTTAAAGTGTGTTTTTTAAAAAAAAGAATAAAAATGCGAGTTGTATTTCCAGCCTTAGTTGGTTGAAGAAAACAAGCAGTTTGAAGCCGTTACTTTGGGTTCTGGGAACGTGATGAAAGAAAAAATCTCTAAATTTAAATATATCTGGTTTGTTGGTTTATAAAACGAGACATTTGAGGACGTTATTTTGGGTTTTTGTAAATAATTGACACATAAATCAATACTGAAAATCATTTTTTTTAGTTGCAGCTTTACATGTAAATAACTTTTTTTTTAGTTGCTGAAATGTGAAATATGTCGTTTTTTCCACTTTACATAGAGCTTCGTTAGCATTTGTAACATTTTATAGATCAAATGTTGAATCAGTTTATTGAAAAAATGAATCAGTGATACAGTTGAAGTCCTGATGTCCCGTCCTCTCCCGTCCCTCCAGGTACGGTCGGCGGCCAGCCCTCCAGCTCTCTCGGTTACGGGGCGATGGGCGGCCCCTCCGCCCCCGCCTCCTCCTCAGCCATGTGGTCCTGCGTCCACTGCACCTTCATGAACCAGCCTGGCACAGAGCACTGTGAAATGTGCAGCCTGCCCCGCAGTTAAACCCCCCCCGCCCCTCCGCCACCACCCCACTTTTACACCCATCCCGCTTCCCACGCTCCGCCGCTAGTCCCTAATCTGATCCGGCCCCGCCCAGCCCTCCTCTTAACTTGCCAATGACATCACTGCACCTGGACCAGCTGTGAGATTTGGATGCCCCTCCCCCTCTTCCCTCTCTTCCCCTTTTTTCTTTCGCCTCACTTCGAAGCCTCTTGTCCTTCCCATCTCGCAGGCTGCTGTGACGCGCAGAAGGATGCACTCGTTTACATCAGTAAATAAAGTAAAACCAGACTGTGTTTCTTTTTTTTTTTTTTTTTTTTGTATCCCTCCTCACAGCGGCTCTTGTGAGTGGTGGCGGCGGCATGAGGAGGGGTGGGGGGGTGGGGGATACGTTTAGGTAAAGCACTTTTGACTGAGGCCCCTTTTTCCCGCTCAACCCACCACCACACCCCCCCCCCCAAAATAATCACCCGCCTCTTCATGGCTCAAATAAAATCCTGCTGTGACTCAGGACAACAGCAACAAGACTCCAGTGTGTTTTGGATGAATCTCTCTCACATCAGTGCCCCTCTCACTCTCACACGACGTCTTCTGGAAATCTTGCTGTGTATAAATACATTTGAGGAATGATACTGTTTATTTAATTAAGCTTCTTTTTTTTTTTTTTTTTTTTTTATCTGATCGTAGCGATACCTTAAAATTTTGATTCTTCAATGTGCTCAGTCAGGTTTTTATAACAAGCCGCCCCCCTCCCTCCTCTCTCTCTCTCTCTCTCTCTCTCTCTCTCTCTCTCTCTCTCTCTCTCTCTTAAAGTACAATCATCGGTCCAATCCCAGACGACCTGAAAACGCTGAGAGCTCCACTTATAAGCAGACAGTTTATATTTTCAGTATTAAATTACTTTCAGAAAGAATTCGACGAGGCAAACGGCTACTCACCTTTAACAACGTGCTGCTGGCGACGTTCCTTTAAAAAGTGTTTCCTAAACATCTTTTCGCTGCTTCGTTTGGAATTGTAGCTTTCAGATTTTGGTGGTTTTGAATTTGAGCAGGCACAATATGTAGCTTATTCTATCAGCTGTATGTCCCCCCCACCCCCCCCCCCCCCCCCACACCCCCACCCTCCACCCCCCTCGCCGAGGACACCGTCACTTATAATCATTGTTACTAACTCGCACTGTTTTAGTCGTGAGGTGCTTCTAGAAACAACTGGTGCTCACCACTTTTCTTCTTTATCACTCCCTACCTGTGGTTCTTCTTCTTCTTTGGTTTCTTGCTGGCGGCGGTCCAGAGGAACCAGACCGTAACCAATGGTTTTTTTTTTTCTGCTGATGGGCCCCGTTGGATTCTTTTTTTTTTTTTTTTCTCCCATCACTCAGCCTTCAAAGACTTTGCTGCTCAGAGTGCAAAAAAAAAGGGGTCGAAGGTCACCGCAGGGAAAGAAAAAGACGCCTAACGTATCGCATGTCTCATCTGATGTCTGCGCTGTAAATCTGCAGGACAACGACGATGATCAGTTTTCTTTTTTTTTTTTTAAAAACAACCTTGAAGTGAGCATCACATTGTGTCTGTTTGATTTGTTGACTTTCAAGCATAAACCCCTGAGCTTCTTCTTCTTCCAGCAGAACTTTCTCCAGTTAGCAGTGGTGTTAAAAAAAAATAAAAGGGTCTGAGCCTGAAAACAATGTGAAAAGCACTTAACTCTCCTCTAAAGCACTATAAAAAAAAAAAAGGGCCACTTTTAAAGGGTCAGTTCACCCAAATTACCTTTAAGAAAAAAAAAAAATCCCCAGAAAATCATCACTTACATCTATAAGTTGTATTTATCCATGATGGCAGTTAATCTGTCTCTTCGCTCTCTGCCTCCGCCTCGGTCCGATGGACGTGTGCGGAATTTAATTCGTGGTGCTCACAGTGTTGAAAAATATACATATATATATATTTAAAAGATCCAGCTGCCAGCAGATTCCTTCGGCAGAAAGTAGTCGGTGAAAACCTTTCAAAACATGAATAGATACAACTAGTGTAGGTGTTTTAGTTTTATAATTTGTGTGAACTAACCCTTTAACATAATACAGTCAGTGAGCATTACAGGATGTTTGGTTAAAACTGGTTCCTTTTACTTTATTTTATTTTATTTTATTTTATTTTTTGTTTCTTTTGGATTTTCAACAACATTGGGACCAAAACTTGTGAGATCATTTAAGTCATGAAAGTTCAGTTCTGGTTTCACATCAATAACATCTGGTTAATTTAAATTTAATTTGAGCCGCTCCAATCCCGAAACAATGTTTCCAACAAGCAGTACACATCAGCTGTTGTCCTCACACAGTCAGTTGTGTTTTTAAAACATAGTGAGATGCAAGGATGATTTTTGGTAGCATCACCTTTAGTCCAGATGTAAATAACACAAAATATCTGCATATAAAAGCTTAACAGAGCATCTCTAATATCCTATTTAACTGTAACATAATCAAATATTGTATTGAGGTTTGTGACCAAATTGAGCATGCATGACTTGAATGCATTTATAATTTTTCTATTGCTCGTTATAAACTTGGATTATTTAACACATTTGGACATTTCTAAAAAACAAAACAAAAAAAACAACCTCTTGAATCTCTTTTAATCGACGTCCTCGATGTGTTTTTTTTTTTTTTTTTTAACCGCTGACTGATGTCGACCGACAACTTTCACTTTTCATCTTCAGTTTTTCCTCTCATAACTTTGTGCACTGTTATATTAAATAGTTTCATGGGATTTTTTTTTTTTTTTTTTAGCTTAAAGGACGATCAGGAAAAAACTGAGCGACTAATCACTAGATACTGACGGGTTGTTGCCGGGGGAATCGGGGGCCTCTTCGGTTAAGAGCGGGGCTGCAGATCAGATTTACTATTTATGAGACGTTTGCTTCTTTGTAAAAGCTTGACAGTAATTCCATTGATGAAGTGAGAATATATTTTTTAGTTGTAGATTAATTTGAAAATGCTTAAAAGGAGAAGAAAGAAAAAAAAAAAAAAGTTTTTTTGTTTTTTTTCGCCCGGTGATGATGATATCTTTCTTGCCCCCTCCCCCCCTCCGCCCCCCCTCCCTCCCCATGTGTGAATTCTTGAGAGCGATTATCTGATGTCATGCTAATATGGACAGCAGCGACCTTTTCTTTTTGTTTTTTGTTTTTCCTTTTGTATTGATCCAGGGGCCCGTTTGCTGAGCAAGCATGCTCTTGGAGTCACAGCAGGTCCTCGATTTCCACGGAGGCAACTGGGGACCCCTGAAAGTTGTATGCTGTTGACCTGGATTTGAAACAAAACAATAATAAATAAAAAAATAAAAAAAAGACAAAGAATTCCTGTTGCTGAGAGAAACGTCTGATTTGTTTCGGGTGTCTGGTTTAATTCAATAGAAGCAGTGAAGAAAGGGAATAAATAACAAATGCAAACTCAAAGATTAGAAAACTCTTAGACTATATGGCCAAAAGTATTTGGACGCCCCACCACTTTTCTGCTTTTAGAGCTGTTTTTTTTCATTTGGGTAAAAGCCTTTAGTGTCAATTAAGGGAAATCTTAATGCTACAGCATACTGGGGCTGCAACTAACAATTATTTTCATCATCAATTATTGTTCAAATTAGTTTTTTGATCAATCGTTTGGTGTATAAAACCTATGAAAATACTTTTTAAAAAGGTGTCGTCATCAGATGTCTTAAGATGAGGAAAAGCAGCAAATTCTCACATTTAAGGGGCCTGAATCATAAATCGATTATCAAAATAGTTGCCAATTAATTTCCTTTCAATCAGCTAATCGATGTATTATTTCAGCTCTGCAGGATGCTCTGTTTTAGACAGCAGTGTGCTTACATGACACGAATCCATGTCCATAAAGAAATAGTTTAGAGCTGCAATGATTAATTGATTAGTCGATTGACAGATAATTAATCAGCAACGATTTCGATCATTTGTTTTAAGTCACTTTTTAAACAAAAATGCCAAAAAATTAGCTGGTTTCAGCTTCTCCAATGTGAAGATTTGAGGCTTTTCTTTGTCGTGATAGTAAACTGAATATTTAGTTTCAGACTGTTAATCAGACAAAACAAAACCCTTGAGGACGACACCGTGAGCTCTAAATACGACTACTTTATAGATAAAACGATTCATTGTTAGTTGCAGCCCTAAAACGGTTTTCCCAGTTCGGTGCTCTGACCCCCGTCCATCCGACACATTTGAGATGAACTGGAACACTAACTGTGAGCCAGACGTGATGAAAACATCCCTGCAGCCGTGTTCCAACATCTGCCGGAAAGCCTGAAGCAGCAGATTAATAGCTGTGTTGTGGAATTACACATCCATACATTACACATCCAGTTACATATGGGGGCGTAATGTTCACACGTCCATATACTTTTGGCCATGCAGTGTATCATGAAAGCAAGATTTTATTTACAGTTGAAGATATGAGGTAGCACCCATAAAAATGTTCTCTCTCTTCTCTCTCTGTATTTATTATTATTGTTATCAGCCTCTTCAACTATTTCTACAAGTGAAAGCATCAACTAGATTCTCTGATTCTCAAATGTGAATATTTCCTGCTCTCTTTAGTCTTCTGTAGTTAAACTGAATATCTTTGACTGTTCCACGATTGACATTTTTCACATTTTATAGAACAAACAACTGATTAATTGAGAAAATAATAATCAACAGATGAATCGATAATGAAGATAACCATTAAATGCAGCCTTAAACTAGATCCTTTCAAAATAAAATCATTACATCACATGTTCCAGTATATTAATCCCTGAAGTGAAGAACCTGTGTATTAATTAAATTAAATTAAATTAATATCTGTGGTTTTAGGATGACATGTTCCAACAGTGCACGATTGGGCGTCCGTATACTTTTGGCCATATTGCATATTTTGAAAAGTGGACAATCGTCTCATGAGACTGGAATTCAGCCTGGTTTTCATCATCATGTGCTCGTCAAACACCAAATATATCAACATGAATACTGGGTCAACAGGCTGCTGCACAGAAATATTATTTTATTTTTACACAGCTGAACTACAACCGAGGTTCGTCCTGTTGTACATTAATCTCCAGGATACATTCAGATTTCTGCTGATTTATTGTAACTCGCCTCACTGTGTGGACTGAAATAAATCTTTTTACAAGCTATCTGAGCATGTGCAGCCCAGTGAGTGAGCTGCAAAAACTCCCCGAATGATATTCTTTTAAACTAGTGAAATTTGATCATTTCAAGCAAAAAAAAAGACTTAATAAGTTTTGTTGAAACCACTATCAAACATTTAAAGACTTTAGGCTTCATATAAGAAATAAACTGTCAGTTTTAGGGAATATGAATGTACATGTATTTGACTGCATTAATTAACAGTATATCTTATGTTTCTAGGTATTTATTAGATTGTTAGCAAAACCTCATGATGGAAAACATTTGATTAAATAAAGATAATTACCAAAAAAAAAGAGATGAACCGTCAGAAACTAATGTTAAAGATGCTTTAAACTAAACTGGCCTTAATTCAGCTCAGTTTAGCGATTAATATTTTCAAACATTTTAGTTTTGTTTTATTGTTTTCTCACAAAAAAGAGATATAGCGAGTATCACCCGATGATCACAGCCTAAAGAATTCACAATAACAATATTATCACGACATCTATAGAAAATGTATAAAATGCTATCAGTCAAAATCATCTTTAACTTTGTGTTTTGTCCCTTTTTCTGGCAAAGTAATTACACTCAGAATGAAGGTAACTGTACTAAAGAACACTTAATGGATAGTAATAAACAAAAGATCCATATTTAAACAATATTATCATATGTGTATTATTAACATGATATCAAGATTTCATCTTTCAAATGTCACGATTATCACCAATACCGGTATATCGTGACGCCCCTTGTCTGACAATAACTGTAATCCTACAGTGCTTCTGATGCTTGACAAGATTATTTGTCTTTGATAAGAACAAATAAGACTTTTATCCTTTTTTTGCATCGTGAGCCTCATCATCTCAGACGACGGCCGGCCTCCTCTGGACTGCAGATGGACAACAGATGAAGGAATGTGTAAGTTCGGACGTGACCGTAAAAAAAAAAAAAACATCAAACACCTCCGCTGAAGGTCCCAGAAGAGTCACATTCTCACATTACAGCGTTTATAATTCATATACTGTACATGTTCTTCTTTTCTTTCTCTCTGTGGAAATGTTGCGCATCATTAAGTGTTTGAGTGTTAGTAGGAATGATTTTAAACCTTTGTTGCCATTTGCGATGCTCTTAAAGTTTCAACAGGTTCTTGTTTGACTGTGATCCAGCTGAAGTCATGACATACGATGCCTCGGATGGGAGTGGAGCCTTAAGACCCTCCTTCCCTCCCTCCTAATAATAATCTCTTCAAAAGAAACTGGAACTGTTTGACTTCAGGCGTCTGTCGCTGCAGGTCGGTTTGATTAACGTGCACGTTTCAAATGCGGTTTATAGCAAAAAAAGATACTCGTGACGTGTGTTTGTTCACAGATGAAGGTGTGAGGATGAAGACTGTTGGACTTCTGATCATCTTCTCGCTGACTCTGTGTGCTGCTCAGAAACAGAAGATAACTCAGAGACCAGAGTGGGATTATAAGAATGAAGGTTGGACACAACATTTACTCAAGAACCTTTACAGTACTCGTGTATTTCCATTTTTTAAGGTTTTTTTTTTACTTTTCCTTCACCACATTTCAGAGAGAAATATTGCAAAATGCTTCTAAATCTAAGTAGCCTGAGTACTGATTCAGTGTTTTGTAGGAAAAAAACTGTCCACATGTCAAAGTTACATCTGGAATCTGCTATACTTTAAGATATGATCAGTGAAATGCTGTTTTAACAAAAGTTGTATGTAAGTTAGATATCTAAAAGATTTTTAAATGTAGTTTATTTAGACATCTTTTGACTTGCAAGTCATCTAATCTGAAGTTACTGGAGTTACTGGAGTTACTGGTTGCTTTGCAGATTGCAGGTTTTAAATTCAAATTCAGAATTATATCTTCATCAGTCTTCTCTTCTGCTCCTTCCTATTGAGTATTGAGTAAAACATTGAGGCTACTCGAGGTCGGGAGCTTTACTTGTGTATATTTGCATTTTTGGAGAAATATTGCAAATACTTCCATATCTAAGTCAGCATTGATTTGGTGATTTGCAGGTAACAAACTGTCAACATCTCTGTTTCTTTAGACGTCTAGGTTACATATAACTATTGTAGAGTTACTGGTTACTTTGCAGGTTCATTTTTTTACATTCAAATCCAGAATTATAACTCAGATCTTTCCTTTTTTTCCCTGTCTTCTCTTCTTCTCTTCTTCTCTTCTCTGCACCGAGAAAATTCACAAAACTGTAAATATGAGATAATCACCAAATGAAATATCTAACCCCTATTTTCTTAACTTTGGATACTTGAGTTGTTTTCTTTTAATTAACATTGTAAATGTTTGACTTTTTCATTTTCCTCTGGTGTTACTGATATCAGATTGGTTGTTTCTTCCACCACTTGTAGTTCATTTATTGCCCTTTTTATGGAATTTTCGCCTATTTGGCCAAATGTTAAAGCTTATAACAGAAGAACTGTAAGGTCGTGATGTATGTATTAGGCTTCATTTGACAAGTGACATCTTCTAGTTTCTGGAAATGTGTTTGTTTAGCATGTGGCTAAAACACAAACAAAACTACATCGGTTCAAATAAGACTCAGGCCTCGTTTAAAATGAGTCATATTTGAATAACAATAATTAGGACATGCTTTTATGCCAGAACTATGCAGAACACCATAAACCTTCTACATCTTGTCAACCTGTATACAATCCCAGACCTCTAGGACTAACCTTATGGGAGCTAGTTATTAGTTTGTGGTTTCACTGGTGTCCCTGAACCTCTCCAGTTATCTCCAATTGACCAAATTGTGCCATTGATCATCTTTCTTTTAAACTTTTTATCATCTCTTTATTGTCTTTCTTTGCCTTTGGCCGCCATCTTTTTAAGGTCAGATCTGTTTTCTGTTTCACATCTTTGTTTTGTCTGTCAAAGCACTTTGTAAACTCTATTTTTAAAAGGTGCTATATAAATAAAGATATTGTTGTTATTATTATTATTATTAATAATAATTGCTTTGACTCATTACTGCGTGATGCTACCACTTACAACTGGCTTAAGTGAGTCACCGGCGACCCAGTGGATGTTAAAAGGTTAAATTGTGATTTTAAAATAGTATGTTTTTCTTATTGCCTGTTGATAAAGAACACTCGCAGCACCTTCACTTATATTTTACCTGCTGTGTTTTTACTCACCTGCAGCTGAGAGAGTGAACACCAGAAGTTGCGCCAACCTCACACTGGTTTTAGACAACTGGAAATACGCCATCACGACTCAGGTCAAAGATCTGCTCCTGCATGACCACAACACTGTGCTGCCTGACTACGGGCGGTGAGGACACATCCTATTCTCACTTTTTAACCATAATCTAATGTTTCAAGTCATTAAACTCTAATTAAGACTGTTTTGATCCATCCCTCAGGATCCAGCCTCTGTCAGACGCCTTGGGAGATCTCTACAAGGAGTTCAACGCCCTGAAGGAGCGTCTCGCCGAGCTGACCACCAAGTTCGACGGGGTGGAGGCTTTCGTGGACGGTGTGAGATCAGGGAGGAAGCCTGCACCTCCCCGAGCTGAACCCAGACCATCAGGGTTGCTGTCAGGAGAGGCGGAGGCTGCTGCGAGCAACGCAGGAGGTCGACCTCTAGGGAGGAGAAGCAGGGTCGTAGTTCGGAGGATCAAGAAACCTTCATAATCCTGTTTGTTTGGGATTACAACGTCTTCACATCATAATCTCCAAATGATTCAGTTTAAAGAACAATTTCTCTGCAAACTTCACCTAAATTCAAGAACAGGGTATTTCTAAATGACATTGTGTAAAACTTCAGGACACAAACTCTGAAATATTAAAAAAAAAATCACAATTATTCTATGAGGATTGGTGAAGATTTAATTGTCACAATTGCAATAACACCTAAATAATAACATTTCACTGTTGAATTTTTTGGTATCTTTTAGGGGAAAAACAATCCCACACTGTTTATTTTATATATTCATCTTTTCTTACAGGAATGCTTCTCATAAACCACCCACATGTTAAGATCATAAATGTTTTACATGGACTGACCATCTAATGTTCTTGGATTCGAGTATTTAACAGTATTTCATCTGGAGACACTGTTATGTCCTTTTTTCACCACTAGATGGCGCCCGGTGACAGTGTGAGTTCTCACGTCTGTGACTGTGGGTCTTGAAATCTGTGTAAATTTGTGGATGAATCAGCTGCAGTTACACTTTAGCAAACTGTCTTTTAATATGCTGCAGTCTATTGCCATGTTTTACCAGAAGATGTCATATAAAATTGAATAAATTCATTCAGGAAAACAACTTTTTGCAACAATGAAGCTTTCAGCAGCAGCAATCACACAATAGCTATTATTATTAACATTATATTTGAATTATTGTATTTTTTTTATTATTATTTGTCACATTAGTAATAAGAATAATAACTTGTTTTGGTTATTTGGCATTTGTATTGTGTATTTGTATCAAATGTATATATATATTATTTGCCATAATGTGCAATTTTGTTTTTCAATTTGTATTTTTTTTTTCCAACAACATTTCAATAAACTCTACACTATGTTAAAGTCTGGTTCATTGTGCATCATTTGCTGCCACATAAGCACCATACATGAGTAAAGTACTTGCATTCCACCACTGGCATCATAAAAGTATAAAACACAAGGTTTCATTTGAGTTTTGTTATTTAAATTGTGTCAAATCTTCATCTGAAAAGTAACTAAAACTGTTAAATAAATGTAGTGGAGTAGAAAGTACAATATTTCCCTCTGAAATGTAGTGGAGTATAGGTATAAAGTAGCATCACATGGAAATACTCAAGTACTTCATAACTGTATTTAAGTACAGTACTTGCTGACTTACTCTGCTGACAGATTATAATAAAAAGCGTTCTGCGTTTTGCGGATATCGAAAGCGAACACCTGAACGCAGCATAAGTTTCTTGTTTGATGAGATTCTGAAAGAAATGAAACTGAAACAGACGTTTTTCATTTAGGGACCGTGTAGAAATTACTTACAAAATTACAAACGAGGAACCTTCTGAAATTATCATAAACTCACCTGAAGAGTGTTAAAAGACCAATAAGTCGAGTCATATTTGACAAATGAACACGGTTTACTTCAAGAGCTAAATTTACGTAGAGAGATAGTAGCTAGTAGTTGGCTAAAGTAGCTAAATAATTTGTTGACGTTCCCTAAATGTGTGGGCGGTTACAGCTGGTTTCCAAACAAACAGTTCTTCAACATCTCACAAGTTACAGCTGACACATCTATAAACTGTCCGTGCGAACTTGAGAACTGAAAAGGTGAGCAAAGACAGCATAACATGTCAAGTTATCTTCTTCTTAAATGCACTTCATCGCTTGTACAGTACAGCTAGTGCACATTACTGCAACTGAACAGCATTATTTCCTGATCTATTGTAAGTACAATCGGCCTTAAATGTTTTGCATATGATTTTTTTTTATTGAACTTTGTCACTAAATAACACCTTTGTGTTCAAGTGAAAACCATCTGAAATCAGCTCAGATGTTAATTGTCATATTTTTATTGTGTATTTGCATCTGTATTGGCGGCTTTATTGGACTTCACGGTGTTTAGCTATGAATCAGTTGATTAACCGATTAGCTGATCATAAGGAAATGAATTGAAATGAATCACCTATCAAGAAATACAAACATTTGCTTCTAGATTTTGTTGTTTTTTTTGACATTTTATAGACAAAATAATGAATCAAATAATTGATTATGACAATAATTGTTGGTTGCAGCCCCAATGGTGTTTATGGTGGTTGTATTTTAGCCCACAGTATGTTGTAGAATTATATATTTATGATTGAACATGATTGTACAAAGTCCATCCGGAAGACAAACAGTCAAAACTGGGAACTAGCTGTAGCAACGTTTCTCATTCAGCCACTCCCCCTCTGATTATAATCCAACTGACTTAACTTGAACAGCAAGATATCCCAGATATGTGCAGACATGAAGGATGTAACAACATGTGATTTTATACTCAGACACAGATAGCTAACAGGGGAACAGGGACTCCCCCCCCCCGGAGAACGAGTCCCTTCAGATGGAGGAGGAGGGAGGAAACCGCCACAGTGCCTCTGGATCTCAGGTGGAAACCAAGGAAACAGAGGATGTTGCATCCAAAAGAGCCCGAAAAAGAAATGAGGTAGGAATTAAAGGACGGGTTCACAATTTTTCAAGCAACAGTCAGGTGTCCATATGAACAGTGAAAGAGGTTTTCCTCGGTGTAATCATTCCTCCTGTTCATACTGGCTATTAAAAGATCCACACAGTCATTAAAAAGTCTCTGTGAAGCTTATATGAGTCTTCAGCAGTCTGAGTTAGTCATATCAAGTGGATATCTAACACATTTACAGTCTTTTTAGCATCAAATTTTGTGTTTCCTCGGACAGTGTTTCCCTGTTGAGCTGCAGGTGGAAGTATAGTAACAAAAAGAGGAACTTTGGCACTAAAAAGACTGTAACGTTGAAAGATATCTACTTGATTTGACTCATCTGGACGCTGAAGCTTCATATTAGCTTCAGATAAACTTTTAAATACATTTTTGCACAGAAGGAGGACTGTGGATTTTGTCCCCCATCACTTCCATTGTAAGGTCATTATGAAGGGATCTTCTAATGGTCAGTATGAACAGGAGGAATGATTACAGCAAGAAAAACAGGTTTCAATGTTCATTTGGGCTCCTGACTGTTCCAGCTGTCAAACTCTTTCTACTCATCTTATATTTGTGTTAAAACCTGATATGTGGTCCACAGTGAGAGATGAAGTTATGTGTATTTCAGGAACAAAGACCAGGTGATCTCAGCAGGAAAGTTCAAGACAAGGAGAAGAAGAAAAAGAGAAATGAAAGAAGAAGAAAAAATAAAGCCTCAAACTTAAAAGGTGTCAAAAGTGACAACACAGAGAAGGACAAGATGGAGGCTGTGGAGACGACAAGCAGCCAAACTCAGGAAGGTTCATCTTTAGAAACACAACATGTGGAAGCCCAGACTGACGTCAGTGAGAAGTCAGAAGAAGGTGGAACACAACACCTCAAAGATGCTAAAATGGTACAAGCACAGACTCAAACCAAGAAACATAAAGGCAAAGACAAAGTCACACAGACTCCCGTTGTTGTTCCGTGTAACAAGGAAACACAGACTGAAGCTTCTGACTTTATTGTGCCGAAACAGGACGACAGCACTGAAAAGACTCAACATGGCCAAACTCAG
Source organism: Thunnus albacares (assembly GCF_914725855.1). NCBI lineage: Eukaryota > Metazoa > Chordata > Actinopteri > Scombriformes > Scombridae > Thunnus > Thunnus albacares. The sequence goes on along the minus strand of NC_058125.1, from coordinate 25,461,378 downwards.
CCAGGTGACGACAGTAACGGGAATCCGCAGGTGCAAGATGACCAGAAGGCTTCTGTCCCGTCGGAAAAGAAAACTGTAGAGACGAAGCAAAAACAAGAACAACACACGCCAGATACCCAGCGGCAGGACGACGGCTCTGCTGAAAATAACAATCCAGATAAAAAGTCATCAGACGTAGATTTGAAGCAGGAAGAGAAACTTAATAAAGAATCTAAATCTAAAGAGGAGAATCCCTCTGCAGGGGTCTCAGGTGATCCCGCAGACTCACAAGCCAAACAAAAGTCTTACGCCAACGCTGTGTCTGGAGAGGCGAAGAGTGAGAAACAGTCCACAGCAGATAAAACCACAAAAGCATCCCAAAGCAAATGGTAAGAGCAATATAATAACAATTACATTAAATACTGAGGTTAAATCTTCATTTTAAACTTATTTTTGTTTCTCCACAGTGATCGAAGCCCAGTGAGACCTCCACCTTCTGGTCCCATGTTCACCTTTCACATCTACGCTGTTCTGGACAAGAAGTTTAGATTCAACCAAGAACACGACAAGCTTGTGTTGTATTGTGGAGAACAGTCTTTCCACCTTGATGTGACACATTTTGTGTAAGTATTAATTATGTTTATACGATTTAATACACAGCAGTCAGAAAGCATTAGGACAATACATGTCTTTTTTATAATGGCTCTGTATACCAACGCTTTAGATTTAAATTGAAACATGGCCTGAAAGATTTAATTTGCGGGTGTTTACAATCACATCAGATGAACAGTGAAGGAACTGTAGTTAGCATAATTCTGGTTTATTAAAACTGGTGTCTTATATTTGTAGTTTTGCTAATCTTTTTTTTTTTATCAGTTATGATAATACCCATCAGACAGGTTGTGAACCAGCCAACAATTTATCCAGATGATCTAAATCATTAATGTGGAATAAAGGCAATAGCTCAACTCTTGACCTTGGAAACAGAAGTTGACACAACGATCTTAACACGCGGTCAATTTAATATGGAAAATGGAACATTTAAATGGAAATTTAAACATCTACATTCCGATGATGACTGGGCAAAATCTGTCTGCTGTTGAAGATAATGTGGTATGATCAAAAGTTCCAGAACAGCTACTAAATTGACCTTGAGGCGAGATTGTTTTGTCCACCGCTGTTTCCAATGTCAAGATTATAAAAAGGAATACAAGAAAGTAGAGAAGTACAGAGATGTATCAATAAAAATCTTATTACTGTCCTGATATTTACTGACTGAAGTTTTCAGCTACAGTAAAATTATCATTATAACAAATATTTATTATTTTATGTTTAGTGGCCAAAAGCAGGGAGGCTACCTGGTAGAGGCAAGTTTTTCCATTGAAGAAAGAATCTTGCAGAGAGGTGCCTGGTTTTCCTATCGGTATGGTGTAAAACAGCGAAACAAAGAGATACTAGGAACTGCTGAAAGGCAATTTCTTAGTCCACCAGATTCCAACATTAAAGGTAAGGCTGTTTAACTTCAGCATGTCAACACTCGACTGTAGGTTTGTCACATAAACTGATTATGTACCTGCCTGTGTTACATCTAGAGTTGCACCTTTATGAAGGCTTCATTAGTCGTCTAGAGGTGCAAAGTTTGTGGCAAACTGGCCTTCACATGGTCGGCTTTAGGACACCAAAAGGTGTGGAGATTTCAGACACCTGGGAGGCCTCAGCGAGAACTCTGCTGAACAGAATCTTCCAGAAATGGTCCCCGTCTGACAAACAGAGCACTACAAGCCTGTGTGACAACTTGTGGCATTATATGAAGAGTCTTGGTTCTGCACACACAACTGTTGTATATTCAGACAATTCACGACCTCCCATGGTCAAGGTTGGTGCAATAAGAAGAGTAGAATTCAAAGTATTCATTATATATCACCCTCAATATTCCTCCAGTAACCAAATCTTTTTATTTACAGGTATCAGAGCTGATTTCAGAGACTTTGGTTCAGATATTAAGAGGAGAGCCGAAGGAGAAATTACCGGGCGGCTGCAGGGACACCAGTCCTCTTCTTCTGGGCTTGTCTGTTTTCATGGTTACCAATAACTGTAAGATCAACCTTGGAGTGAGAGGCTGGGCTGACCTTTGTCGCCTGGTGTCCTCAGAGACCGCAATGGACGAGAAAAACCTGGAGGGGTCGCGCAGTTGTTACCAAAATCTACCATAGTAAGTCTGCAAAAGCTTCAAGCCTGACGGATAAAGTTAAAAAAATCTTTATGTCCACTCATCAGGTTTTTTCAAAGCTTTTAACCAAATCTTATGGTCTTCCTCAACAGTTAAATTGTCACGGAGATACATATAGCTCAGTTGTCTTCATGTCACTTTGGTAAAGAATCTAAGTATAGAACAGACCAGTGGTATATGTTGCCAAAAACCACATGTGCTTACTCAACCAATATAGTTAATGATAGTGGAGGTAATAGCAGGAGGAGTAATACTGGGGTTTTCTGTCCTTATCCTAAAGTAAATGCTTATCTGCTGCTGTATTGGTTGGTAAAATTTCTCCCATGAGACTTGAGCACCATCTGAGTTCATTGGAGGTATTGCTCTTGAATGGCAAAGAACATGTTGGTTTGTTGTTCCTAAAACAGCTAGGTATGTTACAATCCGGTACACCGATAGATGACCATTTATCTTTGAATTCAGACAAAAAAATCTAGGATCATGTTTCAGTTTTTTGCAGACCATTTAAAACAAAATACACTAACATTAGTAAAAAAAGGGGACAGGATGTAGTATTTTATTTGTATATTAACCAATATTTAACAAGCTGTGTCCCATTTTTTGACAAGGTAATATTAAAACAGAGAATAATACAAAACAAGGCCAAGAAGGAAAGCTAATAACTGTGAATAGTGAAATAGAGCTCCCAGTTCCCACCTGTAAGCCCACTAGCCATAAAAAATGTATGACTAGGTAACATGATAAGTCTGTAAATGTTTCCTTTATTTCCTCCACATTTATTTATTAATACAAGTGAATAATTATGTTTTTGTTTATCCTCTGAAATCATTTTTATAGGCTGTTTCAAAACAGGAGGGGACATAGTAAATCTATCAGTTGTATTTTAATGAAAAATAATGGATTTATTTGTTGCCTACCAAACCTATTGTGTAATTTGAGTGTATGTAGTGTATTGGTAACTACAGCCCTGTGTAGTAATAGAAGTGCTCAGGATAGTACCAGGAGTATTAGTCTGAGGTATTGATGTATAACCTCATATAACACATCTTCATATCACTCTTGTTTCTCCCCTCAGCATTGTGATGGGTTTGATGAACGCCTGCGCGCAGCATATGGTGTCTGAGCTCGTCCTGCTCGTTCCTCTGCTGTTCAGACTCAGACAGTCAGGAGCCGACGCAACAAAAGTGGGTCCAACTGTTGAAGAAGAGAACTGGTCAGGACTTGAACGAGTCCACTTCAGCAGGTTCAGAGAGAACATACAGTCTCACCCTGAAAAAAGACAGTGAGTCTCTCTCAAAGCAACCTGAACTTTCTTTTCCTGGAATGATGATCGCTTTTGTGTTGAAACAGCTTTTTTTTTTTTTTTAACAGGAGAATGATGAGTTTGATCAAGACACAGTTACCTATGGCTAAAGAGATGCCTCTGCTTCTGATGGGCTGGTTATCTCTGGTCGCGTTTGAGGATCTTCCTGAATTCTCAGACCTGACAGGGATCCCTGCAGAACACCTGATCCAGAGTCTGTTGTACAGGCTCCGAAAATGTGGAGAGCTGCAGGATAACAACAGAGCACAGGACAATGTGAAGGTAGAAAAATCTACAAATGACACATATTTAACATGTAAAAGAACACAGTTTTATCTTTAAAATGATTATTTGTGATAATCTTTATCTGTTCTACATGCAGCATACTCAGAAAGCCTTGACCCATATACTGCTGAAGGTGGAGAAGGAGAAGGACAGGTAATCATACCTGAAGTATACTTCAAATCCCACTGATTCACTCTGGCATTGTGCTCCCTTTACTGTTTGCTTTGTGTCTATAGAATGATTGAATGTGGAAATATGGAGCCAGCCTTCAGGAGCAGCATCAGTGTAGCGAAAGGCACGTGCACAATTGCACGACTGGTGCCGTGGTACGAGGCTGCGGTCCTGTCCTACCAGCTGGTGTTGAGGATGGCAGAGATTTTGGATGTTGCGCGGAGAAAAGAGGTATAACTCTCCTCTGCGCTTTGACTGTCGCATTATAAAATGGTAACTTTAATTTACTGTTGTTTAATTACTTTTGTGCCTCTTAGTCCTCAGATGATGAGTTTGACGCCTTAAAGCAGCAGTTGTTGAAGGAGCTACATCCCGTGCAGCAGGGAATCAGTGAATGGAGAGATAAACTGCTGCAAAAACCCCTTCTGGCAGCATTGAAATTACTCACATATCCAAAGGAAATTGAGGTACATGACAGACACAGATCTCAGACTCTCTTCATTTAATTGACTTTAGCTTAGTTTTATATTTTCGGATATTAGCTTTTCTGCAGTCTGGCTGAGTATGAGATGAGAGGATTGATACTATTCAGATATGAGATTGGTATCAATCCTCTCTTCTAACTCTTGGTTGGAGAATGAATAAATGTATTTCCCAAAATGTCAAACTATTGCTTTAAACTGCAGATTGTATCTAATTTTCCTGTTTTCTACTGATGAAAATAAATAGATAATTTGACTTTTAAAGAAAGAACATAATAATGAAACATGTTTATGTTCTGTAATTGTGCAGATGAACTAGTTTCGCTTGTGATAATAAATACTGTGTGTTGAATTATCAGATGTGGGACGCGCTGCTGAAGGTCCAATGCTCTATTGAAGAAGTTTCCTCTCAGTGGCGGCAGAGCCTGAAAAAAGACCTGAAGAAAAGGATATCCAAGGTGTGAATCTCTTTCTCTTATTTTTCCCCATTAAATATGACATCTGAGGTCTGGTTCAGGTCTTCAGTTCTGGTTTGGTTTGTTTCTCTTTGCAGGCCGATGATGAAGATAAAGTACTTGTCTGCTGCTTTGAGTCGTCCTCGGCAGCCATAAAGAAAAGCCATGAGGATGTACAGACCTGTTTCAATGAGCTGTGTCAGTCTGCTATCAAGACAATCTGCCAGGTACAGGTCATATTATTACTGTTTTGCCTGCTGCTGGGGCTGCTTCGCTGAAATTTCGTAGGAGGCGCTATTCAGCCAGTTTGCATCAGTGATGGAATATTGTCATGTTGACGTGTTCAGGCCGGGACTCTTATCAAACATGTAAAGTTTGGTGCAGACTGGAGCATTTACAATAAAGTTATAGCAACTTCCTCTGTCATAGTGAAACATCAAACCTCAACGGTGTGAGGATGAGAATTTTCTGCAGGGTGAGACATGTCTGTCTTGTTCACACCTTTGTCATCAAAATTATGCAAGTTTTGGGCCCATTCACTTGAATTTCAATTAGTAAACAAAACTTTTGATGAGTTTGTGTGTAAAACAAATTAATTTCCTAATTTTCAGCAAGTTTATTTTTAGAAAAGTAAAGACTTTTAACCCACATGACCTGGTCAAAGTTTGATTGACATGTGTACTGTCAGGTGTGTAGAGACAATAAGTAACTGCAGCTGGACACAGAAAAATACTCATATATTTGAATGGAGAGTGTGAGTGAACCGCTAGGTGCTCGGGCCCTAATAAAGGAAAAACTGCAGTACAGAGCTACAGATTTTAGTTTTGATTTTATTTTTCTTATGTTCAGAGTGCATCCTCAGTCACAAGAGAATGTTTTATATTCATTTTCTAAAGCTACAATAAGCAACTTTTGCTTTGAGATGAGAGTTCAAAACTCCTCACATCCAACTGACGTTTTTGTTTCACTTGTCAAATGTGTTTATTGAATTTTAAGTTTTCCATTTCACAAGAAAAGAAAGAGAGATTTTAAGTGAATTACCACAATATCACAACAACCATCATAGCTTGGCCTTATATACTTAAAATAGACACATCCACATTCAAATGTCCGAGAAAAATGGTTTACACATTTTGTTAAAATTAACAGTCTTGGAGTGAATTACACAACTCAGGAAGTCCAGCTCCAATATTATCCTAAACTAGCCAGAGATTGTTTGAGTACTTACTTATTAGTTACGTATATTATTATCTCTGATGTCCATTTTCAATCATAGAAAAAAAACCTGCTCCTTCTTACTCCAGAACTGACCTGAGAATCATCACATTTTCAAAGTAATCCAGTTATAGTTGTCTATAGATCCATGGGTACTGATGGATAAATTATCAATAGGCTGAGGTTTGTTGAAGTCAAGCGTCTCTTTAATTCAAACAGAACACATGTTACAGACACAGAGAGTCCGCAGAGTCTCCGTGGAGAATTCTGAAGAAGAAAAGAAATTCACTGGTATATATTGACGGCCTTGGGAGGCACCTTTGGTTGTTTACAGATTCCTGCCAGACCTAGACAAAGCTTTACAGAGCTCTCCCTTCCACATGATATCCATATGACTCTGTCCCTCTTTTACCCTTGTGATCCTGCAATCTAATATACGTACATATATATATATATATATAAATATAAAACCATACATGGTACACAATGTTTCTATCATTTCCCTTCTGTTTATACAATGTGAAACAAATGAATAAAATTCAAAACATAGAAAAATGTGTCATAAGGACTAAAGTAAGTAAGTTTTATGCATACACAACATACATAAGAGTATATCAAATCAATATCAAAACCAACATAAAGGCAAACAGGAACTTCTAATTGCTCATTTAGCATACTTTTGGTGCCAAATTTTAATCAAAAATGTAAAGAAATGTGGGCAGTTCTGCAATGTGATGCAGTTGTCTCAGTTTTGTCTGAGGGGCCCACAGTGTTGGAGTTTGAAAACCACTGATTTAATCTTTTGACTTGACTTGATTTATGCACTATTCATCCACACAGTTTGACAGCATTTATCTCTTTGCATGAAATTCCCTCTTCCAGATATTCATAGGCTGTTACTTCTCAAAAGGTTTATTAAAATGTTTACTTTATCCGAGGAAATTAGGTAAGAATTAAACCCCAGTATTTGACAGAGTGATCACAGTGCATACGTTCATGTTTTTAGAGGGAGAAGGAGGGGGACCTGATGCGGACTCTGACCTCTAAAGTGAAGGATCTCCCTGATGTCGTCGTGTCTGCTGTTGTTGTCGAGTCAGCAGCTCGATTCGGTGACAACACGGTAGTCCAGCTGCTTGATCCGCAATCCGCCATCAACCACCTACTGTCTCACGGTACTTTGTTTTGTACTTTTGTATTTATTTCTTAGTTACTTTAAGTAATTTAGTCAGTGTTATTAATGCTTTATAATGGTCTCAATGTCGTTAAGGCCAAGGAGACTGGAAGTCAATCCAGGTGGACGACACTGCAGCGGAGGTCGTCCACAGATGTGTGACTGCGCTGAAATCTCTGGTGGCGTCTCTGCTTCAAGGAGACGTTCCCTTTGGACACCTGCAGACCTGCCTGAAACATAGAGAGCAGTTTAAGAGACTTTATCAGCAGTGTATGAACCTTCACAAGCATTAACATCACTATTAACATCAAATTTGTACCCCTAACACTTAAAATCATGATGCATAAGAACACACGGACATCATAGACACACTGTAAAAATCTGCAGAAAAGACATCAGTTTTTTCTTCAGTCTATTAAGGATAAATATCAGTAAAACATAGAAGAAATATATTCCTTATAACTTGAGATCTTGGTTCATTTTAATCAAATTTATGACTTTACTATAAGTAACACAGTTGATCTTTTCACTGCTACATCGATGCCTCAACTTAATTATCAAAAATAAAAAAAATAGCTTCCCATTGTAGTTTAAAAATTATACTTAAAGGGTATAAAAAAAAGAAAAAACAAAGAATATACAGTATATACATATAATATTATATAGTTCACAATGTTCTGTGATGTTTTAACTAACACAGTCTCAAAAAAAACATAACTTGTTAATTAATTTTAGCTGTTTAATATCTTCCACAGACAAGAAAAACAACAAATCTGAGTCCATCCCTGTCAATGCGGAGGCTGTTCTGGCTCAGAGAGAGAAGGATTTGAACTCTTTCATGCAGCAGAAACAGCAGATGGACAGACTAATAAAGATGATAAAGGTTGCAGAAAGCATCACAGGTGAGTATAACTAGAACTTGAATTATGTTAGATTAGAGAGCTTTAGGTTCTGTATCTGTGGGTTCATATATTGTTTTCTTTGTTCTTCCTTAAACCAGTTCCTGAGATGTCAATCCTCGAGCAGCAGCACAGTGCAGACCTGCAGACTGTGAGCCTGAACAAACTGGTGCTCGTTCAGTCCTTTGATAATGAAGGGAAGTTGAGAATGTCAGGTCCTCAGGTCCTCTGGTATAACACCAGTATGAATGTCTTGAAAATGGCCAGTCAGATGCTCAAGCTGCAGCACAGCAACCTGATTCTGTCCTCCTGGGTCAAGAGGGCTGGAGATTTGGCATCAGCGAGGCAACAATGCTCAGGTCCTGTTTCTGTAACCCTAAAAGATATCTGCAACTACATCTGGAATCCACTGCTGGCAGATTTCTTGCAGCTTGGTGACAGCATTGCAAATGCAGAAATCACTTTCAGGCAGCTCGATCAGGTTGTGTCGGAGTCAGACGACAAGGGAGACGGGAAGCTGATGAAGAGGGAGTTGAGTCTGATGTCAGAGATGCTTTGCGAGTTGGGAGGGTTCAGACCTGAGGAGAACTGGGTGGAGCGGAGACTTACTCAGATCCAGGAGTATCGACAGCTCCACGAGGCAGCGGCTGCAGCCAGCGCCATGCTGAAGATCGCTGAAAAGATGAAGCTTTCTGGGAACTTCACAGAAATTGACACTCTCAGCCAAGTGGTGAGACTCATGTGATCTGACATTAAATTAAAATTACAGTATTTACAATGAAATTCAGTTGTATTTATTAGTGGGCGAGATGAAAGAAATTATCTTCTCTTCTGACTTAAGAGGAGGCACATATTAGTACATTTAAATATAAAATAGAAGTGACATTAAACACATATTAAACCGACACACTACAGAGAGTAGAGACAAAAGTGAGTCAAACAGAAAAAATGGGGAAAACATACAGAAAATAAAAAAAATCTTTCTAACTGAAGCAAACACACTTTTTCTTACAGGTACTTTTCTTTTTAAGCAAATGTATAATTCTTGTCTTATGTGCATGACTGTTTAACAGAAAGAAAACACATTCAAGCAGAGGAGCCTGGGTTCCCTTACTGATGACCTGTTACGTGCCAAAAAGCAACTCTCCGCAGTCACCAAGCAGCACACTTCCTGTCTGGAAGAGTTTCTAGCGAGCCAAACTCTTGTCAGCTGGGTCAAAGAGAACCTTAAAAGTGAGGGACTCACATGAAAAACATAATTTGCTTTAATCAGCTGCTCTTTTTTCTTGGCAAAAACTGTCTTGCTAACTTTTTTTGTCCTGTGATCAGATATGAGTGATGTGAAGGTCTATGTTGACCTGGCCTCCATATCTGCTGGAGAGAACGACACAGAGATCGACCAGGTGGCCTGTTTCCATGACGCAGTGATGGGTTACGCCCCTCTGCTCTACTCGCTCTCCCCTAAAGCCGGCTTTGAGGAGTTCATGAAATGTGCCGGTCAGGTGTGGGAGACCCAAAATAGAGATGAGAAGCTACCGGACAAACTGGTATTTACTTCTGTCTTATTTGTAGCCAGTATGTCAATCCCTGTTGCTGCTGCCAAGTGATGATGATGCTGGTTTTGCTTTCCAGAGAGAGTCCAGTCGATTGCTGAGCTGGCTGAAAGGACTGAAGGAGACCCACGGCTCTGTGGAGCAGTCCTCTCTCTCCCTGGCTTCATCCATTAATGATTATGGAGTTTATCACATCGGATGGTCTGATGAAAACACAGAGAGGGTACGTGGACAATCTTCCATTAAATGATATGTCAAAGATAAGATAAACACAACCAATATTTCAAGATATTTTGAGATGTTTTTGAGAGACTTTCACTCGTTTGCAGAGATGTCTAGAAAACATGGTGAAGGTGACAGTGAGACGGGACAGAGAGGAGAAGAGCTACAGACTTGAAGACTTGCTGGAGCTTCAGAACAAACTTATGCTCATGTCGTCCAAAGGGGAGCACGGCAGAGAACAAGTCAACAGGTTCACAGAGGTCAGTGGCTTTTATAAAAGACTATTATGAATTTAAAACTATAGTGCGTAACTTTATGCAAGTAGAAGGCTCATACAGTGGTGAGAGGTTTGTTAAGTTATGTTCAAACTACAACAAAAATGACTAGTTAGCTAGTTAAAAGCTAGCTAGCTAAAGTCTATGATAATTTATTTTCTAAAGTGATGAAATTACTGTAACTTTATTGAGATTGTCATTATGGTGATTGAACAGGACAGAATCCAATGTACCAGTCTTAGCATCTAAAAGACACATATGACATCAAATTACAATATTTTAAAGTTGCATTTATTGACACAGAAACTCAAACATTGTCACCAAACATTTATCTGTTTAGACACCCAGTAGATACATATAACATATATATAAGAGTACACATATTGATTTTTCTTTTAGCTCTGGGTTGGTCTATACAAATCTCTGACAAATATATACAAATATCTCTTTTTAGCTGCTAAATGTTCAACTTTTATCACCAGCTAGTCTCTAACTTTGTCTCTTTGCCATTTGGTGCTGAGCAGGTAGTGTACAGAGTGTTTTAAGAGATATGAAAATACTTTGATTTGAATAATAATTTCCTGATGTAAAATCCGTTTTAAGTTGAGCACAGATGAATGTGAAAACAGCCTTGTAATGACAAACACTGCACATATATACACAACATCTAACTGAAGGAACAAGAAGAAAAACTTGAGTGGAGGGAACTGTAACTTTTTGAAGGAGGGGGCTTTCACCTTTTAATAAATATGCAGAAAACCAAAACAATGAGCCAAAAAAGCTCTGGAGATCTCAGGGGGGTGAAATAGTTGGCACTGCAGCTGTGGCTCAGGAGGTAGAGTCCACTAATCGGAAGATCGGTGGTTCGATTCCTGGCTCCTCCAGTCCACATGCCGATGTGTCCTTGGGCAAGATACTTAACCCCAAATTGCGCCTGATGGCTGAACCATCAGTGTATGAATGTGTGTGAATGATTAGTTTCCTCTGATGGGCAGGTTGGGACCTTGCATGGTAGCACTTGTACCCATTCAGCGTATGAATGTGTGTGAATGAGTGAATGTGATTCGTAGTGTAAAAGCGCTTTGAGTGGTCGGAAGACTAGAAAGGCGCTATACAAGTACAGTCCATTTACCATTTCACTTGGTAACTCTTTCACCCCCCTGTGACACTTTAACCAAAGAAAGCTAAAGATTTCAGCTTTAAGCCCAACGTGTGTGGTTTAAGTTACCCTTTTTAGGTTAACTGTATAAATCTCTACACTCTTGTCTACATGCACTGTAGGTTTTCGAAGGAGTTCAGAGACTTGGCACTATCCTTCTTCAGATGCAAACATCCGGCAACATTCTCTTCAGGGAATGGCATGCTCAGGTCCAGTGCTGCCCAGAACAGCAACCGTGCATCAGAGTCATCTTCTTATCCCTGATGGGTCACGAGATGGTGTACAATGGCGAGGTGACGGAGCAGCTACAAAAGCTTGCTCACTCCATGGATGAATGTCAGAAAAAGTGGCGCTCCTTCATCAGTGAGATGCGCTCCAACTTCAACTTGCTGAACCACTACACCTCAGAGCAGATGGTGTATCTGTGCCACTGGATACACAAAGTGTGTCAACGGCAGGCCTCAGTTCCTCAACAGTTATGGCATTTGCTGTTTCCGATAAAGCCCCAGTGCACTCTAGCTGATGTCAGAGCCGCTTACACGAATGCAGCAAATATAACTTCAAAGGACGATGAATTGGAAGATGCTGAGTTTGATGACGAAGATCAGTATAACGAACCTTCTGTGGAAGTAATCCCAGCTTCACCAACACACAGTGAAGAGGACATGAAAGAGGCTAAGAATTTGATTGAATTTTCCTCAGAGGATGAAGATGATGACACAGAGGGCTTAAGGAGGCACGATGAGGACAGTCTTGAGAGCCTCTGGAAACGATTCATGGAGGACATGCCACAGTACCTCACCGAGTACTTGGACATCTCAACTCTGGCCCACTTCCTCTTGTGCCTCGCAGACATGAACCAGCAACATATGATCAGGAACTTTCCATCGGTTCTGCAGGAGGGAAAACCTAATCTTGTGCTTTGTCCCAGTGCAGAAGTTTTCACGACCACCTTGTCGTTTTACATGCAAAGTCCAGAGCAGCCTCTGCCGTCTACTGATGAGGTTCTAGTCTGCAGAGAGGAAACATCAGAGGAGGAGGTGGAGATCTTTCTCCGTCGAGCTCTCAGTCAAGGCTCTAGACAAAACTGGCAGAAGATATATTCTCTTGTCAACGCAGGGCTGCTTGGATATGATGTCAGTGTGGCGTTGGGGGAGCTCTTTGAGGGTCTTGAGAGAACTGCCAACCCGCATTACCGTTTGGTAATAGTCAGTCCGGTTGTGCACCAGCACAGATACGTGCCCTCGTTCTTCAGCAATGACAAAGTACAGGCTGGTGTGAGTCTAACAGCAGAAACTGCCAGGAAATATCTACAACACCACTTCGCACAAAACCTGCACCCACAAAACCCTATTGCGATGGTTTCTCCACGTCAGCTTTCAGTGTGGATGGTGTCATCTGTACGCCCTGCAGTGGGTAAGACTATTTCGTTATGTTTCATTATTAAAATATTCATACAATAGAGGCAAGAATATAATTTGTTGTTTAAAAACTGTATTATGTGTTGTTGAATGCAGCTATTTTTATATTTTTTACATGTTTAAGCCCCTGAACATTTCAAACATTTCTGGGTAAAATTTGCAAAGACTGTAGATATAAATGAGCACAACCTTGCTTTATGATTTTGCATACAGTGCCGCTAAATAAGAATTGACATTGGGTTGTTTTGAAATATGAGGTGCATGCCTGGAAAGTACTGAAGTGCAAAAAAAGTGTTTTTTTTCTGCTGAACTGACGAGAATTATTAAGTAGCCTGGTGACAAAAACATCAGTGTTTAAACTACTTTTGGTTAAACTTACAACTTTAACTCCTTTGATTAGATAATGTAAACTGATAAATATAATATTGTATAGCCTACTTAATGTTATAAATTTTCATTCCCTACTCCCATATTTTGTGCCTGTGAACAGAAACACCTTAAAATGCATATTGCTTGAGACCAAACGTAGTTTTTGGCAGAGCTGCTTTCCTTCTGTTCAACTGGCACTAAGCCCTGGTGCAGCCCTTTAATAAGTAACAACAACTGAAATTTTTACTTTTAAGTGGCTAAAATCGAGCTGCAAATCCCCCCTAGTGGTAACATCAAAACTAACTACAACTATGCCATCTGAACAATTTAAACAATGCTATAACTATAAACTTGGGATTTTTAAGTTACAAAGTTACAACACTTTAATTAATTCATACAATAATTTATATCCTCTCCTATCTTTTTTTCTATCAATAGGGAAATCCCTTTATGTTGATCGTTTGTTTGAGAAGTTCCAGCAGAGATCTCCCAGTGCAAAACACATAAGGATCAGACTGATTGAGCCGAGCATTGATATAGACTCTTTGATTAAGAGTCTATCAAAAAGACTGGCATCCTTGAGAGAGCAGGACCCTGTTCTCCTGCACATTGACACCGCTGGAGTAAGTATACGCGCATTTATCTCTGCAGTTATAGCTATATTTTCTGTTGTTGGTTGTACTTTAGAGTGTCTTACTTTTCCCTTTTGTTACTTGTCAGGTTCGTTCAGGTCTGGAGGAGCTGCTGTTCCACTTGTTGGTCCTGGGCTGTTTGAGTGACAGTCATGGTTTTCTGTGGAGGAGAAATGTAGCTCATTTGATCACAGTTGAGGTCCTGAGAACGTGCACATCCCCTCAAAACCAGCCAAAGCAGGTAGCAAAGTCTTTTTCAGATCATATTCAGTATGGGTCAGAAAGTAATAGTAAGTCTCAGCTGTCAATAACAGCATATTCTCATATTTTGAATTACCCATCACTAGTAGCATCTAGGAATAAGTGGACAAAGTCTGCCACAATTGCATTGCCCATTGATGACCATGCATTATATAAAGCCTATTTTTTATGTAGTAAACAAATGCCAAACCAAATTACAATCATACATTCCTTGAAAAAGCTTACAAATGCCTTGATATCCAATAATCTATGTAAACATTTATAGCCCTTCAAGGTCTCCTAGATCTTTATATCAAATTAATCAAATGCCACTTAATTCGCTATCTGTGTTCTAAATCATTACATTTTGTCAACTTCAGTCTTTTATGGATTAAATGTAGTTTTTTACCCCTCAAGTTACTTATTTCATTCATATTCCACCTTAATCAGAATATGAAAGGGTTGGGGAGCTTTTAAGGCTTAAAATTAAGGGGTTTTGTTCTTTTGTGAATGTAAAGCCAATTTGCAAAAATGACTAAATTTATCTAATTAATGATTTGCATCTATGTGTTCGGTTTGCTCACACAGACAAAGCTCGGACTTCTTGACATTCTACCTACCATCCAATGTAAACCTCCAAGAGAGGTGCTGGCCACTCGTCCGGTGTCAACAAAAGAGATTGATCCACTCATAGATGAGCAGGAGTTTTGCAGTGAGGGGATTCAAAGACCCTATCAGTACTTAAAACTCTACAGTGACAAGCAGAATCTGGATCGTTTTAACTATCAGGAAGGATACAGGATGGGGAGTCACATTGATTGTCTCAATCACTTTCTGGCACACTGTGGAATGCAAGATCCATCTTGGGCAGAACTGAAGAACTTCTCCTGGTTCCTCAATGTGCAATTGAAAGACTGTGAGAATTCAATTTTCTGTGATCCAGAATTTCTGGCTGACCAGCTGCCTGGCTTCAAGGGCTTCATTGTGAAGTTCATGATTCTGATGGCAAGAGATTTTGCATCGCCATCTCTGAACACATCAGATGAAAGTCCCATGCTGCACATTCTGGAGGATGACCTTCTTGACCGTCTGAAAATTCGTAAGCGCTGGGAAAATGAGTCTCACCCATACATTTTCTTCAACGCGGACCGGTTCTCAATGTCTTTCCTTGGCTTTAACGTGAGGAGAGGTGGGAGGCGAAACACACTCAATGCAGTTGATCCTCACAATCCAAGGATCCTGATAGAAGATGTGATGTCACAAGAACTATTTCAAGGTTTGGAACGGAACAGGATCTCTCTCACTGAGGACTTTGATCAGTTGACCCGGCCAGACAAGATCAAAAGGATTTCATGCGTTGTTGGTGCAAAGAAAGGAATCATGGACAGAAATTTTGATCCAGACCCAACATATGAGCTCACTGCTGACAATGTGATGAAGATGTTGGCCATACACATGAGATTCCGGTGTGGAATTCCAGTTGTCATCATGGGAGAGACTGGCTGTGGAAAAACACGATTGGTCCGTTTCCTTTGTGCTCTGCAGAAGGACGAAAGACCAATAGAGAACATGGTACTTGTCAAGGTTCATGGTGGAACTACAGCAGAGATGATTTACAGGAAGGTGAGGGAGGCAGAGATGCTCGCTGAGAGGAATCGTGCAATGCACAAACTAGACACCATTTTGTTCTTTGATGAGGCCAACACCACAGAAGCCATTTTTGCCATCAAGGAAATCCTGTGTGACCGATCAGTGAAAGGGAGTCCTCTGAAGGCAGACAGTGGCTTGAAAATAATAGCTGCTTGCAATCCTTACAGGAAGCACTCACCTGAGATGGTGGAACGTTTGGAACGTGCAGGATTAGGCTACAGAGTAAAGGCAGATGAAACAGCAGACCGCCTTGGCAAAGTCCCTCTGAGGCAGCTGGTGTACAGAGTTCATCCTCTGCCTCCAAGCATGGCTTCCTTGGTGTGGGACTTTGGTCAGTTGAGTGATACAACTGAACTTTCCTACATCAAACAGATTGTCCAGAAGAATGTTGGCATCCATCATTTGCCAATGGCCTGCAAGGACATAATTTCAGATGTTCTGGCAGCCTCCCAGAGATACATGCGGTCTCGAAAAAATGAGTGCAGTTTTGTTAGTCTCAGAGATGTGGAGAGGTCTATGAAAGTGCTAGTCTGGTTTTACCAGCATAGCGAGGTCCTTTTCAACAACTGCTATTATCTCAATGAGATTGAGAAAACACTGAAGTGCTTGATTCTTGCAGTTGGAGTCTGCTACTACCCGTCTCTGGTGGCCAAAGAGGAGTACCTCTCTGAAATTTGTAGGTTCTTTCCAGACCCATTCGACTCTTCACAAGAATTGCAGGAAGAGATTTCGTCATGTCAAGACTTCTTCCTTGAGAACATACAGACAAGGGAGACCATCGCAAAAAATGTTGCCCTTAAAGAGAACGTGTTTCTTATGGTGGTGTGCATTGAGCTCAGGATCCCGCTCTTTCTGGTTGGCAAGCCAGGCAGCTCCAAGTCGCTTGCTAAAACAGTGGTTGCTGACGCTATGCAGGGCCAGAACTCCCACTGTGAACTATTCAAGGAACTCAAGCAAGTTCATATGGTCTCCTTCCAGTGCAGTCCTCACTCAAGTCCTGAGGGCATCATAGGGACATTCAGGAACTGCGCTCGGTTTCAGAAGGACAAAAACATGGATGAGTATGTATCAGTGGTGGTGCTTGATGAGATAGGACTAGCAGAAGATTCTCCTCAGATGCCCCTGAAGACTCTGCATCCTCTCTTGGAGGATGGTTGCATTGACAATGACACGCCAGATCCACACATGAAGGTTGGCTTTGTTGGCATCTCCAACTGGGCTCTTGACCCAGCGAAGATGAACAGAGGAATATTTGTGTCCAGATGTGATCCAAGTAAGAATGAACTTGTGGAAACTGCCAAGGGAATTTGTTCATCCTCCAACCAAATTCTCCTGAAAATCAAACATCTCTTCCCACCTTTGGCGAAGGCCTTCTTGAGTATCTGTGATAAGACCTCAAAGAATCAGTTCTTTGGTCTAAGGGATTATTACAGTTTAGTCAAAATGATTTTTGCCACGGTGAAATCCTCACAGCAAGAGCCGGATGATGGACAGTTGGTAGAGGCCATTTTGCGTAACTTCAGTGGACAGCCAGAGGATTTTGACCCAGTCATATTTTTCAAAGAAGTTTGCCAAAACCTTGAGGAAATCCCCAGACCAAGCACCTTGCAAATGGTGAAAAAGAATCTTGATCACGACGCCAACCAGGAGAGCCGTTACCTCCTTTTGCTGACCACCAACAATGCAGCTCTCCATATCCTTCAGCAACAAATCTTTGCCAAAGGAGACTATCCACCCCCGGAAATAGTCTTTGGTTCGGGATTCCCAAAGGACCAGGAATATGCCCAAATCTGCCGTAATGTGAACCGGGTGAAAACGTGCATGGAGACTGGGCGTACTGTCATCCTCCTCAACATGCAAAATCTTTATGAAAGCCTCTATGATGCCCTGAACCAGTACTATGTTTACCTCAGTAAGCAGCAATACGTTGATCTCGGTCTTGGCTCCCACAGAGTGAAATGTCGTGTCCATACAAACTTCAGACTGGTGGTAGTGGAGGACCAGAAGAAGGTCTATGAACACTTTCCGGTGCCCCTCATCAACAGACTTGAAAAACACAGGGTGGATCGGAGCACAGACCTGGAACCATGGCAACACAGGGTTCTCCACAAACTGAAGGAGTGGGTGAAGGAATTCTTGGGTGAGGCCTCAGAGGATTTCAAGCTGTCTGACATTTTTGTGGGCTTCCATGGTGATGCCTGCGCATGTGCTCTCTTGCAAGCACTAGAAAAGAGAGTGCAAGAAGTCGAAGACAGTGCTGTAAGACAGCATGAACAGGATGAAAAAGATGAACCAAAGGGAAAACTTGAGTCTAATTCTAACGAACATGAAGATGCAACTGTTAAGGAGGATGACCAGCTGGGTGATGCAATGGACATAGAGATAGATGGAAAAGAACAAGAAATTGTGTCAATGGAAAAGATTGATGACGAATCCACTGAGGTATGTGATGACGAGAACAAAGTGATGTCTGAGGACGAAGAAGAGATGGAGACAGAAATCGAAGTTGGGTCAGCTGGGGAAAATGAGGAAAAACAAGTCTTTGAATTAGCCAAAGTTCTCTTGTTGAACTGTGCCACCCCGGACGCTGTGGTGAGGCTGAAGTATTCAGAATTAGCAAACCAGGAGAAGGACAAACTCCAAAGATTGTACTTTGAGCAACAGCATCACCACTCGCTCCGGGATTTCCTGGAAGATTGCCGGCACAAGCATCAGGACTCCAGCAAGTTTCTAGAGGTATGCCACAAACCACAACTCAAACTTAAATTTTCATTGTTCCTTTATAATCATCACAAATTGTTGACTTTATTATCCACTTTGTGATTTTGCACAGATCACTACATTCTCCAGCTTGTTGACCAGATCAGATGTCAAAGTAGTAGCTCATGCTCTTGGACTTCACACAGACAAGATCCTCCTGCTCTCGCTCCACCAGTTTGACACTGAGGTCTCCTTCTGCAGCAAGATACGGTAAACAAACTATATAAATAATAACAGCCTGGCTTTAATATCATTTTTGGTCTTTTAATCTTTCTCTTACTGCCTCTTCTGTTTCAGGGGATTCCTTCAAGATGCTGGCCACTCTCTTCACATTCTGTTAATCCAGATGGACCTCGAGGAATCCCAGTGCAGTGATGAGCTCATAGCATCAGCAAAGTAGGGCTCAATGTCAGGATCCTCCTGAACTGTGATTACATGAATGCTCAGTGGAAACAATGACATTACAGCTGTTTCAGGTGTGTTTATAATTCCATCTGCCTCCAGATATTGCACCATGAATTACCTGATGTCACATGATGAACAGACGTGTTGGGTGATTTTCATTGTGAAGGTTTCCAGGATCGCAAGTCAGTCACAGTACATTGGTTTCCAAGGAGGTTAGTATTCATTGGAACATACTGAATGTTGTAATGCAGCTATTTGTATACTGTATTATACAAAAAGATTAATTCCATGTTTGGTCTTATGCATCAAAGGAGTCTGGAACTCGGTGCATATTGATGACCTGAGAGATTCAGAGGACATGAGCCTGAATTTGTTGGTTTTCTGTGGGACTCTCATCAGCAACCTACTTAACCCTGCACTGTCAGGTAGAAACTGTACATCTTCTGAGCATTAAGAAGTGTGTTAAATAGGAATAAAAGTGGTTTCCTTTTTCTCAAGGGTGCAATTTGTACATAACATAAACAGTATTTCTTGATCTTCAACAGAAAACCACAAAGACAGAGAAACAGCGGGGGAAAGAGAAGACTCTGAAGTAGACAGAAATGTGAGTCTGAAGGTAAAGAAACATTATGCATGCTCTTTTACATTTAGTCATGTAAAACAAATTTATGTTTGTCAAATATTTAATGTTTTTAAAAACTTACACCATATACTCATGTTTGCATACAGGCAGACAGAGCCCACCTCCACAGCCTATCTTTAGTGAGGTCATGCATCCAAAAAGCAGTGGGTTTGCTGAGGGACCCTGACGACATGACATCACGAAGCATGCAGCGGATGCAAATCCTCCTGACTCTTCTGGGAACTAGTCAAAATCGTCTAGGAGGTGAATATAGTCGTCTAATGTTGATTTTAGTTTGTGACATTTTACATTTTGTCCATTAGTCACCACCATCTGTTCCTGATGTAGTAGTAAATACATTCTGTGTTGTAGCATTTTAAATTGTTTCTGATGAAACTATAAACTTTGTTAAAAGTTCACTTTCAGAAGGTGTTGTTGATTAGACTGGCTGAGGCCTTGGCACAGAGAGAAGAGACGATGGGCTCTCCTAAGGAGTGGGTGAGCATAGAAGCCAAGAAACGCCAGGCTCTACAAGAAGGGGGAACTCTGAGGTAAAATCTCCTTCAGATTTGATAGGATAAACTTAACCTTAACTCTTAATATTGATCATGTGACATAAATCCTTAATTCACAGTTGAGAATGTTTTTATATCCACCTAGTTTTGGTCTTTGTTTGCTGTTTGTTTGTTAGTTGGCAGGATATCTGAGAATTTTTTGGAAGATTTTATTGAATTTTTTGGGAGGAAAGGCAATCATCCTAGAAACAACTGATTCGTTTTTTATTCCAAATACAATGAGATAGGGCATTTTTGATCATTTACACTATTCTCACATGAACTACTGCACTTCATTGAAGGAAAAAAATGTGGCACATGTATCCAATGATTGTCTGTTACTATGTGTATTTTCATGCAGATCAGGATAGAGATGCAAACAATTCTAAATATTTTCCATTATTAAAATAACTAAGAGAATTGTACACCCTTTGTAGAAGTTGTAGCCATCAAGGAGCCAATCAAGTTCCCTATCTTGTGTTGTCTTTGTCTGGCAGACACACCCTGTGGCGCTGTCTTCAGTCTACTGTGACTCCGATCTTGGCCAGCATGTTGGAAGTTATGGACAGGTACGCCAATCTGGACCAGCTCTCTGACGACAGGCTCAGCCAGGGCCTGATTATGCTGTGGTTGGACATCCTGGCAGATTCACAGATTTTATCACTAACACCTTCCCAAAACTCAAGGTAGTGTCAATTACTTCTTTTGAATTTATTTATAATTCGCCAAGTGAATGTAATTAAAAGTCTGCATCATTTTCTTGTCTCTTGTTATAATGTCCAGTGTGTCAGATCAGGAGGTGCTTGTGCAGCACTACTTCATGTTGGACGGTGAAGAACAACCCAGTGCTGCTCCATTCAGCTGGCTCATCAAAATGCACCTTGAAAGTGTGTGGGAAGAATCTGAATTTATGCCAGGTTCGTCTTGGTTCTTGGAGTGTATTCATTAAAATGAAGCTTTAAATTATTGATTTATATAGACCTTATGGTTATTTAAATTTTTTTCTGGCTCTTTCTTTCTTGTTCTTCAGTAACAAAAGACGGAAGCACAGAGAGGATTCTCCAGTTTGTGAGCGCCTTCAACAACAGCAGGCTGGACAGCCACTTGCAGAGACTCTCAGACGGAGAGCGATTGGAGTATGGCCACCACTATCTCCAAGACTTTCTGCTGCTTTCTTTCAAGATCAAGTCAAAGGATGAACTAAGGGTATAGACATTAAGAGTTACATATCGGCTAGGTAGAATGTGATTTTCAAACAGCCGAATAGCCTTTGACTTTTGACTTATCTGTCACATGCAGGTGCTCACCAAGGCCATGCTGGGCTGTGTGTCTGAGCTTCAGAGGTCCATGGGCGCAGACCCTGACCTCTCTCCTGCTTGGATAATGGCTGCTGCCAAACATTTTGCGCCCAGACTGGACACTCTCTGCCACATATTTCTGCTGCAGCCCCAGCTGGATGCTGATGTCTTTCGGCAAGTGTCAAAGAGGGAGCCCCTGGAAATGGTAAGAATAACCTACTGTGGCTTCTTTTTAAACCCTATTGGTACAAAAGGCACAGACACTACAGTTTGATCCAGTGTGTTGTTAGTTTAGTTCATGATGGGATGCGTCTATAAATGGCAGAATTCCTGTCAGCCTCAGCTGTACTGTGAGACTAATGACACGTTCATGTCATATTGGAGCCACTGCAGTTATGAAATTCTGACTCATAAATAGCTTTCACATCAACCTTTAAGTCCTCAATTATGACTTGACAACTTGGTTTTTCCTGAAAGTTCCCATATATCCGACTTGACACTTAATAATACGGAAATGCAAACGCAAAACCAAGCAAACATGGACGCCTCATGTCAGAGTCCTTCATTCAATGTAATTAAACCCAGTTTCAATGGATATAGTTTTAATTTTGTCAATGCACAGTATTTTAAACCCTCATATGATCAACTCAGTTATCATAAAACCCTCCTGAGTTGTCAGGTGACATGAATGCTCACAAGTCCTCAATATGAGAATCTTTTCAATCCTTCTCATCCATCTGACATGCTAAACTTTACATGCTAAACATCATAATGATAATATACAATAGTAGTTTACATGCTAACTATAAAATGTTGACGTGTTAACATGTCAGCTATGCCTAAGAACCCAAACTGACAATGAACTTGACAAGCTGAGTTTGAGGTGTGTCACCATACAGATAATGAGCCTTTGAAACATGTTTGTCTTTATTTCCATTACTGACATTAACAATTATAGTACATTACTGAATATTAGCTTGCCAGGCTAACACAATGAATTGGCTATACTGTCTCTTTCCCTCTATATACTGGTATTCGCAAAAGCTGCAAAACATGACAGTTTGGATGCAGACAACTGGAACATTCAGAGAGGGAAATAGAGAAACTTAATGTATTTAACTTATAACTTACACCTTATGCAACCTACTGCAACTTCCTCAAACTCAACCCAAATACTCTGTTGGGTAGCAGCAGAAAATTCCCATGGACAAATGCTCATTTTTGAGTTGGAAGGGGAGGAACTTTTCTGACATTATGGGGACAGTTATGTTCAGGAAATGGGACCTCTTGCAGTGAAACAAAATGAAATGTGTTTTATTTTCGGCAGGTGGAGGACATTTTAGCTCTCGGTATCTGTGTCGAGCAGACCAAACTCCTGGCTGTGACCTCCCTGCAAGAGTGTGAGTCATTTGTTAGCAGAGTGGAGTTTCTGCAGCCGTGTCTTGATAGAGCGTTTGGTCAGAAATATAGAGCTCTGTGTAGCGCTGGCTGTCTGCAACATCTGGACTCCATCAGGTGAGTCTGCCAAGATGTCTGGTGAGAAAAAAACAAAACAAAACGGATTGTGTGTTTCTGAGGTTTATTTATAATCTCTTTTCACTCTTCTGTCTTTTCTCTTTCAGGTCACTGTGGCATGGGATGCTGGTCGTTGCATCTTTCATCCAGCACGTCATTTTTAAAGTTAAAGGGAATGACACTAAAATGAAAGATCTGGCTTTCCAACACTGCAATCTTCACCTGAACGTAAGAATAATGGTTTTAGGCTTCGTGTTTTCATCTTGATATGACTGAACAAGGTCATATTTAGCTTATTTAGCTGAGGTGGTACGCCTCTCAGATCCTGAAACATCTTGTCTCATGACCAGTTTAGCCAGCCGATAACGGCCTAAACAATACTGATTACATTACGTTACATTTGCTCTGAGAAATAAAACCTCTGCTACACTTTTTCAGAGAGTGTCTTTATGTCAGGTGCACCGGCCTACCTCCAGTATAAAATCTCTGTAATTGTAAGTGATTAGATGGGAGATCAGCGAGGAAAAAACCCCCCAAAAAGAAACATGTTTATTTTTCTCATTTTCAGCTGATGCAGGAGTCGCCTGATGTACGGAGCGTGGACACACTGCAGAAGCTGATCCGCATCCTCAACTCTTACCACAACGATTGTATCAGCAGAGAGCTGAGGTCAGATTCTGCCTTTAAATATTCATATTCATAACACTTTTGCCAGTTTAGAGAAACATCTGTTTTCAATGCAGTAAACTGGAAAATATCCGTTAGTTTCTCAATTTCTTTTGAATGATTCATTAGAAACAAGTCGTCATCTCGTTATTCTGCGATTGTTTTAAGCAACTGATTTAAGATTGTATGCACCATAGAATGACATTACATGCATACATTTTGTTCTTATCTCACAGTTCTTCAACTTCTCTCCCTAATTATACTTTTTTCTCTGAAGGTTTGGCCTTTCTTGCCCAATTTGCCTGTTGGAGCTCACAAAGCCGTCCGTCCTCCCCTGCCAGCACATCCTCTGTCTGCCGTGTCTGCAGCACTGCATTCAGTCACAGATACGTTTTTGTCCCAAATGCAGGGCAAACCTGCCACCAAACTTTAAGCCGACTGTTTCTCAAACCATCGAGTGAGTATGAAAAAGTTACATAAAGTAGATACAGCAATGTAACGAGTCATTTAGTCAAAATCTATTTCTGGGTAGAAAAGTCTGAAACATTTTGTCATTATGATTTTATTAATTATTTGTTTGAAATGTTCCACTTCCAACTTATCTAAAATATAACTACAAAAAAATCACTGACATTCAAAAAACATCTTTTTTATTTTAAAAATAAGCGCATTTTTGAGGAATTATTAAATGTTTGCAAGAAGAAATGGTGAGAGATGGTTTACAGTCAGACATTTCTGCAGGTTGTGAGTTCTGATTAGAAAATAAAGAATTAAATAAATGAAATTATAAAATGATAATTCTGATTAGTTGCAGAGTGTAAACTTGTCTGCTTACTTGTGCCAACTTGTCTTTGAAATTGTATATTTGTAGTATCAAGGTAAAGGTACAATTTATTGTCATTCTTTCCATGTACAATACTATAATATTGTACAGGGGGAACAAAAATTGTGTACATTCAGTGCAATGATGTACACAATAAGAATAAAAAGACAAGAAAGTGTAAGTAATATTGAGTTTAGTGCAATGGTTGAAAAGGTGCCGTCACTCTTTTGCTGATGTTCCTTGTTCACTCACTTTCTGCAGAGCTCATTATGTTTAACTTGAGACTTTTTGAGACCTTTTTAATACCACATTGTATGCATTTTAATTTAATACCTGTTTCACAATCATACCATTAATTTTTTTTTATCATTATGTCACTTTTGTCAGTACTTCCCAGCAGTATAAAACAGTATTTCCTAATGATATAATTGTTTGCCCCCAATAAACCTGTCAACAACGTACAATAGTTCAACATTTATTTAACTTAACATTTGTATAAAAATGAGAAAAACTCCCTCACATTGTCTTGCTCACTGCTGGAATATATAATAATTACTTTATGTTTCTGTCTGTCCAATCATCAGGTGTATGGATACTGTGTATAATTGTGTATATGTTTACCTGATGAAGGTTGATGTCACATATTCAGGGGTGCAGAGACTTAACATTTATTAATACCATTTTTTTCCTTAACCGTCCTCTTACTGAGAAATAATTCATGTTGGTACTGATAAAACATACTGAATATTATAACAGTACAATAATCTGCATCAGCATCTGGGCGTCCACTGCTGTTGTCAAAAAAATGCTTCCAGGTTTCGCTGTTTCCCGCCTTGATAAAAACTTTTCAACGTTTCAGGGAAGCACTTCAGCAGCAAGCGGACGTCAGGAGCTGCTGTAACTCCTTCTTCCTGGAGGTGGTGTCCAGGTTCTGTCTGTCAGAGGGGCAAAAGCCAGAGGAGGGAGTGGTGGAGCTGCTCTTCTCCCTACTGGTCTCTGCTAATGGTCAGTGAGAGACTGTTTAGTCAATAATAATAATAATAATAATAATGATTAGATCATATATGATGCTTTGATGATGAGATGTTCACCAGCTGATTCTCCTGAATGATGATGCAGGAGATGTGTACAGGACCAGAGAGCTCACTCCGTTCCTGGAGTGTGTTGACAACAGTCCGGTGGTTCGATCCGTGCTGCCGAAACTCCTGCTGCAATACAGGTGAGGGCGTGGACGATGACGACGGGTGGAGGAACAGCTCCTCTCTTTAACTCTTTAATCAAGTAAAAGATAGAAAAATGATAGAAAAATACTCCTTTACAAGTAAAAGTCCTACATTCAAATATGTTTTAGCAGTAAAAATGTATTGAAATATCTTAAGTCAAAGTACTCAGAGTATAAAATGCTGCCTGTCAGGTGAAAAATATACAGCCGTCAGATTAACGTAGTGAAGTACAACAGACATGTTTTCCCTCAGAAGCATAGTGAAAAATGTAGCAAGTCTCCTAAAACTGAAACATACGTGCCTAGAAAGTGCATGTCTGTTAACCGCGGTGCATCTGTCAGTTTTGAGCAGGCGAAGGCTCACATCCAGACCTACCTCAAGAATCTGAAGGAGAAGTTTCTAGACAAAGAAGACCACACTGAACTCTACCTGCTGTTTGTCAACTGTTTCCAGGTAAAACACACCAACTTCATCTTTCTTTGCTCTTCTATGTGATACTGTTTCTATTATCTATTATATTCCTATTAATTTTGTCTATTTATTCCAAACAACTGATGTTATTGCTGCCAGAAATAAAAGTATCACCTCAGAATTTTCCCACCAAAGTGATGAAAGTAGGAAAACATTTACGGAGATATTTCTTCCACATGTCGATCGTGAATTTTTACATCTCTCTCAGGACTCTCTGTTGTGCTCCGAAGCGAGAGAAGGGGAACGGACTAGAGAAGAGCAGCGGCAGGCAGAAATCGGATTCCTGAGCAGGATCGCCAGGAAACAGACTCCAGACAGACAAGTAGACCCAGCAGAGTTCCTGCTCAACACAGCCAGGCTGAGGATATGTCTGACCACGGCTGCACAGCTGCTGGAGAGAGCTGCTCAAGGTGCGTGATGCTGAACTTTGTTTAATTTAAAACACAGTGATAAAACATTGATCCTCAAAACAGTTGGTCTGCAGACTTAAAAAGCTCTCAATTTTTGAATTTGCTGTTGATGGATAATATTCTCCCACAATGCAAAGGAAAGGAAGGAAAATGGAGGCGTGTTCTGATGTTACAGTTTGATTTCCTTTGCACAGCGCATCATTTCCTGCCAGTAGAGGACAATGTAGTATAGAGCTGCAATAATCTATTGGTTGATCAACAGAAAATTAACTAGGAACCATCAATAAACCATTTAAACCATTTTTTTACCGAAGAATGTCCAAACATCTCCAGCTGCAGCTTCTCCAATGAGAAGATTTGCTTGTTTTCTCTGTTTTATGTCACTGTTAAAGGAGATCTTTTAGTTTTTGGCCTGAAAAAACACAACATTTGTTGACATCAACAAGGATTTCGAGAAAACGTGATGGCAATTTTCCATCATTTCATGGGCTGAACATTAAAATGATATGATGATTTAATATGACAATTATAATTAGTTGCAGCCTTAATGTAGTATGTTGTTTTCTTGTACACAAACTAAGTCTGTAGTATAGAAATGGGACACAAGGATCGTTTGATTGCACCTGAAAACGACATTTGAAGCATCAACACAGAGATTTTAAATTCCATCATGTGTTCTGTAGTTTGATGAAAAGTAGAAATAAATGATCGTGTTGAGTTTTTTTTTTTTGTTTCTGCAGGAAATACCGGCAGACTCGGGGAGGTGGAGGCTGATCAGTACCTGCAGCAGGTGAGGGCGGTGTGTGAGTACTCTGGTAACGACTGGTACAGGGTGTATCTGCTGCGAGCCCTGCACAGAGTCTCCGGTATGGACTGCATACTGTCCCTGATGAACATCCCCACCTGGAGATGGGTCTTCCCAGCAGACCTCCTTCGACTGCAGGTAGCGATATCTTCTATCTTGTAACAGGAATTTTTATCTCTTTGTCATCTTTAGACTATATCAACAGCCATTAAGACTCCATTTACACCAGGTATTAACATGTGATCTGTCTCTGGATACGTTATCTGGATAATGACATCCAATCCATGGGTCTCTGGGTGGGGCTGGTGGACTTGTCGACAAATATGGGAAGCAATGCTGCGGATGGATGCTGTGGTTAATTCTTTGCAAGGGAAGACTTTTAGCCACCGCCGCTACTTGTAGTTTTTGCCAGGCTTGCTTAAGCTAGTAGAAGAGATGACGTTTAACGACCTTTCAACTTGATGGGTGGATTTTTTTTTTCTTATGAATGTGGCCACGCTGTGCAGATTGACTTTACACCCACTGAGATACGATCACAACGCGAGGCTGACCACCTCCAAACGTGGTCTGACATTATATTCCTGATGTGTTTTGCAGATATCCAGATGCACACACCGTCTGAGAAGCGACCGAACAGCCGAGAGTTATGCAGAACTATAAAAGATAACAGAAAAAGCCCCTCGATGCAAATAACATTCAAGACGATGAACCAAAGCCCCGTTCAGCCAAAATCCTTCATACTGTCATACATAGACATCCATCACTCAGACAAATACGCTTCCACTTCTGCAAATATAGCGATTCACACCAACCGAGAGACAGTTTTCTCTCCCTGAGTGTTTCTTTTACTACAACCTACTGCGGTGACCTTTCTGGGTTCACAAGGAGAATAAAACAAACAAATTAATAAGTAAAAAAAATGTCGTTTGCCCACATGTTGAATCTCGTAGTAACTGTGCAAAAACGAGCTTTGAAAAAACTGATTTAGACAGAAAACAAACATGCTAATGGTTCTTTTTTTTTTTTTTCCCACCAAAGAGGATGACTCCGACCGAGATAGACCAGTTCCTCTGCTGTGGGACGTCTTACCGAGCTCTGAGAGACGCCATGGTCCAGTTTCTGCTGGAAAAGAAGAACAACCTCTTGACAGAAGTGCAGGTCAGAGATAATATGATGTGAAACATGGCTGTCTTGTAATTACCACTAGAGGTCAGAGAGGTCACGTTGGTAAATAAATAAATTAATGCATTGATTAATCAGTGAATGAATAGGTTAATATGTTACTGTCTGTTGGTTCTTCACATCTAAAGCAGATGTTAGTTAGTCAATTAATTGGTTAGTCGATCGACATAGAAATGAATCGCCATTTATTTTTATAATCTAGTATTCGTTGTGAGTAATTTTTTAAGAAAATTCTGTGATTCCAGCTTCTCAGATGTCAATATTTTATGGTTTCTTTAGTCCTCCATAATAAACTGAATATCTTTTGTGGACAGAACAAGACATTTAAGGTTGCATCTTAGACTTTGGGAAATTATAGATCAAACGAATAACAGATTAATCGATAATGAAAATGAGTTACAGCCCTAATGTTAACAGTTAAGAGTAAATAAAAAAGGCTGTTGAAGTAACTCTACACAATAAGACTCTTTAAATTACTTTACAAAAGCAAACTTCTTGGTTTTATTCACTTATTTTTTTTCCTGTATTGCTCTTATGTGTCTCCTCTGTTTTATATTTGTTCTGTAGAAGCTGAACGGCTCTCAGATCAGCCTCCTGGCTCTGGCCCTGTTCAGACAGATCACCTGCCGCTATAAATCACCTGATGTCAAAGTACATCCCTCCCGACAGGTACAGGCTCTATACATGACGTCTAATGTCAATTGTTTCTATTGTAAATCTACTTTCTGATGTTTGACGGGTGGCTCTACGTGAACTTACAGGAGAAGGAAATGCTGGCGGAGTTCCTGAAAAACATCAAATCAAGGGAGTTCAAGGAGTTCTGCATGTCACTCCTGTCAAATCAGATCAGCGGGCCGCGCTCAAGTCTTTACGTGGGTCCAGGTCTGACTCCTCAGAGACAAACCCTCCTGGAGCTGCTGGTCCATCTGAACTCTGTGCTCCTCAGTGGAAATACTCTACTGCTTCCTCTCCACCAGATAGCTTTCCAGCCTCAAAATGTGACAGTAAGACACTTCTTATCATACGTTTTGCTTTTTCTTCACGTTGTATCGTGTCAGATCGATGGATGACATGTTCTTTAATGCCGGAAAAAAGGAGAGCAATTAGTGCATACAAGATGAACCAGGTCGCTCTGAACGTTCTGGCCTTCAAGGCGTAGTTTTTATACCCTTGGGTCGGCATAGGTCACACCTATTGTCCATCCTCTTTATCTATCCATTATTTTTTATCTTCGTCACTCGTTGTTGGTCAAAACTCTTCAAGATAGGTTTTGAGCTGACGTGGATGTGTGCTGGCATATTCAATTCTGTCTAGTTATGTCCATTTTTTTTAATATAATTATTGGGGATCATTTTACACCATTATTGCCAAGTTATTCTTGCCACCAGAGTGTATTTTTAAAAAAGGTGAAGACTTTAATGCAGACCCAAGCAAAGTGACATGTAATACAAACACACTCAAATTTATCTAGTGTATGATTATGATTCTTATACCGTGCTTCTGTACTTATATCATGATTAAATGTAATTTATGAGATTACAGATACATCATCAATAAGATTTTAACACACTATTACTTATAATGTTTATGAATCACCCTGCATAGCTCAATATTGTCTGTTAGCACACCATGACTCTCAATGAAAATACACCACAGTTGTCTCTTTCTTAAAGGGGCGCTCCACTGATTTTGCACGTAAAGGTGAGTTCATAGTGATGTCATCAGGGTTATCTATACATTTTGAACAGGGAGTCTGTAGTGTGGAGTTTCAAAGATGTGAGTTTTTACCAGACAGAGAGGATCTAACAATAGATGCAATCGAACTGCATTATGGGAATTGTAGGATCCAATGTTTTTCCATGTTTTTGTAGTTCAGGCTTTCATAATCTCAGGTATCACTGGAGTCCATCTTTGTAGAAAACCATCCATCCTCATTTGCAGTTGGACTGTCATGTACTCCATTGTGTAGACTCGTCTGCTAGTCTGCTGCTTCAATTTTAACTATTTTCTTCTTAATCTGTCCCCCAAATTTACTTTAGAGTGCCCCTTTAATGCTCACTGTTTTCAGTTTCTAGCGATTTTCAGGGAAATCTTTTCAAACGAGCAGATTGTTTGTAAGATTTTTCTTCCTCACAGTTTTTGTCCCAACGCACTCAAAAGACTGTGATCCTCTGGCAATATTCATAGTTCAGGAAGTCTTCGGGTAGATAGTGAAGACAGAAAATCATGTTTAAACTACAGATCCGATTTTAAAAAATCTTTATTTAAAAAATCCAGTTTCCCCCTACATTTCTGTAGAAAATTTGATATAGATTGTGATAAAAATGGATGGATGGATTTCTAGATAAAACTAAAAACTGAAAGTAATATCAATACCATGAATGTAGCACATTAACTCAACTTACTTTTTCATCGAAGAACTACTTCCTGCCAACCATGCCCGATGATCACACAAGTGAAGCCAAACAGTGGCTGACTGGAGAGAGGAGATTACAGCAGTACTGTAAGTAGTTAACATACTTCAGTTCTCTATGAATAGTCAATCAACAAATATATACATATAAATACATATATATATATATATATATATATATATATATATATATATATATATATATATATATATATATATATATATATATATATATATAATGTTTTTTCCATCATTTGCAGACTGTGCCAATGGACATCTGTGCTTTGTGGGAGAGGTACGAGCTTTTTTTTGTGTTTAAGCAAACATTCCTTAACATCAAACATGAGAATAAAACAACATAAAACACTAATCAATAAATTCTGTATTTATAGTGTGGTAAACCAGTGGTCAAATCAAGATGTCCGGACTGTGGATCTCCAATTGGTGGGGAAAACCACAGACCAGTTGATGGCTTTACTTCACAAAGAGTCCAGAGGTATTAATTAACCTGTTCAATTAACCAGCTCTGTGGCATTATTTATTTTCTCAGTTAAAAATATGTGTTTAATTTAATTTGTGTGTCAGAGATCAAACCTGGACGGGTCACATATTGGGAGACGCTCGTCAGAGGTCCGAAGCCCCCGAAAGACAGATGACGTTAGTTCAGTCCTGCGTCCTGCGGCTGCTGACACACCTGGCCATGCTTCAAGGCGCCGTCGGAAACGACAGAGTGAGACGTCACATGAGTTTAAATATCAGCAGTATTGTATAGATGACATGACACCGTGTAATAATACTGCTGTGTCTTGTCGTAGGGAGTCAGTGACATGATCCACCCCAGGCCGTTTGATGTTCTCAACTTCCTCTGGAAACACCTTGAAATGGACATGAAAGTTTTGGGGAAGACGTTGGATCAGAACATGGACAACACAGCGGTTACAGTTCATTTGATTCTCAACGCCTGCACAGAATTCGCTACAGGTGATACTGACTGTCCAATAAAGTTCAGCATGCAGTTTCTATTGTTAAACATATAAAACAAAAACATGTGACATACATATACTCTGCTTAATGTTAAAGTTTCCCGCGGCGCCAGAGCTGATCTGTCCTCCAGTCAAGGACGGAAACAGTGGGAGAAGCTCGTCTGTGATTCTTCCATCAATACAATAGTTCGAGTAAATAACACAATATCTTTAAAGGGAGTAAATTGACTGTTTAAAAGCCTGTAAACGAAATCACTAATAGTCACATTTTCATAACAGAGACACAAAGACATTTTGGCCGAAGCTCTGGACAGAATCGCTGCTGATGATGGACTTGCCGGAAGCCCCCTGATGACTCTCGTCTTCAAGGATCCTGCACCCATGTTGTCGCTCCCCTCTGACTGCCCGACGCATCGCTCCTCCTTCTGGACTCTTCCCGAGATAATGACGGTGGAGC
This sequence comes from Thunnus albacares, assembly GCF_914725855.1. Lineage (NCBI taxonomy): Eukaryota > Metazoa > Chordata > Actinopteri > Scombriformes > Scombridae > Thunnus > Thunnus albacares. Next base: position 25,429,080 of record NC_058125.1, on the reverse strand, counting down.
GCTTCTCTCAGTTGGTGGGAGATGAACAGGAAAACAACTCTTTGTCCCTGCTGGACTTGTTTCTCAAAAAGGTACCAGTTCTTCATTTAGTGGCATGTGAAACCCCTTTTTTTCTGAGAAAGACTGAGGAGACAGTGGAGGATAATCAGACGGATGTTCACCAGATGTGACAGGTTTTAAATCCTGATCTAAGACATAGTGAGGACTAACAGTCCAAACAGATTATCTGATGGTGTGAAAAGAGGATTACAGATTCATCTTAGAGGGGCGAACAGCTACTGAAAGTCCAGTTTATAGTGAAAGCAGAAAGACTCTACATTCCTTTAAATATAGCTTGTTTCATAACAGAAACTGTTAAGAACCTTTAAATTTGCATCTAGATCCAGATAGATAATGATACTGATTGGCTGATGAACCTTAATCCTGTTTCAGGATTATTATATAATAATTGTGGAAACTTTCAGTAGAGTCGGACTCATTACTACTGAATTATGGACATTTAAATATATCATGTTACTGAAGCATCACCTATAAGTGAAGTGTGGTAGATGTGTGGGGAAAATAATAATAATAAAAACAGTTTACAAAGTGCTTTGACAGACAAAGCAAAAGTAGTACAATGCAGAGCAAAGACACAACACAAAACAATAGAAAACAATAGAGAGATGATAAAAAAAAAGACTAAAAGACAAGATGCTCGAAAGACAACATTAAATAAAAGCAAGTCTGTAAAAATGGGTTTTAAGAAGTGATTTAAAAGAAGTCACTGATTCTGCGAGCCTTATCTCCTCAGGCAGGTCGTTCCAAAGTCGAGGGGTCCTGATGGCGAAAGCACCTTTAGATTTGACTTTGGAACGGCGAGGAGAAGGGCCCCACCTGAGGATCTAAGGCTGCGGCTCGTACGGGGGAAAACATATCTGTCATGTAGTTTGGAGCTTCAGACCCAGACGTGCTTTAAAAGTGATCAGTAAAATCTTAAAATCAATTCTAAAACGAACAGGAAGCCAATGAGGAGAAGCAGAAAGAATCGGGATGTTGTCTGTTAAAACCAGTAAGACGCCGAGCTGCTGCGTTCTGCACCAGTTGGAGGTGAGATGGAGGGATTTTTGTGGGAGTTGCAGTAATATAATCTGGAGAAAATGAAAGCGTGGATGATTTTTTTTTTTATCAAGGTCAGAGTGGGAGAACATTGGCTTTATTCTAGAAATGATTCTTATTTGGAGGAAGCAGGACTGGACAACTAAAAGAAAAAAAAAACTAGTTAATTCTAATATTTTATAAACCAAATTTGCTACGACTCACGTTTTGGGAGCCAAAATGTGGAGCTTTAATTGTAATTGCGCCATGATGGCACGATGTTTCATGGTCTAATATTCCACCAGATCTCACAGAGGGTTTACTCATCAAATGTAATATATTTATAGAGCACATTTAAGCCAAACAACCAAAATGCTTTACAGGAAAAAAAAAAAAGTTATGTTAAATTTTATGCAAAAATACAGTAAGTGTTCTCATAATCGCAATAAATAAAAGTTAAAAGCCAAAATCTGGTCATCTCCATTTGTTAATATATTGAATATATAACACTTAACTTCAGGTTCCCCTTTTTAGCATTTATAATCAGTATATAAAACAATTAATAAATGGTTTACAATACACTATGATGCAGTTATAAGCAGATATAAGTAAGTAAGTAATGCATTTCTTAACAACTCTGACGCATCTTGTGTGCAGCCATAAGTGGATTCTGGTATAAACAGATAATGAATGAAAATATAGTAAATCACAGTTGTAATAATATAAAATATGTCTTGTTAGGAGAAGTTATAATTGCTGAAAAACACTTAAAACACTTAAAAATCTCTTTATATCTTCTTATAACTACATTATAGTGTGTTAGAAACTATTTATTAATTGTTTGTAGATTATAAATGCAAAACAGGTGACGTGTTGCTTGAATATTTTGTGTTGCATAAACACGTCGATTCCTGCAAGACATCATGAGGTTCTGACGTTCGTGATGAAATGTTCTTGGAGCCAGACTCCAGTTTTGAAGCATCGCATTGACTCTGCTGGTATGTGTTTATCTCAGATTCGCTGTGTGAGGCAGTTACATCACCTGCCGGAGCTGGCGGCTCTACAGTCAGACCTGCTGAGGGTGTTTCCTCTGGCGTCAGACTCCACGCCTCAGACCATCGCACAGATGTTACAGCGGATACCTGCGGGTATGTTAACACGTAAAAAAAACCCTACTTTCACAATCACACACACACAAAAAAAAACCTTTATGTAAACTGGACTCTCTGGTGATGTTTTGTTAGGATATCAGAAGAAGATGCTGGTTGAGAGAGTGAAGACATTCATCAAGGTGTGGAACTGCCTCAGAGCAGAGGTGGCGAACAACTGTAAGCATTAACATTTAACTGGACTGTGTGCATGTACAGTATTAGGAGTTCATTCATTGCATTAAAACATACAGTATATAAGATATAAATTACGGTGCTTCAATGCAGAAATATGCAGGAAAGACTAATCAAATCACTTGGATGTCAGTAGTTATCAATATGAAATACTGTAATGTTAATATATTACTGCTAATGTCACTATAACCACCACAGCTATTAGTACAGCTTAGAGTGTTTGTGCTGCATGTTTAACATTTTTCAGGTTAACATCAGTAAACACATTTCATAAAAAGGCAGGAAATAGTTTCATTTACTTCAAGAAGCTATTTAATCTTTACATATTAGTTTAAAAGCAATCTTCATCACTGTTTAATGCAAACAGTCTTCAGTGTTTGGAATCATAATATTTAGTGAAATAACAGGAAAATTATATTTTGTGGCTTCTTTTAGAATAATTCTTTGTGTTTTTTTACTTACTTGTAGAACATTATTGCATTTTTATTTGTTGTATCCAGACTGGATATCAAAATAATAATAATAATAATCACTCTTTAACTTGCAGGATCCATTCAGGCCTCTATGAAGATTAGTGATTAGATGTGTTTGTTCCCTCGTCTGTCTGTGTGTAAATGTAGCAGCAGGTTTGGGTGAGAGAGAGGTGACGACCGAGAGCACGGGGGAGTTTCTGATACCCTGCCGACACGGACCGGGGTCGTGTCTCCGAACTCTGGTAGACTTCCTGTCAGAGACTCATAACAGCCTGGTGAAAGAGGCGAGGAGAGTGAGCCGCCAGGACGACAGGTCAGTGCAACCCGTCCAGACTGTCGAGGTTTTTCTTCTTTGAGGTGATTTTAAGACGGCGTTCAGTCTGAATCGCCTCCTCACTGACTTCAACGTTTGCTTTCAACTGCAACATTATCACCATCAACTGTTACTCATCAATGTTCTCCTTCGATCCGTCTACTGAAAACATCTTTTAAAAATATGAAAACTTATTCAATAAAGTCCTCTCCTGAGTTATGTGAGAAAAATATTAGAATATCTGCTGTAATGTTAGTTATGAAATGTTTTTGTATCAGATTGCAGGCTGTTGGGAGACGTTACACACCTATAAATTTAAAGTGGGATTGTTTTTGACAGTGGATTGAGCTGCAGGAAGCTGTTTAACACTTTTTATGGAGTTTCAGTCAGTACCGCGAGCGACAGCAGCCAATTTTAGCAAAAACTCGATCCATCCATCCATTTTCTGACACTTATCCGAGACCGGATCACGGTGACATCAGACTGAGTAAAGGAAACCCAGACATCCTTCTCCCTGGCAGCGCCCTCCGGCTCCTCCTGGGAGATATCAGGAGAGATATATAATCCCTTCAGCATGTTCTGGGTCCGTCCAGGGGTCTCCTACCAGCCTCCAGCGGGAGGCAAAAACTTCAGTGAATTAATCATTTTTACGTGGGTTCATCAATACATCCGTTTTACTGCACTTATCCAGGTACAGGTCGCATTAATTTAATGAATTGTATCATTAGGAATCGTTGTTATATACTGCTGAAAAACTGTGATGATGATAAAGAATTCACAGTACGATGTGAAACGTGTATTAATTTAAATTGCACACTATGTGATATTAAAAAGGTCTGAAAAAAATCTGTTTTAAATCCACGTTTTGAACTGGTAAAGAATCTGAATCTGACTCAACTCTTGCTGCCCGGCATCCACACTCTTTGTTAGCCAATCAAATGCATGCAATCACATTTTGCAGGTAGATAAGTTTGTCATGTGAGTGCTGTGATTCTGCTTTAGCTTCCGGTTGTCGAGACAGAAGATAAAATGATTTTCACCTTGATAAGATCCTGTCTCATAGTTTTATAAACTGGTAAACAATGTTTTAGCGTCTGGTAAACCTTCACGTTTTACTAAAACTCAGCTTCCTGTATCGTATTTCATCTCCTCACATGTAGTTATAGCAACACAACTACACGTGAGACTTGACTACTGCAACAGTGTCCTCTTCATCACACCCTCAAAGCTTCTCAATAAACTCTAATATGTCCAAAACTCTGCCGCCAGCCTCCTCACTCATGACCACATCGCCCCCGTTCTGCGGCTCCCCGTAGCTCTCAAAACTCCCCTTTTTTAAAACTGCTTTTAGCTAATGTTCAGCCCTTAGTTTGATATTTTTTTAAATGAGAGTATTTTAATCTCTTTTGCTGCTCTGTTGTTGTTCTGTATCACTTTCATCTGCATCTTTTAAGTGCCTTATTATTATTATTAACACATCCATACCATCGTAGCCCCTTGGATGTATTTCGTGCAGTGCTGTTTTCAGTCTGAAAATAGCCCTGAACCTACTTTTAATATGGCCGATCTTGGACATTCTCCCGTTTTATTTCCCCAGTGAGTACAGTGTTCCTTTGGAGAGGATATCAGAAACCCAGCTGACTCAGTGCCACCCAGAAAGAGAGCTGCTACCTCTGGTTTTAGCCCACTGCCACTACACCTTGAAGAAAGGCGGGGAGACCGAAGGGACCTACGATCTGCCAGGAATCCAAACCCAACTTGCCCGTCGATTCCTGGCTGGAAAACCACTTATCCGAGCGGTAAAGATCTAAACTATTCACACAACTGCGTGCAGGTGGTGTCAGATAATATCAGACATACTTCTAACCGGCACTTGTATCCACTTGTATCTAAACCAGGACACCTCGAGGTACTTGAACAGACATCTTAAGGATTTCTCTGTGGTTCTAAATGAGGTCAGAGGAAAGATTCATCAGGTAAAGAGTGTTTCAGTTACTTATGAACTTTACAGTACCACAGTCGTCATCTGGAACTGACTAATGCAAGCTGAAGAATGTTCACAGTAGTTTCCCCTGTAGGATTTTGAGAGGCCACTTTGTTAAGAGGTCAAATTCCTTCCTGCACACTCCTCTCTTTCGCTGGCCTGCTGACAGTTTCTCTGCCGTCTGTGTCGTAGGAACCGCTGAAGGGTTCGGTGAGCAGTACCATGAGGACGGTGCTGCGTTCGTACACGGACGTTTGTGACGCCGTGCATGTGGTGCAGATTGGCCTACGCTTCATTGGCAAGACGGGCGGGGATCCTCAAGGTCAACTCTTGTCCTACCTCACTAATTCTCTGCAGATGGGCCTGCAGATTTCCAGCACTGTAGCCAAGGTACAAACCTCCAAACCCGCAGCTATTTCCCTTACAACATAGTTATGCAAAGAATGTGATTATGTTGATCTCATTTTGTAAGCAATGCACTGTTACACCATCTTTTTCTCCTTGTTTTTCTCACTACTAAATTCCCATTAAAGACAACTTTATTAACACTAATGTTCACTTTGGAGACAAATGAAAGAACGCTGCTATTCATGCCAAAGTCTTAATCTAACTAAAACACTTTAAACCTGTTTGGTTTTCATTTTAGGGTCTCGCAGAGAGCAAACTGGAACACAGTATATCCACCTGGCAGCTCCTGACTTGTTGGAAATCTGAGCTTATGCTGAACAGAGAGCAAGTAAGTATTGATAAAATCATAAAGCTTTACAGGATGTGGCAGAAAAAAAATCTATTCCCCTATGTTTGGGTCAAAACAGTTATAGTGTGCATTCATCAAGGCCCTTTGAAGACATTAAAGAAACTCCACCCGTGGTTTTTTTAAAATTTTAGCCATTATTTTCGCTCGTGACCCCTGCTGGCTACCAGTGACTGACCCCAAACACCACAGAGAGCTAAATTTCAGGGCTGTAATCCGTTAGAAGTGTGCTCTGACATGGCAGGCGCCCAGAGTTTGACCCCAATAAAAGCTTAATTTAAGGAACTCTGTCAGTCAGTCAGTCAGTCAGTACTGCAGTTTCTACCACAAAAGCTGCTGTTTTAACTATTTGACTAGGCGACATTTTCTTTAACACACATTAATGATCGTGTTTCAGGACCCGTTTGAGAGACTGCCCTCAGAGTTCCAGCAGAAGCTGTCAGAGGAAGAGAAGAAGGGGCTGAAGGTCTTCCTCAGCGCCACAGATGTTGACACTTTCTCTTTGGAGCTGCATGAAATTCTGCTGCTGAAGACGAGCAACTCCATGCCAGACGACGGTTACCAACCTCACTGGGAGTAAGTACAAGCCATCTGTATTCCCCCCCTCGAATATTTGACCATTTGTGAGTTTCTGTAGGAGGTAATACACCAAATGGTAAATAATTTCCAAACCAGTTTGCCCAAAGGCTGTTTTTTAGAAATAAGCATTTTTTTGTAAGCTTGTGAATGAAAGAAGTGTGCCTATTGTCAGTTCAAAGATGACCACGCTGGTCTTAAGGAATCCATTGATTTTTAGACAGCTTTAATCACACTGAAGTGTGGAGGTCTCACCCAGAGTTGCCCCCTGGGATTTGAAACCTTTTGACTTCCAGAACCGGAGCGTGACCCCTCCAGGCAGCCATCTGTCAGGGGAAAGCAGCTTAAGTTGTATCCCCCCCCACACCCCACCCCTTCAGTTGCAGGTCACTTCTATTGAATCAGCAGCTGGGCAGGGAAGTGAATAGGAATGCTTGTGGAGAAGACAATGGATGCAGTGCTAACAGTTGTTTTCTTCATGCCTTCCCTCCCTGCTGTGTCCAGCATCAGGTCCACCTTAGAGATCCATTTGGACCAGAAAAACCTTCCACCTCTGCTGGAGCTCGAGTCTCTACCGGAGGAGATCACACTGGGACAGGGAGCTGACGTGTGGAAGGCGGCTGTGGAGTTTAGAAGAAGATAAATTTCTGCAGAGAGCTGATTTCTATCTGATATTTTTTTTCTTTTATGTAACTTTGTGTTATTATCGATGCTTCTATTGGGATATCTGGATTACGATCGACTGTCTATAATTAATCATTCCATTTGATAGGACATGTTCTGATTAAATGTGCCTTTCTGTGATGTAAATACTGTAAATGTTTAAATTATGACTTGTCTTACAGTATCTATTAGAGCTCTAACTGAGAGAGAAAATTATAATCTTAATAAATAAAGCTGAAGGAGGCTTATTTTATACAATCAGAAATGGATGTATTAATAAATGAACTATGAATGAAGTGGAACTAGTTAGTTTTACCCCCTCATGGAAGCATTTTCCAACACAAATCAAATTCATTACATAAGGCTCCAGTAGAGTTTGTGCTGTATTTTAGTGCATCCAGAGTAGGACATGAAGACAATAAAGTTGCATTTCTGTTTTGAAAATTTGCTGTCGTGTATTTTGAATTTTACTAACAAATTTTCTTGACATTTCATCAGCAAAAACACCCAATAAAATTAATTCAATTTTTGAATTTGAGTTGAGTATCTAATTTCCAGTTTAAAAAAAAGATTAAGATCATACAGTAAAAGTCTGACTAAAGGTACAGTCCCAAAAAAAGACGACGAGTAATTGTTTCATCTGTGTGATGAAAGAAGGAACAAAGAGGGTAAATGTCGAACTGATATTTTACAATAACTGTGCAACATTGATTATTTTCAGAGACACCTCTTCCACCTTACTTGAAAAACTCTGGGCAATAATCATATTTATACAGATTATTCCAAACAAATACAGAAGCAAGTTTACTAATTGTTCCCCTCTGGATTATTTCCCTTATACATTCATTATTAGTTTTTATACTCCCCTCTGTATAATTCTAGTGGTGAAGTTTGATGGATAATATCTTGATAGATGACAGCAGAATCACATAAAGTGTGGTGAAAACACAAGCCTCTATTTTCTTCTGTTCTGTATTCTTATTTCTAATAATTAAGAATATAATTGATAGATGAAATGGTTTCTTTTAGGTCTTGATCCAACAGCAAATGTCATTTTTTCCCCCCCATCAGTAAGTGAGGAACAACAGAATTAGAGAAACTTATATTAGTCTAATACAAATTTGGAAAAAATGTATACCAGACTGCAGATATAATAGTAGAATTGCTACACTGATAGTTGATTTATGAAAAATAACAGTGTTGACTGTGAAAGTGAAAAGTTCAGCTTTCTTCAGGGGCCAAATGTTTTTGCTGGAGGGCCAGATTTGGCCCTCTGGTGTAAAGGAATGTTTTATTCTGATAAGAATTCATTATAAGTAAACATATGATCCTCTGTTGAAAAAAGTAACAGACGCGAGTTCCTGTATTCATACTTCAATAAATGGCAGACACAGGTTAATTCAGTTTAAAGTGATTCGTCATTTTCATTACTCTAAGGTCATGTTAGAAATAAATTTTTATCTCTCTGTGTCTCCAGTCAGTGATAAATGTGAAATCAAATTATGGTACATGTTGCATTCATTTTGGGACTTTCCACTAATTCACCCATTCTGGAAAAAGAATTTTTTTTCTAGTATAACACAGGACTGTCTCTCCTGATGGGGACTTGGCTCTCTTTGGGTGCTCAGAGAGCTCTTTAACTCTCCCCTCACACATACAAACAGCTCTGTTGATGGGCATGGAGCTAAAAAAAAACACTTATTAACAAAGATTGGAAGACACCAACTCCACTTCAGAAACTAGTTGCATGAACTTCTTTTGGTTATCCACATGGAGAAACTGCAATTTAATCACTTAAAATGTCAACATAAATGGGTTGAAGAGTCTTGGGCTCTTTTTTGCAATATCTGGACTTAGTTTGACAACATATGAAGGCTTATTTATACAAAGACAATGATTTATGTTTGAAACATGTATCCTGGGAAAAATCATGTTTATATTCCTGGGACCAGCATACGAATAATTGTTCTTGACAAGGGGAGAGTTTTCATCTTCCAACACTGATAATAATGGAAAAATGTCATTTTGCGATCACGCCTCCCTCTGCAAAGTCAACCAAACTGTGGTTTCTAAGGCACACCTCCTGGATTCTGCACAGTAGACAGATAGCTCCGCTCAGCCAATCAGATGCACGAATAGAGGGACTCCTTTAAACTCTCCTCCAATCACATACGCGGAGAGGCGGAGCTTCCTCTGTGTTGTTGCCACAGTGAAGGTCTTACGCGTTATTTGGATGCCAGTATTATTTGTCCACTGAGTCACTTTTACTGACTATCGGAGGACAGTTTTGGGGACTAAAACACAGCCGTGAAAGCATACAAGAGTTTATCAACGATGTTGGCATCCAGCTTTTGAAGTAAGTAGTTGAAGCTAACTTATTTGCTCAGCGGCTAACGTTTTTTTGAGGGGATGATGGGTTAAAGACGTTAGCTAGAAATGCTTCGTTTGACAGGACTTCACCTGAAAAACAACCGTTTTTATTTCTCATTGGAGCCAGTTTATATCACGACTGGATATATAACCGTTAGCTTCGTGTGACTGCTGACAATATATATGTAACAAATGAGTTTAAAGAGGCTTGATCGTATCCTAATGACGTTACGTTGCAAAACATCCCGATTTGCATCAGTTGGGAATAATCTGTCCCAGTCAACACCGCAACTTTTACCGTTAGTTACGGTTTTATTACCGGGTGAGCTCTCTGTAAGTAGCTAATTAGCTCCCAAGTATTATTATGTTGTTCACTAGCTTACGACAGCTGTGTATTTGTTTCATACTTAAAGATATTTATCATAGCCGTCATTTTTCGCAAGCTTATTTTTCTGATATGAAGACAATAACTAAGAGAGCGAATATAACTGTTACACCTGCCGGAGTGAAAGAGGAGCCAGCGTGTGTTTTTAGGAGAGCTGCTTTAAAAGATTTTCAACTTAAAACAACAGTCAGGAGCCCAAATGAACATTAAAACAGGTTTTTCTTGCTGTAATCATTCCTCCTGTTCATACTGACCATTAGAAGATCCCTTCACAATGCACTTACAATGGAAGTGATGGAGGACAAAATCCACAGTCCTCCTTCTGTGCAAAAAAAAAAATATTTAAAAGTTTATCTGAAGCTAATATGAAGCTTCAGCGTCCAGATGAGTCAAATCAAGTAGATATCTTTCAACGTTACAGTCTTTTTAGTGCCAAAGTTCCTCTTTTTGTTACTATACTTCCACCTGCAGCTCAACAGGGAAACACTGTCCGAGGAAACACAAAGAGGGAATTTGATGCTAAAAAGACTGTAAATGTGTCAGATATCCACTTGATATGACTAACTCAGACTGATGAAGACTCATATAAGCTTCACACAGACTTTTAAATGCGTTTTTACACCGAATGACTGTAGATTTTGGCACTTACATTGAAAGCACGTTTGAATTGTGGGAAACAGTCTGACAGCCATGAAAACAATATTAAGATACAATAATCCTATCAAGATTTCTCTGCTTTATTTTTGTAATTTCTCTAATGGTCCTATACAATGAAAGGATGAATATCTGGTTGAAATATTAATAGTGACTTGTTATAACATGGTAATGGGGGTACAGCTGACCTGCCAACTCTGGATCAGTGGACACAGATAGTCGAGGAAATCTATTTGATGGAAAAACTGACACACATTGTGAGACTACAAGAAAGCCAAATGGAGAAAAAAGTGGGAGAAATGAACACAATCCCAAAGGAAGGAAGCAACTACTGTAGACTAAATGGAAATGATCTGTTAGACATAAATATTTCTGACTTCTCTATGGATGTTTTCCCTGAGCTCAAGTGTTTGTTATTATATTACATATAATTACCAATTAACCGGCTTAGTTCGCAGCTTATATAATAAACATTTGGTTGTGAAAGCACATCTAACAACTGTAAGTACTGTTAGTTACTCATGTGTACTTCAGTTTAGTGAGTGGTTTTGTTGTCGGTTGCCCTGGGAGACAAAACAGTCGGGGGAAAGTGGCAGTTACTTCCTGTGTTGTTGTGGTTGTACCAGCTGAATCCCAACGGAAGTAGCAAGTGTGGACTATTGTGCCTTTTTATATTTAAACATCCCCTCCAGACATGTTGTATGATATGTAAATAACAGTCTGCTTGGAATAATAATATGTGTCTAATATGGTCATTGTTCTCCCTCATTGAAAAAAATCCAAAATCTATGCATATGCAAATACATTCATTTCGAAAGTTTGACTGCTGGACACAAGATGTTTGTGCTCTAGAGGCTGAGTTTCCTCATCACATTTACTATCAAAGTTGACTACTTGACCGAGATTAGTTTCCAAATGAGTTGTGATTTGTTTGTGAGTTGTGAAACTTTCCCCCTCCAATGCATGAAAACAGCCTTTTAGTGTCAAAGTCTGCACACATGCGTCATTCTGCACAGTGAAGCTAACGATGAGCAAAACACATTTTTGAGCGGAGGGGGATTTTAAACTTCTTTTACTGTATTCCAGGCTTTCAAAGGATGCATACAACACGCAGCCCGTCATCCATCCCGACAGGTGTCTCAGGAGATGCCTTGGACCTCAGCTTGTCAGGATCCCAGCTCTCTATGTCCAAAAGACCCAGCAGCGCATCACCTGGGAAATACTTCTCTCGGTCGGTGTCGGTTTCTGTGGCCGGTGAAAGCAGAGGAAAACGCAACACTCTGGTGAGTGATACGTGAGCTGTTACAGGCGAGACATCAGGACCGTTGTCTAGAATGATAACCAAGTGTTACCGAACTCCTTAACAAACCTGTTCTCTCCACAGAGCGATGCTAGCTTCGGTAGCTCCCGCTCCATTAAGAACCTGAGGCGATCCAACAGCACCACGCAGGTTAACCAGCAGGCCAACATCAGCTTAAGGTAAAACACACACACATCACATCACACACCTGCTCCAAAAATGGAAGAAAACTGTCGATCACTGCTTCCCAAAGCCCATGATGACGTCATCTAATGTCTTATTTTGTTCTGACCAACAGTTTGTAACACAAATATATGTAGTTTACAATCATAGAAGACTAAATAAACCAGGAAATATTCATATTTGAGAAGCTGGAATCAGAGAATTTTGACATTTTTTCTTAAAAAATGACTCAAAACAATTAATCGATTATCAAAATAGTTGGCTATTAATTGCTTACGATCAACTAATTGTTGCAGCTCTACACAATCTATACTGTAACAAAGTGTCTCTCAGCAGTATTTCAGAGCCATCTGAAGCGTCTACTGTGCTTTTAAAACAGTATCGCTCTCAGTTGTGATATCTCCTGTGCTTCAAACCTATTTTCTTCATTCCTAATCGCTGACATTGACACAGTAAACTGCATACAGAACAGTATGTGCTGATACATGTACTCTGTAAAGCTTTAGGCAAAACTTGCTCTTAAGCTTTCAGTTAAATTATCAAATGTCCTTCACAGTAATTTACATGCCGCTGAAGTATGAAGGGCATGTTTTTGGAGATGATAGAAAAGAATGTGTGTGTTTTTGACAGTCTTGAAGCAGCGTTTTGTGTTACCGGGAACGATCTCTGTGCCTCAGCCGGCTCTTTAAACCAGAGCGCCTCCGTTCAGCGAGCAACAGCTGGCAGCCCCGGAGCTTCAGCGGCTCGGACAATGGGAATTGTGGCGCGCCAACTACTGCATGATAAAGAGCGGAGGGAGGCCGGGCGGCTGTCGTTAGGGTCGCGGGGTGCAGGGACATGCTTTGTCCCAGGTTAGAGGGGGGAGGGCTGGGACCTCAGGGTCAGGTTACCCCCCCCCCCTTCTCCACCAGGAGCCAGTGAAAGGAGAAGTGTGTGTGTGTGTGTGTACGCTCTGCTTCTATTGTCCGGCAGCTGCCGCCACCACCCCCTCCCCTTCACTGCTTCACTCTGAGGATGCAGAAAAGAGGGGCTTTAAATTTAAAGACTTTCTAAATACCCCCCCCCCCCCCACTCCCGCACACACACAGTGTTTCAGGGCAGTCATTGGGTCACTCACCACCCCTCTCCCTCTCTGCTCCTTCCTCCTCACCATGCATCACTCTCCTCTAAAGCAAAAAGTAGAGGAATGCGCTGCCTGAATAGTGTTGTCAGATTGCTTTTCATTGGGCCAGCTGGCTTCACCACCACCCCCCGCCACCCCCCCTCCTCCCCATCCCGAAGACACACACACACACACACACGCTCATTTATATACTTACCCAGACAGCAACACCCTGCGCAGCACAGACAGGCTGCAGCACAGATACCAGAGCGGAGGCCCGGGCCAGACACGGAGGTCACCCTACATCTGTGCCTCACGACGGAGGCGCTGGTGTGTGAGGCTATTTGAAGGATGAATGACGGGCCGTCGGGATCAACATATGCATGCGTGTATTTACATGGAATCCATAATGGAGTTCCCCCCCTAGCAGACTGGTCAGCTGCTCACATACTGAATTCCAGAGCTCGGGGGTGGTGGTGGGAGAGGGGGAGGGGGGGGGGAAGAAGAGAAGGGGATGAGACCCATTTCTGCAGCTGTCATTACAACATTTAATCACAAAAGCTGCCACTAAAAGCCATGACTCGAGGTCCCTGCTCTGTGTTGAGTTGTTTAATCATGTGTTGTGCACTGCTAAGCTCTTATTGCGTAAAAATTGAGCCCAGAATGTGCCCCATCAGTCAGAGTCAGGTCACCCAAATTACAAAAAACATATAATAAAATCTCACCTTCTTTCAGTGGTTTAAACCCATGGAGATAGTTTTCTGTTGGCACCAGTCATTATTTGGTTTGGCTAAAAGTTTAGTACTTTATTGTGCTACATAAAAGAATGGGATTAATTTTTGGCTGGCTGGTTTGTGTGTGTTTCCCAGTCAGGACCAGAGCGAGGACTACTTGGCCCTGTTTGACAGCAGCTCCGATGGACGTAAGAAACTCGCCAGCCTCAGCAAGGCCTCACCGGACAGAACTACGTGGAACATCCTGGTAAGTTTACCAAAAGCCTTTTCTTCTGTCCAAAAATGAAAAGGACATCAGTGTTCAGGGTGTCACATTTAACTTAGTCTTTAAGCTTCTTTACTTTGTACTCTCTTACTCGAAAAGTGCTCCTAAAATAAACTATTACAGTCATTATTATCACTAAATGTCTGTCTGCCTTGTTTAAGGACGATCAGCCCAGAGCTTTCCCCTCGCATTCGAGCGCCCGCAGCACCGGCAGCATGGACTCGCCCACCAGCCTGAAGAAAAAAGAGCCTGGCATCGCTCTGGCTGCCACTTTCACTGCCAACAACAGGTGGGCAGCGCCTCTCATACATCCACTAACAATAGTCCAGGTAATCACCAGCCGGGTGACTACCTGCACTGCTGCATTCTGGATCTCGACCTGCTTCTCTTGTTTCATACCTGTTGATCTGATACTGCCTTCAGGAATTCCACCCACACACACTGAGACTCTTTCTTCCATAAATATTGTCAAAAATCTGTGTGGGTTTAGTTTGGAGAATGTGTGTTAAAGCACGTATCAGTTACTGTAATGCCTTGAGGGGGGTGAAGTAAGAAAGGGTGGCGGTGGCAGTCTTGGTACATCAAACAGGTGCCAAAACATGAGTTTTGGCTTGTTTGTGAGGCAGAACTGTTTGCTGGAAAGACTCAGTGTGCTTTTTTGCTTTTTTTTCCCCAGGAGCAACAAGGGAGCCGTGGGAAACTCTGTCACAACCATCTTACACAACAACTACTCTGAGAAGCCACTCACGCCTAAGAGCTCCAACCAGAAGCCGTCTTTTAAGTACGTCCTCATATCAACATAATCGCTGCTCAGACATGGTTTCACTGGTTTTTAATAGGGCTGAACCATAATTTGCCTTTAAGTAAAAGCTGCCAACAACATAATGATTTTAAACTTTTATACAATTACACAAGTATGTTTATATAATTATTATCCTGGTTATCATTTGTGTGTTTTTATTGTCTAAAGGACACGCTGAATACTTGGATTTTCACTGAATTTCTTGGCATGAAGATGGTCAGACTATCATTATCTCAAGTTGTTTCACAGTATTGGAATTTTAAATCATATTTTTCTTTCAGTAACATCCTGAAGGCCACAGCAAACGACGAGGTATCACTGGAGAACGGCTCCGTCACAAAATCCCAGAAGAACTTCTCATCGTCTTCTTCCGCCTCCAACAACAAGAGTCCAGTGTCGGCCCAGCGCGGCAGCCCCGTCCTGCCACGGAAGAGAGAGGTCACCGAGGAGGAGGCTGAGAGGTCTGTGTTGTTGACTGTGCTATTGATGTTAATCTTATCACTGCATGCAATCGGTAGTTCTGTGACCCATTAGTGAACCTGTCTTGTGTATTTGAAGGTTTATTCAGCAGGTGAACCAGGCAGCGGTCACTATCCAGCGCTGGTACAGACACCACGCCAAGAGACAACACGCCAACCAGACAACGCTCAAACGTATCCTCGCCAGTAAAAGAAAGGTATAATCTGTTCCTGTCTTTCCATGCAGAATGGAAGTTTTCTCTCTCTCTCTTTCTCTCTTCTCTCACTTTCTTTGTCTTCCCCCTTTTGTAGGAGTGGGAGGAGAGAACAGGGGAGGACAGTCGCCTGGAGCAGCAGCAGCAGAGGAAGGACGATGACAGGAAACGGATTCGTGAAGAGAAAGCCCGTTTGGCTCGCCTTGCCGCCATACAGGTGCCCACCTCGTTACCAGTGAAAGCAATGATTTTAGTTGCTCTGCTGATGTAGTCAAGCTGTTGGTTAAACAGCTGACAACTCCAGCAAGACTTAAAGTCTGCAGTCGCTCTAGTGTCCTCACAAGGCTGTAACGATCCCAACACATGACCCAACAAAATTATTAGATAGATTTAAAATCTCTTTTACACACTTAGATCCTTACAGCTAGAGGGTAGAGGGTCCTGAGGATTGGATCAAAGAAACGACCATGTTGTTACCTAAATAAAGTTAAGCGGTTAATTATGACAAAGTGGCCGACATGCGTAAATGAATCTACATTATTAGATCATTCACTTTGAGCTAAGTTTAAGTTTATGACTGACACGTAGCAGTAAAATGACAATTTAAACATTTGAATTTGGCTTCTTTATGGATGCTTTCACTGGTTTATGATTGTCCACAACTCTTAATTGCCTGATGTCTCCCTCTGGTGGTGTGTTACAGGAGCTGCAGCAGAAAAGAGCCCAGCGGGTTGCAGAGGTGCAGCTTGCAGCTGAGGTAGAGGTGGAAAACATGAGGCAGACTGGCGCTGCAGGGCGCAAAAAGCCGCCCAAGATTTCTCCCACCAACAGAAGTCCAGCCTCACCGAGCAACAACAGCCCGATGTCTCCAACAGACGTCAAAGCTAAGAACACAGGTCTGCTTTCTTTTAACTTCAGATACATCATCATTCATTTGCAATCATGCTATGCACATGTTATAAGATCAGATGGGCCCTTTTCATATCTGGACTATTAAGAAGTTATGGAAAGTAGGGGTGTAACGGTGTGTGTATTCGTCCCACACTGTTACGGTTTGGTGCATGCAGTCATATGACAACAATTACTGTGAAAATAGTTTAATAATCTAAATACTCCAACGTGCAGAACGATAATTTTAGAGTGCGAGTTCCACCCAGAAAGTTTTGGCAGCGCACCACTTAGCTGTAGCATGCCTAGCATGCTCAAGGATGTATGCTAGCTGGCTTAGCCGAAGTAGCCTGGTTACCCTGGTTACCCTTGTTGGAGTGTTGCTGCCGTCAGAATGACAAATGAGAGACACTGACCAAGTGCAACGCTATCATTTAAATATGCTTTGTTATCTCCGTAGTGAAACGATCCCGCTCTCTCTCTGTGACAGTCGAAGCCGTTGGGAACAATAAATATTGTATATTGTAACTAAACTTACTCACATTGCTCAGTGTTAGCGGGCGTTCAAACCAACAGCCCTACCTGGGGGCATGTTGCTTCAGGTACCACTGAGACATGAAATAGGATCAAGGAAGTCCAGTTTGAGTAAAACACCCATAAATTTGAAGGGTTATCAGGCGCCAAAATAATGCAGAACATACTGACACTAAATATGTGTTTACATCCACAGTTATTTCTGTCCTGGATAATGTATTAAGACCCTGTAATAATTGTGCGGTTCTGTGTTTCTACAGACTCCAATCTGAATATTGTGGCTGACTTGGGTGAATTCGGCTTCAGAGCCGTTTCCCCAGCTTTGTCCAATCACAGAGGCTCTCAGTGTTCCCAGGTAAACTCTACCTCACTGTCGATACAGCTCATCTCATTCTCCACCTCCACTTCTCCTGCCGTTTTACAAACCCTCTCCGTTTTTTCCCCTCGTAGGAGGCGAACGACAGAGCAGAGGACGACTTTTGCCTGGAGCAACATCAGGAAAGCGACAGGAAATCGATACGAAAAGAGAAAGCTCGTCTGTCCCGACTCGCCACCACCCAGGTGAACACATCTGATGTACTTATTTCACAGTAAACCCTACTCCAGCAATGTGTCTGGGATAATAATCTAACCACATCACACTGGAGATATATTTGAGACGTGATGGTTCATAATTATTCACTGTCTGATGTCTCCCTCTGGTGGTTTGTTACAGGAGCTGCAGCAGAAAAGAGCCCAGCGGGTTGCAGAGGTGCAGCGTGCAGCTGAGGTGGAAAACATGAGGCAGACTGGCGCTGCAGGGCGCAAGAAGCCGCCCAGGATTTCCCCTACTAACAGAAGTCCAGCCTCACCGAGCAACAACAGCCCGATGTCTCCAACAGATGTCAAAGCTAAGAACACAGGTCTGTAGCATTAATACTGTGCAGCACCAAAAACATCTTCATATGGTATATTAGAGAAGTAATAACTGTACTGGTTTTGTGTTTCCACAGACTCCAATCTGAATATTGTGGCTGATTTAGGAGATCTCTCCAGCTTCAGAGCCATTTCTCCAGCTTTGTCCAATCGCAGAGGTTCCCAGTGTTCACAGGTACATGATACAACACTTCCAGTTGCACTTCAATGATCACAGTTACCGATGGGTATTTTATCTTTCATGTGTATAGCAGCTCTTGTGTCTGGTCACATTATAAGCATGTTTGTTATCTCTGTCCTCCAGGAGATTCTTCAGAGGTCGGTGAGTGTGGAGGACCATCGGCAGGGAGCTTTGTCCAGCAGGACTCAGTCCAAAACCACCCTGAACGAGCTGCTGGACACCCTGAAGCTGTTAGAGGAGGAGCCAGAGAGGCTGTCGGAGCCTAAGTGCTACCGCAAAGAAAAATATGCATGGATTGATGAGGTCAGGGCTCTTTGCTTCAACATAGCATGCTTATTATTATCTCTTTCTGGTGTCTTTATCCAGCCATGACTGTAATCTGCATTCCCTCCGTGTCTCTTTAAAGGACGGGGACTCCAACTCTCTGACCACCGACAACCTGGAGCGTCACGGCCAGCTGATCCACCACCCCGCTCTGCCAGACGGGGGCGCCCTGCTCTCTGAAGCCAAGCTGCAGAGCATCATGAGCTTCCTGGACGAGATGGAGAAGTCCGAACAGGAGAGACCGCGCTCAGTCACCTCAGGATCACACAGAGAGGTCAGAGTCCGGAGCGCTCAGAGCTCTCATTCAGCAAAATATCCCGTATGAAAAAAGGTGACGTGTGCTGACCGGATCTCTTTGTGTCCTCAGGCTGTGTTGTCAGAGGAGGAGCTGGGCGGCATCGAGCAGGCGTCGGCCACCGCCGCCGAAGTCACCGGCTCCATGATGAGAATCAAACTGGAGCTGGAGGAGAAGAAACGCACCGTCAACATGCTGCAGACCGCTCTGGTGAGGAGAGGCACACACATATCGGAGAATGTAGAATGACGTCTACGGTCCTATCAGCTACCTAAAGCTCAGGTGTGTTTATCTTTTTTTTGTCCTCCTCCGTCAGGCCCAGCAGAGGGAGCTGACGGTCAGGCATGTGAAGGAGACCGAGAAGGAGCTGAACAGAAACTTCCAGCTCCAGAAGGAACAATATGAAGCCACCATTCAGAGACACTTAGCATTCATTGATCAGGTAGAGATACACACAGTCTAAACCCAGCTGCTACTTAAAACTTTATGTCCCCTGTGGTCTAAAACCTTCTCTCTTTCTTCAGTTGATCAATGATAAAAAGGCTCTGAGTGAGCGCTGTGAAGGAGTGGTGGGAGAACTGAAGCAGGTGGACCAGAAGTACACCAAGAAGATTGCAGAAATGCAGGAGCAACACGAAATGGTGAGAAATCCCCACGAGAAGAGAAACTTGATTCTCAGCGTAAATTTAATGTTTAACGTCCCGTCAAGATTTTTCTTCTCTGCTTCCGCTTTGCATCTCGTGTGATCATCTCGTGTATCTCGCTTTCTTGCGGTGCTGCTTTTGTTTAACTGTCTTTTTCTCTCTTCTTCTCCTTCCTCACTGTCTTCCTCTGTCCTTGGTCTGTATGTCTGTTTTTTTTTTTTTTTTCCTGGCTGTAGGTGTGGCAAATTCTGGGTCCCTTGTGTGAGGTAACTTTTATTTTCCTCTAACTGGTTTCATCCTCGGCACGATCATCTCTCTCATTCTACCATTTCCATTTTTTTTCCCCTTTGGTTTGTTTGTCCTGCACAACTTCTCTTGGGCAGTCTGTCTGCATGTGAGTCTTTTCATTTCAGTTTCAAATCATCTCATTTATAGTTTTAGATATGAAGCTTTATGTTATTAGGTCAGTTGTCATGCCCAGACTTTGTTTCAACTCTCCTCTTCCTTATAACTTTTGTTGTGTTTCTCAATTAACTATTTAATCTTGTAACATACTCACACCTTCAATTTGTCACAGTGTAAAAAAAAGTGAGCTCAGGACCTCCATGTGACACCGTCCCACCACCATAATTTACTATCTTACCCCCTCCCTCCGCAGGAGATCAAGAAGTTAAAAGAGCTAATGAGCGCCACGGAGAAAATCCGCCGGGAGAAATGGATTGACGAGAAAACCAAGAAGATCAAAGAGATCACTGTCAAAGGTACTGAAGCTCTGTCAAGATCATGTCAAGGATGTGTAACTCCACGTTGCTCAACCTGTACACGTTTTCACATCAGAGTACGCTGGTACGATTCGTCACTCTAAACTACGCAAAAAAAGCCGATGACGCCTGTGAGCTCAATTCATAAATCCACGGTTCAATCGTGCAGGTGCAGTACTCAAGTCTAACAGCAAGAGGCAGCGGCGTGTAGCCTGCCGAAAAGCAATAGAAGAAGAAGAAGAAGACCAATCAGTTGAAAAAAATTTTCAAAAAATCAAATTGGCTTAAGGTTTGATTATTGTGGAGGCTGTAAACAATATAAACTATATAAATGCAGCAGCAGTGGCAGGTCAGCATCTGCACATGTTTTTGTAAACAATCTGTTATCGGTATCAAGAATTTTCATATCAGTGCATCCCTTAACCTTTTTGTCTGTTTGACTGCTGCATGTGTGCAAATGATGTGCACACGTTATGCGTCTGTTTGCAAATTATGTACAATAATTATGTACAATAATTCTTTGTGTGAACAGCAGTGATTTGCATCTGACACGTCCAGGTCACAGAGGCGGTACTCAAAGAATTGGTCCAGGGTTGGCAGGTCTGCTTAGGGGTGACTCTTCTGCTCTGTAGTACACTTTTATTCAAGATATACAAGCTATTAATGCAACTGAAGATGCACAATAGAAACAAAATGCTTCAGAGGATCTTCACCTTGATAAGTTAAAAACGTGACTGATCCAATCATGATTTTTACATAATTGTCTCCATCAGGCGTTTTTATCAAACATGTAGAAGACTTTAGAGTTTTCTAACATTTCCCTCAGAGGACACAGATATCAGAGAGTTGTTGGTGTTCAGTTGGTTCATTGAATCTAAAACAGCTGACACAGCTTTGGCTTCTTTCTTTTTTTTTTTTTTTTCTCGCATTTTCTGGCTTATTAAGGGCAACATGAACAAAGAGCTACAGTTCAGTTTCCAGAAACTTACTGTTTTTTTTCCATTATTTCCTGCCTGTGATGATCTGATTCCATAAAAAGTCACAGACAGTTCTGATGAGAGAACCGAGAATCGTTTGTATTTCTTTACTTCTGTTCAGTCACAGTAATGAGAACGAGTATTTAAAGCATCCCTTTTTTTCATCCACGGTACACAAACCTCTCGTTCCTCCCTCCCTCAGGTCTGGAACCGGAGATCCAGAAACTCATCTCGAAGCACAAGCAGGAGCTGAAGAAGCTGCGGACGCTCCACGAGGCCGAGCTGCTGCAGGCGGACGACCGGGCGGCCCAACGCTACGTCCGCCAGTGCGAGGAGCTCCGACAACAGCTGGAGAGGGAGAAGGAGGAGCAGAGTCAGAGAGAGAGGGAGCTAGCCAAACAGAGGTAGGCATGTTACATCATCAGACTGTAGACCTTTCTATAGGAACGCTGTAATAAATACAGAGTAGATATTAGAGATGCTGCTGCTGAAATCATTCCTGTACTGCAAAGCAAGAGATTTAAATGTTACCTTCATTCATGCTACGAGAGAAATGACCTCGTTCCATCTGCAGAAATGCACCCACAGAGTTGATGAGTACTACATAGTTTATGTTAAATCATGTGTGTGTGTGTGTGTGTGTGTGTGTGTCAGATATGAGAAGCAGCTTCAGGAGGAGGAGCTGTCGCTGCAGCAGCAGAGGAGGCGTCTCTACAAGGAGGTGGCTGATGAGAAAGAGAGGCTGGCCCAGCTGGCTGCGAGGTAAAGGTCAAAGGTCACGTCTGTCTGTCTGTCTGTCTCTCTCTGTGTAGTCAAAATCTGAAGACATTCACCAGAGACATCAACGGGGGTGCTACCGTAGAGCAAAATGTTCCAGCAGTTAGTCGTTCGCTTTAGTTCCACAGAAGAAGACGCTGAGTCAGTGGAAAAATCAGGAAAATCCCCTGGGTGGTCAGCCCAGTGCGCTATACTGGGTTCCAGTCTAGTTAGGTAATGCTGGCACACTGTCGAAGTGCCCCGGGGCAAATTTGAAGACTCCGTGTACCGGAGCAGCGTCCAGGAAGAAATGTGTTACAGAGTAGAGGAACAGGTCTGTTCTTCTTCTGCAGATATTCAGGTCAGTCACATTTGTAGTGTGTCTGTGCCGGAAAATCTGTCTCCAGTTCAGTCCTGCAGGGAATAAAAAAAAAAACACATGTAGACCTTTATAGATTAGAGCTACTCATCTGTTAAACAAGTAGAAGATAGAAGACCAAAATAAACAGTTAAATGCCATTAAAAGTAAAAAAAAAAATAACAGCTTGTAACAGTGTGAACATTAAGATGATGAAATGCTATGATGATGCAATTGTTATGTATGTATTTGGATGCATACAATTTATTTTACATGCATGGCTAAACCTCAACAACAGTGATGATGATGATGACCTCTAGCTCCTCCTGCTTGAAGAGTACAGAGAACAGTAAACAGAGAAATGTTTATCTCACGCCTTAAATATTATCGTCGCAACTGCAGCTTCGGTGTCCTGAAATCCTGGGTGTCCAGTAATCTCTAAAGATCAACTGTAGTTTTTACAGATGCCCTTATAAGCTGTTATTTTTTTTTTTGTGATCCTTCCAGTCAAAGCTCTGGTTGCATTTCCGTTGCAGGCAGCGCACTGAGCTGGAGGATCTGCGGCGGCAGCTGGAGGAGAACAGCTCTCTGGCCGGACGAGCGCTCAGAGAGGAGCTGGATAAGACCAGAGAGGAGCAGGAGAGGAGACACCAGGTGATGAGTTCCATCAGTATCTTTCACTTCAGACTTCAACAGAAGCTGTCTCTTACTAGTATCTAATATCTGTACCTCTGCAGCGAGTTAACTGAGTGTTGTTTGTCCCACTAGGTGGAGATGAAGTCTTTACAAGAACGTTTGGACATCGAAAAGCAAACCTGGGAGGAAAACTACAAGAAAAAAGAGGTTTGTTGACATGCTGTCATTAATAGTTTTTTACGCTGAATCTGCTCTCAACCCTTCCTTTGTTCACAGTGAACTCTAACAAACCACTGAATTCTCAATAAATATTGAGTATTGTGCCTGTGGGACATTTCTAATGTTCCCAGTGCAGCTGTTTTAAAATACAAGAAGTGAGTGCACGCTGTAATGTAGGCAGGTGGCATGTTTCCATCTCTCTGGGATGCAGCAGAACGAGATTTCTCTCCAACTCTACTTAAATTTAATGGGTTAGACCGTCAGTGATCCAGGCAGAAATGAATCAGCGAGGAGGAAGTAACGCGATATATATGTATCTGAACATGGTGTTCGTGTGTGTGTGCAGGAGGCGTGGCTGCTGAGCCGCGAGCGAGAACTCAAAGAAGACCTGCGACGAGAACGCGACAAAGAGATCGAGCTCGCTATCTGGACGCTGGAGGAGGAGACCAGCAAGGACAAAGAGGAGTGTGAGAGGGCAGCTGACAACAGGTGTGTGTGTGTGTGTGTGTCGAGTGACGGCACAGTTGTCCCCGGTTCTTGCGTTCTTGCCCTTTAACATATATAATGGAAAGAATCTGGCACACACTTGATACTGAACCCCGAATTGTCCCAGTGGTTGTGCCGGCACCCTTTGTTTGAGTGTGTGTGAATAAAGTGCTATATAAATGCAGCCGTTCACTTTAATGGAGCTCTGGTGCATCCTGTAATTTAAACTATTTGAGGGAAGCTCCTCAGTGTTGCAGACGTTTCTATGTCTGTCTGGCACCTGAAAAGAATTTCGAATCTTTTTCCTTTGCAAATCTCGGTCGGACAGTATTTACTCTGTGTTTTTAACCACGTGTTGCGCAAGTTAGCATCAACACCAACCTGTAACGCTGTCCGTTCTCAGGGTGAAGCGAGTGAGGGAGAAGTACGAGGCTGAGCTGAGGGAGCTGGAGCACTCGGAGAGGACGGCGGTGGAGAAGCAACAAGACTTGAGGAAGCAGCAGATGGAGATGGAGGGCGAGCTGATCAGACTCCAGGGTCTCCTCAGACAGAGAGAACAAGAGGTCGAAGACGTCACGCAAGTAAGGAGCGAATCCTTTTTCTGTCTGAAGACTTGAAATGTGATTTTTTTACCACCAAGTCAAGTTATCTCAAGTTATCTTCTATGAGTCGGGAAGTACGAGACAAAAACACATCTTAGACAGAATTCCATCTCAATCTGTCCGACTCGTCTCCTCAGACCAGGGACAAGCTGGCGGACGAGCGCCGCAGCCTGGCGGAGGTGATCAGGCAGGAGTTCGCGGACCGGCTGGTGATGACGGAGGAGGAGAACCGAAGGATGAAAGCGGAGGTGTCGGAAGTCCGAGCGAGGTTACGGCTGGAGGTGGAGAGGGTGACCAGGGAGAAGGAGGAGGAGCTGGCTGAAGTCCACCAACGGTGAGGTGGAAAGCTACAGAGTGACGTAGATCTGAATAACACTGTGGCTTTTAAAACCAGCTCTGTTCTGTTTCTGAGTTTGGAAGCACTCTGACATGAAAGATTGAGTGAAACCTCGGTGCTTTAGTAGAGACCGGTGCAGAGATTTTCAAACGTAACGGGTAGATATGGTGCACTTATCCCTGCACTAATGATTTAAGTGACAGGTGCAAATAAACCCGAGGAGAGTGAGCAGCCTAGTCCAGCACCGTAAATTCTGATGAACTGAGGCGACAGGTTGACATGTGTGGAAGTTACAAAGCTAAACCTATTTGTAAATCACCAAACAAAAGCCATCTGTGTGTCTGAATAAAGTCTTTTCCAGGATTTAAGTCGGCCGGTCTCCAAACATTCACTGGCTCCTTACGAATCCATCCTCATCAAGGTGTAACAAAGAATGTTGGCACACAATTCAAACCCGCGGTTCAAAATTTAATAAAAAGGTGGAAACTTTACCGCCGGACTGGGAGTCTGCCAGCGTCTAAAAGAAGAGAAATACGAGTAGAACGAAGGGGAAGGAGACGACAACCTGATTAATGTCAACATAGGATTCATTGTGTCTGAAAAAAGAAGGAGGCTTTAACTTCAGCGGGCTCTGTGGTACCAATACTACATGGCTTAAAAGCATGTGGGCAGCTGAACATGTCATTCCAGTAAAATCAGCATTAATCTGCTGCTATAACAGCCTCCGCTCTTTTCCACCAGATGTTGGAACCTGGCTGCAGGGATTTGCTCAGTCAGCGTTCCCAAGGTGAAGTACGTGGACAAGGGGGGGAGTACAAATACTCCACTATTTCTAATGTCAAGGAGAAAAAAAAGAGGCTTGAGTTGAAGTGAAGTCAGTTTATACATTTATGTTTGTTTGTTTGGTTTTTTTGTCGCTCTAGAGCATCTTCTACACATCGGCTACGTATGGAAAGCAGCACATCGGTCGTTTTACATACAGAAAGCTAAAAGGTGTTATGTGACCTGTACAGACAACTGTATTGGTAAAAATAGAAGTGTATCACTTGCGTCAGACGTGTGGGAGATGAACAAGCAGCTATTATAAACAACAGCCATAATCATAAAAAGCAAAGCCAGAATCAATTCATTAGACTGATTATTTCCAGACAGATTTAAGACTCACAGCATCTCTGGTTATTAACATCCTTTTTTTCTTTTTTTGTGTGTGTGTGTGTGTTAATTTCTAGAGTGAAGTCGGCCATCTTGAAAAAGGAAGAAACTGTCAGTAATCTCCGGAAGCAGCACGAGGTGAGAGGTCGTTCTGTCGAAGCATAACAGCCAGTGAGAGAGAGAGATGATTGACAGCATGTACAGAATAAACACCGTCCTCTCCCTCTGATAGGCTGCTCTGAAGAGGGCGGATCACCTGGAGGCGCTGTGGGAGCAGCAGAGGAAGCAGCTGCTGGAGAAGTGACCCCTCCGACCCCACCCCCCCCACCGGACCCCCCTGGCTTCCCTCTGCTTTGAGCTCCATCGGTTGTGTCGCTCAAGCCCCCCCCCCCCACCCCCCCAACCTGAGTTTTGTTCCTCCTTTTGGATGTCGTTCCTGCCAGCAAGACTGAACCTGTGGAACTTCAGAGGGTTGAACAAGTGACTGAACCTTGTCCTACCTCACTTGAAAAACACAAAAAATGGGGAAATGAACTGTGTAGCCACCACCACAACCCCCCCCCCCCCCCCCCCCCCCCCCCCCAAAAAAAAAAAACACCCCCACCAGGGTCTAAAGGAGTGTGTTGTGTTGGAACTTCCCTAATTTAAATGCTATAGACCAGGTGGCACAGGATCAAAAGACTTCCCATTCTTCCCTTTCTAAAGGAAGACTGCTGCAGCTTTTTGTTTGTGACTGTACCCCCCCCCACCCCACCTCCCGCCCCCCTTTCTTCCTTCCTCCCTCTTGCTCCGCAGTCTGTGGGAGCAGGAATGCCTCCATGTTCCCCACAGAGCTGCCACGGAGAACAGTTCCAGATGTTTCTGAAACCAGCCCAGGCCTGCGCTGGTGTAAAGTGGGAGGGGGAGGGGGGTGAGGTGGGGGAGTACTGGAGGACCACTTACACCCAAGGACTCACTCAGCATCAGAGCTACACATTGAGCTCCGGTTCTACCAGCTCCCAGTACCCCCTCTTCTTTTTTCTATGTTGAGTCATGTGTTTTGTCCCAGTGCCCCCCCCCCCCCTCAAGTCCGCAGCTCTGAACAGTTTGTTGTGCGTGTCTTAAACCAAAATCTGCATCTAACAAAGAGGTTAGAAGTAACACACTAACACAGGTTAGAGACTAAAGCTAGAGTGAAGGTAGGATGTCGTCAGGAGGAGCGATAGGACGTGTAGGTGAAGAAAAACGGGAGGTAAAAGACAGATGATTGTAGAGTGACTTTGAAAGTAGTAAGAAGGAATTAAGAAGGAGGTGGGGGGGGTGGGGGGGGGGGGGGGGGGGGTGGAGGGGGGGGGGTGGAAGGAAGGAAGGAGGAATGCGCATAGAAAATGTTTATAGGATTAGGAAAGCAGAGCTGGGACAGAGCGTGGTGGTAGGTTGGAGGGTTCGAGGGGGCACAAGGCAGACCGCCTCATGTGACCAGAAGTATGTTAAAAGCCATATAGGTTTTTTTTTGCCAGGCCTGATTCAGAGGCTGCACTGTGACAAAAATGCATCAAACTCAACAGGGAAAAGGGCCTCGAGCCAAAGGGCCGGGAGCCATAACCTCCCAGCACTTACTGTTTTTTTTTTTTTTTTCCTTCAATCTTTTCTAATTTGTTAACCCTTAACGAATGAAGATATCTGGAAGCCCCTCTCTCTCACACACACACACAGAAAGTCTTTGTGGATAAGATTTCAGTTCGAACGCTCCGTAGCTTGACTTAGCGAGAGGGGTGGAGGAGCTGAAACAAGAGAGAAACTCTAAACCAGGAAGTAAAAGCCTGTTATTTTAGGTGCAACATGTGATGTGAAAGACCAGACTGATGTGAAAAAAGTTTCTCACACCTCAAAATTAGACCTCATACGAGAAAGTATTTATTCTGTTTCTCCTTTTTTTTCTTTATTTATTTCCCGATCCAGCACTCGTAACGTCGTGTTACTGGTCCACAGAACGGTCAAGGATTTGAAGTAATTTTCACAGAGCTAGTCGACACATTAAAATGTTTTTCATTCCTTTTTGCAAGAACACTAAACTGTCCCTCGGCAGAGCTGATAACCGCCACGCTGAGGCTTTATAACTATGCCATTTTGAAATGGTCTAAATACAGTATGTCAGGTTTTTCTGACATGGAAGATGTCCGAGCCACAATGTAAAGGGTTCATATGAAGTGTAATGTAGTGGTAGGGTAGGGTTTACTGTAGTGGAGTTAAATCATGACTGTCACATGTTATCCATTAAACCAAATGTTAAAAATTCACTCTCAACCTCCTTTTTTTTTTATAGAACAAAAACAGAACACAACCCCGGTTTGTAGTCCCTTTTTTTTCCAGCAAGACAGAAGCGGTCACGTATGTGTCACATGTCACTCCGGGAGTTTTACGGTCACTGACTTGAGATTCAGCGTGAGTCACGACGACTGAGGTTCGGAGGTCTGAAGGCCCTCGGAGCGCCACGGTTTCGCTCGCAGCCTTGTGCTGCTCTGCTGGTGTTGGCACAGCAGACGGGGGGCTGCTGCCGGCCTCCCAACCGGAGAGAGGGGTTAGGGATGTGAGTTGGCATTCCTCGCGCATGCCCGTCCTACAAGTGCCAATGAGCCTTGCCTTTGTGTGTGCGTATGTGTGTGTGTGTGTGTGTGTGTGTGTGTGTGTGTGTGTGTGTGTGTGTGTGTGTGTGTGTGTGTGTGTATGTATGTGTGTGTGTGCCACCATTCTTCCCATTTTGACCGGGGATGACCCTCGTGGTGTCAGATACGCTCTCGCACACGTTCCCTCTTTTTTCATTTTTCATTTGTAATTTGAACACAAACAGTCCCAGTTGTCATCAATTATTGTTTTGTTTTATTTTTTTTGTTCCATCTCTACATGTATAACCCCCCCCCCCTTTTTTTTTTTTTTTCCCCCGAACATGTAGCTCTTGAACGCACCGTTTTTTTCTTACCTTGTTTTAGTTTAGTTTTTTGTTGTCAAGTCATGGTGATGGTTCGAAAACTGTGAAGAAGAAGAAGAAGAAATACACGGTGACTGATCTATCAGTGAAAAGAGAATAAAAAGAAATACTGGAAGACACACTGTGTTCCTCGTTTGTGTTGGTGAAAACAGACAATTGTTTCCTTGTTTCTGTCCCCTCAACCCCCCCCCCCCCCCCCCCTCAGCCTCCCAGCGTCCCATCATCCCTCGCTCTCTCAGACCATAACTCCTGGGTCTGGAGACGAATAAGAAGAAGAAGAAGAAGAAGAAGGAACATCATCAATCACTTCTTGTCAATACCCAGTGGAATCCAAATTCTTTGCCAAAATAGTTGTTGGTTTGGAAGCTCAATATCCAAATCGTTTAAGTACATAGTTTAGTTGTTTTTCCACATTTAAACTGTTTCTTGGAAGTGGATATTTTGCAGTAACAGCTCTCTAATTGCCTCTCCCTCTTAGCCGCTTTATGTAGACAAACTCGGAACCTCCTCAGGGATGTTTCAGCCCATACATCTGGAACAAAATGTCCAGAGCTGACCCACTTCTTCTCCTCGTTTTCCCCCCTTTATTTTTTTTTTTTTTCTTCCTTGCCCTCCAGCTTGTTCACTTCCTCCGGACTGCCAAAGCAACCGGTGGTGCGTACTGAAACGTGTCTCCCCTTTCAGCACATTTCCTTTCTTTTCACTTAGGAAACCGAACCCAGACAGGCACACAGACTATTGACTCTCACTTGGCTTGGAGGGCCCAGCTGACTGGCTGCTGGATGGATGGATGGATGGATGGATGGATGGATGGATGGAGGAGTAAATGGCTCTTGTGACTCTGGAGTGAAGTGTCTTCCTCTCTATATTTTGAATGAGCTGTCAGCTGTGTGGCAAGAAGTCGAGGCCGCATGTTCCTGCTTGTCACTTGACAGTTTCTGTGTCTTCATACATTCATACATGTGTGTGTGTGTGTTCCTCCTCCTCCTCTTCCTCCTCCTCCTGCCTGTCATTCAGTGTGTTATGATTCAGGGTCTCCACACATTGTGAGCATAGCAGAGATCCTTAGAGCTGCCTGCTCATGTCTAACTTAGTTGCAGCCGGCAGTGGGCTTCCTCCTCTTCCTCCCCCTCCCCTTCCTCATGCTGTAGAGCTGAGGGGGTTGACCAATTGCCAGCAGCTGTTGCTCATTTCACAATGGTCCCGCCCATACAGCAGTGCCGAGGCTGGAAGTGCAGTCGCTCCACACTAGATGAGCAGCACGGAGCTCTTCTAACTTACAGGAATATGTCTACAGTGTGACTACCGTTAAGGAGAGTTTGCTACCACAGCACACTGAAGACCGGCTGGTGGTGAGAAGACAGTTAATTCTTCTTTATTTGATGTTTTTGTGTTATATATATATATATATATATTTATATATGTAAAGAGATTTCTGTTTCTGTGTAACGGAAACAGAGACAGACAGAGACGACAGAGTGGAGTCCTCTGAGTAAAAGGAAGAGAGAATGAGTCATGACACAGTCTGATGCGTGTGTGTGTCCTCTTGTTTTCGCTCTTGACTCTTCATCAGTTATATGTAGAGATTATCTGCTTACTTTTAAAAGGCATTAATTTAAAGTAGTAAACTTAAAGCTTTTTTTTGTTTGTTTTTGTTTGTCTGGGGAAAAATACAGATATCCTGATATGTTCTGTTATCAGAGACATGGGAGTTTATCACCGGATCACTGCAACACATTCTTTCCATTCCCCATTTAGCCTCAGCCAGGAGACCCTACAGCGCACAAGCCTGGGAAACTGTATCGCTCACATTGTCATCAGTGCCTGTTATTATTATTTTCCTGATTCATCCAGTTATTAAGTGGTTACTCCTGATCGGGCTTAAGAAAGCAGCTGGAGACTTAACTCGAGAAAGAGAGGTTTAGGTAGAGCAGAGTTCAGCGGCTTTGGCCTCGAGCTATGTTTATTACTCTGCTTACAAAGAGGTGAGAAGTGGAGAAGGGTGGTGCTCGTAGTGTATGTTAATGGCTTCAACTTCCAGTGAGACCTCACTTGACCACAACAGGCCAATGAGAAAGCATTTCCTTAAAAACAGGGTTTCTAGTTTCCTGCATTTATTGTCATTACATTTGCTGTCACCCATCAGCTGCAGCTGACATTTTCTACATTTTGTTTGTTCAGGAAGAAAATGTTCAGCTCCTCCTGGATAGGGTATCATGATTTTACATGTGGTTGTTTGTAGCTAGTGTGTCTTCTTTTGTATCTTGTAAGAACAGGAGTTGCCTGTACAATAAAGAGAGCAGAATAAGAATAAAAGGGGAACGTAAAAGGATATGAAGATCCTGTACTTTGTGTGAGAGGGCACGAGCAAAGGTTTCATTAAAAAGGGATTATTTGGGACTCTGTTGACACTTAAATATAAAGTTTCCCCCTTTCTATCCTGCTCCCCCCCCCCAGAGTCTTTGCCCTCGTTCCAATTTTCTCTCTCTGTCTCTGCCACCCTCCCTCTCTTCTGTAGCAGTGTTGAAAGAAGCCCAGAGTGGAGCCCAGAGCCTGTTGAGGGCTAATTAAATCCCCGCCATCACCGACACCCCGCCCTCCCTCCTGTGGTTCACCAGAAAAGACGGAAAAACCGTCCTGAGCGGGATAGCATCCTCGCCTGCCTCCTCATGTTCCTTCAGGACGAGCAGAGGGCAGGGCCAGCACACGCACCGTGCCGGCCGGGGTCATGAGCTCCATGACTGGGATGGCTCTCCAGAAGAGGCTGTTGCTCGGCCTGTTGGTTGTCAGCTCTGTGCTGTTCGTCTACGTCCTGTGTGTGAACGTGGAGGGTCCTCTGTCCTGGTCCATAATGCCTCTCCGCTTCTCGCAGGTGTTGAGGAGGTGAGTTAAGGGACAGAACTTGCACAGGTGTTTTTTTGTATACATGCTTAGGTTTTAGGTGACAACAGTCTAATATATTATGAAATGCAACTTATCAGACTTTGTCAGGGATGTAATTATCCTTGATTTATTTTCATCGTTGCCCCTGACAACAGTGATGTTTTTAATTATTTTGGCTCTCTGACAAATGAAACAAAGATCATGAGGTTAAAGTTCTGCTTTTACGCTTTCATGCCCTCATTTAATTTGGTGAACTGTGTTAGGGCATGTACCAATTTTTCATACATAGTTCCCACACTTTAGGACAATGCATCAGGATGGAGATCCTAAATGTACAGTAAGTCAAGCAGAGTGGTAAGGTCAGTAAGTCACATGAACTAGATCCAACTGATCATGTGTTTCAACAGCTGAAAACCAGAGTGAAGGCAAAAACATCCCCTAAAACAAACAGGAAGTGAAACTGACTGCAACAGAGGTCAAACAAGGCATCATAACAGGAAGATACAAAGTGTCTGCTGATGTCTGAGGGTGCAAAGGACACTAAATGTGATGTATGATGAAAGAAAGTATTTAGTTTTTCACTTGCATAAAGTTTGGACTTTTTGAAAGACAGAAGCTGATTTTTAGCCCACTGGATTCTACATGTCCCATAATGCAACTTGATGGTATCTTTTTGTTATGTCGCATTCACATCATGTGGGTTGGATGGTAGACAGCAAGCAAGTCACCAAACAATTCAAGACGGTTGTATAATTGCAGAGTTGAGAGACAGATTTAAAAAGTAGAGTTATAATTAAAGCGGCAGAGGCTGAGATATCTTGACTTTTCATCCCTAGTATGGGTCAAACTCTAAAAACACTGGATACTACATTTCCTATAAAGCAATTTAAAAGAATCCTTCATGAGTTTTTCCAACTCTAATCCAGTAGTATGTAATGCAGACTTTCTGTTTATAAATTTTTAATACAAGCTCCAGAAAACTGAAGTAACACTGATTTCATCACTATGACATCATCAGGGGTTATCAGATATACTATAAATACTCAGAAGACATGATTCAGCTGTTTTTATTCAGCTGAGTAGCACTAACCATGACTAGTGAACTTATTGGTGGAATGTCCGTTTTTAAAAATACTGTTTATTGACAATATAGCATTAAAGTCCAACTTTAAACTAGAATTAAACTGCCTTTTTGGGCTGCTACAGCAAACATGTCTGCTTTGAGAGAAATTAAATGATTTGTTGATAGGGCACCATCTAGTTTTACATCATTTCAATTAATAACAGTTCCATCATCCACTTAGCTGGAGTCTGTATTTCAATACAGAAAATCAAATCTAAAATCTAAATCAAATCTGCGTAAAGCAGTAACGTGTCGTTCGATCATAGGCAAAGCAGAAGGTCACACTGAGCCTGATTGCATCCTGCTACACGCTACAAGAGCCACGTTAGCTCTCCTGCTAAAGTCTCCTCCTTATGTAACTTACAGACACGAACACACATCTTGTCCTGCACGTTAGCTTGTTGAACAAGTCACCAAACAAACATTCACCGGGGGAAAAGTGCACCGCTAACATCAGTTAGCAGGCTAGATAGCGATTTAGCTGCTAATTAAACAGCATGTGAGCATACTTGCAAATGTCACTCAGATGCTGGTTCGGTCGTTGCTCTTTAAAATCCTGTTCTGTACAGTGTAACGCTGGTAGCCTCCCAGCTAATGTCAATAGCTGGCTGAGATAAACAGGAGCATTTCCCCAAAGACCTTTCTTCTTCATTCTAATGATACAAAACTATTAACAATACATTAGAAAAACAGCAAAGAGGGATGATTTAATGTGATTCCAGTTGCACTTTTCAACTTTCCACGCACTTTGTATTATTAAGTGTCAAACTGTGTATTTATATCAAAGCTTTTAGTAGATAAATCTGAATGTCACAGTGGAATTTAATGTGAACAGAGTTTACAAATTGGAAACTGGTTATTACCTTCCCATAAGACATGAACATCCCGCTTTAAATGCTCCTTGCATAAAAATTGGGGACTCTTAATAAAAAAACATTCACAATTCCCAAATTTGTTCCTCTGACGTGAATGTTAATACCTTCAGAGTCAGATTTAACCCTCATAGTAACCCTCATTGTTTCCTTTTTAACATCAAAAGCGCTTCAAAACAGTGCCAACACAACAAAAAACTTTTCATAGTCCAATAATACTTTCTGAGTGCACGGTTTATAGTATCCATATGCTATTTCAAAAGGGCCTAAATCGTAGACAAGATGGAGAGATGATGAAGAATTCAGTTGTAAAATGGGACAGGGCTAAAGGGTTAAACTCTGAGATCACGAGCGGTATGAAAAGTTCCATGGTTTTTTTGGAACCGCCACTTATTCCCCCCTCTAGTTGTATCATTGTGGTTTTAACAAAGAAACCACACAGCACTCCGGCTGCACTAATGAAAAAAAGGCCTCGGAGTTATTTCACTGGAGGTGGTCTCTGACACACGTAGCCTATGTGAAATGTAAGCTTTGTTATTGTGGGCAGTGCTCCAGGTTTAAAACGCCAGATAAGATGCGTTAAGTCAGGGGGAGAGAAAATGGAAAAGATGGCTGGTTTTTCAGCGGTCTGTGTCAAGGCAATAAACGGTGAGTTCACAGATTCTTTCATATAAAAAGCTCTTTAATCTGGGTAAAAATAACCATGTGAACATCCACATCACTTCCCGGCTGTAGCTTCAGACTCTGGAGCTTTTAGATGTAACAGAACTCATGTCTTCAGTTTCAAATTTTTAAATTGAAAGGTTTTTTTTTTTTGTGTTTTTTTTGGCAAGACCACATTGAGATACACTATTGTCAAAGCATACGTGTTACGATCCGGCTCAAATGGTCGGAACAAAAGGGAGACACACCATGTTTAAACAATAGATAACTCAAATTAATCAAATTAAATGACGCAAAGCAAAACCTTAACTAAATATTTAATAAGTCTGAGGTGTGGAAGTCAGTGGTATGAGTAGTGTGTGTGTGATGCATGAGTGGAGAGTTTGTGTGTGTTGTAGGATGCTTGACAGCAAGAAGGAAGGAACTAAAGCAACATAAACAAATCAAAAGTGGTGCCTGTAGGGAGATGCAGAGACGGGGGCTTAAGTAACCTAGGAACACCGGTCCCAGGTGTTCCGGGTTACTCCAATTAGTCACCTGCAGGGTGAGGAGAGACACGGGTTGGTAACAAATCAACATCACACATGTTAGTATTGAAATGAATGTACAGCATATTGAAGACTGACAAAAGAGGACAGTGAAATCCCTGCAAAATGCAACTTTTTAGTGGATACAAATACTAAAAATGGAAACAAGAGGAGGAAATACTCATTCCAAATGTAATAATTTTTATTTAAGCTTTAAAGAATAGTTTCACTTTTGGAAATGGTTTGTACTAAGAGTGAAATTTGATTTAAATTCATGACTGGTGATTTTAATTAGGAAGACAGATCTTTCCAAGGCTGTAATTAATGTCTGTCGCCTGTTTGGTTTTCACCGATTCACCGATTAACGAACCGACACACATTTGTTCCTCCACTCAAACTATTATTAACCTTGTTTTAATGTCCGACAAGGCTAGGAAAGGTAATACAAGGAAGATAGAAAAAATGTGCTGAACTGACAAAACTCTGGGACAATTAGGTCTCTGGAAAATTATAGCAAAGACACATTCATCCATTGTCTGAGTAAAGTGAATTGGTCTCTTGTATTGCATTGTACTGACATGGATAAAGCATGTTGTTCTTTTAAATATATGTTTTAGAAGATGAAGTTGGCTGTTAAGAAGAGAAATAAACAATGTGTTGGATACAGTAAAAGGCTGAAAACATCAGTCTAAACATTGAGAACAGGGTTACAGCAGATAAGAAGGAGGTCACGTCATTCTCACTAATTATTTCACATCGGTTGCCAGCAGGCTAGTTAAAAGGTTATCAGGCCAGATAGGACAACGTGGGGAGAGTCATGTCCATCAGTCCTACTCTCAGCAAAGGGTTCAAGCTGATGGCCTCTCCTTGGCAAAGGTGTCTGAGCAACTGGTTTTGATAATATTCTAGCTAGATTCTTAAGAAATACAGCTGAAATCATTACTGAAAAATGATGACTGTATCTGTCTGAGCAAGGCTTTTTTTTTTTTTTTTTACCAGTGATCTTAAACTTGTTAGAGTGATTCCTCTCTACACTCAACTATAGGCCTGTTTCTATCTTGTGTACTCTAAGATAATTGAGAAGATAATTTTTTATCAGATTGACAACTTCCTGTCCTCATACAATTTACTGTATGAATTTCAGTCTGGCTTTCAAACCTCCCACTCCACCGACATTTGTTGTATTTAACTGACTACATCGGGAAGGAGGTAGACAAGGGGAATTTGTGTGGTATCAGTTTATGAATCGTGCTATTTTATTGTCCAGCCTTGAAAGCCATTGATATTAATGAGACAGCAGTCAGATGGGTAGGTTATTCTCTGAAAGATAAGAAACAGGTGGTAGACGTTGGTGGGTCAAAGTCTCATCATAGGTCTATAGACTGTGGAGTCCCACAAGGAAGTGTACTCGGCCCACTCTTTCTTCTTAGACCTGATGTATGTTTGTATACGCTGATGACTCTGCAGTTCTGTCTCCCATAAAGATAAAAGCATAGTTCAAAGTACACTGAGTGCAGAACTTCTTAATGTAAACAGCTGGATGACTGATAACAAGTTCTCGCTCCTGGTTTTAACGTTGTTGTTTGGTGACACTGTACTTTGGCTGTGTGTTGGATAGCTGTATGTCAGGAGTGGGCCAGGCTGAAAAGATGCTCGCCAAGGTCGATCAAAGAATACGCTTCTTAGCCAGAATTTTAAAAATTTCTGGACAGGAAAGCAATGGTGACCTTGGCAGGAGCTAATGTTCAGTCTTATTTTGACTATGCCAGCTGTTCATGGTACAATGGCCTAAATAACTTAATATCTTCAAAACAGACTTCAAACTTCTCAAAACAAAGTAGTCAGGGTTATTCTGAAACTCACCTTGACCCTTCTCATTTTGAGAGACTTGGGCGGTTGAGAGTACAGGAAAGAGTCTCTCAGATTGTGCATTGTACATGAATTTGTGCACGGTGCTGTCCTTTGTTCCTCCCAGGTTTATGAGTAACCTGGGGAGGGAAACATATGTGCACGTGGCAATAAATCAGGAACCAGGAAATCATAAAATCATTAGCAGGTGTTGAGTAAGAGTGTTGGCACCGGTCATTGTATTGTATTATATTATTATTGTTGTTATTCTTTCCATGTAAGCTCTGCCATCTTGACCTCTCCGCCACATACCCCGCATCCCCAGAGGGACAACACTGGAAATAAGCCTCAGGGCTTTGTTGTGTTATCCTGACTTTTCCTTGTATGTAAGCACTCAATGGCCTGGCAGTGCTGGTGTGAGCCCAGATGAACACTGACACAGGTTTTGCTTGCTGTAATCATTCCTCCTGTTCATACTGATCATCAGAAGATCTCTTCATAAGGCACTTCTAATGGAAGTGATGGTTGGGGACAAAATCCACAGTCCTCCTTCTGTGCAAAAATGTATTTAAAAGTTTATCTGAAGCTAATATGAAGCTTCAGCGTCCAAATGAGTCAAATCAAGTAGATATCTTTCAACGTTACAGTCTTTTTAGTGCCAAAGTTCCTCTTTTTGTTACTATACTTCCACCTGCAGCTCAACAGGGAAACACTGTCCGAGGAAACACAAAGAGGGAATTTGATGCTAAATGTGTCAGATATCCACTTGATATGACTAACTCAGACTGCTGAAGCCTCATAGAAGCTTCACATCAACTTTTTAATGACTGTGTGGACACACTGTGGATTTTGGCCTCCATCACTTCTATTGAAAACACATCTGAAGGATCTTTTAATATCCAGTATGAACAGGAGGAATGATTACAGCGAGGAAAACCTCTTTCACTGTTACTATGGACACCTGACTGTTGTTTTAAGACACACTCGGAAAAATTGTGAACTTATCCTTTTTAAGCTTTATTTATTCAGGAAATCTGACTGAGATCAACATACAGCCAGGATTAAAATACTACGGTTCATTCACAAAATAATCATTACAGACACACAACTTAAAACAAATCAGAAACATAATGAAGAATAGCAGCCAGTAAAACTTTCCCCTCAGAGGAACAAGTGTCTCTGACTTGAAGCTGTGTTGCAGGTTATTCCAGTAGTAAAGGTTTATACCGTGTTACCTGAAACCAGAGTTTGTATGAGGAACTTTTGAAGCCAACCTGCTCTGTGACCTCGTGTCATGGTTATTAACTCTGAGCTCAACCAAGGATGTTAAGTATCTTGGCAACTTAGATAGCGAGGCCTCATAAATGAAGACACAGGTATGCTGGCGATGACCTCTGATCTTTATATATAACTCTTAAGCGGTGGGTGTGATAGTTGACTTGATAGTGTACAGTGGTTTAAAGGTAGGGCTCATTTACCCTGCATTCCTAAAAACAAACCACATACAATACTTTATACATACAAGTAGTATTTATTTCATTTTCATCTTATTATTTTAATGATTTTTTTTCTTATCAGGAAAAACAACAGAGCCATGAAAACATTATCAGCTGCGTTTGTGACTCAGTTTAGAAACTTTTCCTGCAAGCTAGTAGTATAGCTCTACTACTACCAAGGAAATATGCTGTGCATCAGGTTATAAATTAATGAATTAATTAGATTTGATTGACAGTGGCATCTCCGTGGCAACATAAACAAACAACCCCACAACATTTGACCAAAAAAAATTTGAACTCGAGGTCCACGTATGTGTTAACAGACAGCGTTAACGGCCGTGTTGATGCAATAAAGCCTGTGAAATGTTTAGTTTATCTACGCCAACAACAGTAGTTTGTTCAGTTTTGTTTAATAGCACGTGTCATGTAGATGATGTTATTTGTGTTCAGGGAGTGTAAGAGTGAGAATATTTCTAGGAAACGGGTAGTATAAAGCCCGTGAAGTGTTTCGTTTATGTACACCCACCACAGTAATTTGTTCAGTTTTGTTCAATAGCATTTTATTGTGGCATGTAGATGTGTGTTCAGGGTGTGTAAGAGTGACAACATTGCAAAGCCTACAGAGATTTAAGCTGGAAAGGTTAAAGGTGCAACTATAATGTGATGTTTTCAGTTAGTTGTACTGAGTAAGAGAGTGCTGTTCATGCAGAAAATATGTTTTATGTACGCTCAATATTGTTTCTGTTGTGTAGGAAATGTTAAGGTGCACTGTTTTACACATTTAGATGTCTGTAGCGTTGCATACAGGATGCTTAAATTAAGTGAAGTCCACTGATATTACAGTTCAGAGATAGTAGAGCCGATGCTAGCTGAGTTAACACCACAATGATATGAATAACATTGCTGTCAACTGTTTTACATATGTTTTGCACAGGTGGCCCCTGAGCTTCATTATTAACCTGTAACATTTAATATGTTCACTCCACTACAGAGAAACGGCTCTTGGAAAATATGTATCCTGAACATAATTACTGATCAAAAATAGACGTGTTTAATTAACCACAGCCTCCCAGAGACTGTGATAGGTGGAAATGTTAAACTGAATCAAACGGTACCTTTAGTCGTTGTGGGAGGTCGGCACGGCACCTTTTAGTCTAATAATGTGTTATAAAATGTACAAACAACAACCTGCCCTTGAGTACAAACATTACA
This sequence comes from Thunnus albacares, assembly GCF_914725855.1. Lineage (NCBI taxonomy): Eukaryota > Metazoa > Chordata > Actinopteri > Scombriformes > Scombridae > Thunnus > Thunnus albacares. Next base: position 25,389,772 of record NC_058125.1, on the reverse strand, counting down.
ACGGATGCTAACACGAGTTTATCTGTAAGTTGAAGCAATGTGATACACTGAACATCTGTATTTACACATGTTGATCATTCATTAAGGTTCGTTATGCCGTAGTCACACCAGCTTTGTGTTCCGTCCTCAGTCAAAATGTCCTGGATCCACCGCTGCCTCTCACAAAAAAAACCTGAGCTCAACGTCTGCTTTAAAAGCCTCAAATAGGGAAAAAACAAAATATTGTTGCAGGAGAACAATATACACATATGGTTAGCGGCAGAATTTAATTAATATAGTGTAATTCTTTCCTTCTCTCTTCCTTTCTACAATCTATTTCAAGGTGACCTATAAAACACAAACAGCACCGAGTTTCCTGCCGTCTCTTAGTTTAACATTAACAAGTGCAAATTACACTTTAATACAGCAGCTTTATTACATTTGTGACCTTATCGCCGGGCTTTATGAGGTTTACTCACCGCTGAGAGAGACATCAGCAGCATCTGTTGCTTCAGGATAATAATACTGAGCCAATCACGAGGGGGGTGAGTGAGCGCCATGGTTACCTGAGGCTGAGGCACTCTTTTCTGTCAGCGTGTGTCTGCTGGTCATAATGTACAACAGGAACATGCTGAAATATTTGTTTTGAACAGTTTATGCCTATAAAACACTTCACAAAGACTCCACTGGGGGAATAAAAGTCATCCAGAAGAAGAAAAGGAGAACTTGGAGTTTCAGTTTAAATGATAAAGACGCAACATTTAACCCTCTGAACTTTTTGTTTTTTGGTTTCATATCTCAAGTATTTCCTCAGTAGTCAAACTTGGCAGTGCAACAAAGCTGTAAACAAAACCCAAGTAGCTTATCAGTATGACAACGCAGCTGAACGAATGCCAGACAAAATCGTGTCTGGCATATCTGTATCTGTATAAAAAAAGAAAAAAAACATTCATCCCACATGCCATACATCAGTTAAACCAGTAATTAATGGACATGCCAGTATTGTTTTTGAATAATGTGTATCTGGCATTTTACTTCTTAAATTGGCATTGACATTTTTCAGTCTAAATTATAAGGTTTTCTTTAAAATAACTAAACAGATTAATAGATAATAAACTCTCGTCAAGTACTAACTTTTACACTCAACCCCCACTACTGTCATCACATTCTGATTTTTTGATTTACATTTTGCCAGAATCTGGTATTGGGAAATATGTGACGTCATGTTTTATCCAACAAGGCCCCCTTTAATTCATGACTGTATTCACTTTTCCAAGTTATGCAGTGTGAAACTAAGTCGTTAATTAACTTTATTTTCCTCCACAGATTTCAGATCCTCCAATTTCCTCATATATACATAATCAATGAGTTATTGTGTCGAAACGTGACAAATAACATGTTGTGTGTGGCATTTGGCCGTGCAGATAGTTTCTATTTGCCCAGTATAATCCCCTCAGACACACAGTCCCTTTTTTTTTTTTAAAAAAAAACCTGTTGTGAAACTGGTGACACCCTGTTCTATGGTAGCAGGACCACTGTTTCATAGTTGACATTGTGAGGAGTGTACAAGCTGACAAAACAGAGAACAGTTTGTTCACTGGTAGACATAGTACAGTACGTTCATTTACAGTACATAAACTAAAGACATTAAAGGAAAAATACAACATAAACCTCAGCTGTACCCAAAAAAGACCCCTGTGTCTAAAAAAAAAAAAGAGTTATCATTACAATGGATGTGGATCTCCTCTAGAAAAGTACCACATTTTCCTAATATTACATTTTATCACCATTATACCACAATGAAACATAAGAAAGTGCAACCTGCTTGTTTAAAAATATACAATAAATAACAACGTGCAACATTCTGCAAGTGTCCTCTGTTTTATACTCTGTAAACATAGCAGACATTCTTCACCTTTTAAACCTGATTCTTTACACAATAAATCACTTCGCCAAAGCAGTGCTACAGCTGACCCTTTTTAAAGGAACAAGTCAACAGTTTTGGAAGTATCATTGCTTACGTTCTTGCTGAAGATGTTAGTGTAAAAACAACAACTGTTTTTTTTTCTCAGTTCTTGGCTTGGAGACACAACAAGACCGCAGGAAGTCACTGCACCCGGCCAAGAAATAGTTTAGCACATAAAGCAAATAAGCCAAAATGTCGACATGTTCCTTTAAGAAAAGCGCAGGTCACCATATGAGGGCATGTTGACGGAGACGAAGGCTTTCAGATGATTCATGTCCAGCAATGACCTGCCCAGGCTAAATGCCAAATGTTGTTCTGTTCTCCGCAGCGACTCGCAAGACTCTGAGGAACCTCTCGACAGACAGATCAACAGCGACCAGCGGACCCATCCGCCCCCCGTCTCCACCCGAACTGTTCCGCATGAACACACACGTGCCACACACACTCCAACTTTAAAGACTCAAACATCCACAGCTGCTGGACACAAACCAGCAGAGGAAAAAGTCCCGGATGTCTCCAAGTCCAGCTCGGGGTCTGATGCTGTGGATAAAGCAAAGACCAGGACCAGGACCAGCACCAAAGGCCCCACGATGCAGCCTCGGAGGCCCACACAGGCACCTGGACCGACAGAGCCTCCCTTCATTGGAGACACTTACATGAGTGACAACGTCCCTCCACAAACAGTGAGTTCCACCTCTTTATCTGTGCAGACCTCTGATCTTCTTAAAATAGATAATGAAGCCATTAATTAATTGGTTTATTAACATAAAATTAAAGCCTCTATGTGTAAAATGTTTATGTGATTATAGCATCTGTCAAATGATTCTGCTGTCATAAGATTTTGTCACAATAAAGAGTGAAAAGACCTAAACTGTGCCTGACCAAAAAATAACTTAATGCACCGTAAAACGACAAATTTGTTTTGTTTTTATCGTTGTGGAAAACAATTTTGATGTTCAACTAATCGTTTAAATCAGTTATCATGCAACAATGCCCAAAATTGGCCGCTCAAATGACTGCTTTTATCTTTCTTATGTATTTTGAATTCGTATCTTTGGGTTTTGGACTGCTGGTCAGTCAGAACGAGCAATTTAAAGACGTCATCTTTGGTTATTGGAACCTGTGACAGGCATTAAATAGGCTAAACAAATGTAATCAATTGAATTAAAAAAAAAAAAAAAATCAATTAGTTGTGCCTAGTGCGGTAGATTATGGTACATAACGAACCATAAAATTGCAATTTGTCATTTTACACTTTGGTTTTTCATCTTTAGAGGTGCTGTTGGACAGAGCTAGGCTAACTGTTTCCATCTGTTTCCAGTCTTTATGCTAAGCTAGGCTAACCAGCTGCTGTCTGTAGCTTTATATTGAACGCACTGATCCAATTTGTTTTAATTGAAAACACGTAGCCAACTATGTGAGAATTGAATGCTTCTCTCTTTTTAAAGCATATTTTGAACTGAATATTTTAGGTTTTGGGAACTTGTGACAGACATTTTTCACTAGTTTTGAACATTTAATAGGTTAAACAATTAATTAATTATGCAAAAATAAAGACAGATTCATTGTAAACTTCTGATGTATGTGACATAATCTTCTGTATAAACCAGAAGCTTTCTATTCCTTCGGGCAGATGGTTGCACGTATGTTTTTGTTTGTCTCATTTGAGATGCTGTCATCGGGCGGCTCCCACACTTGGGCGAGTCCGTCTTCCCAGTACATACGTATCAGAAAATTGAGTCATGTCTCCTAGAGCCTGGCTCTGTTTCACCATCTCCCTACTACCTCCTAAATATGTGTCATCGACACTGAATCCTAAATATGTGTCATCATTGCAGAATGTTTTTGTTGCCTTGTCAGATGGTCCAGCGAGGGGAAAAGGCAGAGGAAGAATGGGAGATATTATGAAAAAATGATAGGATATTGTAAGAGTTTGATGAAAAAAATAGACTTATATGATCAATCGGATCATTATCATATGATTTTCTCATGTATTTTTGTATGAAACAACTTGCAAAGTAAAGCCTGAGTTGCACTTTAAGCTTTGAGCTGTTACATGAGAAGCGAGTGCACACAGACCGGATCGATAATTGAGTCCACAGAGAACGAGGAGCAGATAACACAATTAATGAGATAAAGTTGTTTATGTGTTTATGTGAAACCTTTTCATGCTTCCTCATCCACCCACATGTGGTTTTGTGTTTTATGCATCGGCAAAGTGTATCCGTGTAAAGATCAAAATGAATGTTTCTCTTGTCGAATCAAACCTCCAGCATCATTCCTCGTGTTTGCGTTGTTCTTTTGTAGCCGTGTAATTACTGGATAATTGCCTCCAGTGAGTCTGGAGGTTAATATAGAGGCTGTGCAACCTGACAAGAGGAACTAATGATGCTGGCTTTGTAATGATCATGACTGTATGTTGCCTCTGTGTTGTGGTGGATGTGAGACTTTCTGCATGTGGTCTGATGATAAACAAGGCTGTGTTATCTGCTCCTCTCAGGACTGCCCCGATGGTATCAGAAGTAGAGTTGCAAAAACAGACTTTGGTGGGCGTTTTCTGAAGAATATTCCAGTCCTACAGTGGGCCAATCACACCACACGTGAACAGCACCAGCGCCTGAGCAAATACCCAGGAGCACATGGCTGGGGAGGGATCGATTACAAGAGTAAGTAACAGAGTATTTGGTTGGCTTAAACTGAAATGAGTTTTGAAAGAACACGTAATAATTTAACAATCCCCTAAATCAGGGCCAGATTAACCCACTAGAGAACCCCGGGGGCAAAAAATGAGCTGCAGTCCCCTCTTGACCCCCCCCTTAAGGAGCCAGTATACTCCATCAGAACTGCTTGTTGGACAATTGAATAGCTCTTTTTTATAAAAACCACAACTACAATCGTCCCCTAACCATAACCCCGTCGTTATTATTGTAGCCATGACGATGAAGGTTGCCTAACTTGGAAGTAGTAGCTTTAACCAACACCACGTTTCTTCAGTTCAGAACAGCTGTAAACACATTTGATTTCCGACATGATCGGACTACATGTCATACAAACCAGTTCTGTGTATATATATATATGTGTGTGTGTGTGTGTGTGTGTATATATAGTATACTGTGTTGCACAAGTCAAGCAACAAGCTTTATTGTATTTAAACTGTGTTAGTTGCCGGCAATTTATTGAAATCAATTTTATTTAAGAATATGCACTATGTAAGTATAAAAGCAAGTGAAATTCTATAGGTGATAAAACCAGATTTTAACAACAGGAGCTCAAGAAAAAGATGCATGAAATCTTGTGTATTTCAACTCTTTCTAACGGTGTCTTTATGTGCGTAAATGAACTGTAGATGTGTCCTTTTGTTTGCAAACTGGCTTTCAAATTGCCCTTGAGGAAGTCTGCATCTGAATATCATGAGCAAATACAGAAATTTAATAAAAAATCTCCTGCTAACATGACCTTCATGGTGGAGATGTAATGTTCGACCGTCTTTTTATAACAGTAATAGACATGTTGTGTAGACACTGAAGGTCCTTCAAAGCTGATGATGTACTGCCTGTTTTATTATCAAAAATTTGCTTTCCAAATATGGGCCTCATCATAGTTAAGATGATTATCATGTTGAGATAATAGCAGCTTCCTGTCTGTGGGCCCACACATGAAGCCGCGGGTGATTTTCTTTCTTTTCAGACCAAAACACAACCTGAATCTGTGGGCGAAGGCAATTACATAGGCACAAAAAAATCAGTTGTGAAGCAAATCTTTCTCTCATGATTCATGGATCTTTTTTTAAGACCGTGTTAAATAGATTACATCCAGATTAACTCTGCTTTGTGTACGTGTGTGTGTGTGTGTCAACAGCGCTGGTGGAAACTCTCTCTGTGCTCAACTCCTCTGCTAACCGGCAGATGTTGGACGACTGGGAGAATCACAGCAACGGATCTGAGTGTATCCGATGTGCTGTGGTGGGAAACGGAGGCATACTGAAGGATTCAAAGAAAGGGAAGGAGATCGACGGTCACGACTATGTCTTCAGGTAGACACTGACTCTGGCTTTGTAAAGTAATCCTGCTAATCCTAAGAGTTTCCTTCCTAGAGCACAGTTATATCCTGACAAACCCAAAAAACCTTTTATACATGTTTTCCCCCCAAAAATGTGCAAATGTGCAGAGCAACAGACAATTTATAATCTTTTACAGTTGTAATAAAGTCACTCAGACAAATGAACCTGGTAAAAACTGTGTCATTTTTATGCAACGTGCAAGGAAAACAGTAAATAAAAAGCATTATGTAACTTAAAAATACAATCAATAATTTTATTATAACACCCCCAAATCCCAAATTATTATAGTACATCCTTCAAGATTGCAGTTTTTATACAATCTTGAAAACTGCGTTATAGTGCTCCACAAATTTGCAGTTTGTAACATCACTAAATCATCAAATTTGCTGTAACACCCCTAAATCCTACAATTTGTTATAGTATTGAATCAGGGCCTAAAGTTTGTAATAAGACATATATAATAATAATAATAAGAGGAAGAAGACATATGTCACATATTGTAATTGTTATTACCAGACTATTTTTGTTGTAGCACCTATAAAATTTGTCATTTTTATAATGACAAATATATAACATTTGTTCTAATGTCCCCTCATCATAAAATTTATTATAGTTTTCCTCAGTTTTGTAATTTTTATAATCACAAAATTTGATGTAACACCCCCAAATCCTAAAACGTACTATAGCACTTCCTAGTTGTGTATTTTTTAGTGTATAATCCACTAAATACTCAAATCTTAACACTGTTTGTCAATGAAATCAGGGAGAGTAAATAGTTAAAATCTTGAGTTAAGCTAAGGATTTTTAGCTTTTTAAACTTTTATCTGAGTTAGTTTTACTTATAAGTTGGGTTTGACAAAGGTGAAGCTGACAAAACTGCTCCATCAACTTGATACTTGAAGTTTTTTTTGGTGGTACCAGCACTGTCGGTGCCTCAACAAATACAGTGAGTGTAAATAGTTAAATTCAAACGATGATAAGAACAGAGGAGGCTAATTAGAGTTTACGATTTTCAGCTGGTTTGGAGCTGAAGGACCCTGAACAGCTGCTTCTCTCATACCTCAGGCCCCACTGGTCTCTGATGTTTGTCAAAAGGCATTTCTGGCAGTAAATCTGAATCAGTAGAGTCCTCTCAGTGCAGAGACTGATGTGTGTTTGCTGCATTGACTGATGATGCAAATGATAATTAACAGAACTCTTGTTTATGTTTCCATGCACGTCTTTGTGCTTGTGTGTGTTTTGATCCGTGTTTGTGGACACTTGTGATCTTCAGGACCAACGGGGCAATCATAAAGGGCTTTGAACAGGACGTGGGGTCTCGGACCACCCACTACACATTCTCCACCAACACACTGATGAACTCAATGAGGAGCTATGCGGGCGTTGGGTATAAAGGACCCCCTCTGTCTGAGGTCAGCATAATGTCTATGGCCTTAAAGGGGACATTAGATACTTTCTGTCATTCATATGCTGTTATAATGTCAAACATGTAGGTAAAAATGTCGCCTGTGAGTCAAATGTCAGGGCTTCAGCCTGCTCCGACGCTCTGCTTGCAAAGTAACCTTTACGTCTCCATCACACTGGCCTACAAATGGTGTCTGTTCTGTAGTCTTTGTTGCTAAGGTTGTTCCACGGGTTGTTTACGTTGCTCACTCGCATATTTCGTATCGGATTCAGGCTCCAACATGTACAGATATGCAGTAAAAAATGGGGGAAAAGAAGCAAAATCCGGCTCCTCTTGTTTGTTTACGGAGCCTCCAGAGGTGGCTGACCAATCAGAACAGAGTGGGCTCATCAGGAGGCGGGGCTTTAAAGAGACAGGAGCTAAAACTGCCTGTTTCAGACAGAGGCTGAACTGAGGGGGCTGCAAGAGCCAATATGAGATAAGATAAAATAAGGAGTTTATATCTGTAAACCACTTAAAGATATTCCAGTAATATAAAAACAGACCTGGAAATGTGCATGATACCATCCTCTTAATGGTAAAACACAGACATAAAATCATAAAATAATGAGGCCTGGTTCATATCAAACTGTGCTGCTCTCCAACAGGAAACACGATACATCTTCCTGCCTGATCATGACCGTGATTACCTGCTGATGAAGGCCGCGGCCACACACACTCCAGTAGAGAGAGGGAACGAGCGAGGCAAAGAGTAAGGACCACTTAGCCGTCGTAAAAGATGATGCAATTTGAGTCTTGATGATGTTCTCGTCATGTTCTTTTTCCTCTTTACGTCTCTCATTCATTCACAACTCTTTGTACTTTATCAATCTGCTTCTCTTGTAGTTTTTCCAGAAATCACAGTCTTGTTTGCTCTTTTATTTTAGATGTTTTCACTCTTTCATAATGGTTATGTGTATACAGTGGTGGAAAATAACATACTTATGTTACAAAAGAATACATTTACCAAAGATCTGAAGTACAAATTTTGAGGTATTTCAGAGGGAGATTGTTGTTCCTTTTACTCCGCTACATTTATCTGACAGCTGTACAGCAGATACAAGTCACCTCATTTTTCATACACATATAATCAGACTTTTTGTTATGAACAGTTTCCAACTTGTAAATAGCGTTCACGTTCAACAAACAAAATGTAATTACGACTTGGACGCTCTGATATATTTGACTTGTGTGACGTTTGATTCGGTGTAACTTGATTTAATACGGATGTCGCTGAAAACCAAACAAAGATGGACGCCTTGTGTCAGCCAAAGTCCATCATTCTAGGTTAATTAAACCCAGATTTAAAAAAAAAAAAAAAAAAAAAAAAAAAAAAAACTAACTCTGCAATCACGCAACAACCTTGAGTTGTCTGAAGCTCTTCAATGCATAAACATATCAACATGGGATTTTTTCATCCCATATTATGTGTAAATGCACCAATAATAATAATCCAATAATATAATAAATAAAATAACACTCTGAAAGTGGCATTTCTGTACAAGTACTTTTAGTTTTGATACTCTAAGTACATTTTCTGATAGTACTTCTGTACTTTTACCCTTTTAATTCTACTGTTTTGTCTTTTACTTCAGCATTGTATAAGTACATTTTCCACCTTCTGTGTAAATGTGTGTATATACAGTGACTGTGCAAAAGTTTTAAGCACTAAAAGTAAAGATGCTCATGAATACTTTTTATTTATCAGTTAAATTCATACAAAGTTCAGTAAACAGAAGACACTTAAATTAAACCAATATTTGTTTTTCTTTATGACTCTCTGGATGTATATTTGGGGTCGTAGTCACGCTACAGAATGAATCCCTGCTGGTTTTACATTATTTATAAGAATCTAAACATCTGTACTGTATGTAGTCTGGTTCAGTTGATGGTAACTGGTTTTTTAGACGAGTAAAAATGGTTTAAAACTAGCCGCAAATCTCTCACACAAGCTTCCTCTTCAAAATCTATAAATACAGCACACTGGATTAATAGTTCTGCAGCTCTGACATGTAATTGCCGACTCATGGTGACTGAGCAGCAACATACTGCCATAAACTGAAAGCTAAAATCTCTCTATAGGCTGATTTTAGTTTTACTCTTTCTAGGCTTGTTGTACAGAGCACGTGGAAACTGAGCAGTTGTTGCATCAGTCACTGTTACACATTGTCTAATCTTCATCATTTCCGTATTCACACTATTCTCATGTTTTGCAATGCTTGTGTCTATCTAGAGGAAAGAGCTGAAGTGCAAACGCTAGCATGTAAATGTTTAAAATAAGTACAAAGCAATCTTATCTTCTGCTAAACTTTCAGTCCTTTTGATCTCGTAGGTGGATTTGTGTGTGTGTGTGTGTGATCTTTTGTAAGTAATATATCATATTTGCTCCACAGTCCATCCAAGTACTTCGGAAAGGACGTGTCTGCTCGAAAGTTGAAGATGTATCACCCTGATTTCATCCGTTACCTCAGAAATAGGTGAGAGACTAACATACGTGTCAAATAGATAAACTGAAACCACAGTGTGCTGCTGCTGGAAAGTCCCCACACTGTGACAGAGTTCAAAAGAGGACTGTGATGTCAAACTATCAATACAGCACTCCAGTACTTTGAGTATTTCCCATTTTATGCTACTTTATACATCTACTGCACTACATTTTATCCATTTATGACAGCTTTATTACTTTGTAGATTCATATTATTAATACAAATTATTATCAACTAATAATATTCTGATGTATAGTATTTTCATAGATTATGCTATCTGGCAGTATATAAAGTAGTTAAAACCTACTTTTACCAGCTGCAACATTTGTGATTTTCATGCATTTTAATGTATCAATGATTATAATCCATTAATATAATATACTGTATTATTCTGAAATCAGCCGTTCTGCATAATGACTGCTTTTACTTGTGGCACTTTAAGTATACTTTGATGCTAATATTTTTGAACTTTGAAAGCAGGACTTTCACTTGTAACAGAGTAAAATATCTGATTACTCTTTTCACCACTGCAAACTACTTGTGTGCAACCTTCATGTCTTCTTTCTCTCACTTTTGCCCAGTTAAAGCTCCAGAGTGACACTACATATTTATTTGTTTTGTTGCAGATTCCTTCGATCTAAAGCTCTGAAAACCAAATATAAGGACATTTACCGTCCGTCAACAGGTGCCACGATGCTGTTGGCTGCGCTGCACACTTGTGACCAGGTAGGATCCTCCATTGGTGCACTTTACGTTGTTGTTTATTTACTCTGGTACAAGGCTGCACTTGTCTGATAGCGTGAGAATGTTTTGACTCTTCGCCGCTGGCCTTGTAAGAGCACGTCCTGCATCTCTGTTATTGTGTAGCCTTGATGAGGGGCTGATAGTGACTCATTCAAACCACAGTTCTGTAGAAGTGCACTCGGGAAAATGAAATTGTGCAGTGCCTTGCCAACTGTTTGATTTATTTAACGGATCACCCCACAGTTCCTCTCAGAGTCCAAAGCATGTCATCACTTTTAAGAACCTGTTTTTCAGCCTGTCTACAGCCGAAATGGAAATAAGCTGGAATATAATGACTCAGGCTAAGTGGGTCAAGTCAAAACATGTAGTAAATTAAATCACAAATTGAAAGCCCACTGCTAACTTTTACATTTTGGTAGATTTTTAAGGTAATCAGATATCAGAATGTCTTTTAATTCTCTGTTTTGTTTTGTTTTTTTTGATTGGCTTTTGTGCTTCCTGTGCTGATAAAGGTGAGCGCATACGGCTTCATGACCCCGGACTATAAGAACTACTCTGACCACTACTACGACAGAAGCTACCACTCGGTGGGCTTCTTCATCAACCACGATCTGCGTATGGAAATGACTCTGTGGCAGCAGCTGCACCAGGCGGGGCTCATACAGCTCTACATGCACAAGTGAATTAAGATCGACCAGAGATGAAGTCATTCTGTCTACTCAGCATACATGTTACCGGCACAGTCGAGGGGAGACAGGAAGTTCAAAAGCAGGTGACCTTGCCTGTCTCCTTTCGCAATGACTGTTCATGACTCTCTGACTTGAGCGAAACAAACAGTAGCAGAGGTTTTCTTTTCATGAAGGAAACAAGGATTTTTTAAAATTTTTTATTAATTGACAGCTGCTATGATTGTTTAGGCGCAGATTTAATGTTATTTATCAACCAAAATTTTATCTAATTTTAACAAAATTTCCCAGAAAACATATTTTTGGTGATTTTCAGGTCAGAATAAGTCCAGAGAAATAGGTTAAAACCAGGTTAAATATGGCTGAAAAGATTTTAGCTGCTGTAGCTGTGTGGTCATGTGGTATTCAAGCTCCCCAGAGGATAAATCAGATCAAAGCCTTCACTTATCTACTGAAATATTTCATCATATACCAGACGGATTGGCACAAACCGTTGTACAGATGTTCGTGGTTCCCAGATGATGTATCTTAATGACTGTGACTTTTCATGTAGTGTCACTGGCAGGTCAAACTTTCACTTTTAGGACCAAATACCTGCAAACCTAATGACATTCCCATCTGCATTTAGCTAATTAGCATTTAGCATCAGCTATTTAGTGCTAATTTGCAAATGTTATCATGCTAACACACACAGTACACATCTTATCTGCTAGTTAAGGATATGGACGGTGATTTTTTATATTTGTCTTATTGTCAACAAATACATTCAAGTATTGTGTGTGCATCCAAAGCCTGATGTGTCTTATTCCTCTATGCTGTAGACCTCCGTTGTCGTCCAAAAACTATTAAAAACCCGTCAGTTAGCCACGCCGCTGGGTGACATGTTCCTTCACCACAAAGATTACGGTCACGTTAATTTTTTTAAAAAAATGGCTCCAAAGACTAACAACGACAACAATCACATTTTCAGTCTCTGGAGAGTAGTTCTGTGTAAGACAGTTGCCACTGAGCATGTGCAGACACGCAGATCCATTTACAGAGCTTCACTAGCTTGTTTTGTTACATATCACAACCTCCTGACTTTGTACTGAACTTTTTCAAGAAATTTACAATGTACAATGTAATATTCTAAATATGGCATCTGACTTACATAGGACTACTCTCCAGAGACTGAAAATGTGATCACTGTTATTAGTCTTTGGAGCCGTTTCTAAACAAACTAATGTGACCAAACTCTTCTTAATGAAGGAACATGTCATCCAGTGCAGCGCTGTGGCTCATTGACGTGTTTTTAATAGTTTTTGGACGACAACAGGGATCTACAGCACAGAGGAATAAGATATATCAGGCTTTGGATACACAGACAATTCATTGTTGACTTGGCTCCAAACATGAGATTTTGTTGACGATAGGAAAAATAAAGAAAATCACCAGCCATTGTGAGCTCGCTAGCATTAGCATTTGGTTTAAAGCACAGCTGTGAAGTCCAGCTGAGGGAGAGATGACCCTTCACCCAGATTTAGTCCGGTTTCTAACTTGTTTTGACCTGCAAATCACCAAAAACATGTTTACTGGGAAGACTTTACTATACAATCAGTCTCTGGCTGAGTTGAAGTGGAGTTTCTTGTCTGTATAATAGAACATGTTGACAAGGGACAAGACTGCAATTGAGTTGGCCACTTGCTTAAAATATCCTGTTTCCCCGCCCTAAATAGATGGTCAGAGCACTGCTGGCAGTGGCCATGTTCTATTCTGACATTTACTAAGACTATTTTCTCTCTTTGAGTCTGTCTGTACTGTATGTCTGTGTGTGTTTGACTGTGGAAGGTAAAAAAACCTAAAAAACACAAATATTTGAAACTGAAATTGTATTTAGTTTAAGAGACTTAACTTATTTTGTCTTTGTTCTTGCCTCCCGACTATTTTTTTTTAAAGCACACAAGTGTACTTTTTACTTTTTATGTTTTAAAAAGATGCCACACTGTGATCAGAACACCGTGTGTGCTCTACTAAACTTTCAGTGCCTTTTTAATGTGAATCAGTAGTTTGGATAAATGCATTGTGAGGTGAATCAGGATGTTTCCATAACAACAACACAGACGAGGATGTTAGCTGCCTTTTCTCTCCGTTTGGATTTTGAGACGGTCACCGAGGACTCTGGACTCCTCTCTGAGCCACGACAATGAAGGGTCGAGGTTCTGGGGATTTATCATCACCACTCATCTAAAACTTGACTAACATCTTCAATAACACAGATTTACTGTCTGTATATTTAAACTAATAAGAAAAATATCTTTATTTCATTACTAGCAGTGACAACATACTGTATGTATGTGATGGAGGGAAGAAAAGAAAACCAAAGACTGCAAATCAGGGAATATACTGTATGTGTGTATATTTAAACATTTGCTTTTTGTATAATACTGAATCAGTATATATTCAGATTCAAGTGATCCAGTCGTCTGAAATACTGGATTGTATTTTTACTGAACGTACCTGGGGAAAAGGGGAAACCTTTATAGTGCAATTTCTGACTCTTGTTTTCGACCTTTTTACAATCTGTATAAAAGGAAACTGTGATTTTATCTCTGCTGGTTTGTGGTTATTTCTTCAGCAAAACTTACAGGTGCCAGAGTTTTGTATAATTTCCTTGAAAGGGACTGATAAAATTGGCACACTTCCAATTAATTAATTACAACTAAGTGATAGTGTAAATGAGTTTAAATGTGCGAAAATGTGAAACTTTTGAAAGTACAGGAAGGTGTAGAAATTGAGCAGTTTGAGCAGAAACCATCCATTGTTTGTAACCTGAACTGTCTCAGAGCTTTGTCTTTATTTCCTCTTTCTTTAGTGCCAAAATATAAATAGTTGTCTCAGGAAGCTTGCGAACACATGATAAGAATGATGACTTCTAAAATAAAATGTCATTGAAACTCTCTTTGTCACAAAGTTCAACAGGAAACAGGAACACATATGCTGCAAAAGTCAAAGTGTTACTGAATGTGTTTATTTGTTTTAGTGAGATTATGTAGTCAGGTGGTGGGTGTGAGCTATTGCCTTCTCTATAATTTTAGCAGACAATAACACACTCAGATCAAGCATAAATCATTAGTTTTGGACACACAGCAGCCAACCATTACCACACCACGTTTTAAACAACTTCAAAAATATCACTTTTCCACAAATCTTTTTTTTTTTTTTTTTTCTTGTGGCACCGATAACAACAGTCCCTTAACTGTTGATCCACAGTCAGGAGGAGGAAGAGCCTTCTGTAGGGAGGGTGGATCTGGTATGCAGGGCCTCTCTTATCTTTCATACTCTTTAGTGGCACTATGGAGCACAGATGAACTCCTCGGTTTCTTCTCCATCTTAACCACGTCTGAGGCCTTTGTGAGATGGGTAATGGAGACACATAGAGCCCAGATTTGTCTGTGTGTGTGTGTGTGTGTGTGTGTGTGTGTGTGTGTGTGTGGTCAGGGTGGGGGTTGCATCAGGGAGTTACCGGAGCCATGAGTCAGGCTTTGCAGCGCTGCCAAAATGTCTGGCAGCAGGATGTTACAATTACATGCTGCAGTTGGTAGTATGAAGCCTCCAGCCTGCAAGACAAGGCCTCGTACAGATCGCAGTATGAGCAGATGGATGTCGTAATGGGAACAAATTATCAGTTTTGCATGATGTGAAAAATTTGCATAGGTTCCCCATCAAAGCATGAAGCTGTCAGTGCAAAACAAACAGCTCAACTCAGCTTGACATTTCCAGTGGATGTTGCGGAAGTTGGGAATGTTATATAAACTGAAATGTTTTCAACAGTGGTGGAAAGTAACTAAGTACATTTACTCAAGAACTGTCCTTAAGTGCAATTTTGAGGTACTTTACTTGTGTATTTCCATGTGATGCTACTTTATACTGCCACTCCACTACATTTCAGAGGGAAATATTGTACTTTCTACTCCACTACATTTACTTGACAGCTTTAGTTACTTTTCAGATGAAGATTTGACACAATGGATAATATAACAAGCTTTTAAAATACAACACATTGTTAAAGATGAAACCAGTGGTTTCCAACCTTTTTGGCTTTTGACGTTTTACAAAAAGCAGTGTGTAGTCGGGGTCACATTTCACATGTCTATGAGTTGTTAACAGCTCCACCAAATAGCGAAAGTCCAAAAACTGTAAACAGATTTGTGTATCAGAACTTTGTTTTTTCTTCTTTCCTCTCCCATTAATCATCTCACCACCCCTCAGATTTATCTGCTGACCCTTTGGAGGGGCCCGACCCCTAGGTTGGGAACCACTGGACTAAACTAGCTAACTGTATATAAAGTAGTGTAAACTAGCTCCACCTCCAGCAGCTACAACAGTAACATGCTGCTCTAACACTGATGCTTCACTATTAATAATCTAATGATGTCATATATAATAATATATCAGTCAGAGGGACCAAACCACTACTTTTACTGCAATACTTTAACTACATCAAGCTCATAATACTTATGTACTTTTACTGCAATACTTTAACTACATCAAGCTCATAATACTTATGTACTTTTACTGCAATACTTTAACTACATCAAGCTCATAATACTTATTTACTTTTACTGCAATACTTTAACTACATCAAGCTCATAATACTTATTTACTTTTACTGCAATACTTTAACTACATCAAGTTCATAATACTTATGAACTTTTACTGCAATACTTTAACTACATCAAGTTCATAATACTTATGAACTTTTACTGTAGGAGGATTTTTCATGCAGGACTTTAACTTGTAATGGAGTATTTTTTACAATGTTGTATTAGCACATTTAGTTAAGTAAAGGGTCTGAATACTTCTTCCACCACTTGATTGAAGGATTAAACAAATTAAATCATCTTCAAGTCATCAGTTAGTTAAAAATACCTACGACAGGACATTTTAAAAGTTTACTTAAAACCCAAGATGCCATTTTAAAAAAAAACCTTCCAAACTATTCATATTAGCAAAATAAATAAAAGCCATTTTCTACAATATCATGTGCGGGTTCAAATTCCTATAAAATAACTATTTTAACAACTACAACAGAGCTGCAGCATGTGTTGACATTAAGATTACAACATTTGCATCATCCTGAGCTCATTCTGCTGTTATTATAGCCTTTTAAAAAACAGTTTGGCAAGCTGTAAAGGGATCAGACATACTATGGAAAACTGAAAAAGCTGTTTACATTTCTATTCATGACACAAAAGGATAACGTATGATCTAGCCTTATAAAGCCTGCATATAATGTAGAGTTATTAACTGCTGACCCTCAGTGGTGACTACAAGTCAGTGCACCTCACCTCTGTAATCCATCTCCATCAGTATCTGCAGGCTGGATTATGGCTTGTTTTTAATAGCTTGAATATATTTTTGTTGTTTTTTTTTTTTTGTCCTTTTGAATCTGCATATCCAAGGCTCCAGATTCAATATTTAGTTTTGTTGTCATTATACAGGACAGAATTGCACAATGGTATGCAGTTGTAGCCCCCTTAACACTACACATACAGAAAGAAAATGTATTAACAATCATTAAAATATTTTAAATTATAATAGAATAAAACAATAAAATTGGGGGGGGAAAACGACATAGTATTTAAAAGTAGCATTTTAAACAAGGAAAAACTATACATATGTAATGCTTTTAATAATAATTATAAACATATTTTGCACATTGTACATTGCAAAACACAATTACAGAGTTCTTTACAAAACTAATTAAACTTTTATGTTGTTAAAGTCT
The DNA here is from genome assembly GCF_914725855.1 of Thunnus albacares. NCBI lineage: Eukaryota > Metazoa > Chordata > Actinopteri > Scombriformes > Scombridae > Thunnus > Thunnus albacares. Next base: position 25,372,640 of record NC_058125.1, on the reverse strand, counting down.
CCTGTCCACTCAAAAATGTGTTTTTCATCTTTGTCCTTTCATGTGTTTGAGCTTGACTGTGTAGTATGAGCCTGGCGATTGAGTTGGCGATGATGTCTTTGTTGTTGTTTTTAAGGAAAATTTTCATTATCAACTGCCAGTAAACCTCAAGAAGAAGAAGCAACAACAACAGCAGCAGCAGCAGCAGTAGTAGTAAAGTAATAGTAGTAAAGTTAGTAGTATTTGAGCATTTAGATTATTATTATAGATTATTATATTATTGTTTATTTTGACACCAGATTAACATGGAGGGAACACATTAAAAGTATTGTGGATACGTCCAAAAAAAGTTATAAATGTGATGAGATGCCTTGCAGAGTTGGACTCGGAGTGTCGTATATGCATCTGCAGCAAAAACTGTGCTTTGAGGATTAGATATGATCCAGGCCCGGGCCCTCAGATTGTGCGTTGGAGGAGCAAGAACACCTGTGTGTGTGCTTTACAAGTCGAGGCAGGAGTAACGCTGCTGTGTTTACTCAGGAAACAGCTCAGAGTGAACTATTGGATGAATTTGAGAAGGCATGGAGATTATCAACCAATTTAAAAAGTGCTACAGGCCTGCCAAGAAAGGGAGGGTGTAGAAAAGTCAAGTTTTGGCTGGACAGGAGATGCAGCAGCAGGTGTATGGAATGACCTACAACCCCTGTGTGGGTACTAGAACCATTGGTGGTAGATTCAGAGTTACTCCAAGTCAAGGCAAGGAAGAGCAGTGCAGATTTAGTGAGTTAGTTACATAGTTATACAGAAAATAAATACACAGAGTATGAACAGACAGATGAAAAGATCCAATAACGGACAACACCGGTTCTGCAGTTGCAGTTCCTGGCCAACGAGTTGCAATATTCAAACGGACATCAAACTTCTTGAGTGTATAGACGGTTGAGTTATACACCATTTGGATGGCTTTAGAGTGGGTTGACCAAGCCAACAGAGCTCTGATCTGTAGCAACTCAGCATCTGTTCTGCACAGCCTAAAACTACGGTAGGCACATCCAGTAATCACTAAGACCAACTACTTAAAATAATAGAAATATATGTACGAGTAACAAAACAAGGCACTGTGGTCATATTCAATTGGGTTCCTGTGCAAATGGGCATTATGGATACAATTAAACTTTCAACTGCAAAAACTGCATGCGATACAAAATAGAGTTGGTATCAAAAGAAACAGGGGAGGAAATAGGAAAGAGGAGGTAATTATGACCAGACTAAGAATAGGACACAGTAAACTGAACCAGACTCTCCACATTAAAGGGAAGCATCCAACTGGACTTTGTGAGTGTTGTCAGGTACTGGAAGCAGTAGAACATATACTTGTTAACTGCAGGAAATATACCTTAGAAAGAAAGGACATGATGGAGGGAGTGAGGAGATCAGGAGCAGGTTTGATGGAGATACTGGGGTTTGGTGAGAGTGGACAGGGCAGGAAATGTCTGGTCAGCTTTCTTAGGTGAACAGGATTGATGTGGGAAATGTGATAAACTGGATCCTGTAGGAGTTGACTGATTCCAGAAGATGGCAGCAACACCAAAGATGCAAACTGCCGTTAATCCCAAGGAAGAAAAAGAAGAAGAAGTAGTATTTGAGCGTGTGATGGTTTTTACCCTTTAAAGTTTCAGGCCTTAAATTCAGATACACTGAGCAGGTTTGTACACTTTAATGTTGCTTATTTGGACATGCTTTCTGGTGTTTTTTTTTTTCAACTTTATTAACAGCACAGTAATATTACAAGACAAACAACAGTTCAGAGAGTATTACATTTTGGTGATGCGGGAAACAAAGTTTTCTGAAGCACTGAATCAATATGAAGCAATTGTTTTGAAAATGGTTCACTGTTTCGAAGCATTTGAAACAGTCAAAATGGTGAAATCAGCTGGGCAGCTATTGGAGTGCCACTTGTATGGCTGATTTAAATCTGAGACTGTGATGAAAATAAGTGGTCTTACTGCTTTCATTATGGTTCTTTTGTTCCATAAAGTCTTATATTAAAACAGGGTTACTTTTAAACAGAGTCTAGAGCTCTGTTTTTAGATATCGTGGCAGGTTGAGAAGCACACCCCGTATTCAAACCCAGCACAACACCTCTCTGATTAGTGATGAGTCGTCAGTGGTGTAAAGTAGCTAAGTACATTTACTCAAGTACTGTACTAAAGTACAAATTCAAGGTACTTGTACTTTACTTTAGTATTTCCATTTTATGCAACTATATCTGAATTATAACTACCTAAAATCCTTTTTAGTTTCTTTTATAGACACCTGATACTGTCTGACAGATAATGTGCATCTTTATTACAAAGGACAGTACAAAGAAACACATTCACATCAAGGGTTAATTACTTGTTTCAGCCAACTTAACAACTTGAACACACCTTTACCCAATCCTTTACTGATAACAACGGTCCTCACACTGCCTCCGTCCTTCATCGACAGGAGGAGGAAGAGGGGAAGGTAGATCTGGTTTGTTGTTGGGCCTCTCTCACACACTTTCTGCAGTAACACTCTGGAGCTGCAGGTAAAACTACAAGACCTCTATTTCCTCGGTTTCTTCTCCATCTTCACCATGTCTGAGAACTCTGTGAAGCAGGGAGGGAGACACACGTAGAGCCAGATGAGAGTGATGTAATCAAACAAAACTTTCCATCCAAACTAAACACAAATTTTAACCAAATGTCCAGAATATCACTGCTGTTTTGCAAATATTAGGAGTCATTTTGTCAATATAAACAGTCTGTAGCCATTAAATCATCGCAGAAGAAGAGAAGACAATGAGATGACGTCATTAAAGGAGCAGCAGTCAAACTGTAAACTGTGAAAAACCAAAATTGATCGATTTTTTTTTTTTTTTTTTTTTTTTTTTTACAATATTTTGGTATTTACACTTGTTTTTTTATGTGGAAAGTGTAAATAAACATGTGGAAGGAAACACACATATTGAGTGTTGTGTGTATCCTTGAGGTCTTGAGTGCATTTTTTTTGTCATAGCTGATTTTTTTTTTTTTAAATCCTTCCAGATATTATTTAAAACACATGAAAATACTCTTTGAATATCAGTTTGTGTCTGATGTGATTTTTCCACAAAATAAAATTACAATTACCTTGTTGAAATCTCTTAAAATTACGTCTCCGTCTGAGAATCTATGAATATGCTAATATGTTTCATTTCCAAAGTGAAAACAGTGTGTGCTATAACAGCATGTCCTGCTATTTTAACAACTGCAGTATGCGGATATTATGATTACAGCACATTTGAATCATGCTGAACTCATCTGCTGCTGTTTATAGCTTTTTAAAACCAGTTTGAGAAGCTGTACAGACATCAGAGAAATCAGCTGCTGTCTTTGAATTTCTATTTAATGTACAAAAAAGTTGACGTATGCACCAGGCTCACACATGAAGAGTCACTAACTGCTGACTCTCAGTGGTGATGACGGCTCATTGCATCAGCAGAGAGTGTAAAATGTAAACAGGCCTTTCACCTCTGTAGTCGATCCGTCCGTCTCCATCTGTGTCCGCAGCCTGGATCAAGGACTCTGCCTCCTCATCAGAGAGGGGAGCTGACGGGGTTGCAGTCGGTACGATGGACAGAATGTACCTGTGGGAAAAATCATCTTTATCAGCTTAAATTGACTTATTTTCTGTTCTTTTTGTTGTTGTTGTTGTTGTTGTGTCTTTTGGATAGATTTTTGATTCTGACACTGTGTTAATGATTGTCGATGTCTTTTTATTCTGATCTGCTGCTACATTACGAACCGTCTGCTACTTTCTGTCTCCAGAGTCAAAACTAAACATGAGCAGAAGCTGCGTTCAGTTTTTGTGCTCCACATATCTGGAATAAACTCCCAGAAAACTTAGTGAGTTAGTGCTCCAACTCTCAGCTCTTTTTTATCAACACTTAACACCTTTCTGGTTGCCACTGCCTTTTAATCAGTTAAATTTTGGACTATTCATTCATATCTCACTCTGCACTGTAATTTTTATACTACTGTTTAATCATTTTTATTCTATTTGACCTTATTTTATAATTTTATTCCTTCTAAATCCTATTTTTATGTCTTATAATTGTCTTTATATTGCATCAATAGTAAAATAAATTTAAAAAAGCATAACCAAGAGATTTAAACAAAATACCAAAACACCAAAATAAACTAAAGTAGTAAAATAATATTTTTTTAACAAGAAATTTAAAAGAGGAAACTGCTCTGATCTCTACAGGCAGCTTAATCCAGAGTTTTGAGCACTTTTTGCAAACTACAGTATTTATTCATTTGCTCATTGGCTTTAGAATCGCCCATTATTAACATATTTGTTTATATATAGCACTTATGAAAGCAAAGTTACAAAGTGCGTCACATAAAATCACATAAAAACACAAAGCAATAAAAGTGCTAAATGAACAACATTTAAAAAAAAAAAAAAAAGCCTGCGAGACAAAAAAAATAAAACAGAATAAAACTAGAATCTAGTAAAATCAGGGAAGGCGGCGTAATAAAAGTACATCTTGATTTAAAAGAGCCAACTCGGCTATTTTGTGCCTTGAGAGTCATTAAAAGAACATTCACATCAATCCTAAAATGTCCTGGAAGACAACATGAAGAGGATAAAACAGGGGCGACGTGTTCAAACCCGTTTACACCTGTTAACAGTAATCCAGGTATGATGACATAAAAGCATGTAAAACAGTTTCTGTATCTGTCAAACTTCAAATAGGTTGAATTCTGGCGGCGTTCCTTAGCTGATAAAAGCATGTTTGTACAAGTTTTGTAATGTGCTGCCAAGATTTCTTGCAACAGGCTTAATGTATTCAGACAAGCAACCACTAGATGGCAGTATTTAAATGTTTGTTTGTACTGGGGCCAGTTACAAGGTTTACAAGGAGTTCAGTTCAGTTGAAGGAAATTAGACGTCCAGTTTGTCTCATCTACTAGGTCCTCCTGTAAAGAACTCATACTGGGGTCAGTGGACTTAACAGGGACATAATATATAAGCTATTTAAAAAAAAAGAATGGTTGAAACAAACATTTAAAAGATAAGGCAGGGAATATTCCACAAGTCCTATGAAAAGACCAATAATTAATTGATTTACCATCAATTAATCCTACTAAGAAGTGTTGTGTGTGTGTATCCAGAGCCTAATATTTCTTATTCCCCTGTGCCATAAAGTTTTAAAAACTATTAAAAACACATTGAAGAGCCACAATGGCGGCCCCTGTCTGAGTGATGATTTCTAGAACACTACAGTGACCAGCCTTATCCTTTAAATGAGATCCTACTTGATCTCGTTCCACTCTATGTAGCCGCTGCCGTCTTTGTCGAGCATAATGAAGGCCTTCCTGATGGCCTCCTCTCTTTGCTCCGACGTCTGGAACTGCCTCATGTACTCCAGAAACCTGTTGTAGTTGAAGTTTCCTGCGCAGGATCACAAAGGATGACATCAGACAGTGAAATAATCATCATGACTCACACATGAGGACACCTCTTCATTCATCACACAGGTCGATTTTTAACGCGCGACTGCCATCTGAGACACACACATACACACACACACCCTGCGTTCTCATCCCCCGTGGCATCCGGTCGATGTCCTGCTCTGTGAGTGAAGCGCCCATGGCCACGGCCACCTTCCTCACCTGCGGCCGAAAGTCATCCTCCATGTTCTCTTGGTGTATCTATCAGGAGATGAAACAAACAAACTGGCAGTTACCTTTGATAATGAGATTTTTAAATTCCAAACATGAGATAAACCATCATCTTTCCTTTCTTTCCTCCCTTTCTTTTCTCATCACCTCCTTTTTTTCCCCCTTCCTTCTTCTTTTCTTCTGTCCTTCCATCCTGATTTCCTTCTTTTATTTCTCTGTTCAGTCTTTGCTTCATCCCTTTTATTCCCTCTTCCATTAATCAGAGGTTTCTGCCTTTGTTAGTGGTGTTTTTTTCTTCTCTGAACTGAAGGTCAAGGGATGAACAGACTACAGATCGTAAAGTCCTCTGAGACAAATTTGTAATACCGGGTTGTATAAATAAAACTGACTTGACTCCTTTGTCCTTAATTTTTTACTTCTTTTCCTTCTTTCAACTGATCTGAAATCATATAAAATATTTAAATACAGAATAAAAGCTGTTAATAAACTCTACTTTTCTGTATGTATTGAATATAAGTATCATATTACATATTTTATGTAGTATTTGGACACTCACAGTCAATACATTCAACTGTTTGTTACTCTTTGTTATCAAGTATTTTTCAACTGCATATTTTCTTGATAAGTCCTCCAAATTAAACAACAAAATATGTCGTTTGGCCACGTGACCCAAGAACTACACACGGAAGTGTTTTCTAATCTGACGCCCCCTATCGGCAGAAATCTGCAGAACAACATCATCTGTCTGTGTTTTCCAAAACTGTCACACGTCACTGTTAAACAATAATGATGTTTTATGACGTGACAGTGCTGTGGTTAGGGTCTGGTTAGGTTGAGGGAAAGATCACGGTTTGGGTTAAAATGATGGATTAGGGTTAGGGTTAGGGTTAGGGTTAGGGTTAGGGTTGGAAACAGGAAACAAACAGCAGTCTCCTGTTGCAAAGTCCACTGTTGGGTTAATGCCTCCATCCACTCCTCCTTCTCCGAATGAGGAAATCCTACCACTTACTGTATATATACGTCATCTGAACTGCACCAACCGTCCACTAGATGGCATCTGTCACTCAAACATCACTATAAGTAACTTTTGGACGACCTAATGTGTCTTTTTTTCTTGAGAAGACAGTCTCAAATTGCTTCAGGGTTCGTATGGAAAGTAAGAAATGTTACAGCGACGTTTCCACATACATATTGGCACGTCAGTATTGTATTAAGACATACTTGAAAAAACCTGAACTTATCCTTTAAGACAGCTGACAAAGTACCTGCTGATAGCCCTACGATGACTGACAGGGAGTTGTGTGCTGATGACAGCTGTTTCTAATGTCTTCAGGCACCGGGAGGCTTGATAATCATCTCTGGCACCTCTCCAAATCAATACAACCTCAATTACCTGGTTAAGTGATTAGTCATAGCTGGGTTACTCATGGGGTAGGTCATGGATATTTTAGGTCCTAATCTTAATAATGTCAGTCAGCACTGATCTCTGAGGACAAGTCATTTGGGGATATTTTTGAAGGACTGTTAAGTTAGCTTTGGCATGTATGTAGTGAATTAGTTGAGTCAACAGCACACAGACTGCAGCAGAGCGGAGGGTGAAAACCGACGATGTAGCTATCAAACATGGAGCTTGCAGAGTATTGCTGCATCTCTAATGGTTGTTTCATCATCTTCCACTCTTTCCTTCAATTTCACACCGTAATTTGCACTTCAAGAACTCTCTTATCAAGATGAATATGCGCTTTTCACTTTTTTTTCACTCATCATTGGCCAGAGGTTATAAAGACACACCAAAGATCAAACGAGCCCTCTCTGCTTTAAGCGTACACATACTAAAGAGAAAAAGCCAGAAATAGAATCCACAGTTTGTCTACAAGTTTGACAAATTAGCACCATGGTAGAAAAAGAGAAAATAAGACTAACATCAGCTGAAGCAACTCTGAAAATATTGGAGATCATTACCAGTTATTGATTCTACAGGCCAGTCACCAGCTCTATCCCATCTACCACTTCCCCCTTTTCAACATATCCTGTCCAGTCCTACTCACCAGTTTCAAGGTTTCCTGGTAGCGCTGACACCCCCCCCCCCTTCTCTCTGTCCGTCTCTTATATACGGGAAGGATGCAGCCACCAGTGGCCTTGCACCTGTCTTGCTCTCCCCAGAGGAGCCATTCTCCATTAAAGCCTTGGCTCCTGCTACTGCAGACAGGACGTGTCTCTCCAGATGTACTGGGACAAGACCCCACATTTGGCCTGCTGATGGGGTTGAAGTGGAGGACAGCCACCCTATGGTGGGGTTGAGGTAGAGGCCAGCTTTGGCACAGCACTTGAAGATTATTCATAGTGTGCAGAGCATCCAGAGATTAGCAGTGATATTTCTGCAGTGGAGGCTGTTGTGCAAGTTACCCAAGTCATTCTTGACAACAAAAAATGAATCACCAACCATTTTGATAATTGATTATTCATTTTGTGTAATTTTAATAAGAAAAAATGCAAAAAATCTCTGGTTCCAGCTTCTAACTGTGAATAGTTTCTGGTTTTGTCAGTCTTCTATGATAGTAAACTGAATATCTTTGGGTTGTGGACTGTTGGTCAGGACAAAAGCTGACATTTAGGGATGTCATCTTGTGCTTTGGGAAACAGTGATTGACATTTTTCACCATTTTCAGAGAAGAATGTTAATCAATAATGAAAATAATCTTTAGTTGCATCCCGACATTAATGCTGCAACATTTCTTAAATAACTGGTGATGGTGCAGCCACAGTTCTGCCACATCTAAAATGCCACTTCACTAATAGCAGTTATTTTGTATGCATTTGAAAGAAGGAGACACGTAATGTGCAGCATTTTCAGTTAGTTCCTCATCTAGCCAGACATCATAATCTCAGTAAAGGATCTTTGTCTTCTTCTTTCAAGGTTAGCTGTCAAATAAATGGCTTCCAGCCCGCTGGACTTCTGGCAGAGTCTCTGACAGCCTGGCATAAAATCCGCGACAGACTCGACACCCAATAAGAATCTTGTACTTGTCCAATCATCATAAAAAAGGCCCAGTTCTGTATTTCCATTTAGAAGAGGACTTATTTGTCCATCTCTCTCTCTCTATATATATATGATAATTGAGTTAGTCCAGCAGCAAGTCTAGCAGTATGGCTTTAATGATGACAGTGTTGGACAGGAACGTCTCATGTTCGATTGATTGCCATGAAATTTTGTACAGACATTCATGTTCCCAAGAGGATGAATCATAATGACTTTTGTGATCCTCTAATTTTTCTTCCAGCACCACCTCAAGGTTCACATTTGTGGTTTTGAGTGAAATAGCTCAACAAATATCAGATGCATTACCATGAAATTTGGTTCAGACATTAATTTTCAAACAATCATTTAATTCCCTAAACCTGCATTTTTTTCGGCCACTTGGAGGCAGCAGAAAAAAGTTTTTAAGTTTTAACATTTTAACCTTTTAAGTTGATATGTTGAACTTGTTAGCAAACTTATTTCCACATCCAGCAGTTATGGAGCAACATTATCATTCATTTGGAGTCGTATTTCTGTCCATCTGGTGAATATAAATCCAATATTCACTCTCTTTTAGCTTCTGTTTTTACTCTCTACCAACTCCTGAGGGAAATATCTGGCTCTTTAGCTGCTAAATGCTCCACTATGTTCATCAGCTAGTCTACAGCTAACTGTGTCTGTTTGCTGTTTGGTGCTGAGCAGGTAGTGTTCAGTGGCTTTTTACAGCTTTTTTCTCTGAAAACGACGCTACGAGAGCGCTGAGAGTGAAGCAGAAGAGCCGGACAGATAAACAATGAGCTGAAACTCACTATAAAGCTCCATAAAGCTGAGGGGAGCTGCAGATAATAATACTAATACTATATTACAAAACTTGTATAATCTACTGCATAATTAGCATACTACACTAATACTGATAGTTTATGATCAAATACCTGCAAAAGCTGTGCTTTGTGTTTGGCGCTAATTAGCAAATGTTAGCATGCTAACAAGATAAACTACATGAGCTTGGAGAACATTATATCAGCAAAACATCAGCATTTTAGCATGTTTAGCATTTAGCTCAATAAGTACAGCCTCACAGAGCTGCTAGCATAGATTCTTAGTCTTGTTCCAACATAAAAGTTTCCCATCATAAGATCTGACGGTTGTTCTGTTCTCTATTTCAGGCGATGGCGTCATTTATTTAATTTGCTAAACCTGATGCTGTCTTTCACTTCTTTTTATTTGTGGGATCATGGCGGAGTCTCTACACATATACTCTTATTCTTAGACCATGTTAGACGTGTCAGAAATGTCATATTTTGGCATGTGGGTAGCGCTGTGCATGTTCTGCGATGCGGAGCGCTTTGTAGTCGACTGTTCTTACAGCCTGACGTCAAGCGCAGTTATTAAATCTGACCCTTAGCATCTGCAGCTTCCCTTCAAAGGCGAGGAAGTGGAGTCTGAAAACCTCAGCTGTTCTCCAGAAGTCTACTTCACACACATGCATCACCACTTTGATCAGAACATGTTAGAGTGATGAATCATTTCAGAGCGACGGGCCCGGGCTCCCCTCCAGCATCACGACAGGCAGGTAATCAGGTTTGCTGCCCGCTCGCCACAAACTCACATATAAGTGCTGCAGGGCGGAGAGCTGGTAGATAGAAATGAGGCTCTGCAGAGAAAGTGTTGTGCTGCGCAGCTATATAACTCAGCTGCGTGTGTGCTAACGTGTGTTAAATAACATATGAGCAGTGGAAAACACTTCTGGGCAATTGTGTATAGATCAGTGATCACACCAGAACAGACGAATCCTACGATACAGCACGAACCATGAAGCTGGGTTTGATATTTGCGTCAGTTTCTGTGTGCAAATGTCTTCCTCTGAGACATTATTTATGGAAGAACAAATGCCTGCAGGCCAGTTGAAGCCTGTCAGATGTTGGGCAGAGGCTCTGCGGTTTTATTCCTGCTGTGTATTGATCCGGAGTATCTGAAATCAGACTCTTAACCTGCCGGGAACATCTCGACTGTATATGCCCCACAGGCTGATTCCTACTATGACTTCTATATTCTGACTCTCTAAATCCAGAGCTTCAGTTTAAAAAAATATCCAACAAAGCAGTTAAAACTGTGTGTTTTACTGCGTGTAGCTCGTCAGTGAAGCACAACCAGTGATGTGCTTTCTGCAGATATTTGATAAGACTCAGATGGGAACAGATGGTGACGTCTGCTGTAAAATACAAAAAGAAACTGCCAACAATATGAAAACACTTTGTGAATATGGTTGTGTTTGAACAATGTCTAGTCATTAAGAAAACATGTTTTTTAAGCAGCTTTTATATATTATTTCTGTATAAAACATGTTTTACCAATACTACATACAGCATGAAAAGCAAAGATGCTCGGGAGAGAAGAGCACCACTCGGACTGAGGAAGGGTCGGGTTATAGCGGGGGAGCATCGGACTAATGATCATCGCCTCCACCTTGTTCTTTCTGTTGCATAGAAAAACACAAATAGAAAAGGTCAACGGACTAGAGGACCGTCATTTCTTTTTATCAACCATATTCTCTTTGCTGTGGATAATCCACAGACCTCATTGTTATCGGAAACAGATGTTGGTGTTTCAGTTTTCGTCATTATTTGATGCTTTGAAGCACCAAAAGCAACAAAAGTACATTCAGATGTCCGGATATTTGAAAAACAACTGGGTCAGAAGGTTGTGTTAGGTTGATTTTTGTGAGATATCTTTTGATCTTTTTAAGATTGTATTATATAGTTTTGTTATTGTTTTCAAGTGTGTGTGTGTGTGTGTGTGACGTAAATCTGTTTATATAGTCACATTGTGAGGACAAAGCACAAGTCCCTGTGATGTAAATCATTAAATTTTAGGATAAAGACTTGCTTTTAGGGTAAGGTAAGGTTACATTAATATACTGTAAGTCAATAAAATGTCCTCTGAAGTGATGGAAACACTACTGTGTGTGTGTTCATACTATTTGTATTGTATATTCATGCATGCATATTTGCATATTTTTTGTATATTTTTGCAAACACTATATGGCCAAAAGTCTGTGATGTTTTCGTGGTTTGGACTAGGGGTGTGCACGAATACAAATACATTATTCGGCAAAGCACAAATAGTGAGTTTTATTCGAATATTTGTTTCATACAAATGTTTCAAAAATTATTTGTTTTTGGGAGGAAAAAAAAAACCCCATGAAGAATACCAGTTTGCAGGTCGGTTACATCACTATCTCAGTCTCTCTCATCTATCAGGGGTAAGTCCCAACTTTCCACAAAGTTAGGTTGTAAAAAAACAGGCAATAAATGAAAAGTGCAAAGCAAGAATCACCTCTGAAGTTCTTCTACATGTTACACAGTGTGCTGTCTGTGTGTTATGGGTGTATAAACAGGTAGAGGTCTGTCTGCAATGAGGTGATGAGTAAAGTTTTAGCTCAGTAGTCAGATCAGTCGTCTATGATCTGGGAGACTCCAGTTCAGTAGGTAAGGTAGTTTATTCATGAACACTTATTGTAACACTTTACTTTTCTAAAATTAAAAGTGTAATAAATACAAAAACAGGATTTTTAAGCCTCTTTCCACTTTTATTCGAATACAAATACAAATAATTTTGCTGCCTCAACAAATACAGATACAAATACAAATACTGGACTCTCTGCACATCCCTAGTTTGGACTAGACTCCTTTAGTTCCAGTGATGGGACATTTTAAAGCTGCACCCTCATGCACAAAGCCAGCTCCATAAAGGAATGGTTTCCCAGTTTGGCGTCCTGACACCTTTGGGATGAACTGGAACCTTTTACTGTATATAAAGATGTAGCGAGGTGTAACGTCACCGGTTGGTTTACTTTGGAGATGGTTTGAAGTCCAGAGTTGCTGCTTACGGTCGGCGCCATCTTTTGTGTTTGGAGCCGTTTGGAACCCATATTGTGAGTCAAATCAGCCAATCAGAGCAAATCCCTGCAGCCAGGTTCCAAAATTTTGCTGGAAAGCCTGAAATCAGAAGAGTTGAGGCTGTTCTAGCAGCAGATTAATGGTGTTGAAATAACAGGTTGAACAATCACACATACACGTACTATTTGGACCCTGAAGTTTGAATATAATTATTTTCTTCAACTGTGAGATTTACTCTTGAAGTTTCTTTACTCTTTGAATCCCTTCCTTGACCAGATTTGTCTCATGCTGACACATATCTAGTAGATCTTTTCCTATTCGCTGCTTGAAACAGGATTTTTCTCCCTCCACAGGTACACAGGTGACACTGTTTTTTCTGATTTACTCGGGTTTCTATCATGCTCTGTTTGTCCTGAGGAAAGATACAGTTCTTAGAGACACACAGTGGAGTTGGTTGAAGGAATGAAGTTGCCATCTGGAACTTTATATTAAGATTTTATCAAATAAAATAGAAAATATCTGCATGGTTACACAGCACAGTCAAAGTACACACTGATGACAGCGTACCTGTGGGTGTTTCTGACCTCCTCGCTTTGAAGATGAAGTGAACTGTGTTTGTGTCAGGACACTTTTATTGAGCGTTTGTTTTGTTGGGACACACCTCGCTGAAATGTCTCTGATCCCATCGATCCGCAGGGATCAATATTCTCTTCTGCGGTGCTGACCAATAACTCAGTGTGACTGCTACACTCAACTGGAGGATAGCAGATTAAAAAACAAAAATCTTTCCTTTCCTGTCAGCCTCACCACTCTTAAAAAAAAAACTTTGGCATGAAGAAAAGTGTAATTAATCCCATTAAAATGCCCGGACTGGGTGTTGAAGGACTCGCCTAACGAGGCTCGGAGCCTAATTGAAATTGACTTCATAAAGACCTATTCAGCTGAGGCGTCACATTTAACAGACATACATTAGCGTAACGGATTAGCACACCAGTGTTTTGCAGAAAACCTCCTAACGATGTGTGAACACTACAGCTAGTGTGTGTAACGCTGCTGCGCTGTACTGTGTGTGTAAAAAAAAAAAGTGTTGAATCACATTTTTATTCCTGCAGGACACAAAGCGGAAAAAAAAGAAAGAAACGGTTTGCAGCACGACTGAAGAGGAACACCGAGCTGCAAACTTTTTACATGTTGATGTGTTGCCACTCTAATGTTTGTCCTCTGCTCTCTGTGTGCTTTTTGTCTTTTTAAAAGCCTTAATATTGTTTAGCAGTTGTCTTTATATCAAACATATTTATTCCAAGATGAGATTTCCTTTCATACAAACCAACTTACTGCTACAAAATAATCGGAGACAGTTGAGAATCCGTGTATGAAAGTAAACTATAAGTAATAAGTCATCTGAAGCTATGACACCAGTGTTTTTGCAGCTTTAGGAGGTTAAACGTGGTCAGGGAGAAATCTTTAATTAACTACAAATTATGTTTATTTACATCACTGCTCGACCACATTTACATGCTGCGGAGTTTCAGGGTTTTTTTTAAAGTCACACATTTGTGTGGTTATCATATGTTAAATATTATTCTGATGTCATATGTTTTTGTTTGTAATAAAATGGGACAATCCCAGTGAAAATGGGAAATAAAGGTTCCCATTTATTTCTGTTCAATGTGAAACTCTTGAAACTTGCTTGACTGGTGAAATCCATCACAGATTCTAGTCTCTTGTTATATTATGTTAATATTGTATGAAATGTCTGCACAACATTACTGTTTAATGATAGACACTTTTTTTTTTCTTAATATGATGCATTTCCTGTTGAAACAGGATGTTGGGGTATCATTTAGAAGTGTAAACCAATCAGATATCAGATAAACGGAGGGAGGCTGTTTTGATTTGATGGGAGTGGCAGAAGGGCGGGGTGCATTTCATGTTCACACCAATCAGTGCAGGATGAGGTCACCAATAAAGATTCACAGCTTTTTTTTTTTTTTTCCAGGAAGTGAGTTAAGTTAATATTTCATGATGTCCTTCAAAAAAAAAAAAAACCCAAAAAGACAGATGTGATGTTCATTGCGATGGATCACACATCATCTCAGGAGTGTTTCTACATGATTTTTGATGTTGTACAGAAATGAATGGAAACCAGTGGCTGCCTGGAAGGTGAGAAAGTACATTTAAACGTCACAAAGACTACAGAAAAATTACACTTCTGCACAAATAATTAGCAGGAAAAACAGGATTTATATGAGCTGAAACATGCTAAATTACAAATGCTTTAAAGATTAGATCACATTCAAACACCTGATCCAGGTTTCTGAACATTATCTGTTGGTGGAGAAATGAGCAGCTGAGATGTTGGAAGAGTCGAGACCAGACTGGACACAGATGATCAGAAACCTGGAAACTGTTAGATTCTCATGTTTCATGTAAACGTCATATCCAGAATATGAATCAAATCCAGGATACAAACACACTCAGTGTATCTAAGGTCCAGATGAAACAGCATTTCTAGAGTATCTGACTTCTGTATCGTGACGTATTTCCGAGTGAAACAGGAAGGAATTTGATTTGAACGTTGAAAAGTGATCGTGTCGTAATGAATCTTGGTGCCACTGAAAGTTGAAGATTGATTGACAGGTGGATGTCATGATATTATCAGTTGAAACCGGTCGGTTCGAGCCTACGTAAGCACACGTCATAATTTGTGTTACAGGAAGGAAACATGATTGGATTTTGATATGAGAATACAAAGAAATGGATGTTTTTGTATTTTTTTCCACATATATTGTTAAATAGGTGCACGATATGAACGCAGATGTCATCTAAACTGATTTAAAAAGGCTTTCAAATAAAAAATAAATAAAGATCCCTTCATAGTTCATGCAAAAAATATATATTCCACTATTTATCTGAAGATAATATGAGGCTTAATCAAATGAAGTGAGTATTTTCCAGAGTTACAGTCCTTTTAGTATTAAATTGAGCTTCAGTGGAGGGACGGTAACACGATGAGGGAATTTTGTACTAAAAAGCAAGAATAGTTTTGCACCTCACCTTTGTTTAAAGACGTGAAAAAACGTGAACTTATCCTTAAAGGTTTTTTCTTTCAAACTTACAAAGTAAAAACTGCTTTGGTTACGTTTTTAAAGAATGTTTTAATGTCTTTGTTGGGATGGAGAAACAAGCCGTCGGGCAGCCAGCGGGGAGTCTTAGCTTGTAAACAAGTAAAGTTTTGAGTTCTGCAAATATAATTCGACAAAATTAACAATCTGCCGTTTCCAGAAGCAACATACGGAGGCTGTTGTCGTCAGAGTCGCTGTGACAGACTGGTATTAAACAACTGGGACGTTATCTGTTTCCCTGCAGTCAGAGCACACTCCGCAGCTCCTCTTTATCCCCCGCAGAGTTTCTTACTGTATGTCTGTGACTTAATCGCTGTCTTTTCCCCGTGGACTCCGTTTCTGCCTGCAGGACTCAGAGGTAACTCCAACAGCCGTACAGACGCACCCAAACAAACATTTAGACTTCCTAATTACTCTCCCCGTCTGTCCTCTAATTGTTTTCTTGTACAGGAGGATTTTTGAATGAACAGTCTCAATAAGCTTTTTTCTCTCTTTTCTCTTGCAGACGTATTATTATTACTGAGTCTTGGCAATCAGCCTTTACCAAGTACTTCATCTTATTGTTTGATCGTGTCAGTGACTCAGCTTTTTGCACCATTCCTCTCTTCAGGGCAAGACTATTGTTAATTATTTGTACTCTTTGATTGGACGCTGATGAGATTCATTACCGGAAATAATCAGAAGAAAACTCTAAATATTTATTTCTTGTTTTTTTTAAATATCATATTATAAATGGTTCTAAAGGTGAGTCAGAGAACTTGCTTTGACAAATGGAAATTTCTTGTCAGCTGTCAGGACAGGGATGCTGAGAGCCATATAGCGCTATAATTATCCAGAGAGTCAATATTAAAAGGGGATATATTATGCTTTTCTGGTATTTTCTGTTATTCATACACTGTTATAATGTTGGATATCTTTGCTTAACAAGTTCCAAAACTTGTAGAAATGCTCCCTGCAAGTCAAGAGTCAGGGCTTCGACCTGCTCTGAACGCTTCGTTTGCAATGTTTTTTTTCTACCTTGCTGATGAGCTGACGCCGGTTTTTTCGTGCCTACCCACAAACGGGACGTCCGTTCCATAGTCTTTGTCGCTAAGGTTGTCGCTAAGGTTTTTCCATGTGTTGTTTGCGTTGTCCACTCGCATATTTCGGATCGGATTTCAGCTCGAACATGTTTTTGAGAAGGTTATATTTTGAGTAAAGGACAAGAAAAGAAGTGAAATCCTGCCAAAAGTTGGCTGAGACACAGCTTCCTGAAAGCTGACCAATCAGAACAGAGTGGGCTCATCAGGAGGCGGGGCCTTAAAGAGACAGGAGCTAAAACAGCCTGTTTCAGACAGAGGCTGAACTGAGGGGCTGCATAAAGGACCAGTAGAAGATAAATAAGGAGTTTTGAACTGTGAATCATGCAAAGATATTCCAGTAGAGCTATAAATTAAAAATATAGACTTGTAAATATGCGTGATATGTCGCCTTTAATGTAACTGATTGAAGTGCAGTCTATAGGCTACATTTATAGACTATATATAATTTTTCAGCAACAGCAAAGTCTTGAACTTCTCCCTAATGTCAGCTTCTCAGGAAGTATTAAATGCAGCATTGTTTCTTAGATGGACCACAATGCAGTTTTAAAGTGATCCGACAAGACTCTGACAGGTTTTCACAAAGCCAAGGAATCGTAAAACGCTCCCAGTCGACAGAATAAAAGCCTGTTTCTAAGTGACATTAAGCTGTAGGAGTTACAAGCTCGGTGGAGTGGATCCAGGCTGAGCCGCCGGTTTCTTTACAAGCTCCACAGTGAAAGCGGAGAGGAGCCGCTCAGCATATGCAGCTGCCCGGGTGCAGAGTGAACGGGGATCCGGAGGGAGCTCTTAAAAAAAAAAGCTGAAAAAAGCCTGAAGCCTGCTCCGGGCCCCCCTGCTCTCCTCCCTCCTCTTCCCCTAGAGACAGCTCTGAATTGCAGGGTGAGGATGGAGATGGACAGAGTGCCCGTCGGTTAAAATACCACTGCTGTAATTCCGTTTCTGCTTTCTTCTGCAGGCTACGTTCAGCATACATGATGCTCCTCTGTAGGGGAAGCAGGTGTAATTTGATTTTTCAGCTGATAAGAACATGAAACTACTGTGATATATTGTAGTTTAAACTAATGCTTGTCACATTTGATGTAAGATGTGAAGTGACTGGAAAGCTCAGTCGCTTCTGCTGGCTTCTCACCCCAGAAATCCATCTTATCCTCTGCTTTCTGTTTCCAGGGAAACAGCAGACATGCAACGCAATGTATCAGAGAGTCGAAGATGACATGATGAGACAGTGAAACAAGAGGAGGAGGAGGAGGAGGAGGAGGAGGAGGCAGAGGAGTGGAAAAATTTAGGAGGAATATTCCTGTCAGATGAAATCAAACAGTCCAAAAATAGAAACCCGTACGTAAAATATAAACTGCGCTCTTATTCATCAAACTGCGGCTCCATTAGAGAGTAAATGGGTCTGAAGTGGAATCAAATACAGAGCTGACAAGTCGTACATCAACCCTCTCATCGGATTTCTCTGGATTCTCTACAGGCAGTGGTGGAAGCAACTAAGTACATCTACTTCACTACATTTATTATGATATGAATGAGTATTAATATTACAAAATATGAGCAAAATTATTATGTGTTATTACAGTTTAAGATAAAACGTTATCACCCACCCCCCCCACCAGCTGCAACATTAAAGTGATGTTCACATTAATGCATCCATAATGAAAACTCAATTCAATTTATATGCATCTGAAATCAATCTGCATGAATACTTTTACTTTTTTAGTGTATCAGGATACTTATCAGGAATCTGTCGTCTCTACTCTCACTGGATAAGAGGTGATAGATTCATGGGAACCCTGTGAGGCCCTCATATGTCTCAATAGAGTCTACAGTCACTCATCATGTTGACAATGTTTTATTTTTCTGTGATTGCAGACACCTCAACCTGAAGTTGAGCCTTCAGGTGAAGAGCAGGACGGATGTGATTGGGACCAGAACTCATGACGAGCTCACCGGACTGGACTCGAAGCTCTGATGAAGGAATGGAGGTACTTTAGGTTTCGTCACGTCAGGAAGCAGCTCAGAAAAGAACTGTTAGATCTCTAAAAAGGAACAAGATAACTGGTTTAGCCCAACAAACACTCAGACCCAGATTTGTTCAAGACCGGTTCTCTATCTGGACCTCCAGCCAAAACCATTCCAGACAAAATTTAAATGTCTTAATGTAGCACGTCGATATGACAGGTGGGTCACAGAGAACTCCTTTTATTTTCGGCTGCTTGCACACGTTTCCACATAAACAATAAACATAAAGCCACCATGCGCCTGCGGTCGCCCGGCTTCTTCTTGCGCATGCGGTTTGGTCCTTGGAGTCCCCCAGGCTCCCCCGAATAATAGTTCCGTCCTTCGCCAAACCAAATCCTGACAGCCGGCCTGTCTGTCTGTCTGTCTCGTGTGTGTGCAGCCATCTGAGCTCCAGCATGCCATCTCCACACCTCTCTGTCCTGCAGCTAAACACCGACCGCGCCCACCTCCACACTTAATAAAACCACTTCTGAGAGTCCGTGATAACCTCACCAATTGATGTCTTTATACAACCACTTCGAAACTTCAGTTCAGATCAGCGTTCAGACGTGTTTTGAAGACTACTGCACTGTGGAAAGTAACAAAGTACATTTACTAGCTAACTCAGAGGTACTTGTACTTTACTTGGACATTTCCATTTCATGCTACTTCTATTCTGATGACAGGAAATGTACCTTTGTACTTTGTGGATCAAGATTTTCATAGAACAGCATAAGGAGCAGTTAACATTGTCTTTGTCTAAATCATCCACAGTGCATGAATGCTTCAGTAATTATTCAGGGCTGCTGCGGCTCAGGAGGCAGAGCAGCTCGTCCACTAATTGGAGGTTTGATCCTTGGCTCCTTCAGTCCACATGTTGAAGTGTCCTTGGGCAAGATATTAAACCCCAAGTTGCTCATTGGTGTGTGAATGATTAGATCCCCCTGATGTGCAGGTCGGCACTTTGCACAGCAGCCTCTGCCATCAGTGCATGAATGAGAGAATGGGGTTTGTAATGTAGAAGTGCTTTGAGTGGTCGGAAGACTAGAAAGACGCTATATGAGTGCAATCCATTTATAAATCCATGTTTGCCTGCCTCATGAGTGCAGTTTTCATACTTTAGTATTTGTTTTCTGATAATAAGACTTTTCATGAAAAGCAAAAGTATGTTTTACATTCAGGTGTTGATGCTTCTACTTCAAGTCTCTCTCCACTTTTTCTTCTTGTTACTTCAGCTGGATGTTGTTCTCTTCACTGATCTCCTCAAGGAGGAAAGTTTGTCTGAGCTCACCTTATTAAATCTAAGTTTAACACGTGGACATATGAGCGTGATTTTAGTTTGGAGCCAGTCATACGGTGGCCCTGAAGTGCAAATCACAACGACAAATAACAAAACACAACCGCAAAAGCAGAAAACACAACAACATTAACTTCTACTGGAAAAGGTAGGTACCTGCTATCGACAAAGCTTGTTGCTGATTGGACGCTCTCCCATTGACAAGGATCATCGCTGATTGGACAGACAGTCTGTCTTTTTAACAGGAAGGAAGCGCTGTAGTCTCCACCCAAAGCTGTGTTCAACTTGATTCATAACAGGATAAACAATCAATGTATTACTTTGTTTTTCTGTTTTTTGTGTGAAGTAAAAAAAAAAACAAGACGAAAATCCACATGCTTTCATATATATATAGATAGATAGATAGGACAGTGCCTCCTTCCTGTTAAAAAGACAGACAGTGTGTCCGTCCAATCAGCAACAAGCTTTGTCGATAGCAGGTACCTACCTTTTCTGATAGAATTTAATGTTGTTGTGTTTTCTGCTTTTGCGGTTGTGTTTTGCGCTTCAGGGCCACCGTACAGTCCTGGTCAAAGATGCGGTTTAAACAAGTATGATGTAGAAACCTGAAGCCTCCAGTGCACAAACACTGAGAAGTGAACAAGAAGACGACTTGTGTCCAGCAGTTTAAGTTTTGAAATGAAAAATATTTACATATTCAGAGATTCTTGGTTTTTTTTTTTTTTTTTTAGTGAGGGAGAAGGAGGAGATGTTGTTTAAAAGGTAAAATTTTATGGAAACCAGACCAGGCACAAATGATTATTCAAATCTGAGTGTTTTTATGTCGTCAAACATGTCTGGAGGGGATCTTTAAATTAAAAAAAGTTGTATTTATTGGGAAATCATGACAGCCTCACTATCAGTTGTGTTGTTGAGAACACTTCTAAATGCTATTTATTGGTTATTAGTTAGAAAACACCTACAGTCAGCTGGTTTAGTGGCCAAACAGGAGTGAAAATGCATAAATAAAAGAGAGAATTTTTGAATACTTTCTCTGTATGTTTCCTTGTCAGCCTCCATAAGATGCCAGAGCGACATGTTCACACAGAGTGCAGAAAATCACTGAGACTATATAATGTGTATTAATTATAAATGATACATATATATATATACTGTAACTATTCATCCATGCAACAAACAGCATTCTGCACCATAAGAATCTGGCAAATAAAAAAAAGGATGGATTTGTGCTTCTGTGGTCAGTTTGTGACATTTCTGTGACTCTGCATGGATGAAGAATTACAATCATAGTGAGCATGTAAGATACACGAGGAAAAGTTGACTTCCTCTGCTGCCAGGAATCCAATCTGATGGGGAAGAGAGGATGAGGAGAGGGAGGCAGGAGAAGAGGACGAGGAGGAGGAGGAGGAGGAGGAGGGAGGGGATTGGGAGAGGATGAATGTTGTCGGGTGGGGGAAGGGGCCTCATCCAACATGTATGAACAGTAGGATTAGAGCGGGGCGAGCCAAGTCCCGCTGTGTGCCTTTCCCCGCCGTTACATCACAGCCTGTTTATGGATTTTTAAGAGATTTTTCTTTTCAATATCTCTTCTTATCTAACTGAGGAAGTTGAAACAGAAGAAGAGTCAGCTGCACAAATAGTAAACATCATGACAGAAACTGTGGCTTTGCAGGTGATGATGCACAAGCTTTAAAATAAAATAAAAAAACCCAACAAAAAACAGAATAATTATCTTGTTAACCGCAAAAAAATCGATTCTTCTCCTCATGTTTTCAGCCCTACCAAGCTCTGTGTTGAATATTTCAGTCAGCTGAACATGTTCAAGCAGCTCAGTAGCCTATCCACAGCCTCTAAACCCCCCTCCCTCCCTCCCCCTTGCAGACAAGAGTGCACAAAAAAAGCTCCATAAATTCTATTTGGGCGCATTACCGAGCAAGATGGCGCTCTTACTGTCAGCACCTCGGACAGCTCCCAGCGGCTCTGACAGAAAACGGAGCGATTGATTTTGTGGGTTTTTTTTTTTTTTAATTTATTTTTTAAATGTTTTTATTTATTTGCAGAGGTGTCACGTGTCTGATCTCGGTCGGTCACAGCTTGTGGATGATGTGACTGCGTCCAGGTGTCGCACGGAGCTGTTCGCTGCAACCAGAAAAGGGGGGGAAAAAATAATTTGTGGATCAACTTGACTGCTATTAAACCGGACTTTGTCGCCTCCCTTCTCGTCACCCTTCTCCTCTGCAGTCAATCTTAAACTATAGGTGGAAAATATAAAAAAGATAACCTCGGCCTGCGGTGACTTTATACCAGAGGAGGAGTGCGCGTCTCTCTGTCAGCATCTGTCTTAATCACGCCGGTGTGAGGAGGAATGGACGGGCGCGTTGGGAAATCACCAGGGGCCGGTTCGGAAAGGAGAAATGAAGCTGTGTGCAAGAAATAGTGTTGCCTAGTTCGTTGAAACCTCCGAGCAGTTTCTCTCTTTCGGTTCTCACGACGCCGGTTAATGAAGATGTTGGTGCTCCTGATGGTGATGTCTTCAGCCGTTTTCAGCCCCGGCTCTGCCTTCAGCTCCCATTTCAGCTCAGGTGAGACGACATTCCGCTGCAACCATCACTGAATAATGCGCTGTTGTTGGAAGTCCCGACACCAGTTGTCTCAATAAACGCCGACACATTTTTATTCTATATATTCATAATTATAATGGCCGACCGGTATACATGGTTACACCATATAGAAGTGATGTAATCTGCAAGCTCTGCGTGTCCTTACGTGTGTGTGTGTGTGTGTGTGTGTGTGTGTGTGTGTGTGTGTGTGTGTGTGTGTGCGTGTGTGTGTGTGTGTGTAGGTCTGGGATCAAACAGGAGGAAGAGAGAAATAATGGCGCAAATGTAGCTATAATTTGCCAATTTTTAAAGTTCAAAGACGTACAGCTCCAGTAATCGTCCCCCCTCCGCTCCCCTCCCCTCCCCCCCTTCCTGCTGCTCAGGTCAGAGGGTCAGCTGAGCAGTTTAAAGGTGCAGCACGTATAAAAAGTGAAAAGCAGGAGGGAGGTTTAAAAGTGAATGAAGAATTGTGGGAGTAGAGGAGCGGAGGCTTCCTCTAATTGGAGCAGCAGGAGGATGTAGCTGGATTTATCCAATTAGTGCTGGAAAAAAAAAGAAGAGGATTATGAGAGACAATGAGCGGAAGAGGCAGACTGCTTCATTGTTTCTCACATCATGGTGAAAAAAAAATCAGAAAACGCTGGAATCTTCATGTAAAAAAAAAAACCAAAAAAAAAAAAAACAGTGTTATTATGCAGCGTAAGCATCTACTGGCCTGTCATTCAGGTGGTTTCTATGGCAACCAAAAGGTGCAGCAGTATGTGGCTTTTTTCCATCTCTTTCTTCCAGCAGTGGATAGAAAAAAAAAAAGGATTTTTCTCAAACAGTGCCAAAGCGTTTTCAAGAGTGATACTGACATCGCAGCGAGGATACTGGCTTGCTTTTTTTGGGAATAGATTGTTTCTGAGATTGCCATGCGGCGCACACTGTGCCATAAAACACAAGCCAAATGTACATGATGCTCTTGTCTTCCACTCGATATCCTCCAAATACGCTCGCTAGGTCTCTGCTGCCTTTCCTGCAACGACTACCTTGGTTTCATAATGCCCTCCTGCCCTTTTCAAATCAAATTAATTGAATTGCATAAATCCTCTTCTCCATCCCAGCGTTTTAGTCTCTGCAGCAGTTGGTTTGTACCAGATGAAACCAAATGAGGAAACAAAGCTTACCATGATTCTCCTTTTGCTCCAGAAGACACAGATTTTTCTGTCTTTTCTGTTCCTGTTAGAAATGTTTAAACCAACACAAAACCACAGATTTATTTTAAATAGACAATGTTTGGATCCCAGTTGGATCTTTTAGAGGTAAAAATCCTTCATCAAACTGTTGTCTGTTTGAATTCATGTGTAGTTTGGAGTGAGTGTGTGGGTGTTTATATAGTTTTTGGTGCTGTTGTAAGTTGTTATGGAGCTGACCGAGGTGCTGAAATCACACTGATCGGTGCTCTTGTGTGGAGTCAAAGTGGAACGAACAGGATAACGGGGATCATTTCAAGGGAAAATATTGGTATTTTTCAGGCTGTCGTAATCGTATCCACTCCGACTGTGGTTCATGCTAACTTTTCTCTCACCAAACAGGGACTCTGCTCAAATGAAGTATATCGGGGCAAATATTATGAGCCTCCTAAAGCTTTCCAAATAAACTTCAACATTTGCGTAAATAATTTCAAAGGCTAGTCAGTGTGAATTAACATAAACACAGAAAATAGTCCCCCAGGATTAGCTATTGTTGCTAACTACATGTGGATCTTCCAAGGATGCTAATCTGCTGCTATTGTTGCAGCTCTCAATACTACTATACTGGATACAAACACTGTGCATGTCTATAGACGTGTGTTTACTGTCCTAGTATGTCTTATTTATATTAAATGTTTTGCACACTGAGGCAGCAGAAACACAACTTAGTTCTGCTGTGCGCTCCTCGTTGTGGGGTCTTGAATGACAATAAAGCTCAGTTGTTGTCTTCCTTCTCAGTACTTTTAAAAGCAGCACTTATTCAGTATAATGTGGATTTGGCATAAAACGTAAGACTTTTCTGTGCAATTGAAATATTTCAACTGAAGTAAGTGGCACATATTTTTCCAGATAATGTGGCTCTTTCTAGTTCGACATCAAATCATGTTGATCACAAAGCTTTTATCAACTAGAACCATCATTAAAACAGTGCATATACGACTGTGTGAGACCCTGGTAACAGACTGCTAAAGTTTTACTACAACAGGAATCAAACAATCACGGTGTTTTATCTCCTAATCCTCCCATTGATCACCTCTGATAGTCTGACGCAGGCGGAGAGTTTCAGCCTCGCTGCTGCCGGGATTTTTCTGATGCAGGATATCTGCAGCAGTGCCCCTGAGCAAGGTTTACGAGCCTGTCGCTTCCATCTTGCCCTGTTGCAGGCCTGATTAATGGAGTGAATGATGGAGAGTGACACCACTCACTTGTTTAGATCTCCTCTGTGCTGCTGCTCCATCTCCTAAGTCAAAAAACACCAGACTTTTAAACGTTTAAACCTTTGAACCACAAATTGTTTTCCCCTTTCTTCCCCTTAAAGTAATAATAATAAGAAAGTTTATTTGTATAGTATAGTTTTAGCCAAACCAATCAATAAAAACAAAGATACAAGATTAAAAGACATGGCAGAAAATCATAAAACATGCATAAAATGAATTTAAAAGATGTCAATCACAAGAAATATAACAATAACCAGCAAGTTCTTGTCTGATGTCCTCAGGTGAACACAGGTTGGTAAGTAGAGAGTAATCTGGAGTCTGGCCATGAAGAGCTTTAAAAGTAATCAATAAACTCTTCAGATCAATCCTAAAACAAATAAGTAGTCGGTGTAGTGATACTCCTGGCTCTGGTTAAAGTCAAGCAGCTGCATTCTGAATTAGTTGGAGCCTGTTGAGTGTTTTCTGGTTTTACACCCGTTAAAAGATCATCGCAGTAGTGCAGCCGCGAGGGAACGAGGGCGTGTATGTAAGACGTGTTCCACATCGAATCTCAGTGATATTTCTCAGATGGTACAAACAGAAGTAGACAAGCTTGTTAATGTGATAATCAAAGTAGTTTTAAAACTGGAAAAAATCCTCTTATTCCCGTCTGACACCATCCTAAATATCATCTTGTTCCAGCTCTTCATTGAAGCTTTATTAGGTTTAAACTGACTGAAATCTTCAAACCCAAACATCGTGTTTTCGTGGCTGCGCTGCTCCATGTTCAAATGGAAATATTCTAGATGTCTTGTGCATCATTTTACACACATTTCCCCCCAAATTCAGCCTGGCATATTTGGTATTTATGGATATGATCTCCACTTCTATAAGGAGAAATTCTGAGGGTTTAAATCATATTTGGCTGCACAGCATGACTGTAGCTACTGATGGCACAGTGGCGTTTAAGGGGTTAAATGCAACATGAAACCGTATAAACAGAGCGATCAATAGACATGCAGTCATGGGTGATCAGGTGGCTTTCTAGGATTTTCTTTAGTTTTATGGTACATTTCTGGTGATTCATATTTTCTATGAATTGTTGTTTTTCCATTTGTATGTTTTTGCATATTATATGTATTCTGGCTGCACAGAGCTACATCTTCCAGGTTTCATTTGGCCATATTTTGTTTGCTGGAGCGTCTTTTTTGCACAGATATGTTGTGTTCTTTACGACTCTGGTCTGTTTTAATCGGCTTATTGACGATCTTAATGAAGTTGTGAGGATGTGAGGACAAGAAAATGGAGGCAGAGAAGTAGCCTGATGGAGCTGAGAACTGCGAAGGAGAAAAAGATTAGAAACAACAAGGAGAAAGAGAGAGAGAGAGAGAGAGAGAGAGAGAGAGACAGAGGGAGAGGCGGGGATGACATCACAGCCCAGTAAAGGCAGGGCTTGGTGTCAGTGGTGATGATGGTGGTGGTGGTGGTGGTGGAGGGGGTGATTTTACTGGCAGTGCTGGCTGGTTTCCCAGGCCCCAGGTTATCCATTTCACATTTCTCAGTGGGCTCCTTGCTGCGCATACAGCGGCACATTCTAATTATATGGACACAAAACAGACAAGGAAACAGGACGTTGGTGTGTGTCTGAAAAAAACCCAGTGGACCTGCCCTCTCTTCGGGCTATTGCTAAACCACCAGGTCCAGGTGCTGGAGGACACAGGCAGGGAGCTGGAGGAGCAGGTAAACCCAGGGGGAGAGAGGGGCGGCGGCCTTGGAGGGATGTAAATAAGAGCAGATGTACAGAACTGTAGAGTTGTCTGTGGGTCTTTGCCCTTCATAAAGAGAGAGAAAACTAGGTTACAGTCAAAGCACAGAGATGGGATTTGATAGAGGAAGTGATAAAACAGTGCATTTTATTCGTACAGTGCACTCAGAGTCGCTTTACATAGATAAATGAATTGGCAAAAAAGACAAAAAAGACATTTAAAAGTGTCAGTCAGCATCAGTGAAAATTGAGGAGGGTCGCAGAGTGTTAAATGTCAGTAAAGAGAAAGCTCCAGAGGGTGGGGTGGCGAGGAAGAAGGCTCTGTCACCTCGGGTTCGGTGTTTGGTCCTTTTTTTTTTAAAATCAGCTGAGCAGAGGTTTCGTGCAGCGGTGTGATGATGCTAATCTGCAAATAAAGAGATTGCATCATTTGTGATACAACAGATTTGTGATGTTTTGACTGAAAGGGAAGCTCACAGAATAAATTATGTACCGTTGGCAGGCTGCACAAGCTTCGGCTATAAATTGGATTCATGCCATTTACAGCGATTGAACAACCTCTAAAAGCTTTCTCCTCTGATCTACACCTCAAACCTTCCTGTTAGGGACAACTCCCCGACACTCGCACTGATCTGAGAAGATGAAAGGACTGTTGTGGTCTTAAGTTGTGAGTATTTGCCAGCATGAGATGTTTTTTTTTTGTTCTCTTTTGGTTTTCTTCTCTGCAGTGATTTTCTGTTTCTGCAGAGCGACTTGTTCAGAACATAATCATTCCCATTTTGAAAGGCCCTGAGTGTCTTAAGTGAGGCTGCTGCAGATATGCCTCTGATTGCTAATAGTGTCTGCACTCTGAGAGAGCTTCTTTGTGTGTGTGTGTGTGTGTGTGTGTGTGTGTAAGAAGCCTGAAGAATAATTGCCTCTGATTGCATAAAAAACTGTTTTATTTGAAGGAAACAAACAGACTCTTTCTCCTGCGTCTTCACCAAGTAATTCCCAGCTGTTGTGATTCAGGTGGATTTTTGTCGCCTTAAGGTGAATGAATAAGAACATAAACATCCCCACATCCTTGCATCAGAATATTAGATGCACACATACACACACACACACACACAAACACACACTCCACTGTGACATGTCAATGGCTCGATGCAACACAGACAAAAGAGCCGTTCACTGTTTTGCTGAACTTTTATCGAGCATCATCATTTAAAATCTGATCCGCAATCAATTCTTCTCGTTTAGTAGATAATTTTATAAAGCAGGAAATATCAAAAGAGCCTTGAGAAAAGACAGATATACTCACGTGTTTCAAGTAGAGAGACACAGTATCTGTGTGGCTGCACTGATTATTTTAATTATCGCCTAATCTGGTAATTACTTTTTCAGCTTTTCCAATAATTGCTGAGTGAAAAAAGATCAAAAGTTCCCAGAAGCCGACGTGATTTCTTCCAACGCCTTGTTTTGTCTGATCAGCAGACCAGAAACCAAAGATATCCAATTAAGAATAATATCAAACTGAGAAAATCCTCACATTTGAGAAGCTGGAAGGAGAATATGTTTGGAATTAATTGATCATAAAAATAGTTTTTTCTGCTCATTAACTAATTGGTTAATCAACTAGTAGTTTCAGCACTAAGCAGAAACATCACAGACCTTTTGCCTAATTCAGACTCTTTTCCCCTCAAGTATTAATGTAAATATTAATTAACACTTAAAAGCAAAACTACGTAACATCTGCTGAGCAGCTGCAACAGCAGCCTCTGCTGCCACAAGTGGTAATTACAGGACGCTGATAGATGTTTCTGCTTTCAGATATTAGATATTATTGTACTGTTTCCTGATTGCTTTCAGCCATATTGGAGCTGTGTTAAGTTACCGCTGATGAAAACATTTCTGTGAGTAGCGTGCAGATGCGTCTTCAGCTAATAAGCGACAGCTGAGTCGCCTGATGAGCCCATTTGGTGAATAACAATCACTTGTTATCTCGCCAATGTGTAACTATATCGTAATCAACAGAACTAAGATACATACTAGCAGCCCCCTCTGTGGTGTGAGAAGATGATGTGGATTGTAACACAAGTCAGTCAGTATAACGCTAGATGTTAGCGACTATATTTTAGCACATAGCTGCTGCGGGTTCACATGTTGACGATCATGGAAATAAGATCAGCCAGAAGCACAGTGAGTGACAGCAGTAAGTGTTGAAGTCTTTTCCCCTTCAAATAACATGAGGGAGCACCCTCACGTTACAATAGTGCCGTACCCTCACTGCAGGGTAAAACAAGTTGTTTACTGTGCCATTTGCCGAAAATGCACTAAGAGCCTGTCGTCTGCAGCTTACTGTGTCTGTCTCTGCTTGTGCTGTTCCTTTCTAGCTCCAAATCTTGTTGTGTCGACTTGTTTTTATTGAAAAATGGCGCTAATGAAGCTCCGCTAACTTAAGTTGCAAACATGTTTGTTAGTGTGTATTTTAGTGTTGTATATGATGTGGATATCGGTTTCAGAGTTTGTTGTTTGAGATTTTTATGGTGTCGCTTTTCTCTTAAGTTTATTTGTTTTATGTGTTGTTATATTTTAGTTTGTTTTAGTTTTTAACATCTTAGGAACAAGTTGGAAATATGTTTCCTCACAACTTCTTACTCCTCATGTGATGTTGTGATGTGTTATGTTGTAGATCCCTGACTTTTTATTTTTGAATCTTCAGGTTAAGATTAGGTTTAAAAACTGTAAGGCTGCAACTTACAGTTATTTTCATAATTGATTAATCTGTTGTTTATTACTCAACGTGCTCAAATGTCTTTTTTTGTCCTGATCAACACTCCATAACCCATTGATATTAGTTTACTATCATCGAGGACTAAAGAAACCAGAAAATATTCACATATGAGAAGCTGGAATCAGAGAATTTGGATATTTTTTCTTAAAAAATGACTCAAAACGATTGATATAATCAAAACTGACTGGCATTTAATTTTCTGTCGATTGACTAGTCAATTAATTGTTGCAGTTTTGAATTCCTGATAAATTCAATTGTCTATCTTCTCAATACTTAGCAGCACTTATTCAGTATGATGTGGATGTGGCATAAAACGTAAGCCCTTTCTGTGCAATTGAAATATTTCAACTGAAGTAAGTTGCACATATTTTTCCAGATAATGTGGCTCCTTCTAGTTCGACATCAAACTGTGTTGATCACAAAGCTTTTATATACTGGAACCAGCATTAAAACAGTGCATATAAGACTTTGTGAGACCCTGGTAACAGACTGCTGAAGTTTTACTACAGCTTTTACTACAACAGGAATCAAACCGCGGCGTTTTATCTCCTAATCCTCCCATTGATCACCTCTAATAGTCTGACGCAGGCGGAGAGTTTCAGCCTCACTGCTGCTGAGATTTCTCACACAGGATATCTGCAGCAGTGCTCCTGAGCAAGGTTTACAAGCCTGCCACTTCCATCTTGCTTTGTTGCAGGCCTGACTAATGGGATGGATGATGGAGAGTGACACCACTCACCTGTTTAGATCTCCTCTGTGCTGCTGGGCCTGGATCGCTGTCTCTGCAGCTCCTGATGAGGCTCACAAAATTTCCCAGTGAAAGTCATGTTTGATCAGAGAGATTGTTAGGTTGTTGACAGAATACATGGCAGGACTAATGGGTGTTTTGTCCTCTGAGCCGGCTGAAATAGAAGTATGTAGAATAGGAGGGATTGTGAGTGCTTTTCCGTGATAGAGTTTCAGCACCACGGACAGCTCTCACAGTGAAAACAAACTGCAGAGAGCTAAAGAAGAAAACAGAGGACATGTTAGAGATTAAAGCTAGTATGAGACTTTACATAATTTGTGTAAATAATACATCTTGGTAATAGTTATTTCAACCCCATTCATTTAACATTAAGCAGCATTTAAAGAATTAATTAGAAACATAGCTGGAGTCCTTATTTCCAAACAGCAAATCAAATCTTTGCATAAAGCGATAATGTTTCGTTCTATCATAGTCAGAGCAGATGGTCACACTGAGCCTGATTGCATCCTGCTACACAACACAAGAGCTACAGACTCTGAACAACAACAACCATTAGCTTTCCTGCTTAAGTTTCCTTCTCATCTAACTTACAGACATGAACACACATCTTTTCCTGCAGCTTAGCTTGTTGAACGAGTCACCAAAAGAACATTCACCGGGAAAAAGCGCATCACTAATATCAGTTGGCAGGCTAGATAGCTAATTAGCTGCTCAGCTGCAGCACATTAAACAGCATGTAAACATATCTGCAGATATCACTTTGAAGCCTGCCAGCTGCTGTCAATCAAACACAGACACCGACACGCCGTCCAGCCGGCTGAGACAAAAAGGAGTATTTTTGATAAAACACAAAAACACAAAACTATTAACAATAAATCTTTATATTCATGTTGACATTATATTTGCCCAGCAAAAGAGGGATGATTGTTTGAAGTGTATGTTAATATATTTGGTAACACCTATAACAAACATCTATAACTGGTGTATAAAAAGTACATGAATGCTCGATAACACAGTATAACATTGTGAAAAATCATGTAATGTTTTCAGTAGGTTTAAACATATGATAAACTTGTTAAACTACCAAAGATGTATTAATAGATATATTTACAACTATTCATTAACTGTTTTATATTTATATTAACAATGGCACAACCACATTAAAGTGTATTTTAACACCATTTATTTGCGATATCTTACAAAACTATATCTTTTTTTTTTCTCCCGTTGAGAAAAATGTCCTCAAAAATGTCCTTCCTGAGCTCTGCAGAGACCACTTGAATCAACCATATTGTTTTTAATTGGGTTTCTCATTTGCACTTTCAGAAAATGTACCATACTGTATTTGACAATATTTACTGCCATCATGATATAACATTACATAGTGAGGACTTTATCTGTATTGCCCTCCTTCCACAGTTGTTGTAATAGTCTTGTGTAATCTCCGACACGAGAGCAGGAAGTGAGATCCCAGATATTTATTAATCACATCCGTCATTCTCTCTTTCCTCCGGTGCTGATACGTTCTTGAAAAGAAGAAAAAAATACAGACTGACCATCTCTTCAGTGCCTTCAGTTCTAATGGCTGCTTCACACATCACACTAATACTTTTTTATAAGATAAAATATCAAGCTGTGGAAAAAAAAACAATTTGCTCTGCGGGTGAAATCATGCAAGCTATTATTTATTTTATTACTTTGCTTGTCCATGTAATTATGAGCGCACGAAGGGAATAATTTCATTTCCTGGTTCCTATTTTAGCCTCTTGGCATTAAGGACAAATTGATTTGCTGTGGAGTGAAACACAGTTAGAGGCGTCCAGTTATCATCTTTACTCTGTTTAGTCTGTTTACACAACAAGGCTGATAAACTAGACTGGAGGAGAGTCAACAGATGACTGGAAGTTCTGCACTGATGGGCTGATTCAGTCGATACAGAGTGCTGTTGATGCATTTCGCTCCTGTTTTTCTCTCCGCTCGGTTATTTATCATGAACCTTTTTTTTCTGTCACTCTTCTCTCCTGTGTGTCCTCAGCTGTACTTTTTTTATTGTTTCTCTCTTTCTAAACCTCTCTCTCTCTCTCTGTGCATCACTATCTTTATATCTATTCAACTCCATTTTCTCTCCAAACTGTCCTATTGGAGGCCCTGCCAGTCCCTTCAGCATCGCAGCAGGCTGTTAAGCCGGTGATTTAGAGGGATTCGTGGCGGGCTGCGCTCCCCTGGCTGAGAAATGGATTGATTGGTTCAGACTCCAATTTTTTCCTGATGCAGAGAGAGAGAGAAAGAAGAAGAAAAAGGGTTTGTGTTGACAGAGGAATGAGGAAATCAGCCTGATAGCTTGATAGATCTGGAGCTCCTCGTACAGGTAGACGGGTGGATAGGTGTTGGTGCCTCACAGATCAGCTGATCTACATGAGCGCCATCCACACATCCGTTCACATCTGGTTTCATAACGTTGACAGATATCAGCAGAGTTATTTCTTGCCTTTGTTCACTCTGCAAGTACATAATGTAGAGCTCGCTTCATGAAAAATTAAGTCAAAGTTTCTTCAACTGGAAACATAATCTTAAAGGGGAACTCGCCCTACTATGTTACACGTTAAAGTCTGTTTCCAGGCGTTGGGGAGAACAACTGCCTGAGTGAAAAAGTATATTAAAGCCTTTTGTGTTTCCAGAGGGAGCTGTTGTGTGAAATCTGATAAATTACCTGAAGTAACGTCACTTGAGCGTCAGTTGGGGCTGAAGTTTGAAAATGAAAACATCTGGGGGTGTGGAGTCAGAAAACAGTGGGACCTCTGTAGCTCCTCATCTCTGCTGGAGGCTAGCAGCTCCAGGCTACATTAGGTGCTACTAGCATAACACATTTTTCCTGGTCTGGTTGCATTGTGGGTAATGTAGGCACCAGGTGTTGACAAGGAAGCAGAATGTGTGGAATAAAAAAGATGAAGGTTCTGCTGCATCGATTCTGATTTTTTTTATTTATTCTATTTTCTGCATTTACTGAATATACACTTATATCAATCTTGCAAAAGACCAATTATGATGAAGTTAGAAATGCCTTGTATATTTCTCAGTAATGGAATGATCTACTTAAAATTATGTCAAGAGGTTGAGACATGTAGCACCACAAGCTAGCAAAGTGTTCCCACAGATGCCCAGTAATGTCTGCCTTACACAGAACTACTCTCCGGAGACTGAAAATGTGATCACTGTTATTAGTCTTTGGAGCCGTTTCTAAACAAACTAACGTGACCAAACTCTTCATAATGAAGGAACATGTCACCCAGTGCAGCGGTGTGGCTCATTGACATGTTTTTCGTAGTTTTTGGACAATAAGTGAGGTCTACGGCACAGAGAAATAAGATATATCAGTCTTTGGATACACACATAATACTTGTTAGTAGATCAGTTTGTTGTTGGTTCGTCTCTGCACGTGAGATTTGTCGACAAAAAGAAAAATATAGAAAATCTCCAGACATATCCTTTAATTCCATGGACCTGCTTGGTGAATGAGGTGCTTTTTATGATGCACTATGAGTCAAAATAATACAAATCTGATTTTCAAAAGCTTTCCTGTAGTTGTATAAATGTTCCGGCCCTCAATCGTTTGCCCTGAACTATCAAACCGCAGACCTCACATCTGATTAGTCTAAACCACCGAGCGAGACGAGAGATGCAACATGAAGTAATTGTTTATGTGTTTTTTTTTTTTTTGAAGAGATCCACTTTGAAACATGTTAGTTCTGCCGGGTGGTTGACCTTTAAGGTCAGTGCCACTGACCACCCACACAGCTGATACGCCAGCAGTTGCGTCAGAAGCGATAACGCCGAAGACAGACCGTCTCCGTGGCAACACATCTCGCCGAATCAGTGTTGTCATTGATTACAGGTTAATTCAGCTTTTTAGAGTCGCTCGACTGATCAAAGTCTGAGCGGAGAGGGTGAAACAAGTCTCTCTCTCTCTCTCTCTCTCACAAACAGGCTGCACGTGAGCAGACAGACGCGGCACGTGAAGCGGCTGCAGCTGGAGGAGTTTGTTTCTTCATGTTATGATGGGAACTGACAGTGAGGAGATACCCTTGAGTGTGTGTGTGTGTGTGTCATCTCCTTACGCATTCACCACAGAGTTTATAAATGACAGTGTAGTGTATCGCTACATGTCGGTATGAGATGCAGTGAAGAACCGGGAAAGAGCATCTATGTTTGTAGTTGTAGTTTGTGTACATATGTGTGTGTGTGTGTGTGTGTGTGTGTGTGTGTGTGTGTGTGCGTGGGTGGATTTGTGAGTGTTTGCACGTTGTGTGTGTGTGACAGCATTTGCTCCAGTTTCTGGTTTTTGGCCGTTTCCTCCCGTCTCATCTCAGTCACAGATGAGCTCATCCAATATTCAGAACATCAGTCACCTCGGCTTGGATCAGCGATGCCTGTTCGCAGCCAGTCGAGTCCGGAGCTGGACGGTTACAATCCCCCAGATACACACACACACACACACACACACACATACACACACACACACACACACACACACACACACACACACACACACACACACACACACATACATACACACACACACACACACACAAGACATGTAAATACCACGCCCGAGCATATAACGTGGGAAAATAAGACATAAAGGGAAAAAAAGAAGAGGTTATAATCTGTGTTTGAATTGCACGTGTACATCACATGTGAAATCTCTTTTATGTATGAAAATAAATTCTTAAAACAACAGTTCAAGTGACTATTTTAATGAAATACAGTACATTTTGTCAACTTTAATGCACAGTACCAGTATCTAGTTGTCCAGTGTGCACAAATCTGTAACTGCAAGTAGAAACCAGTAGAGATGATGTCCTTAATTGGAATCAAGATGAAATATTCATTAAGTCATTAAGAGTAATTACAATGAGAGAGACAAGGCCGTGATGTTTGCAGGGGATTTGTCTCCAGCAGTGAAGGCAAATTAAATGTCATCTTAATATATAGTAAAGGGGTGAAGGGACTCGGTTACCGCCGTTAGTACCACGTATGGCCTTTGTGTGATTTGCATTCTAGTTATTCATTTATCTGTGCAGCCGGAAGGGAAGTCGCAGCAGCAGCAGCAGCATGAAATCAATGATCTGTCGTCAGTTGTTGGATTTTTTTTTTAGGTCGGATTCTTCTTTTTCTTATTCTTTTGGGTTTTTGAATCCATCTCAAAAAAGGCAGTTTTCAGTGCTGTTTATGTTTTGGTTTTTGTTAAACCTGCATTCATTTGTTTTGCCACCTGGGTTTTGGTTAGCACAACAAGCCGGAAGACACAACTATGATGTGTTTTTTATCTTATGAAGTTGTTATTGCAGATGGATTAGAAAAGAGTCGCCTATATCCACCAGACACGGTGCAAAGTCACATTTGGAGTCGTCTTTTTGGGCCAACTGGCAAATGTTAAGTCCAATATTCACTCTTCTTTTAGCTCCGTTTTAGTCTCCACCAGCTCCTGAGAAAGATTCCTGTCTCTTAAGCAAATGGATGTTGCACTACTAGTCACTGACTGTAACGAGGGATGTTGCACGTCAAGGTTGAGGTTGTAACCTCTAAGCCATGAGGGAGCTTTAGCTAGCGGCTAACTCTGTCTGTCTGCCGTTTTTTGGGGCTGGGAAGTAGCGTTCAGTGGGTTTTTATCAGAAAACAGCGGCCTGCCTCTGCTTGAAACTAGGTTAATGAGAGCGGCGTAGGAGCCATTTTCAGTTATATGTTTGTTTTTTATGTTTACACCTCCGACCACCAGGCCGAGCCTCCTCGGTTTTGGGATAATAGAAGGTTGAAAGCTTAAGGATAATCGAGGTTAATTAGCTTCGAGTGTTGCTGATTTGTGAGAGAGGCATATTGTTTTTGATTGTACCTCATGCCGCACTGTGCCCCTGAGTCTTTGTTTTTACCCAATTATTTTGTGTTTGCACTTTAATAATTCATGTAAAAAGGCTACTGTGGACAATACTGGATGATCAGCAAGTGGTGAGCTGAAATAATCTGTATAACAATGAAATATGAACTTTTGAACATTAAGCATTTTTTTTTGGAAGCACGTTTCACCAAAAAATCTAACAGTAGCAGCCCCTCAGTGGCTTTTTAAGTATAAAAAACAGTCACTACAAGCTATTAGAGGGAATCAAAGCAGTAAAGTTGCACAAAACACATAGTTATTCAGGCCCTTGTTAACATAAAAACAAAGATTAGTGCAGCTTTAATGTTACAGAGAGTTGTACCAGTGTTCACCAGGAGGTATACTGGTCCAGTTTAAGCACTGGTTATGATACAAACTGGTTATGTAAAAAAAAGGATCATTATGAACAGTCAACATAAAAAGAATTCATAACATATTTTATGTCTTTGAGCGCTCTGTTCATTGTGTATACATCCAGTCTGTGTTTAAATATACACTCATGTAAGAAGCTCCATATAAATTATAAATGTTGCTCGTATTATACACACATGTTCACTGGAACAGCTTTATTATTTGCCTCAGCATGAATCCAGATGGTCACAGTTGCATAAAGCTACATTTTTCCTCATATAAATACATATTCCAGCTCTGAACGGGTTGGTGCTACAATTATAGGTGCTATTTCCTGCTAAAAAACACTCTCAGATACATAATGTTCCCGGCGGTAAAGCTATTTTACATGCAGCCTCACACTGACATGAGGCAGCCTGATACACTAAAAGTGTCTCCATGGTAACCGTGCTGCTAAACCGGCACACAACCGGGGGGGCACTTTAGAGAAGGACTGCTCCCTATGATCATGCATAATCACAGCGGACACATATCAGGAACCCGGCCAGCGTCTCTCATTAATACTTGAAAAGACGCTGCGCTCTGTGAAGAGATGCTCCGCAGTCTCTGTGCTCTTCATACGCCGCATTTTTTTTAAAAAGGTGAACGCATTTGATTTTTGTTAAAAGCTGCTTTTATGTTGTGCAAATGTCCAGGGTGAAACAAGACAAATGCCACCGCGTTTTAAACAGTTCCGATGGGTCGAAATCTGCAAAAGTCAGTCTCCCGTCGACTACGTTAATGATTATCATTGTAGCTAAACTTTGAGATTCAAATGAAGTGACTTTATTCAGTAATGCAGTTGTTTACTTTCCTCAAAGAGTCATTATCCAGACAGGAAACGCTTTGTTTACGAGTTATGTTTGTGATATTTTGTTTGTGAATTCTCTTCTTCTTTGGTGTAACGGTGAAAACATCCACACGTCATGATGCTCTTTAACATCCTTTTACACGCAGCATTTGGAAACCATTTGTGTTATTCTTTTTTATTCTGCAATGTTTACGTTTTTAACTTTAATATTAAATAATTGAGGCCAATTTGCTTTTGCTTTTTTAAGCGCAGCAGATCAGTTCAAGCTGATTTTCAACTGAATTTTATGTCCTCGTGCACCTAAAAGCTTTTTTGTGTTTCCTTCTGCAAGAAAAAAACCCCCAAAAGATCACCACAGTTTACAGTCAATTACATCATGTTGTGGCAAAAAAAACAGAGCACAGAATATACATACATATAGAATTATTTAACTCATCTACTTTTTAAATCTTTCACTCAGATTTTTTTGTAGTATTGATTAGTGATTTGTCTGATTTTCACTTTTGAAAGAAGAAATAAAACAATCCTCCTCTTACAAATGAAAACTTGAATTCAACTTGACCAGTAGCTTACAGTCGCTAATGTTAGCAAAGCTTATGTTGCTTTATAACAGACATTACTGAGTCAATTTCCTGCCTTTATGACTCTTCTCTCCCTGTGCTGTTGTTACATTGTGCTTTAGCCTGATTCAGATAAACATTTCAATGGTTTTATCAAAAGGAGTAAAACAAGAAGAATCATATTATCAAGTTTGTAGCTTCCTGCTTGTCCCATATAATATCCTGTGGGGGGTTTCTATGTGTTTTGTGAAGTGTATCGCATCTTTTAGTA
The DNA here is from genome assembly GCF_914725855.1 of Thunnus albacares. Classification (NCBI taxonomy): domain Eukaryota; kingdom Metazoa; phylum Chordata; class Actinopteri; order Scombriformes; family Scombridae; genus Thunnus; species Thunnus albacares. The sequence goes on along the minus strand of NC_058125.1, from coordinate 25,334,258 downwards.
TGAAATGTGCTATATATATATATATATATATATATATATAGAGAGAGAGAGAGAGAGAGAGAATTTAGTTATTATTAATATGAAGAAAAACAATTGTAAATATAAAGTAACATTATACTGCAGTTGCCACTTGTTCAGAAAATGTTGCATAATCTTGCTTTAAACCTGCAATAACTGATTGTTCACCAGCTAGTCTACAGCTAACTGTGTCTGTTTGCTGTTCGCTGCTGAGCAGGTAGTGCACAGCGGCTTTTTAGAGCTTTTTCTCTGAAAACAGCTGCCCTCTGCGGCTGAAAACGACACTATGAGAGCCGCTGAGAGTGAACCAAAACAGTCAAGTTGCAGCCAGACAACTAAACAATGAGCTGAAACTCACTATAAAGCTCCGTAAAGAGCTGCAGAGTCACTGATAATTCTCTGTAGGCTTTAACAATCAAAATACCCACCCGTTAATATGTAGATTGTTCATTAAAATAAAATAATGAACCCCTATATATAATTACATAGATACATATGGCACAGTATTATTATTATTACACATTATTTCAGCAGCAACCTTTAAGCTACATCTTATATACCACAATTTCCTTCCTATAATGTCATTTTTTGCCTGAGTATGTTCAGTGTGTGTTTGTTATCTTTGTGTCTTGCGCGTGTCATAATGAGCTGCACTTGCTTTCTCCTGTGAGGTGTGTGTGTGTGTGTGTGTGTGTGTGTGTGTGTGTGTGTGTGTATTATGTAATAGCCCCTGCATGGCATCTGTGATGTGATGTCACATCTGAGCGTGTGCTATCACCGCCAGCAGAGACGGAGGGCATGAAGAAGAGATTCTTTCTGCTCCAGCGGCCTCTCAAGATTCATCCACACGCACACACATAGACAGACAGACACAGAGAGAGAGAAGTAGAAGGAGAAAGAAGCGAATAAAAGAATCTGTGTGCTGAAAAAGTAAACAGGGTGCAGTTCTTTGAAAAAGTAGAAGAAAGCTCTCTGAGGAGCAGAACAAGAAGAAAAGAGGAAGTCAAATTAAGGACAGAGATGGAGGAATGGAAGAACACTGAAACCACAGCGTGTGATGTGTGATAGTTTGTGTTTTCTGTGCTCCATTAAGTCTCACCGACCGAGATGATTCATCCCGATAAGAACCACAAACAGCAGGGCGCGTTCATGCTCTGCTCTCATGCTCTATCAGGTGAACCGTGTAATGTTCCCGCGTGTTTTTCCAGCTTTTCCCCCGTGTGCCTTTGTACAATTTGTCAGACGTTTTCTCTTCACTCTAACAGTACCTGCGCGTGCATCCACAGTGGCTCCGCATCTACATAAAGGCATGTTTTGTTTTTCACGCTTCACCGGTCACGTTTTAGCTCGGCTGCATGTGAGCCGCACGCTCCAGAGACCCATAATCCCCTGCTTCTGTGCTGCTGCACCCTGCACTATGAGGACTTGATAAACGGCAGGCGTTCACTACGTATCACACTTAATAATAATGTTCTCAAGTTAACATCTTGACCAATTCTCTGTTCACTGAAGCTGCACGTTGAATGTTCATTTAAAGGCAGAAGGAATCTTCAGCGTGGCTTCGTCTGGTTGCTCCGACGCCGACGAATATGAAGATAAATGTGATGCAAAACGGAAAAAAAACGTAATAGGTTTCATTTATATTCATTATATGAAATAATACTGTAATACTTTAACCAAACACACAGTCTGGATTTATTTTTAGTTATATATTACAAGTGAAACTACTGGTTTCAATACATTATTGAAGTATATTGGCCTCTCTGCCAACAACATGAAGCCTGTTTATATAAACCCACAGCTGAGTAGATTAATGTTTAGTCTATTGAGTTTCTTTTCTTAGTCACTCTGTGCAGCTTGTAGCTTTTGTTGATTCTTTACAGAAAGTAAATCCTGAGTAGTTTACCAAGGAGCCAGTAAAGAACAAGTCTGTCACCTACAAATTACGTTCATATACAACTATAGCTGGAAATGTATTTGATTTTTAAACAACTGGCCGCGTCGTGAACGTAATTGTTCACATACTTGCGTATGTGTGTTACCTGATGATGCCACTAGAGGGCACACCAGAGAGCTGAGGATGTAAAAAGAACTTCCGGATTTGCATGAAAAAAACACAGAGAAGAAGAAGAAGAAGCATGATGTAAAAAAATAAACATGGCGACGCTCAAGGAGGTTACGACTTTGTTAATCCAAGTATATTTGTCATTGTACGGGTAATTGCGGTCTTAGTCTATTAACTTGTCTTCAAAACTTTTCGCCACTGTTGTCGCTGCTTTCATGCCTGCTGACCTCTGACCCTGTCACACCCCTACACATCCCTACACTGCCCCCTACTGGGAGCAGCGATCAATATTCAGGGAAATCTGTACCGCCAATTTCCCAACTGAAAGCAGTAACATTGCAGGGACAAACATGTAAAGGATCACGTCTTACTGACTGGTGGAGCGAGCAAACCGATCACAAGACTCGACGCATTTGAATCCGTGACTTGTTCACAGTCGCCTTTCCAATTTTTTCGCAGGTGATTTGATAACTAACAAGCGATACAAGCTGCAACTGGAGGCATCTGGAGACGTCCTCCGCTGCGTACACGTACATCCAACCTTGCCCCATCTTCTTCTTCTTCTTCTTCTTCTTCTTCTCTTGAGTTTTATGGCGGCTGGCATCCATAAGTGTTACCGCCATCTGCTGGACTGTCCCTCGCCCCATCTATTCTAGCATCACCGTAGCACGTGTATGTCGCTGCATGTGTGAACAGTGAAAATCACTAGCGGCGCCTGAAAGATTATCCCAGTAATTTACCGGGATCTCTGTGTGAAAGAGGCTTTAAACAAACACAGACGATAGATAAATTCTTACAGAACTGAGAACAGCACAGTCCATCTGTTAATCTGCTGTTTGGATATTTACATCCACTGTGGCGTCCAGCTCAATGTGTGTGTGACCACATAGTGAGCAACATGTGTGTGTGTGTGTGTGTGTGTGATCCACTAAAGGTCATACAGCAGAGATCCAGCGGTGCAGCTGCCTCCCTCCCACTGACCTCCCATCAAAACAAAACATGAATCTTTTATTTGTCTTCGTCTTTTCTGCTCTTCTCTTTTCCATCTTAATACAACATCAGTGTCCCCGGGGATGATGAGGATTTGCTGTGTATGCGTGGGTTCCTCTGACTGAAAACAGCTACAGCTCAGTGCCTTTACTCTATATGGGAATAAACAACAGTTATGTTGTCCTCTGCGGGTTTTGCTTTGTCATAGAGAGGAGAAACAGGCCAACCGCTGTGAGGACTTAACTTTGAGTAAACACAACTGTGGAGACAAGGGGGAGATTATGTTGCTGTGGAGGCTGATAACATGACACACTGATGTGAATGTGAATGTAAACGTGCTCCAGATATGATGCTCTGCTGTCGCTGCGTTTGATATTCATAAACTAATGGTGCATTATGTCACATCAGTTTGGTAGGATAGTGCTTTACTTTAATTGAGGAGACACATAAAGATGTAACACACTAATGCACTGTAAGTAATGGGGGACACAATCCACAGTCCTCCTTTTGTGCACAAACATATTTAAAAGTTTCCGAGCTGTGTGCTGAATAAAGCAGACGAGGCTGAGGTGTTTCTGGACGGTGTGTGTTATCCGGGGAGGGAATAGAGAGCGGAGAGCCTCAGAGGTGGAAGCGGTCTGCAGCGGGGGAAACAGACAGCCGAGGCAACACTCAGCATACTGAAGTGTTGCTCTGCAACAACAGGGCAGGAAATAAAAAATAAATAAATAAAAAAAAAAACACTCCCGACAGCAGAAGTGCCAACGCAGGTGATCCGGAGAGCTATTCTCTTATTTGAACAAGGTTGCTGAACAGAGATTACTGTATATGGCTGCTCAAGGGAGATGTGTTTTATGGTTAGTAGCTCTGAATTACAGCTTCCTGTGTAATTAGGTTCCAGTACGTGGGCTGCCTGCATATGACGAAGGAAGGTAGACCCAACTCCCACATGAGATGAATAGCTAATCCTCGGTGTGTGTGAGATGCTTCGTAACTCCACCGGAGGATCTCACGCTGTGTCTGTGAGAGCCGCAGGATGAATGACACTGGAGAGTTTCAGGAAGGGAAATGAAAGGTTTCAGGTTACGACACAGGAAGTCGTGATGTTTTTGAATGAATATACAGGCGAGGCGAGGCGAGGCGAGGCGAGGTGACACCGGCAGGGGCGTTTGTTCAGGGTGACATATTAGGAGCCGTTACATAATTCCACATTCACGTCACATCTGCTATAAATACAAGCGGCAGAGTCAGAGAAAAATAACTTCATTGTGCAAGATCAGTATTGACTCGGTCTGATCACAATGACTAGTTGGGAAAAAAAAACAGTAAAAATTTACTGACAAAGTTCCAAAAGTGTTAAAACGTGTTGACAATTTCTGATTATTCTGGTAGTGTTTTTACACTGTAGTGATGCTGTAAAATATGCAGTTTGCAGTGAGAATAGAGACCCTTGGGGCTTTCCGTAGAAAACCTATTCATCAAGTAAGAACTGTAGTTAGCAAACCAGTGTAAAAATGGCCATGTAGCCATCATAAGCAACAGTTCAATATAGGTAAGATCCAGTATTATAGGTGCTCTGTGGAGCAAACAAAGGTTATGGTTATATTTAGTTTAGTTACTTACCAAAACTCATTGTGTGTATCCTGGGAAGGTCTGAAGAAACGTGCCCAATCCATTTCCCTCCTCATAAAACATTTGCGAAGCTTGAAAAAGTTTGATTCCTGCATTATTTACTAGCGTGCAGTCTTCGTCTTCTCTGGCTTTGCTGGCGCATTCCTGCATTTGTTGGTGTGTTAACGCCGCCTGCAAGATTAGTGGAATAGCGTGAAATCGTTGGCAGGAACGTGCATCACCTGAGTGCATATCCATCCTCGTGCATGAGACAAACTGAGCGTGGAGACATTCATAAAAGAAACTGCTGAACGTTGCAAAAGGTGTTCAAGCTGCAATATATTCACTTCTGCTCTGATTACTATTGATGGAGGAAAATGGCGTCTTTTCCTTTTCTTCTTTCCAAGGACTCACAACACCGTAAAATGCTCTCGTTTAAAGTCCGAATAGACTCTTCATCAGGATCAGATGTAGCCAGTTTGTGCTTGAAACATTGTACTTTTTCTAAATCTAATAAAGAAAAGCTGTGTTGCGTTGTGAGCACTTGGAAAGCAGAAATCGTCCACATCTTCTTTTCTTATTTTGTTCTTTTTTCTGCAACTTTTATCTGTAGATAAACAGTGAATCTTGCTGTTCATTCACCGGTCAGCAGGTGGCAGATTTTCCACTATGCGGAAGCTGTTCTGCCGTCTTAATCTCAGTGAGATTACCTGATTAAATAATGGTTATATATATATATAACAGCAGCGTTGACATCACAATTTAATTTGGCCGCTCAGTCGCAGGAATAATTCAAACTAGAAATGATGTTCATGTAGGACTAAACTGCAGCAGCACGTACGTTCTGCAGGAAACGTAATGCAAATGATGTTTTCTTTCAACACACAATGAGGAAATGCGGTTAATCAGCGTATTTGGCAAGTTGCAAAAATGTCGATGCTACAAGGTTTCTTCACCATGATATCCACTCGTGCATCTTTTTGTGTTTATGTCGAGGCGCTAGCAGCACTTGGTTAAGGTTGGGGAAAGATCACGGTCTTAGTTTAATACAGAAAAAGGTCTGTAATGACTCGAAGCATGAGACACAACATGTTAATTCACATTTAAATCACTATTCTTAACCGACAAATTTAGTATTACATAAATTTCTAGGAGGCAGCGTTGGAATAATAGACCTCCAAATCCTGCAGAAATGTACGCTGCATCACCTACAGCTGTTTGCAGAACTATTCACTTCTGATTATTCTTTTTTATCTCTACGAGTGTTGTTTTCCTTTTTCTCTCCTGTTGTAAGACTGGTGGTTTTATTTAGTCGAGTGTGTGTGTGTGTGTGTGTGTGTGTGTGTGTGGACGCTCACTCTCCTCTCCAGTGTCAGGGGCAAGTTGTTCTTTGTCTTGGCACAGAGGCTGTGAGCGTTTGGAGGGTATTTGAATTAGTCTGAGCGGGATATCAGGGAAAGCAGTCACCATGGAAACCAGATGAGTTTTTTTTTTTTTTTTTTTTTTTTTTTTAATTCTGGAAGCTTGTTCCTGAGTCAGAACCCCCCCCCCCCTACCTCCCAGCAGCCGTTCAGTAACATTTGGTTGCGTTTACATTCAGATTGCTGCTGACGTCTATTGTTGTCTTATCTGTCGGTCTCACCAGCGTTCATTTATGAAGAAATGACCAGAAGGATGATCGCTGCATCATTTCTTGTGCATCAGCAGATTGGTTTTTCTTTTTGCCCCCCCCCCACACACACACACACACAGATTGTTCATGACCAGATCATCAACTTCACGCGGTTCACATGTGTTTGGCCCATATGGGCTTGTTTAACCATCTCTAACCCTCCATCCCTCCGTCTGTTTTCCTCCCATCACCATCATCTTCTACCTCTCCTCCGTTGTTGTTGTTTTATTTTTTTAAACTTATGAGTCTTCTTGTTGTCATCCTCTCTCCCCCCCATCTCTCTCTCTCAGTGCCTGATAGAAGCACGGTGTCAGCAGTAGTGTTGCAGGGCAGCGGAGGACAGACGAGGGAGCGATGATTTATTTTACCAGCGCCCGCATTTTTTTTTTTTTTTTTTTTTTTTTTGATACAGTGGCCTTTCTCTGCTGGCTGTGAGCGGAGAAGCTTTGTCTCTGTCGCTGGTACAGACACACTCACGCATATCTTACTGAGAGAGGCCTCTATTGATTGTATCCCGTCCTTAACTCCTGACCCTAATCCCAAACCCTCTGCAGCCGAGTCTCTGGTCATTTGCTTCCTTTCACTTTGCATTCAATAGGCTAAAGAAACAAAAAAAATCAATGGAATGTGCATGGAATAAGTAACTGTAAGGGATAAAACCCCTTAAAGGAGACGTATGCTTTTTGTGATTTTCTCTAATTTATATAATGTTATGATGTCGGATGTTAAACGTAGTCAAAGTTCTAAAACTTGAGGTGCCTTTGAGACAAAAGTCAGGGCTTCAGTCTGCTCTGAACGCCTCGTTTGCAGAATTACTTCTACTTCCTCTCCTTGATGATGTCAGATTGTTCACACATGTCCGTAGACAGACATCTGCTCTGTAGTCTTTGTTGCTAAGGTTGTTCTCCGGCTTGTTCACATCGTCCACTCACATATTTCAGATCTGATTCGGGCTCCAAAGTGTACGGATGTATTTGAGAATTTGATATTTTAAGTAAAGAACGAAGAAAAAGAAGTGAAATCCTGCTACTATAGTTTGTTTACGTAGCCTCCGGAGCCGAAGGAAGCTTCCTGAGAGCTGACCAATCAGAACAGAGTAGGCGGGTCATCAGGAGGGCGGGGCTTAAAGAGACTAAAACAGCCTGTTTCAGACAGAGGCTGAACTGAGGGGCTGCATAAAGGACCAGTAGAAGATAAATAAGGAGTTTTTAACTGGAAATCATGCAAAGATATTCCAGTAAAGCCCCAGAATATAAATATAGAGCTGGAAATGTGCAGAATATGTGTCCTTTAAGGCCCATTACTCAGACCAAAGTGAAGCCCTAAATACTCATGCTCCTAAATTAGCTTTTACAATGATGATAAATGATGATAAAGGGCTTTATGACTCAATTTAAGGCCTATTTAAACAGCTCGTCCCCTAATACTTCGGATTAAGGGAAATCTCAAATCAAAACTTTATTTTGTACTGGTTACAGATGATTCACACGGGACAGTACAAATGTTAACAGTAGAATAATTTGAGACTAATGCACACGAGAGGCGTAATTTCAGGTATTTATGGGACTGTGAGTTATGGGAAGATTAAGGCATTTTAGTATCTTTCTTTAGTTTCTTTTCTTTGGCATATGTTTACCACCGAAATAACAGATTTTACCAAATATTCATGTAATATTTTATCACAAATGCAGCTTATTCTGATTTATCATGCTTCATGGTTGAAGCTCCGCAGCTACGCCTGCTGAAAGAAGAGAAAGTTTACAATCTGACGTTTTTTTTTCATATTTAAATGACAAATTATCCAAATATCTATGAACTTATATTAATATATCATAATGTTTTCAATGCGTAAACAAGATTTTATGCGTAAATGAATGAAAAGAGCATCTGCTCTACAGAATCTACACTTGTGGCAGGTTTTGTTTCTATACCTGTAAGTTACAATCAATATAAAGCGTTTTAACTTTTAACCCATTTAAGAAGCAGAAAAACCTCCTATTCCAAAGATGAAACTACTTCCCACAGAGACAGAAAAACAAGATCAGATAAGGGCATCCGTCAGCACTTTACACGGGCTGTTATTTTGTCAGTGGATGTCTGTGAGTCGCAGCCATCACTCACCTGACCGTTCACGCTCTTGACACCTGACTACCAGCATTAGCTTGAAGCCTGAAACCTGAAATCGTTACATCTGGTCCTGATGCAGCATAGAGGAGAGATCCTGAAATTCACAGCCGTGCAGTGAATGTATTTGGCTGTGATTACACGCGTATCATCACAAGGATTAACATGATTCATAAAGATTTACAGTCTGAGAAAAGCTGCAAACAAATTACTGACAGTCCACAAGCTGAAATTATTGTGATAATATTCAGAAATTAATTAGTAAAGAGCATAAAATAGATATAAATACATATACAATGAGGCATTTACTTACAACCATGCATGATGTATGTAACAGTATGAGCGTGCTCAGTTGTGCCCAGTTTGATGTTTGTGCCGGTGCCCTTTACAAGATGCTATAGGTCACATTTGCATCAAACACAGAATGCCCTTTAAATCACAATACTCTGGTTACCATGTTCTTATCTTGAACATTGGTATGTGTGTGTGTGTGTGTGTGTGTGTGTGTGTGAGATCTTTGCTTCTTTGCTTCACAATGATTTTCAGGAGTTTTGTCCTGTTTGAAACTTGAATTGTGTGTTTTAAAGGAAAATATTCAGGAGAGGATGCGAGCGGCGACGACCTTCTTGCAACCTGCTTCTTTCAAGAAACATTTAGTCACTTTTTTTCCCAACGAGTCATTATAGTTTCAACCTCTAAATTCACTCTAATAAGTGTGCTGCTGGTCATTTTTGGAAATAAGTGCTCTGTGAATAAGATTTGAAGACCTTTAGTAGCTTTAATGTCTGCCGTGTGGGTGTTGATTGACAGCTGTGATTGACAGTCGGTTCACCTGCTGCTCCGGCACTCACACTGAGTCGCAATATTTCAGTAAGTTTAATGACTTGATTAGTTACTGTTGGCCTTGCAGGACAGCATTTTGTAGTGTTTTTTAATCTTTAATTGGTATCACAGTGTGAGACGTTTGTTCTGTCCAGTTTCCAGCTCTTCTTTCACCTTTCTCTCCTCTGAGCTTTGATACCTGTATCGTCCCGTACATAAGATGACCTTAATTATAAGATGATCCTCCCTTTTTCAACAGCTGTTTTTAAAAAAAAAAAGGCTTTGAAGACTTTGAAGATAAAAGACACTTTTATCCCGTTGAGACAGTTTCCCTGAGTTACTGTTAATCCAAAGAGAAGAGAGATCTCATCCTTGAAGCCTTTCTCTTGTAAAAAAAAAAAAAAGTGAAATACTTCACTAAAGCAGAATGTAAATCCCACATTTGTACGGCCTCTCTGTCAGACACATAATCACTCTCTCTTCTGTCAGCCTCTTGGAAGCGGTCAAAAGCAGCCTGTTTGAACTCGCTATCATCTGGAACAGCAGTAATTCTTGGCTGCTTGACAGACGATTCGGATCTCTCTCTGCAACAAAGACGTCAGAAGTTGCTTTAGATTCGTTTTCACCAGTCAAGAATTTATTTCCTCTAGTGGCAGAAGCCTTCAGAAACCGAGTTAACGAAACACTTTTATTGCAGAATGACTGACTACAACCCATAATGCAACACTCCCTGTAGGAGCCGGCAGGTACTTTCAAGGATGTCTTATCATGTGAACTTATAATTGTCTCGTCCTTGAATGTAAGACAACCCCGGCTTTTTAAAAATGTAATTTCCAGAGCAGAATATTAGAGCCAATACGGTAATTTAGCCGTAGCAAGGACGGTAACCAGGGCTGATGATGGGTGAAGGTTGTCCCTTGGATACACTTCCTGCTGATCCCTCTGAGTTGGATGTGAGCGGCAGGAACAGGAACGGAGCCAGGGCAGTGACTCGGCTCGGACGGGGGAAACGTGTCCCTTCTGGATCAGCTGCATCAAAAAAAAACCCTGTAATTGTGTGTTTTGAATAGAGGAGGTTGAACATTAGTGACACACTGATCGCTGATGGTTGGATTTGGTCTGTAATCACTATCCATGAAGCGGGTAAACATACAAGCCAACACGGACATCAAAAAACATTTATTTGTTGTTTTTTTGCAGCTGCAGAGTTAATGCTACCATGCAGCGCCACATCCAGGCTGATATCCAGGATATAATGTTAGAGTTTGGACTCCGCTCAGTCTGTCAGCTCTAATCTAAATATACAACATAACAACCACACTTTTGTCTGACAGACACACCATTACAGTGACTCATACCTGAGCTGTCAGACGGCTCAGTCGCTTATTGTTCGCTCTGCCTTAAAGAAAACTACAGACTTGGCTCAGACTCACAAACTCTCAGTGACTGCAAGAGAGACGATGGTCACATGACCGACAGAGCTGGCTGAGCTAGCACCGCCACTAGCCGGCTACTCCTTTGGGTTTCAGGTCTCTGTGTGTGTGTGTCAGTAAGTCTCATAGCTAAGTGGATCATAGCAGGAATTAGTTTCTTTGACTTTACATTGGTTCTACACTTTTTAATTTGCAGCTGCTGCCGGTGCATGTGGATCAATGCATCTGGTCTAATTATCCTCTGGTCTTTTTCAGAGTATTTTGGACTATCCACAGGTTCCTCTCGGTTTGGGCCTCCTTTTTTTTTAAATGTCTGTTTTGAATCAGTTTGGGGACCCATGTTGATCTCTAGTTACAGCCTGGTCACCAGAATAAAATGTTGGCAGTTTATGTTTCTGCAAACCACAGAAATGTTGAATATCTACGTTTCAACACGTGAAATACGTAGCATATTAACATTAACCCCTAACCATAACCCTAACCCCTAACCCTAAACCAAACCATGATCATTCCCTAACCCTAACCAGACCTTAACCACAGCGTTGTCACACCATAAAACGTCATTATTCAAGAAATGTTAATATGCTACGTTTGTAGAAATGTTGATGTGATACACATGTTGAAACGCACATATTCAACGTTTCTGTGGTTTGTAGAAATGTTCAATGCCGACGTTTTCCTCTGGCGTTTTGGTTTGTAGTTACATCGCAGTGGTTCCTTATGGTTCAACATTTTGGGAAATACATTTAGGCTATTTGATTTCTTGCTGAGAGTTAGATGAGAAGATCTTTCTCATGTCTTTACACCGGGGGAAGCGGGGGGGGGAAACAATGAGCCTGGCTTCGTCCAAAGTTTTAAATATCTGCCTACCAACAACCTCTAAATTTTGCTAATTCACACATGATATTGAGTTTGTTTAACTTGGACAAAAACAGAAATGTGAAAAGGGAAAGTGAGTGTTTTTAGGGGGGAGTTAAATGCTGAAGCAATTTCTTGGCATGGGCACTTCCTGGAGACGTTCCAACTAATTAACACTGGGAAACTTTTCCTGAAAGCTCTAAAATATCTGACAATAATAACAAACATGGACGCCCCATATCAGCCAAACCCAAATTTAATGGATCTAATGTCATTTTGATGTCAATGTGAAGTATTTTCAACCCTCAAATGACCAGCTCAGTTATTTCACAACCTTTCCCATCCAGCTCTAGCTTCATATTTAGCTTACAGACTCGACAGCAGTATCAATCTTTCCATCTAACTCTTGGCAAGAAAGCGTCTAAGCATTTTTCTTAAAGTGTGTCAAATTATTTCTTTAATTCGCCTCTCTTGAGTGCAGCTACAGTACATCAGCTAGTCCTGCGAGCCAATTTGTATTCTAACAGCACGAGTTCACTCGCTGCCGAGAGTTTGAGTATGGAAACGTGTAAATCAGGATGAAGCTGGAACTCATTAAGCTGCAGAAATATCCGGAGTGATTTCTCAGTCAGCTCCGTCTCTGTAAAGGCAGAACAAAACACGTGAGGTTGTCAGATAAGACTCGCACACGCTGTCTTCTGTCTGCTCTCAGTTAGACGCCGCTGCTCTTCTTCAGCTCTGAGCGCTGAGCAGATTCTCCTCTTCAGCCTCCCTCTCCTCTCTCGGTTCCTTTTCTTCTCTCCCGTCGACTCGTCTCCTCCGAGCTCGCTCCCCTTTTCATCATTTAGTCATCAGGGCGCGCTTCAGCTCGCTGCCTCGGGAGGCTAAAAACGGCTACCACCTCTGAGTAGCTGAGAGCTGTATGGTACTCAAACTGCTGCCATCACGTTGTAAAGGAGAGGAAAAAAAAAAAAAAATACAGCAGCTCAGGAAATGTCTTCTTGTGTTCTTCACTGTGTTGTTGGGTGTAGTTAATGAAGCTCTCAGGAGGGATGTGTCCTCGTGAACTGAACAACCTTTAGAGGAGACATTTATCTCTTTGGATCTGGGCTCATTATGTCCGACAAGAGGAAAGAATCCTCTATTTTTCATTTAGATTAGCAGTCAATGGGATCGACTTTACACAGCAGAGGAAGAAAACACTACAGCTGGGTGTTTTTTTGTGTGTGTGTTTGTGGGGGTGTTCAATACAGTCGCTCCCCTGAGGATGAAGCACATACAGTATGAAAGCAAAAGCACAAACACACTGAAGAAAAAGTGCTCCAAATACAAAAATACTGCAAAGTGTGACACACATAGAGACGTAAAAAAAACATTCAGAGAAACGCAACTGACTCTCACTTTCATTGTCGTTTCTAAATTGCATGTTAAAGTGGCTGTAACTGACTGATAATGACATTGCATTAAATGTCAGTATGTTGCGTGTCGGCTCTGCAGCTCCTCTCCGCCTGCAACTTTTACTGTTTTGATTCACTCTCATGCTGCTTTCTCATATCAGGGAGTGGTGGAGTATTTAGCGGCTAAAGAGCCAGATACTTCCCTCAGGAGTGAATCTTGGACTTACATTCACCAGGTGGACAGAAACACGACTCCAAATGAATGATAATGTTTCTCCGTAACCGCTGGAAATGTGGAAATAACCACTAATATCATCTTTCGTAGTTGCCGTGGTGCTTGTTCTGTTTTGTTGACCATTCGGGTTATAAATCACTTTGTTTTGTCACCTTTTTTTTTTTTTGGCTGGATAAAAACACACTTTACTACAAGACTGTCTTCCCGAGAAAAACAACAGGATCGGTCATCGAGTGTCCCGAAGCGACACGAGTTAACGCTCAAGTAACGTTACCTATCTAGCTATTACGAGACCAGCAGAGGAGGGAATCATAGAGAATAAAGTCTGTGTATAGAGGAGCTCAGGGTGCCGATCATCCCCCTAACCTTCACTACTATGTGATTATTATCGTAACCATGGCGACAAATATCTCCCATCTTTAACAAAGTACTTATTTTAACCGAGTTGTTTTTGTGCTTAAACCTATAATCAAACCACCTTATCCGACCAATCACCTCGTAAAGAAGGTGTGAAACAGCTGCGAGAGGCACAGACGGATGATGTCATCCCTGCGATAGCGGCGTCAGATCAGACGTGTTTGGTTGATTTATTTGGAAGACTGCTTGTTCATCCCAACAGCGATAAATACTTTGTGCTTTTGTATGTGTTTTTTTGTCTTCAAAGGCCACCGTAGTTTGACCTCATCAACAATAAAACAACAATAATAAGAATCTTTATTGTCCACAAACGTGGAGATTTGACTTCGGCCTTCGCAGAAACACATTATAGTAAATAACAACACAGACAATACTAAATAACACAGCGTGCACAGTACATACAGACAACATTAACAGTCCAGTTGTTTCTGCTCTTTCCCAGTGATTTTACTGGTTTGTTTTTGTTCTCAGCTCCCAGGTGTCCACAGCGTGTACGCACATTAAAAATTAAAACACCTTCAACAAGAATTCTTTTAATCAGCCTCTAAAATGTTCCCGCTCGTTTCGAAAGAATCCAATTTTTTCCTGCTTAGATTCGAGTTTTTGTAAAAGAAAATGTGTTCTGTGTTCAAAAAAACTCCTCTACCGCTTCAACAAGACGGAGTATTAACTGCTAAATAACACGTTGGACATTTGCTGACTGGTACTTCACCGGAGAAACGGTTCAGACGTAAGATTAGATATTAATTCTGTCTTTCTCATTAAAAAAACAACAAGCCACTCAGCGGACGTTCCCACTCTGTCTGTGAGCTCATCGGTTCATTCTGTCAAAAAATGACTCACAAATATAGTTTTTTTATTTCCTATAAAACAGCTGAGCACTGCAGATTTTTAGAAAGATTTTCCCAAACAGGAAGATAATAGTGCATCAATTCTATGTCATCTTTGGTCTTTTCCTCAGATTTATTGACAATTAGAGAAATAAAGAATATCTCCAGACTTTAATACTTAGAAATTTGAATAGTTTGATCAGTTACTCAAAGGTTTGTGGTTACTGTGTTGTTCATTTCTGATATGAAGAGGACTGTATGTTTGTGTCAGTCACCGAATTTTAATTGCAGTTTCCTTTGTTAACGATATTCCACAAGCGTAGCCTATCATCTGCACTGGGACTGGGAAATATATCGATATTATATCGATAACGTGACATGAGACTACATATCGTCTTAGATTTTGGATATCATGATCTGGTGATATGGCAGAAGTGTCGTCTTTTCCTGGTTTTAAAGGCTGTATTACAGTAAAGTGATGTCATTTTCTGACATCATTCTATTATTATATCCACATTACAGATGATTATTTATCAAAAATCTCATTGTGTAAATATGTTGTGGAAGCAACAATAGTCGTCCCTTTAATATCAATATCAATATGGAGTTATTATCGCCCTGAGCTGCGTTTAAATTCTCCGTTTTCATTTCGACTCCACGTGGACCGGAGTGAGTTCCTCAGATATTAACGTAGATCCCGCTCTCCCGCTTTGTCGGCGGGGAAACTGGGATTTGTCAGCCAGGGAGATTTAAATAAACCGCAAAAAGAGGCAGAATATTTCTCCTGCTCTCTGTTATTACTCCCGGACAAATAAAGACTAATTAAATCATCTTAATGTTTCAAAGCATTAAATGGTTATTGACTGATTTAGCAAGCTGGCTTTTTCCAGCCCGTCTGCTTCATGTGGCATCATATTTGCTCTTTTTTACGGACACTGTTGGGACCCTTGGTCTAAAAATTCAGACTCACTGTGTTCCAAAAAGCTGCGGGAGGCCGACTAATCCAGCATTTAACTGTTAAAGTTGCATGATTTTTGACGAGTTCTGTTCTCTTCCTACATTCTGCCAGCCGGCCTCCTAAACAACAGCGTTCACTCTTTGTCCAATTATACTAAGAGCCCCGATACTCACTGAAAGTCGCACCAGCTTTCAGAGGATCAGCAGGAACTGGCAGCAGAAATGACTCTCTGAGCTCTGTTTATTATGTGTGTGTGTGTGTATGTGTGTGTGTGTATGTGTGTGTGTGTGTGTGTGTGTGTGTGTGTCGTCGGAGCTGGGTGGCACCGTTTTTTGGCAGGAATCAGCGTGAGAGATTTACAGCTGAAGGCAATCCTGCACGGCTGTCCGTCCCAATCTGTTTCCATGGTAACCGTTGCATCGCAGAAGTGAGGAAAAATAAATCATCCAAAAAAAAAAAAAGAAAAGAAAAGAAAACCCTCCAAAAATTGGGAACAAGGTATTATTTGTGAGATTGGGCAGCGTGTGAGGCGCCACACACATGGAACCATCAGAGTCTGAAAATTGGCTTCACTGGTGCAGAATGAGGCTCAGAGCGGCGGGATGAGAGAGAGAGAGAGAGATATAGAGAGAGAGCCTGAAGGAAATAAGACAAGGGCTTTCAGAAGTGGAGCTGAAGCGTGTTAAATATTGTAAATAAACATATGTTAATGTCGTGTATCGTAATTATATTTACATCTCAACTGAATTAAATCTCTAAATGTGTTGTTTTGCAGATTAATCGAACAGATAAAACGATGCGTTTAGGACACATTTAGTATTTATCATCTTTCTCAGCATGTGATGCCAAAATGCTCTTTAGAGTGTCTAGTGTAATTAATTACTCATGTTTTCAGTCCTGGGTTACATCAGTTAAAATGTGTTTAATGTGGGCATCACATAGCCTGCCTTCCTCTCTCCCATGTTTCCTGTCTGTCTCTACAACTGAAACAAGGCAAAACACTGGAGAAATAATCCTTAAAGGAGACGTGTCATGCACATCTCAAGGTCTATATTTATATTCTTGGGCTTTACTGGAATATCTTTGCATGATTTACTCCTTATTTATTTTGTACTGGTCCTTTACGGAGCCCCTCAGTTCAGCCGTTTTTAGCTCCTGTCTCTTTAAGGCCGAATCAGATCTGAAACATGAGAGAGGACACGACGCTAATAACCTCAGCGACAGTTAAAGTCAAGGAAACAGATGGCCGTTAGTGGGCGTTTGTGAACAATCTGATGTCATCACGAGGAGGAAGAAGAGGTGACTTTTGACTTGCAGGGAGCATGTTTAACCTAATCATCTGACATTATAACAGTATATAAATGACAGAAAATCACACGGAGCATGTTTTTGCTCCTTTAAAAGGCGTTATTGCTACAGGTTACCAGTCTGAAGGTGTTGACTGGTTGTTTATTTGTCCAGATGTCAAGATGTTTAATGAAGTTGACATCTGAAATGTCACCAAATGCGGACTTCAGATATCAGACTCGACTGTAAACTTAAACACAAACTCTTCTTCAATAATTATGTCATTTTGAAAATAACAAAATTAGAGAAAAGCAGCACAACAGCATCATCTCCCCATGTGAACAGTTAACAACTGATAATGGGAATATTGAGCACAATGTCAATAAATAAACATAACGAGTTGACATAAACACAAGTTTTGAAAGGAAAAGAATCTCCTCAAATCATCATAAATGTACACGATGATATGCATATACTGTACATATATATATTGTATATATTGACACATCAGACTGAGGTTTTATCTTCCACCTCTCTGGAACTTTATTATATTAAAAAAAATCCCCTTATTTATTTGCAAATCACTTCCACATTGCACGCAGTGAATGAAAAAGACAAGTAGTGCAAAAAAAACCCCTCAAAAAACATCTTTGGTGCTTCTGTTGCTGGATGAAGGTGATAAATGAACATTTACATGTTTCAGTCTGGTTTTCTGTGCAGAGGTGTGATGTGCTTCAAATCCTAAAGGACTATAACGTGTATAACAGCATTTCATTTAGAGCAAAAACATGATGCCAAGCTGTAAATCAAACAGTGTCTCTGAACGGAAGATCTCCTGAGAAAACAGTCAAGTCATGAACTATTCTGTAAGTTACAGCAGAATAAATCACACTCACGCTTTTATTGTTGTAATCTAATCGCTCTCTTATGTCACACATGCTTTGATACGCGTTAGGTGAAACTATCTGTCGTTGTAACACCCGCTTGTGTCCTGCAGATGGCGCGCCGCTGAGCGGGCTGTCCTGGTCGTCCTCCCTGGCCGTGGTGGCCATCTCCTTCTCCGGTCTCTTCACCTTCGTCTTCCTCATGCTGGCCTGCCTCTGCTGCAAGAAGGGCAAGACCGGCTTCAAGGTGAGACTCCCCTCCCATCATTCCTCATCCATCCTTGCACATGAATAAAATATGAGGACAAAAGTGACACACCTCAGCACCCTCGTGCACACACACACACACACTCAT
Source organism: Thunnus albacares (assembly GCF_914725855.1). Lineage (NCBI taxonomy): Eukaryota > Metazoa > Chordata > Actinopteri > Scombriformes > Scombridae > Thunnus > Thunnus albacares. The sequence goes on along the minus strand of NC_058125.1, from coordinate 25,316,302 downwards.
TGTATCATATCAAGTTTTTATGGAGTCTTGCACACTCTCTCTCTCTCTCACTCTCTCTCTGCCCGCCGCCAGCGTTACTGCAAATGGCCCCAAACAGAGAACATTGCATGCAGCCTCTCATCAGACGTCCATTATATTCATGACACAAGGTCTCCAGACATTTAAACTCAGAAAATGTTGATGGTAAGTAAACAGAAAAAACAAGACAAAGGCGATGGAGGCTGCAGCTTTTCAATAGCATCTTGTGTCAGTGCTGCAAGACCCGATTTCTCAGCGGCACCATGAAATGGGTCACAGCGTCGGAGAAAATAGGACAAGAGTGTGAGGAGCATACTGTGAGTGTGTGTGTGTGTGTGTGTGTGTGTGAACATTAGAGGAACGATGGGATTATACAGCAGAAATGTCTTGTGTGTGTGTCAGTTGTCTGTTTCTGGTTGCTAATTTCCACATCCAGCAGCAACATTATCATTCATCTCAGCTCTCTTTTAGCTGTTTTTCTGCTCTCTACCACCTCAGTATACTAACTTACTACAGTATAAAAAAAAAAACCAACAGCTGTCACATCTTGTGAAACCCAGAAACATTTACATTCCTGTCCTCTGCAGCTTGAATAAATGTACGTGTCAACCATCTGCTTGTGCATGTTTATGTTCATCCTTTTCCCACAAGGGCTCGACAAAACATCCCTCCTCAGCACCACTCAGAGTCAAAAAGCACAGAGTACCTTTTAAAAGCTCATTTTTCAACTGTGTCTTTATACACAGCAGCACAGAGCTTTTCCTGGCTGTAATCGTTCCCCTTCAAATAAGCTTTCGATGTAAGTTTATACGCTTGTTCGCCGTCTTATGTAAAATGAAATAGCTCCCGTTTTCCCCCAGTAGAAATTTTAATCAGCAGCCTGAAAATTAACTCTCCTGCAGCCTCCTCAGGGTTAAGCTAGAAAGAGGCGAGCTAGAAAATTCCCCAGTCAGATCACCGAAAACCCACAAAATACTTCTCTGCCTCTCGTTCTCTAAAATAAACTTACACTTGAAGGGTGCAACATAGGGGCAAAGATGTGAGATGTAATATTGATATATAAAACTGTGCGGAGAGCCGCGTGATTAAGCCTGTCGGGTGACTTTTCTCACAGAGTCGGGGACATGTACCATTGTTTTAATAATGAAGGGTTTCATCTTCATCTTCTTCTCTCTCTTCACCCGCAGCTTCTCTTCCCTTTTTTTTCCACTTCCTCTTCGTCGTTCTGAATGTGTCTTCAGAGCCGCTCTGATTACAGGAATATCTGCAGCCGTATTACATAACATCCTGTTCTCTCTCTCTCTCTCTCTCTCTCTCTCTCTCTCTCTCTCTCTCTCTCTCTCTTCCTGTGTGTTTATATGTTTGCATCTTGAGTTGTTGTCGACATTAGTTCAGTGTATGTACATGTATGATATCCTCATGTCTGCTTTGTGTCTTTGGCTGGTTGGACCACCCAGCTCGGACCTGGGCCGGAGTGGGAAAGGAGGGTGGGGGGGTGGAAGGTTAAGGGGGGGGGGGGGGGGGGGGGGGGAGGGGGCTTGGGGAGGCATGAGGGCGTGAGGAAGGGCATACCCATGAGCCCACAGTGCATCCGGCCTCAGGGCCCCATCTGGAATTAGACACAGCCTCTCCCAGAGCAGGAAGAGGGAATTTCAGGGAAAATAATGAAAAAAAACAAAAAAAAAAAACTTCAAGAGGAGACGAGAGAGAAAAAGCTCTCTGTGTTTTACAAACAGTGACAGAAAGATGAGGTACTTCCTCCGACAGACCTCACCGCCACTTGATATGACTAACTCAGACTGATGAAGCCTCATATAAACTTCACATCGACTTTTAAACGACCGTGTGGACACACTGTGGGTTTTTGGCCTCCATCACTTCCATTGAAAACACATTTAAAGGATCTTTTAGCAGCCAGCGAGGAAAAACCTCTTTCACCGCTCACACGGACACCTGACGGCTGCTTTAAGACACACTCGGGGGAAAAAAAATTGTGAACCTGTCCTTTAAGTTCAGCTTTTGGCACGTATGATGAGGTTAAAGGTCGGCGTCGGAGGTCAGCGTATGTGTGGATGTGTGTGTGTTGTCGGTTCGGTCGGGGAAGGGGGGGGGGGGGGGGAGGGGGGGGGACTGCCCTGCAGATGTTCTTTGGCTTTTGGGAGAGAGAGAGCGAAAGAGAGAGGAAGAGAGCAAATGATGTCACAAGTATAGTATGTGAACCCCCCTCCACCCTCCATCCCACCACCTCCTCACCACCACCACCACCACCTCCTCTTCCTCCCCGCCTCCCACTTGTATTTTTCTCCCTCACATTTTTGTGGGGGCTCAGCTTCTCTCTCCTCTCCTCCTCTCCCTCATGAGACGACCACAGGTTTCAGCCTTCGCCTGTGAACCCGTGAGATAGGGTTCACCCCCCCCTACCCACCCCCCCCCCCCCCCCCCCCCCCCCCCCCCCCCCCCCCTCACCCCCCCACCTCATTTTCTCTCTCTCCATCACTCCATCCCCAGCAGTCCCTGGAAACAGTCAGTGGTCAGCTCCTCTTCCTCCTCTTCCTCCTCTCTGGACTCTCTCTGCAGAATGATGAAGCCTTTTTCTGCAGCCGCTCCTCCTGGCGCCGCCGGCCTCCTGCTGCCCTGCACCCATCACACCGATGGGAGCCCCTGCAATGGGGCCACTGAGTGCATGTATGTGTATGTGTGTGTGTGTGTGTGTGTGTGATGGCAAGACATTGATTAAGATGCTTTTACACGTTTTGAAGGCGTTTTCTGAGTCCAGGGCGTCTGACATGTCGTCCTCACCTGTGGAGGGAAGGTAAGCTAGTGGGAGATGCTGCGGGGTCACTGGCTGCTGATGTTTTGGGGTGTTTTAAACTCTACATGTGTTAGTTGCATTGATTAAGTGTTTTATATTGGTCTTGTTTGTTTTATTTAACTTATTACGGCAGCTATTGGGTTGTTTTTGGGAGTCTTAAGTTGTCTTTTAGATGTTATTTTTATGATCTTATCGGAGATTTTATTCATGATTTATAGCTGCAGTGTTTCACTCTGATATTGAGACATATTGTTATGTTATTTGTTTAATATTACTCATCGGAGTTGCTGCCCAACTTACTGCCAGAACACTCTTGAAAGAGAGATTTTTAATCTCAGTGAGGTTTTCCTGGTAAAATAATATAAAAATAATAATAAAGATGGAAATGGGACCGTGTGCATGAAATCATTGGATTAGCAACACCATCACTGCATGTTAAAGTCATTAACAGAGAAGCAAAGTGTGTGAATATATTTTTGATGTTTTTTTTTCTGCTGAGCACGAGTGAATTAGTGCTGTAACTGGAGCTGCAACGATTAATCGGCAGCAGCTATTTAAATAATATGCCAAACATTTGCAGGTTGAACGCTCTCATATCCATATACATATACATATACATACCACATATGTTGCTTTTCTTGGTCTTGCATGATTGCAAATGTAATATTTTGGGGGTTTTGGACTGTTAGTTGGACAAAATAAGACACTTGAGGACGTTGTTTTTCACAATTTTCTGATGTTTTATTGACCAAATGATTCATCATGAAAAAAAATCGAAAGATGAATCAATAATAAAAAAATAATTGTTAGTTGCAGCTTTATCTGGAGCTATAAAAATTTTAGGTTTTAAGCAAAAATACTGAAGATTTTCTGGTTCCAGCTTCTAAAATGTGAAGTTTTTCAGTTTTATATCATTGTTCATTGAATAACTTTGTGCATTTCTTCAATTTGTCAACATTTTCTTTTCCACTGAGCGATTAATTGATTGAACATTTATTATTTGCAGCCTTAAATTCTGATACACTTTACTGCAGGATGTATGGAAAGAGAGATCTATGTGAACGCTGGTGTGTGTGTGACAGCGTGTGTGTGTGTGTCGGAGAGTGAAACCACATGTTGAATGGGAGGGCGCGCAGGGCCGTGTGAAGATTTGGATCTGCGGATGAGGGAGAGTGTGCAACGTACTGAAGTGTGTGCATGTGTGTGTGTGTGTACGTGCAAACATTCTTAGAGGACAGGATGAAGCGAGAGATGGAGGTGTTTATGTGTGTGTGCGCGTGTGCGTGTGTGTGTGTGTGTGTTTGAGTGGGTGTTGCAGAGGGCTGCAGCAGGTCACATTTTTCCAGTGTTGAGACCCTGCTGCTCTCCAGCTCCCAACCAAGAGACTTTCATTCTGACATCCGGTCTGTGGATGCGGCCAACTCCCCTCCCTCCTCCCCTCTTCCTTCTCCTCCCTCCCTCCTCCCTCGTCCTCCTCCTCTTCATCCTGCGATGTGTCTCTGTGTGTTCGGCAGACAGAGGGAATCTTTCAGGGGCTCATCGCTGCTTATCCAGCGCAGGCTTTAAAGTGCTGTAACACGCTAACATGGAGAACTCATAAAAAATGGAAAAAACCCACGAGAGCCTGCAGTTCGCTTCAAAGGAGATCTTCAAGAACTAGAATGATCTAAAGTCAGTTCTGTAACTGTCAGTGGCTTATTTCTCTCAGAACTTTTAGAATATTGTGATAATAATTAGTGTTAGTCTATCGACGGGGATGGAAAAATGATGAATTAATGATGCATCTTTGCTTTTATTATTAGGTCTTCACATCTCACAGCCCTTGTTTTGAGTATAGAGTGATTATTTTAAATATAGCTTTATATATAAATATATATGAATAAATGCATTTTATTATATGTTATTACAAAATCTCTTTTTTTATGCAAAATTATAGAATATGTCTCAGTTTGTAGAAGATGCTCCATCTAATGTTTTAGAAGAAAAGAACATTAATAGAAAAAATAATAATTTGACAAAAAATAATTTTATGTTTATTTCTGTGTCATGCTAAACATCCGGCCCATCGCCCATAGTCGTACATATACGAAGCTAATATGGAAGCAGGTGGAAAAAGAAAAGAAACAAACAAAAAAAAATCCCAAATTTTCATCCATATGTACAAAATCAATATTTGTTTCTATCTTATTAAACAAAACATTACGCTGTTCCCAATAAAAAGGACCGTAGAAAACAAAATGTAACTACTTTTGTTCTTCTAGATTAACATAAGTGGTAAAAAAATACCAGAAATCAGCCTCAAATATAGAGATCATATTCATCAAAACAAATAACGAGCTCCTCAAACCCAAAGCTGCAGAATAACGTGTGCACACATCTTTTGACCGGGAGCCAATCGTTTATTTATCTCAGATAAATAAATCTGTCTCGTCGACCTGCTTTCTTCCACATATCGATGGCCGAAGAGCAAAAACCTCCGATCTGAAAACTTGTTTAACCCTCCTGTTGTCTTCGGGTCAAATTTGACCCGTTTTCAAATGTTTTTAATATCAGAAATATGGATTTCTTTCATCTAATTGCCTGAAAATCACAAAGATGGTTCCATACCACACACTTTGCAAGTAAAAGTAAAAGTAAAGTCACTACTTTCATTTCTTCATTTTGGGTGTTTTATTACAGTTTATAGTTTTATTGTCCTCCCGAGTCAAAATTGACCCGACAACAGGAGGGTTAAAAAAAAACTTGATTTCTTGCAGAATGCTATTTATTAAGGATATGTGGTATTGTTTACTGTATGTTTGTATGGTTATTACGGTATTGTTAACACATGATATAGTAATATTTAGTGTATTATGTGTTGGGTATCCTTAACAAATAACATTCTGCAAAAAAAAACAACAAGTGCATTTTTCAGATAGGAGGTTTTGCTCTTCATCCATCGAAATCAAGTCACTGATCCCATAACTGAGCTGCACATGGTTTCCATCCATGAATACATACAAACACATAAATAAAGCAAACGTTTCTGTGAAATTTTCTGTATCATTTTTCTCCATTTCGGCAGCTTTTTTTTTTTTTTTTTTTTTTTTTTGCTGCTTGTTCTCAGTCTCATCAGTTAGAGGTAAAACATTGCGGTTTATTAGAAGACCTCTGTTGCAACAGACTCGAGTGTGTTCAAGCTATCAAGATCTCTTCTGCAAACACTAATCTCTCTCTCTCTCTCTCAGCCACTCAAGAGTTATGAAGACTTATCGATCACTCCGCTGCCATTTGGGGGGCCTGAGAAGCTGAGTCAGATGTTAGCTTATACAACTGCAGTGAATCAAATCCAAATATTGTTTTGCTCCATTTTGATATATAGAAAAGATTTCTAAAGAACGTTGAGTCACTCGCTCAAACTCTTCTCTCCCGTCTGTTCTCTCTCTCTCTCTGTGTTTCCAGAAAGCATCTCAGCGTTGAAAATCCTCTAGCTTAATTGCAAACTTCAGGGTTAAGATACATGTAATCTCAGAGCTAATGATCTCTGAAGATACCAGACTGGCTTTGTTTACACTAAACAGTCTCACAAACAGCTCAGAGAAACACTGAGCCGAGCCAGGACAGCTTGCTTCAGTTTATGTTAGCTCTGCGTCAGTGGGCGAGCCAACATATCATCAATTTTGGATTGTGTTTTTGTACAACATTGTCTCTTTCTTCATGGACTGTAGATGCAGTCGAATATTACTGATTGTATCAGAGGAGACGTGTGTACGTGTCATGTGATCTACAATAAAGACGGATCTAGACGTGCTTTTGGGGATTGTTTTTCCAATTTTTGCACCTTCTTGTCCTCGCAAAAGAAGAAGCTGTTTAAGTTTATTGACAACACTCTTAATAATATTTTAAAATACAACATATCAGACTTTGTCGTAGAACTTGAGCCGCGACGATCAATCGATCAGTCGATCAACAGCACAGCATTGTTTTGAGTCGTTTTTGAAGAAAAACTGTCCAAAACTTCTGATTCAAGCTTCTCATGTATGAATATTTTCGAGTTTATTTGATAATGTGGTGAAAGTAAACTAAATATCTTTGGGTTACGGACAAAACAAGACTTGTGATCAAGAAAATAATCGACAGATTAATCAAGGATGAAAGTAATCATCAGCTGCAGCCCTGGATAGAACGATAAAGTCCTGGACTTATTTCCATCCTTGTCCCTGGTGTTTCCACAGACCATAAAACCAAAGCTGTTTACTAGTTTCCAACCAGCTGTCAGTCGAATTGTCCAGTAAAATCTGCCTCATCTTTCACGTCTTCATGTATTCGTGTATTTGTGCGTTTCAGGAATTCAAGAATGTGGACGGGGAGGAGTACCATGCAAACATGTCCACCTTGGCCTCGCCAACCTCCCAGGGAAGCCCGGACGTCTACATCCTGCCGCTCACCGAGGTGTCCCTGCCGGTCGCCAAGCAACCTGCCCGATCAGGTGAGTCGAAGTCCTCCTCAGTTCAGTTCAGTTTAACTTCTTAATGGCTCTACTGGAATATCTTTGCATGATTTACAGTTAAAAACTCCTTATTTATCTTCTACTGGTCCTTTATGCAGCCCCTCAGTTCAGCCTCTGTCTGAAACAGGCCGTTTTAGCTCCTGTCTCTTTAAGGCCCCGCCTCCCTTCTGATTGGCCAGATGCAGGAAGCTTCCTCCTACGTCAAAAAAACAGCAGTAGCAGGATTTCACTTCTTTTCCTCCTTCTTTACTCAGAATGTCAACTCATTCAATACATCCGTACATGTTCAAACCAGATATCTGATGTCGTAACAGTATAAAAATAACGGAAAATCACAAAAAGCATGTTGTGTCCCCTTTAAACTGCCGGTTCCACCTTTGGCTCCATCTCTACAAACTCATCATATGCAGCCAAGCACAAGTAAAAAAAAAAAGGCTGTTTTGGGGAAACATTAACAAAATGATTCACACATCGACAAATAAACATTTCCATATCTGCGAGTTGCAGCCCTTAAGTGCAGTCTTGAGTTTCAGAGAGGCACACGAGGACATTTGAAGTGAAAACTGAGCATTTGAGAGGTTAAACGTGCTCCTTCCACTTCCATTTGCGGTTTTGCCACTCAGTAAATCTTTCAAATCCCTGCGCTACATTTAGAGAGATCTATTCTTTTTTTTTCCTGCTGTCAAAAGAGATTAAACATGAGATGATGTCCAACATAAAAAATGGGTGACCAAGGAATATCTAATCATGATATCACTTTTGAAGGTTGTGTCAGTACTTTGTAATCTATGTAATTTATGTCTTAAAACCTTCTCCGCAAAACTGACGCAAAACCTTACGAGAGCTTTGTAAAAGTGCCAGAGCCTTACACATGCTGAGAACGTTTTTTTGGGGGGGGATGTGAGAGTAATGTCAGAGCAGAACGGAGCCGTGTATCTGGAATTTGTCAGAGCTTTGTCCCCGGAGTGAGCACCGCCCAGACGCTGGCCTTCGGTCAGCTGGGCCTCCACCTATCTCACAATCCCTCACTGCAGGTCATTACAGAGCGAACTGTGTGCTCTTTAGCTTTCACTCTCGCCCACAAACATCTGCCTGTTGCATAATAACGTCCAGGCGGCCAGCCTACACTGCTGCTTGTTGGTATGTGAGGCATGTGAGAGCACAAAACCCCAGTGAGAATATTCTCCTTTATTTCTCTCTCTCTCTCTCTCTCTCTCTCTCTCTCCATCTGCTTCTATGTGACAATGGCTGCTTGTTGTTGTGTGTTAATGGGCTGATGCAGCCTGATAAACTTATGACACTGCGGTGTGGTGACACTTGACGGATCATGTCATTTACCTCGAGTGATCAGGCTGCATCGAAAGCTCAGAGGTAAATGTTTGTTACGTCCAGTCTGACCCCACGCTGGCAGAGGTGGGATGTAAACAAAGCACTTTCCATTTGATCCTACTTTGTACTTTCTACAATTACGTGACAGCTTTAGTTACTCCGATTAAAATTTTACATACGATTGTTAAAGATTAAACCGCCAGGGCTTGACCTGTTTGTCTTGTGAGCTCTTCGCTGTGTAGTTGTAACTCATGTTTCAGATGTTTATTAGTTTTTAACAGTTTCACCAGAGAAACATTTCCCCTTCTAGACGTCTCATATGGTTTCAGTCAAGTAACCGTTCAACGCCAGAAAACAGTAAAAACTCCAGTATTTCACAAACAAGCAAAGTTTCCTCTCCCATTAATCATCTCACGACCCCTCAGATTTATCTGCTGACCCTTTGGAGGGGCCCCGACCCCTAGGTTGGGAACCACTGGACTAAACTAGCTAACTGTATATAAAGTAGTGTAAACTAGCTCCACCTCCAGCAGCTACAACAGTAACATGCTGCTCTAACACTGATGCTTCACTATTAATAATCTACTTTATTAAACATATTTAAGTCACTGCAGCACTAGTACTTTTTCTTTTAATACTTTAAGTGAATTTACCTGGTAATACTTCTGTACTTCTGTACTTTTACTTATGTAAGTATAAGTGTATAAAGGTGCAAAAGACATAAAAGAAAACCTCACCCAAATCACAAAAAAACTACTTATTTTCTATCTGCTGAGGTTTGAAGATGACAGACACCTCAATACAATTAGAGGTGGAATGAATTTTGTTTGTGATGCTCAATAAATTTAAACTTGAAAAACTCAACTCCGTAAGAAACAACGTCCCAGACTTTTTGTCCCGGACAGTTTAGAAATGTATCCGCACCGTTCAATAACACCAAAGAAACTATTTTCTCACTGTTTTCTTCGATTTGGGCGAACTGAGACTTTAACAGATGCTTTTGTCTTCGTCGAATAATAGAAACCACATGGTATTACAGCAGCAGCAGAGGTCAGGGATTCATTACTGCACCCTCAGGATAGCCTCGCCCAGTGACATCACCAGGAGAGGTATAATTAAGTTTTTTAATGAGAAACGGAGTGACAGACAGGGATCCACCTTACTGTGCTGTTTCTCTAACCCTTCTCAGTTTTATTATTATCTTTCTCAGCTGCTATTTGTTGTCTTTTCCTTGCAAACTCTCCAGTTCGAGTCACTTTCTTTCTTTATTAGCACGATATTGAAGTAGAAGATGAAATATAACGAGTCAGATTTAAAAAAAAAAAAAAAAAGTAACAAATTAAAGTGCAAGGACGTGAATGTGCAGGCAGAGCCAAGAAGCTTATCGTGAGGCTTTCCTCACATTCCTCAACATTCATCTGCTCTTCTCTGGAAACCAGAATCTACAAAATAGAAACACATCTGGGGGAGAAGTTTATAAAATTACTGGTAATTGAATTGAGATTGAGTTTATTCATTTGCAAAATCAAACAAATACTGCAACAAGAAATAAAAACAACCTGCAGGGAGAGAGAGAGAGAGAAAAAAAGGCTGTTTGGCTTATTGATTAGCTAAATAATATACAGACATGAATGTACAAGGAAAACAACAGAAAAACTGATTATAAAACCCAAATTAAAGCCTTTTTAAAATCTGCTCTAAAGGACTTTAGAGCAGATTTAACCCGCTGAGAAAAGTCGTTCCATAATAGTATTTCCTGTATCTGACTGAAACTTTACCTCCGGTTGTCACGTGTTTGGGAAGAGTTCCAGGTTTTAGGCTCCTATTAGAAGTTCTAAACCGGGTGTTCGAAGTTCCTGAAAATGGAGGTGAAGTTTGCAAGTTTATTTGTATGGCAGCACTTTACAGAAATACAGTTCAAAGTGCTTTACAGCGCGATGAAATATTAAAAGCAAAAAGCTAAACATACAACAGCAGAATGAAGGAAAGTATAGAATAACAGAGGAGAAGAGCACTAAAACAGCACAGAGGCAAGAAAAAAATAACAAGATAAAAATATATTTTTTGAGAAACCGAATAAAAAAAAAGGTCTTGAGGTTGATTTTTAAGCACAACACAGTGTAGTCGCCTATACTAAAGCACCCTGAGAGCTGACGTGGAGCTAAAGTACTTTAGCAGCTATGAGAAAATGTGGTTTCTTTCAGCCAATATTCCCATCTCCTCTGTCATCCTGCCGTGCTCTGGAGGCTTTTGGAGGACTGTGTGGATAGGTGGGGCTCCTGATGAGACACCAGTACTGTAAGAGCTTGGCTCAGTCCGCCGTCCGGGTCCCCAGGATCCGCCCTGATGCAGCTGTTCTTGTGCTGCAGGCTGCACGGCTAATGGCGCTCACACCCTCTCAGAGGAGACATATGAAAAGCTACACACATAAAAACAAGTCCAACTTTTATGTCTGTGCAAGAATATTGTAGATTCTTCCCAGTTATGAGCACATATTCCATGCATCCTTCCATCACACGTTTTAAAATCTGCCTCTCAAAATCACTCTCACACATCGACCTCTAAGTCCAACCACTTATGATTGAGTTACATAAGAACGGGTAAACGTCACAAATTAATTTGAATGATTGTTGAAGGGCAGCACCTCAGCAGAGACCAGGATGCACTGGACTGGAAGAGGATAATGGGAATTCCATTTGGCTCTGAGTGATTTAGCCGCTGTGCATCTCGCTAAAGACTTCCTGGCTAGCGATTAAGCTAGACGCATTCTTGGGAGAGATGCTCAGCAGCAGCAGCAGCAAACAGCTTAGTGAAGCCCAGACAGGGCTGTTAAATGGAAAGAGAGTTAGTGTATTGGCTCTGAAGAGATCCGTGAACTTACCGGGGTAGTCGGGATATTTTCAGTTGGACACAATCAAAGGAAATAAAGAAAACAGAAAGCACTGAGTGAACGTATTCTTCTAGCAAGGCTGCAGTTATTACAAATGTATTATTTTAATGACAGAGAAATACACAGTGACAGACAATCATGATACAAGTAATAATTATGAAAAAAATAGTGAAAAGGCCATCCAAATATACAAAGATCCATACAAATAACCTATCACTTGTTCCCTGACCCATGAACTTTCCATCAATGTTTTTCCTGCTAAGATACAAACAGACGAAAAAAACAACAACAAAAAAAACCCAAAAAACAAAAACAGGACCAAATACATAATCTCTTTGGTAAAGATAACAAATATTATTATACAGTTTTCAAGTAAGTAAGTTAGTGATCGAGTAAGTTTATTTAAAGAGGACATAACATGCACATTTCCAGCTCTATATTTATATTCTGGGGCTCTACTGGAATATCTTTGCACAATTTCCAGTTAGAAACTCCTCATTTTTTCTTCTACTGGCTCTTTATGCAGCCCCTCAGTTCAGCCTCTGTCTGAAACAGGCCGTTTTAGCTCCTGTCTCTTTAAGGCCCCGCCCTCTGTTCTGATTGGCCAGCTGCAGGAAGCTTCCTCCTACATAAACCTTCTTTATTCAAAATGTCACATTCTTAAATACATTCGTATATGTTTGAACCCGAATCCGATACGACATATGCGAGTGGACAACGTGAACAGCACATGGAATAACCTTTGCAAACAACCTTAGCAACCGTTAACGGGCGTGTGTGAACAATCTGATGTCATCACATGCAGGAAGTGGAGGTCACTTTGCAAACGGCGCACTCAGAGCAGGTTGAGGCCCTGACTTTTGACTTACAGGGAGCATTTTTACATGTTTACCTCAAGTTTTGGACCTTTAACAATGAACATTTGACATCATAACAGTATAAATATTACGGAAAATCACCTTTTAAAGAGTAAAATCACAAGAAGGTGGTACGCATCACAGATAAATAGATTGTAACACATGAAAACAGTACAATAAAATACAAAAAAATCAAATAAAAATTCAAGTCCAGTCCTAAGGAAAAGGTGGTTTTACAATCAGAATTTAATTATTGAACTGTAGGCGAGTGGTTTCTAGCTTGGTATGGTAGCTCTGCCGTCAATGGACTGCTTGTTAATCTTGGGGATGGTTAGGTAGCCTGCACCCTGTGATCCTGTGATGTAGGACGTTACAAGTCCACGAGGAGTTTTGTAGGTGATGAAGAGCAGCTTGTAGTTCAAGAACTGCATTGCACGTATTGCCTTCTTCTCATTGTTCCATCTGCTTTATGAATATGAACATGATGGTGTAGGTGGGACCCATTGCTTGCCGCTGCTATCGCCAAAACCCAGTTCATTCCTATGTCATGGAACTGGTGGATAATAGCCCCAGTGTGTGTGCCTGCTAACTGGTCCTAACTGGTGCCATGCTGCCCTGATCAGCCCGGACAATGGCGGTGATTCTGCTTTGCGCCGGAGAGAGCGTGAGTGGGTGTAAGGAATGACCAGTCTGGGGAAGGCAACAGGGGTGTCCAATATGGCCTCCACACAGTGACTGGACTGTGTGGCAGCATGGAGAGGGGGGGGGTTGATGGGGGGGGGGGACGCAGCACCACAAAGATCTGTCTTGTCTGCCTGTACGCCCAGAATCAAAGAGTCATCATGGGAGACAGAGAGAAAGAAAGAGATAGATAGTGAGGGGTGAGAGTTGGAGGGCGAGAGAGGGGAGGGGTGGGGGGGGAGATTGTTGCTGTCAGTCCTGTTTCATTCGGGACTGAGCTGGGACTGGACGGTCGGGCGTGTTCGGCAGGCGGGAAGGACTCGGGGTCGTCGGTGGACGCTGACAGCGATGCATCGGGGAGTCGGAGGACAGTCAGACAATCAACTCGATATAGAACGTATAAGACTTCAGAGCGGTGTTGTGTGCTTGTGGTGGATCATGGGCAACGTCCACCGGCATGTTCGGATATTTCATTTCAGAGAGGGTTGATAGCAATCGATCGGACGGAAGATGGATTCTACAGGGGCCTCTTAAGAACCTAGATGTGGTGCGTTTTCTCATGTTACTGTTACCAGTTATATCTAAAGGGTTGTATTGCTCTGTTTTCATTTTCTAATAGTGAAGTCTGTGGTTCATCTCCATATGAATTAGGGTATAATATGTCTTATTTTGGCATTTTTATGTATTATTTGATGAAATAACTGGTCCCAACACCATATTGGAAATGAGGAAAATACACAAGTTCAACCAACTTTAAATTTCTAGTAAATCTCATAACTCACTATATTGCCTTGAAGTGATTGGGTGAATGAAATACTTTAGCATGTTAGCATAAATTCAAGCCTGCTTTCTAAGAGGTGGGTTATAAATCATACATGCAATGTGTTGTGTGACCTGAGAAGGAGAAACATTCATAACTACACAATAAACAAGGAATTGATAAAATTAAAAAAAATAAAAAAACAGTTGCAAGAATCATAAAAAAAAACATCAGGTAATAAAGCTTTAAAATCTCCAAGAGGAAAGTAAGAAGTTTGAGGGCAGTTTATTCTGTTTAAAAGATTCATTGTACCTGAAACCAGTTTTGCCAATATTACTGTGAACATGAAGGATATCTGAGGTTAAGTTGTTACAGGATCGTGTATTGTAGTTAGAGGAGAGGTAGTTTGGAGAGATGAGATTTCTTTTATTCGTGTTCTCCTGTGTCATGGTTGTTTCGTCTGATATTGATGAAAACGACGCTAACGATGACGAAAGTTAGCGTCTGCTTCAGTGCCTGTGTTCCAGCCTTTTCTCCGGTACACAAACGGCTCCTGACTTTACATTAAAAAAAAAGCAGTAAGGACTGTTGAAACGGATCCTGTTGATGGTAATGTCTCAGACTTGTTTTGTCAAGTTGAGTGAAAAAACTAATGAGCATGAACAGGTTCTTCAGTGCTAGTTTAGTATATTTTTATTAAGACAGCAAAGAAACTTTTGTTTTTAAGTTGAAGTATTTTAAAGGACCACGGCAGTGTAATGCAGCTTTAATCTATATTTTTTATAATAAAGTGAGTTTCAGCTCGTTGTTTATCTGTCCAGCTACAACTTTATAGTCTCATAGCGTCGTTTTAAGCCGCAGCAGGCAGCTGTTTACAGAGAAAAAACTACCTGCTCAGCGCCAAACGGCAAACAGACACAGTTAGCTGGAGACTAGCTGGTGAACATAGTGGAGCATTTAGCAGATAAAGAGCCAGATATTTCCCTCAGGAGTTGGTAAAGAGCAAAAACAGAACTAAAAGAGAGTGAATATTGGACTTACATTCACCAGATGGACAGAAACACGACTCCACATGAATCATAATGTTACTGCTGGATGTGGAAATAAGCAACTGCTTGCTAACAAGTTCACCATGTGTAATGCATGCTATAAAGTTGTAGTATTTAGATTTATTTTGGTATTGTCTCAGATAACCATTGTTTTTTTTTTTTCCATATTTCCATACAGAATAAAAATCAATTAGCAAAACTCTTAAACTTTCTTGAGTTGTGTAATTGATTGTAATTATTTTTGTTAGTGTCACATCATTGTTGTATGATCCTGTAATTTTATCTGCATGGCGTAATATCATAATGATAATATAACTTTGAACTTATTCATTGTGATGGATTAAACAACGCAAGCCAGTTTCAAGAGTCTGCTGATAAATGTTCATACAGCCTAATATTTATTTAATGGAAACCAGTGGCTGCCTGCAGCGGTGGAATAAATACACAACTGTACATTTAAATTTGTAAAAATCCACTTGCATGGTTTGCAAAAATACAGTTTGCTTTAAATATAATGTAATGCGATTTTTGCCACTGCTTTTGTAGAAGGATTACTCATCACTGAAACACCTTTTTTCCTCTCTTCTTTCTCTTCCTCCAGTCCAACTCCTCAAGTCCACAGATCTCGGCCGCCACACTCTTCTCTACCTGAAAGAGATCGGGAATGGCTGGTTCGGGAAGGTAAGCTCACATCTGACACCTCCGTCCTCAGAACTACCCGACGGCGGCCGGAGGCCTCGCATCACGGCTGTTAGTCTTTTTCTCTGATCCTGGAATGGAGTCGGGTTAAAAATGTCCGACACGCCGTGTTACCTGTAATGTCTGAGTGTGTAATGTCATGCCTTTGATGTCGACTTGTCCCCGTAGCGATAGACTCTTAGCTCTTGAGAACAAATCCGTATGCTGGTGAAATTCTCACAGTAATGGCCGTCCTGCTTCAGGCTGAACCGTGTGGCGCGGTATCGTGTTTTTACGACCAGATAACAAGTTGTTTTCATTCTCTCCCCCCCCCCCCCCTTCCTTCTGTTTCTCCTCCTTTTCCCGACTCATACTCATGAATACACATCCGTCTCTTCCACCCTTGTGTACCTTGACTGGGTATGTCCATCTGTGTGTGTGTGTGTGTGTGTGTGTGTTTGTGTGTGTTTGTTTGTGTTTGTCTGCTTTTTTCTGTCTCTTTGCTGAACTCCTGCATGACTGCTTCATGTCGTTTTGTCTGTTTTGTCTTTGTGTAACCGTCACTCCCACTCCATGCTTGTTTCTGTGTAAATGTCCTTCTCTCTGTCCTCTCTGCCTGCCTGTCTGTCTGTCTTCCTTGTGCATATTCGTCTCTATCTTCGCTGTTTCAGGTTCTGCTGGGGGAGGTGAATGCCGGTCTGAATACCACCCAAGTGGTGGTCAAGGAACTTAAAGCCAGTGCCAGCGTGCAGGACCAGATGCACTTCCTGGAGGAAGCACAACCTTTCCGGTACACGTTTACCTCCGTCACCTGCTGTTGGATCTGTTTGTTGTATTTCTGTCAGAGGCGATGAAGTAACTGTACATTTATTTAAGTACTTGAGTATCTTCATTTTGGAGACTTTCTACTTCTCATGTACTACTTTTAAGAGGGAAATATTTTACTTTTTACAGCTCGACATTTACCTGATGGCTGGAGTTACTGCTTACTTTGCGTTTTCAGATCTACACTACATTTAAAACATATAAACTGTAAAAACGCCGCCTCTTTAGTTTAGTTTAGTTACTTGCACAGGCAGAAAATACCAAGATATATAATATATAAAGACAGGGATTATACTGGTGTGATGGTATCTCACCAAAGAAAATTAAAAAAAAAATAAACAATATATGTATAACTCAGTATAACTGAGTAAAAAGATGATGTAAATGACATATGTGTGTAATATTTGTAACAGCTGTAACATGCTAATACACACTCAGGAAGGTTTGTAGATGTGAGGTAGTCTGCTTCGATCCTTAAGCCTGAATTTAAATATTTATTATAGTTCTTGTTTCATAACTTAGTTCCTCTGAATCTGATGGAATATTTGACTTTGTAAACTTTGAAATATTGACTGAAGTTATTCAGCGTCTTCAGAGACAGACGGCTGTGTTTGCCTTCTTTATTTCTGTCTGATAGATACACTTATTAATAAAAATACATGTTTGATATGTATTCATGTTATAAATGGAGCGAATGTTCATTTTACAGAGCGGCTCAGAAACTATCATCATGTAACTATAAAACAGCTCAATGACACAAATGTGTTTTTAGAACATTTTTTCACCATCGTTTCAGTATCTCCGATTTTGGGAAAATTAGACACTTCAGAGACCTTCCTACAAAATGAGTATTTTTTACTGAAGCACATTTTACTGCTACTACATGTTTAGTTTTACTTAATTAATTTTACTTAATTTGAATTTTCTGCAGAACAAAACCAGAAATTTCCGTCATGTCCTTTAATTGTCAAGTTAAAAATCTATTTATATAATCCAATATGTATAACAATCTGTACAACATACGACATCCTCGATCCTTAGATCCTTAATTTGAATGAGAATTAAATTAATTAAAATTAAATAAAAAAAAAATGGAACAAACCTGAGGAAGAGCAACAGAGGAAGGATCCCTCTTCCAGGACGGACTGGACCAAGATAGTATTAACTAGACTTAATGGAAAAAAACAGGATGACTAAATCATAGATAAATTAATGACTCATATGAAGAATACACTGGGAGGATGCAGAGCAACTTCCAGACGTCACCGAACAGAGATATCTTTCAATACGCTGTAGTCATACGAGGCGTAAATTAAACAATTCTTGAAGGAATTACGATTAACACACGTGGGTGTGGATGTTATTAAATTACCTTTATCGTCAAAAATGTGTCAAATCTCACTTTCTACCTCGCTGCGTTGTGCTGTGATCTCATGCTCGTCCTCCTCCTCCTCCTCCTCCTCTTCCTCCTCTGCTCTCCAGGGCCCTCCAGCACCCTGCTCTGCTGCAGTGTTTGGCCCAGTGCACTGAGGTCACTCCCTACCTGCTGGTGATGGAGTTTTGCCCTCTGGTGAGTATCCGACCACCCCCCCCTTCACAGTCTGGTGTAGAGAGAAAGGCTTACAATATGTGTAAAAGAGATTAATATAGATTTAAAAAGTTAATACACAGATCCAAAGTGCCAACAGGGGCTAAAATGTTCTTTTAATAGATAAATCTGAGCGATTTGCCAGCCGTTCATTCAAAGAGTTTAATATTTTAAAAATATCCCCTTGGCGTAAGTGTGCCTTCACCACTAAGTACATAAAATATATTAAAACCATCTATAATATGAGATATGTAGTTTCTGAAAGTGTCTGTCGAGTCTTTTGACCTTTGCTTTTCGAGTCGATAACTCATTCAAATGGATTAAATGGATTGAAAAAAAAAAAAAAGTTGTAATATCTAGTTCATGGGATTTTTTTTCTAGTAATTACTTTTGGCAATGAAAGTATTCTTGGCAGCTGCTGTTAAAAATTTGGCTCTGGCAGCTCACACTTACCAATAAATCATGTTAGATTTGTACTTTACTCACAACCGCAGCATTAAATCCACAGGACTGATTAGTTTGTTCGATTTAACGTTGATATTTGCCGCGATATCGAAGCATTAAGAGCTAAGAACTGGATCTTTGCCACTTTACGTCTATCAGTTTTGAATCCGCCCTACTGAGAAAGTAATAACAGGTTGTTGAGTGGTGGTTCAGTTCTATTTTATTTCAGATTTTCTTTTTTTTTTTTTTAAAGAGCAACACAGCTTTAGGTGTATGAATTGGCTCCAAATTAGTTGCGATGTCACAAATCGTGCATCAATGTGAAAACAAACTGTTGCACATACATTATTCTGCACAGAGAAGCTCAAACATCACAGTCAGGTGACAGTTAGAAAAACACATTTTTAAGCAGAAGGGGGAGGCTGTAACTCATGACAGAAAATGTTCAGATGTACAGAAGTTTTAGACACTAAAAGTAAAGTGAGGATGCTGCCATTAATTGTTCTTATTTATCAGTTAACTTGATGCAAAATCGATTCAACGGAAGAAACCTAAATGAAACGAGCAGCCTTTAAAACAGCAGCAGTTCTCGGTGTTTCAGGTACTCGGCGGGTCGGTTGTTCCTGCGTCTCGGAGAAGTCGCCACACTTCAGTGGATTTAGGCGTCTCAGCTGCTTCTGTCTCTTCATGTTAATCCCAGATGTTGAGATCAGAGCTCTGTGGAAGCCAACCCATCTGTTGCAGGACTCCTTGTTCTTCTTGTTGCTGAAGTTCTTTATGACTTTGGCTTTATGTTTCGGGGTTGTTGTCATCATGCTGCTGAATGACTTTGGGTGGATCAGACGCCTCCCTGACGGTGTTGCATCACATTTAAAGTGCCTAAAACATTTGCGCAATACTGCACCTGTTGTAGTTTGTGGGATGAAGCTCATTATTTAGCGTGATCAGTCTAAACAACGTGCAGATTAAACGCTGTAAATCAAAGGAGCACAAATAACAAACCAGATTTACATGAGTGGACAAGAAAAGACAAGACTGCCCTCCAGTGGTCAGAGGTTGTAACACACAGACTAAACTCTGTCCTCTCTCTCTCTCTCTCTCTCTCTCTGTGTGTGTGTGTGCTGCGTTCAGGGGGATGTGAAGAGTTACCTCCGAAGCTGCAGGACCGCAGAGACCGTGACCCCGGAGCCGCTCATCCTGCAACGGATGGCCTGTGACATCGCCTCAGGACTGCTGCACTTGCACAAACACAACTTCACACACAGGTACTCGGCAGCTTCGATTAACGTAGTTAAATGTCAGACGTTGCAACGCTTTCTTGCTTCCCGGTCGCTTCCTGGAACAATATCCTGGTGCTGCCTGAGTGCTCCTTACCGACTCCAGCATCAGTGATTTTGTTGCAGGCGGTGACTCTTCATCTCCAGAACTCCAGAAACTCCACAATAAAGGTTAATAACTTCATTTTGTAGCCGAGCAGAGTAATGTGTTTATTTTGTTATGTGCTTCAAGAAATATGACCCTCTTGCAATGTTCTGGTCCTGTTTAGTATGTTTATAAATAATGAAGAAAAGTAACAGCTGTTTACTCCCTCCTCCTCCTCCTCCTCCTCATCCTCCTCCTCCTCCTCCTCTCTGTCACCAGTGATCTGGCTTTGAGGAACTGCTTGTTGACTGCCGATGTCTCAGTGAAGATCGGAGATTATGGCCTGTCTCACGCTAAATACAAGGTAGAAAAATATGCACACAGTAAAATATGCAAACACAGACAGCATTATTTTGTCTGCAAATCATTTAATTTGTTCCGGGAATTTGGCCAAATAGGAAAAGAATGAGATGAAGATGCTTGTTGAGTGAGTGAGTGAGTGACTCTGTGAATCCCTGAGGTGTTTTGCATCTGCTAACAGATCCGATATTTAGTTTCTTTACCGATTTAATTCGTCAGAGCTCGTTTTAAGTGTTTCAATTTAACAAAGGAAGATGATTAAAAACCCAGAAAATATAAGCAACACTTAATGAGTCAGAATTCAATGTTATTGTAATTAAATTCTTTATTAAATGTTTCAATATATTAAAAAAAAACAAAACATAATGAAACACAAGAACACGTCTTACAAACACAATCACAAAGTGAAGATTAAATAACAGAACAAAACAAAACATAATTACTCCGTGCAAATAGAATTAGCTTCAAGTACAGCAATAATAAATAAAACATGGCAGAGACAAAAATAAAAAAATAGGGGGCACAATGTATCAGTAAATACCACTTGAATGCAACTTAAATGAGGTAACACTACAGTATTTCATTTTTTAAAGTAGAAATATTTGCCTCTTGTTCGGTTTCTTCCTTTATATGCAACAAAAAATTAGACCAGACTTCATAAAACTTGCCAGAATCAAATGTTAAATTGTTAAAGTGTCTGTTTTTTCTGTGTAGCTCAGTCAATAATTAAAATAAAAATACATCGAAGTGTCTGTCCTCGCTGTTTGACTGTTAACATTTCACCCGTCCCTCCTACCAGGACGATTACTTCGTGACGTTAGATCAGATGTACGTGCCGCTGCGTTGGATCGCTCCGGAGCTGGTGGATGAGGTGCATGGAAACCTGCTGGTGGCTGATCAGACCCAACAGAGCAACATCTGGTAGGATGAAAAGCCACAAACACACAAAGATGCACGTTTGGTTACCTATTCTTTGAAACAAAAATCTAACAGAGATCTCATAATGTACAGCATCAAATATATATAAACTACTATTGTTATTATTATTACTTTATGTCACTGTTCATAGATTAGGATATAAGACGATGCCATTTTTTGCTCAGACAAGAAGATATTGTGCCTTTGGTTATACTACTCATGACTCATAGTGACAGAAAATGTTCAGATATACTTGAGGATCAGGCTGATTAGTTAGTTGGATCAATCCGAACAATGGACAGTCCAAATGCTGGAAGACGAGGAGACAATGGCAGTCCAAAAACAACAAATTGAGGGATTTTACTTGGAAAATCTGCTTTTGTTTATATCGCATTTTCTTAAAATAGGACTGGAGCTGCAAAAAGCATTTTCTCATCTTCCAAAGAAACATTAATCTTGCACGACTGTACTATAACATGATAATTTGTTCTTACTTTGTGCATAAGAAAAAGGTCACGACCAAAAGGAGGACACTTGGGCCAAAGTTTGTTCTCTGGGAAAGACACACAGACAGAAATGTATCAACCAGAAGTTTGCTTGTAAATGGAAAAATATGGAAGAGATTTTGGGTTTTGTGTCTCCCTTGGGGAACTGTCTTTGACTTGACATCCTTTGAGTTCTTCAAGTTACCTCAAAAATTACAAGAGCAGAGCAGAAAAAACCTTACACTAAATCTGTCAAGACTTTAATAAGTGAGAAAAATGGCCCAAAACCCAACACAGATCAAACAGTAACAAGACCAAGTAGAGTTTAAGACAATAGAGAATCTGTCTGTACAGCTGTAAAGCCCTGACGGTGAGTGAAAACATGAGGGAAGCAAAATAACGAAATTATTTAGTTTGTGGTCACAGTGGGAATGACATATGCTTGTTCTGATTAATGTTTTATGTTTCATCTTCACAATGTCCATGTTTCCCTCTGTCTCAGGTCCCTGGGTGTTACTATCTGGGAGCTGTTTGAGCTGGGTAACCAACCCTACAGACACTACTCTGACAGACAAGTGCTGACCTACGCTGTGAGGGAGCAGCAGCTGCGACTCCCCAAACCGCTGCTTAAAGTGCCCCTGGCTGAACGCTGGTGAGACACACACACACACACACACAGAAACACATTTAGAAACATCTTTAACATATCTAACAGTCCCTGAGGAGGAGGAGGAGGAGGAGCAGGAGGACACAGAGCAAAACATAATTTCAAACAGAACACAAATAAATCTGTTCCAAGGACAAGTGGATTCTCATTTCTTCTGCGGATTTTTAATTACAATGCAGATCCTGCCAGTTTTGCTTCCCTAGTTTAGTTTTCAGTTCTCTTATTTTTAGTCCCGTTGTTACAACTTCATTAATTAATTTGTTATTTGACAGACATGGGGCACGTTGCATATGCTGCACCACGAATATGTAAAAGCTCATTTTCATTTTTGGTCCCTAGATGAGGATCGCCAGTGGTATGCTGTTATACACAATCTGAGAGAAAACAATAGCAAACATTAACAGTGAATTAAACAATGATAACACCATGCTAATTATTTTTTTGTTCCTTGAATTAAACATGATAACTAAACATTTCAGTAATACAAACAGGAAAATCCAATACTGACAATGCCGTCACCTAAAAATTATGTTTATATACAAATGAATTGTTTTCCCAATTACGTTGCGTTGGCAAATGTAATCGCTGCCTGGATTATGTTCACAAAAAACGTTTTTTTTGATGAATGAAGCTACATTTATACATCACTCGGTGGGAGGAGGTCATAACCTGAATCCTGTGTGTTTAAGTTTATACAACAAAAGCACTTTGGTGAAGGTTCAGTATCAACATTTTTGCAACTTGCCAAGATTTTTTCATTATGCTGAGACAAAATGTATTTCAGTCAGCATTACTTTTCCAGCAAAATATATTTGCTGTTGCAATTTAGTCGCATATGAACACAGTTTCTAGGAGACGGGGTTGAATCTGAACACCTCCACCTCCAGAATCCTAACAGACAAACAACAAATAAGTGATCAGCATGTATAATGTATGATGCATTTGTCAGACTTTTCCTCATATCTTGTGTATATGACTGTGTCTCTTATGCTTGGGCTCCTCAGGTATGAGGTGATGCAGTTCTGCTGGCTCCAGCCTGATCAGAGACCCAACGCAGAGGAAGTCCATTTGCTGCTCAGCTACCTGTGTGCCAAGGGGGCCAGCGAGGCCGAGGAGGACTTTGAGAGGCGATGGAACTCCATGCGTCCCAATATCGGACACAACAGCCTCCGTGGTGCCTCTGTGATGTCACGAGACCACCCCTCATTGACCTCCTCCTCCTCTTTCCCTCTCCTTGAGCAGTTTTCAGCTGGCGATGGCTACCACTCGGAGTCTGGAGATGACATACTAACAGTCACAGAGACCAGCCACGGCCTGAACTTTGAATACAAGTGGGAGCAAGCCAGGGCAGAACAGTCGTATAGAGCCCCAGACTCCTCTAGTTCACTGGGTCATCATTGTCAGGAGGCATTTTACCCACCAGGAGGCATTGTGGGAGGCTGCCCCATGGAGAGCCTCAGCCATGGAGTTTCTCCTCCTTACTACCAACCAAAACATCTACATGCTCCAGGTGTACTCCCCGTCCTCAGTGCCCATAGCCCCTCAGTAAGCAGTGAATACTACATCCGCATTGAAGAGCCAGTAGACTGTAACATTGATCCGGACTACACCATGTGCTCCTACAGCCCAGACTACCAGGGCAGCAGTGGGAGCTTCCTTACTGGGAGTGCCGACTCGGGCGAGTGCATGGCCTGCCCATCACAGGCTAAGAATATGGGTCCCTATTGGTCAGCAGACATCCATAAGTCAGATGTGTATGACTCAAATGAATCAAGTCCGGCTATCTCTCTAACAATGGAGCCCCTTTTAGGGCAAGTATCGGACAGCAGCCCCATACGACCCTGGGAGTCTAGTCACTATGTGTCCTATAAAGACCGAGACGGGGGCTACTACTATGAGCACTCACCGCCTTTGGGAATAGATCACTATCTGATTGGAGGTGAGCTTTCCAGTGAGCATCATCATCAGGAAAGCTGGGGGTCAAGAAGCCTTCGCCAGGCTTTGGGTGAGTTGGAGAACCCGCTGGGTATATCCCCCTCCTTAATCAGTCCACCTCAACAGGCCTACAGAGACGCATACCTAGACACAAGTCAGACCTCCATCATCGGAAAGAATGTGACAGGGGGCTACTACGACATGATGGGCTCCCTGAGGAAGACCATGCCCAGCCACACCAGGCACAACAGCCACTCTGTAAGTATCAACATGGAGACAGAGGGGGCGCTCTTCATCGGGCACAGAGACAGTGATTCAGAGGAGGAAGATGAAGAGGACATATTTATTGAGAGACACACCTGCAACACTTGGCCTTCAAAACATCGCCACAGCGGCATCGGTCACCACAGACGGGCGAGCCACAGCTGCAGACAGGACGCTTACGTAGATTTCCACTACACAATGCCGACTACGGACATTGAAGACTCCTGGCCGGAGGAGCACAGCCTGGCCTTCCACACTCTGCCTAAACCCATTGACTATCTTGAGCCCCACCAGGCCAAAGACAACAGTGCCTGCCTTAATCTGAGTAAACACCATGCAATGGTGCCCTCAGACAACTGCAATGCCTACATTTACCTGTGCCATGAGGGCGAGACTCAGGTGCCAGCATCTGGAGAGTGTTGCCATTCGCACTTTGTTGATCCACTCACTGGCTTGCTAGTCAGAAACAACAGCTATAGTCACAGCTACAGTCACAGCAACTACATCAGAGATAAGGTCATTGACATCCCAAGCAATGAAGAGATGATCAATCTATCACCGGCTCCAGGTGGTCCCATTATACCCAAACCTGCTTTGATAAAGACTGAGGACAGTGGAGAACAATATGTTGACCTCACAACTGATGACACTCTATTCAAAGAGAAGAGGGAGGATGTAATCAAGGAAAATCTAATCATGCAAAAACCGCCAGAGCCTAAAATAGAGGAGGTGACCCTGACAATGACAAAAGCCACTCCGCCTCCTGATGACAACATGCATGTGATGGTGGCCCTCACAGATCCACAGTCAGAGATGAGTCATACCGGCGACAGTGGTGTTGACCGAGGCGGCTCCAGCGTGAGCCTCGCTGACATCCTCGACTGCAGTGACGAGGAGGAGGACGATGAAATCACAGACGATATCACTGATGTTACCTCGGGCATCTTCGCTGACGAGTCCAGCGAGCTGAACGCTTCTCCTGCCTTCAAGTCGCTAAAGAAGCAGTTAGGAACTCCTGATTCCATGGATTCAATGGATCTACCATCTGCAGCCGGGTCCTGTGAAGGCTTCAGCCCTGCGTCTTCACACCCTTCCAGCTCACCTAAAGCTATGGACAGTGGCTATGACACAGAAAATAATGAGAGTCCTGAGTTTGTCCCCAAAGAGCCTCATGAACCCCGTGACCAAACTTTAGGAAAGCCTACACTTGATACGAGCCTGGAGGAGGATGGGGTGGTGGAGGAGCATGAGGTCGAGGCCCAAGAGACGCCCACAAAGGATGAGCCATCATTGGATGAGGATTTGACTTTAGCATCCTCACAGTCATGTGACAGCATCCTTTTACCGCTGAGTGATAAGACCCCATACAGAGATTCTGCCTACTTTTCTGACTACGAGAATGAAAGGCAGTCCAAGGATGAAGGGGAGGAACTGCCAGAGAAACTAAGAGATGAAGAAAGTGTTGAAAAGGAACAGCACATGGGAGAAAAGAAGGGTGAGAAGAGAAAGAACGAAGAGGAGGACGAACTACAGGACACTGTTGTGAGCAAAGACATAAAACTTGAAATGAAGCACACATTGACTCGAGGAGCAGAATCATCTTCAGAGCAATGTGACCAGGATGAGGGACTGGAGCTACGTGTGGAGCCCTCTGACACCACCTCGATAGCAGAAGGCGGACTGGACGAATGGCCATCTCAGGAGGAGAGCTCTTCTCTGGGAGACTGGGCGGCAGAAGTGGTAGGAGCCATGGAAGAGGCCCTTGGTGCCCTGAACGAAGAATGTAACTCCAACATCGGTGTAGAGGAGGAGGAAGCAGAGGACATCAAAGACTCTGTTCAAGCTTTAAAAACAGAAGAGCCAGCGATCAAGACAATTCAAAACAAGCCATCAGGGATATCTGGAGAAATCCTGCACACCTTACCCAAAGACGAGGTGGCCTTGCAGCACACGGCAAACACCAGACGGTTTTCTTCTTCGTCTCCTCCACCTCCATCCACCCCTCCCCCTCCGCTCCCTGCAACGGAGGGCCGAGGGTCTCCGGCTGACGGGGAAGAGGCGGACGAAGAGTACGGTGACACCGACGACAGCGACGAGTCGGATGAGGATCTGAGAACCTACAGTGTGCAGGAGCCGAGTGGAGGGGAGGAGAGCGAGGACGAGTGCCACCCGGTGCCCATTGTGGTGAGCGACAACAGCGACGCCCACAAACTGCGAAGCCTCCTCAAGATGCCAACGCTGCTTACGGCGGAGAACCTAGATGAGGAGCTTGAATGCAAGAAGAAGACGGTGTCGTTTTTTGATGACGTCACCGTCTATCTGTTCGATCAGGTGAGTGTCATAGAGGGTATATTTAAATGTTTTCTTTCACTTATTTACTATTTAAACCTGCATTAATATATGTTTTCTAAATGGCATTTCAAGTTAGCATAATTTAGCTTGGTGTAATGTGAAAGGGGCAGCTCTTCAGAGTTTTTTAGCCTCTTTTAATTCACTGTTTATTATTTATAACCCAGTCAACACTGTTCACCCAACAGCAAACATAGTTTTAGCATCTAGCAGTTAAAAATCCAGATATTTGCTAGTTAGTGGCGACCAAAACAGACCCAGGCGGAGAGTGAATACTGGACTTACATTAATCAAGTGGACAGAAACATGACTCAAAATTAAAGGATAGGTTCACAAATTTTCAAGTCTGTCTTAAAAGGTCCCTAGATGAACATTAACATGTTTTTTCTTGCTGTAATCATTCCTCCTGTTCATACTGACCATTAGAAAATCCCTTCATAATGCACTTTTAAATGTTTTAAAGCTAATATGATGCTTCAGCTGTCCAAATTACTTAAATCAATTCAGTATCTTTCAGCATTACAGTCTTTTTAGTGCCAAATTACCTCTTTTTTTGTTACTATTCTTCCACTGCAGCTGAACAGGAAAAACACTGTCTGTCGAAACACAGAGAGGTAATTCTGTACTAACAAGACTTTAATTGTGGAAGATACCCACTTTATTTGACTAATTTGAAGCCTCATATTATCTTCACATAAACCTTTTAATACATTTTCCCTCAAAACGAGGACTGTGGATTTTGTCATCCCATCATTTACATTAAAAGCGTATTTGGAGAGGATCTTCTAATTGGTAGGTATGAACAAGAGGAATGATTACAGCGAGCAAAACATGTCTGAGTGTTCATTTGGGCTCCTGGCTGTTGTTTTAAGACAGTCTTGAAAAAATGTGAACTTACCCTTTAATGCTTTATTTTGCTCTGTGACTGCCGGATTTGTAACTAGGCAACTGTTTGCTAATACATTAGAGATAACAGCTTATTTAGATGTTTTTCTTACAGCTAAAACACTATTTTAACTGACTCACCTGCCTACAGCTGACATCAAGTCTATCTAACAAGTGCTATATACTTTTCTTCCTCTAAATTTCACTGCACACAGGAAAGCCCGACTAAAGAGCTGGCTGAACACGGCTTCTCTTTAGGAGCAGAGGGTCAGAAATCACGGAGCAAATCCCAAGAAAGGGTGAATGCCTCAGATGACTCCTCAGATGGGAACATCTCAGAGGAGAGTAAGTACAAGAACATTTTTTTTTTTTAGTTTAAATATAGTGCAATTAAAGAAGAAGTGAATTGTCCGCTTGTCTCAGCATCAAGAAAAACTTTGTGAGCAAATAAGAATTAATTACTGTCTTCTCTCAGGCGCTGGGTATGAGTGGGAGGACGACTTCCCCCTGCTGCCGTTACCGACATCCTCAGCGGCGTCAGACTCCCCTCCTCCCCGCTCCGTCACCAAAGCCCCGGACCCTAAACCAGCCGTGCAGTACTCCCGCTTCACCGTCTCCCCCTCCAATGTGTCCCGCTTCTCCATCACTCACATCTCTGACTCTGATATGGACTCAGCAGGAGGTGGGTTACTCATTCTTACTCACAACAGACCTAATTACTGGCTCAGTTTACACACAGATCCTTTTAAAGTATTTTCTGGTACTGACATGCAGATCAAATATCAGATTTTATCACAGCTGCTCAGATTTGACGATAGTTTTGACTGAATGGTTCAAAGCTGCTAAAATCTGAATATCAAGTTACCATACCAACAAAAAAATTAAGATTATTTGTACAAGATATTGAGCTGGTTTTATACATAAATGCAGAACATGCAGGCCTAATAAAAAGAAAAGATAATTGTAGTTAATTTTTAATTTCTGAAACATCTTAAATTTGCATCTGGAGTCCGAGGCAAAGTAAATTAAGTAAAACTTAAGTAAAGATTAAAATTCGACTCCCTGTGACTTGAGAGAGAATGTTTTCTTCAAAATTACTGTAATCACTGATGCTTGTCGTTCATGTTTTAAATTAAACTCGGCTCCTTTGAGGTTTAATTTAAGTATTGACTTTTTATATCAACTCTCATCTACATCTACAACTGTTGTAAATCATTTATGACTGTGTTTCAGTTAATACGGTATTAAAAGGTTTCTTTTGTCTTGCATTAGAATTAATCTCTATCTGGGAAACCGGCCCATTAAAGATGCAGTTGTTGGCTTCAACATAATTACCACAGACTGAATTACAATAAAATGTCCCACACTAATGAGATTTCGTACAAATCTGCCAACATTTTGGGAGGAAGAGGAAGACGCCCTAACAGCCTGTACTTGTGTACATTAATCCCTTCTGCCTCGTTCTGTCTCTCTTACAGGAAGCAGCGAGGACGGGGACAAAGAGTAACGAGCCGTCGGGATCTACTGCCTCTCTCTCTGTGACGACGACGACGACTCGGCCCGCTAGCATGACTTCTGATTCATTTTTTTTAACGTCAGGTT
The DNA here is from genome assembly GCF_914725855.1 of Thunnus albacares. NCBI lineage: Eukaryota > Metazoa > Chordata > Actinopteri > Scombriformes > Scombridae > Thunnus > Thunnus albacares. The sequence continues at coordinate 25,287,055 of NC_058125.1, read as the reverse complement.
TTAGAAACACAAGACAGTGCCTCTTAACGCCTGTGGACACTTTACCACAACGTAGGACTGACCTAAGCTGTTTAGAAAAGAGTATGGTTAATATATAAAAAAACTTACAGAATATTAATATATATGTACTGTATGAGGTAAAGAATTTATTGAAAGCAGGGGTGTGTTGAATTCTGCGTATTTTTCCGATCAAAGAGACAAACTGGAAGGACAGACGTTTGGAAAAGCATCACGTTCGCCACCTCTTTCACTTTTCCTTTATGATGAGGAGTATTTACGAACCACCTGGGCTCACAAACAGGACAGTCAAACCCGCAAACTGAGTAAAGCCGAGTTAAAAGACACATTGACTTACTGGTTTTTCAACAAAGGATCAGCACTTTGAACAAGACTGTACAGCACCACAGATTTCGTACTTTTTGGGGAAACCGGTTTACTTGTCTTGATGAGTATCGACGAGAATCTTTGAGGTATCACAAGTAATATAATGTTAATATTTGGGTTCATTCAGAGACACTTAAGCGTTGCAGAAGGACGCAAAGGGAATTTTAATGGCTCCTGTCTGGTTGCAGTATGTTTTTTTTTTTTTTTTGTGGAAACAGCTGATCGAACCTGGACGACCTGATAATTTTATGACAATTTTTTTTTTTTTTGTATCAGGACCACTACTGTACTGTTTTACATAAATATGTGGCTCGTTCTCTCTACCAAACTGAGCACCGCCAGCACCGCCATCACTACCGAACCCTTCTGTGTTGTAAACATCAGGCACAACAAATCGTCACTATCAGTGACAAGAAGTTATTAAAAGTTTGACAGATTTTTCAAAATATAGCAACGCATGGTTTCAAGTAACTAGAAAACATTATCTATAAGAATTTACTATTTAGAGACAAAAGCGGACAGTTTTTTTTGTTTTCTGTTCTGGAGTAGAGACACACACATGGTCACAGAAATCCTCTTTCATGTCATTGATCCAAAAGCAATTGGCAGCAAGAGGAGATATTCAGTATTTGGACTGCAACAGAAAAACACTAATTCTCTAAAACTAATGTAGGCCAATAAGGGGTGGGCGATATGATGAAATCTTATACACAGTATATGTAACAAAGATTACGCTAAGGATATGCGTCATGATGTAGTACAATCTCTGGGGCTTGCACTGAGTTAATCCTCCAAGTTAAATATCTGACAAATCAAGGTGTTTCATCACATTGATGCATAATCTTGTAAGTCCAATATTTACAGAAAAGCAGCGGGTATTTGCAACAATATTCAAATTGGCCAAGTATAACCAGAGATATTACAGGAATAGATACTGCACCTTGGTAGAAACATCTTTTATTATCAGTATGTATCATCATATTGCTCAACTCTACAGGCTTAATGTATCAACACAGCTGCACAGAGGTTAGCCTGAACAAAAGTGCTTTTGCAAATGTAAATTAGCACATTATACATCCGGTATTTCTCAGCTTCTGTTCATTTCTATTTTAATCTGTTGGTGAAAGAAATGAGGAAAAACTGTCGCTGTTACTGTCACCTGCTGTACATTGGCTGCACTGAGCTCGTCTGGAGCGGTTTTTGTACTCTGATTTCGGGTATTAGAAGCTGAACTTCTCAGATTCAGAGGAAAGTTTGTTCCAGTTTGTTATAATTTGGTTTATTTATATATAAAACAGAATAAGAGGATGAGATTTTATGGCGCTTAAAAGCTTGGTGGAAGTATTTAGAGCCGCGTTGCTTTTAGGTTGGACAGTTCAGTTCAGTGTTATTTGTCTGATCAGCTGGTTGAAAGACGACAGAGGGCTGACGTCACGATCATGAATTGTTTAAAACGCTTTTCTGTGTGTGTATAAATGTGAAGAGGAGAAAGGGGAAGGTGTGGGTGTTGAGTTGTTGGTTTGGATGCCACCATTCAAAACGGGCCTACGATCAACATGTAGTGTCTTCTAAGTGTTTGTTTGCCTTCCAAGGCTTTAATATTCTGTAACAGTTTAGCATAGAACCATCTAGACGGCTGTCCGTAATATTTTTGTATCTCGACAAGAATACTTTTAGGAGTATTGATGTACTGTACCTGTGGAGGAGGAGGAGGAGGAGGAGGAGGGAAGGTTAAAAAAAAATAATAATAATGATAGAAGAGATCTCTCATGTTTATTGTTGCCAAAGAGATGTTGTGTCGTGTTCCGGGGGTAAGTGCAGTTGGTGTTGTTTTTTTTTTTTTTACCCCAGAAAGGAGACGGAGAGGAGGAACATGACAGCAGCTTCGGCCTGGTAATAAAGCGAGAAGGAGGAGGAATATGTGCCCCCACACTGACCTGGTCACATCATTACTTTCTGTACCTTCTATCAAATATAAATAAAGTCTGTTTTACACATCTTAAGATATATTTTTGACTTTTTGTTTATTGCCTTTTAACAAAGGTTTAGGGCTGCAACTTATTACTATTGTCATTTTCAATTAATCTGCTCAATTTATTGATTAATTTGGTCAATAAAACATTAGAAAACTGTAAAAACAATTTCTCAGAGCACAAATGTCCTGTTTTGTCTGATCAACAGTCTAAAATGCAAAGATATTTAAAGATATTCTCACATTTGAGAAGCTGGAACCATCAAATGTACTTAACTTATTAATAGATTATCCAAATAGTTGCCGTTTAATTTTCTTTTGACTACAGTAATTGATTAATGGACAAAGGTTGCAGCCCTACAAAGTTCACATGGGGAGAGAAACTGAATTCACTCTGGCATCAGTACTTTACTTAATATAATTTTAAGAGATGAGATCTGATGAGACGCAATTACGAATATAAACTTGTAGAAAGTACAATTAGGAAAAAAATCTGTTTTTGTGTCCAGGTTTATCTCTGGCTCAGATGACATGATAACAGCCTGATAATGAGAGACATGGGCTGCTTGTTTTATCCTGTGATTGTGTAGTGAGTCATAGTGAAATACAACACGGCATCTGGGGACTTCTTGCCAAGTTTGACAACCTCTAGGACGTTCCGTTACGCTGACTAATGGAGCAAAAACTGTAAACACAGCAAAGCAAAAAGAGTAATGACGTTGTCAGTGTTGTTAAATACTTAGGAATTTAAGATTATCGTCTTCTAATCTGACACAGTATCCACTTTGAAAGGCAAAAATGTCATGTAGTCTGATCCTGGCAACACAGTACTGCAGTATAAAGACACATAAACACCATATGGGTAAATACTTGATTCTTTATTCAGAAAATAATTGAAAACAGACACTGTGTTTGCCATCAAATCACATAATGATACAATATTGACTGTCAGTCTTCACATTTGTATTGTATTAGTCCTCATGTCGTCACTTACAGTTACACCAATGTAGGTTTTTATCAATGTGAAAACCAATAATTTTGCACTGAATCTGCTGCTACTGATGTTTTAAAGAGTAACTGCAACACAGGCTGAAAAATCAGCTCGCACTGCCATCTAGTGGTTACATTGTTCATGACAACGCATAATTGACCTTTCGCTATAACCCTCACCCAATCATCAGGTCATCACACTGACTGTCCAAACATAGCTTAGCAACTGTAACTAGGCACGGCAGGCCTGATAAGCTGTCTTCAAAAGTTAAACATTGTATTTATCTCTGCTAACATAATGTTGTCGTGTCGAGCAGTCATAACCTTGCGCTACTTCCAACGCCAAAGAGCGAATCATTACATCACATCAGTTTGTGGAGTCAGGTTGCAGGTTGCAAAACGCCCCAACACGACTAGCACATCCGTGTATTAATATCGACACTGGAGAAGCCGGTCATGGATGCTATCAGAGTAAAGGCTGATTTACGTCGCTCGACAGAAATGATGCGTTTACGACAGAAAAAAGTGTCGCTCTATACTTTCCTTTCATGTCGAGCACACCTGGAGAATTTTGTTGCGCAATGTGATTGGGTAGTGTTACCAACGTCGTCATGGCGATTGTAGTTTTCACTGAACTTTCTTATTGATATTTTGGTCTGTAACTTTAGATAAATTGTAACATCCTTGTTTAATTAGTCCCGGTCAGGATGATATAATGTAACTAAACAAACTGGCTGGACGATAGCGTCTGGTTACCATGGAGACGACTGAAACCTTTCACCGAAGCATAAATTAAGCGACCTACCATAAATCAGCCTTTAGCGACATCGTGTTGCGTTTGCCAAATCCATTTTCTTTTCTCGTTTAACATATGAACGAGTAAGCTGAGCACAAATAAGCAACTTCTTACATATTACAGGAGTTAACTAGTTCTACACTGCAATACATGAAGAAGAGTGCTGATTATTTACATACAGTATCTTCTAATCAACTGGTGCCAGTGACATACAGCTTTAGCCTCAGTCTTTTAGCGTGATGTCATATATTTAGCCATAACTCTTTTATAAGATTCCCATTTTACAACAAGTCAACCAGATAGAGTTTTTTCAACAAACACATGAAGATACTGTTACTTTTGTCTAACTCTGCCTGAACTCACAGACTACTTGCAAGAAAGGAAAGCTTGACAGGCTTAGCAACAGTAACCAAGCAGGGTGAGGCTTAATGAACAGTCTGCAACTGTATGTCACAGTTGGACGTGTCCACGAGTCCAAAACACCGCACCTGACTACCCAATTTATTTTCCCAGGATGGCGAAGTCATGATGTGCCCTACTCTGCCTCTGATTGCCTAGTACTCATTGTCTTCATTGGTTGGGTTGGTTAAGTCTTGGCATGAGAAGTGAGGTTGGTTAAGGTTAGTGTAAGAATATCAGGGTAACCCAATCAAAGGCAGAGTAGGGTGGGTTATGACTTCGCCATCCTAGGGAGAAAAAAAAAATATCGCCACCTGGCTACACCCAGCTGTGCTAATGAGTGTGGAGGTCAGTACAATGATCAATAAATAATGATCAATTACAAGATTTAAAGTGCAGTTACTCTTTAAATTATCTTCTACCTAAGGTGAATACTTACTGCATATGTGGACAAACTGATAATTATGAATTCTCTTTCACAATTCATTAAATTAACTAAGGCACACAGCCGATCACTGAACGTATGAATTGTCTATTTTTCGTATAAGTTTTGTAACTGAAAACATGACACTGCTAACATCGTAGGCACATGTTTTAAAACCATAGTTTACTATTTTAAAAGTTACTTTCAACCTTCAAATCTTAGTTTTAGGTTTATGAATTCACCTCATATTTTAAATTCTCCGCTAAAAGTTACACTGATGAAACTTATCAGTAAGATAATCGTACATATCCTCACCTCCATCACACTGACAGGAGGCAACATTTAAAACTGTGAATCTTAAAAATCTGGATGTCGAGATAACAACAAGAGGTAAATCAGGTGCTGATATTTTTGGCTCTACTCTGGTACAACGGAGGTGAATATAATTAAATTTGTGGTTCAATATCAGTGTGTCTTTCCAGAGACAATGTCCATGTTACTCTGAATAAACCACAGACTCACTGTCAACAGGTGTTTCAATGAGAACTGTTCAGGTCTGTGGATTATACAGAATAACAGGGATATATTGGGCAGCTTCGACCCAATTAAACCTTTAACTATTTGATTTTATCAGCTCAGTAGACCTAATAACCTAAATTGGTGTAACTCTGCTTCTATGTCGCTCTGCATCACAGTCCACAGTTATATTAAACATGATAGAAGACTATTTGCAATCACATAAAGTTTATTTCCTCCTGTTGATTGTATCGTTGGATATTTCTGTGTTGAAAATGTTGCTTTAAGAAGATCTTACAAACTGCTTGTTGTTCGCTAAGAACAATATTAATCAAACATGAATCAAGTGAAATCTGAGAACCGGTACAGTGCATTAATCACTATAGGTACAAACACCTGCAGTGTTGCTTAGAGTAATAACTAATATTACAGAATATAAGATTTCTTTTGAGTATACAATTAGTTGAAGATACAGTACTATAGTAGTGTGCTTAACAGTTTTGATGCGATCACTCAGCACAAATTTTATTCCACGGATACTGCTGATTTTTCTGGCTAGTCTTAATTTCTCTGGTGCATTTCAGCACTTGTTTTTTTTTTCTTTAAATCTCTGTCATCTGCTGAAACACATCTGACTTGTCGTGGTTTAGATTATCCACCTTGATTCGGACAGACTTTCTGCTTTCTTGGTGTGTGTAACAGTGTTCGACGCTGCACCAGCACTCGTTTTTTTTTTTTGTTTGTTTTGTTTTTGTTTTTAACTTGTGAGAAGGCAGTACTGTACTAACAGGTGAGGCTACAAGGTGAAACACCTGACGAGATGTATAGCTTACCAACGTTAAAGCCCTTTTGTTGACAAGGCAGGGAGGGAGGAAGCTGTATATATATATATATATATATATATATATATATATTTAAAAGCACAGAGACGTCTTCAGGCGACCTCTCAGACTGCCTACAGATTCACGTGAGTCAGTCGTCAGTCTTTGGGTGGTGATACAATCTAATAATTCAGGCTTTGAAAATGAACCCATGTGAGCCACCAAAGTGAACATCTATTCTTCTTATTTACCGCCACATGCATCACCGTTATCCAAAAATGTGAGCACATGCCTTTACAGAAATGCAATTACGTATATATATTTTTTTAATATTCTTTGCTTTGAATGTGCTTTCCCATCCTAAAAGATCAAATATATAAATCAATTCAAGCATTTATTGATATTATCTCTCAACTAATATTGTAAATGTGAATCGCGGTTCATTTGCTGGTCGTATTGAATTCTTATCGTATCGTAGAACTACGGTAATAACACTGCAGTTGAATCAGAGCTGTGCAGCTGAAGGGGAAGAAGTCGTCCACCCCACAGCTGGTTTAAAATGGGAGGGGAGAGATCAGTAGTCCCCCGGGGGAGTTATAGCCTTCTCCACGAAGTCATAGTGAACTTCATCAAAGTGCTTGTCCTCGATCTCATCGTCATCGATCTCATCATCAGAAATGGGCGGTTTGGCTGGAGCCTCCACGGCGGGCTCAATGGGTGGATCACAGCTGGGAAGAAGAAGAAGGAAAATTAATTATCATGCATAAATTTGCCAAAAAAGTGAATAAAAGTCTGATGAGTCATGCAAAAAGAAAGGAGGAAGGAGTGGTGGGAATGATGCAGAAACATGCAACATGTTTCCTGAAATGTCTGATTATTACACCCAACAGTCAGCTGAAGACACCAAAATGACACATTAAAACAAAACAGTGATGGAAATAAGACGAGAGTCGGTCCACAACACCCAAAGACGAGGTGAGCATGAAGTCGTTTGTAGTGATGATGGAAAAAAAATAAAGACACAGAGAGAGAGAGAGAGAGAGAGAGTGGTCGCATGAAGACCCGGACTGAAAGCTCAGTCACTTACGATGGTTTTTGGTCACTCAGAAGCGGGCGTAATCAGGCCCTGTACTGAAAGGCAGAGACAGTCCCCATCTGTCAACATCATATATTACAATATATTGTAATTTGCAGCAGAGCTCAGTAACAATTCATATACACAGCAATGTTCTTATAAGGCTTATCTATGATATAATTAATTAGTATTAACCCAAAGTTGTTGATGTTGTGCAGCATTTTCTTAAAAACAGGCTGTAATAATTTGTACTGTAAACTAATGAGACCGTGACTCAGATGACTGGGAGCCTCTGTTAAAAACATCATAGTTTCCTGTAAAAAGCAGAATATTAAACCTCCACCTTCTGATTTAGGAGGTAAGTATGCACATTTACTTAAATACTGAATTTAATTGCAATTTTAAGATACTTTTCTACTTTTTTTCCACAAGGGAAATATCTAACTTTTTACTCCACTACATTTATCTGACAGTTGGAGATAAACTAAAGATAAAGTATATGTATAAAAGTTGTCTCATAGCAATATGGTATCTGCAAAATGTCAACTTCTGAGGTATCACAGATGTTTTCAGTTATCCTGGTTGAATAGACGTCTTTTTAGATTGAGTGGAGCTGTGCTGGGATGTCACTACGCTACATGTACTGACAAGAAAGTGACGGGTAAATCAATCTTACGCCTGCGTAAGAGGTCTAATCTGCAGTGTATTTCAGACATTATCCAAAGAATCTAGAAAGAGGAAGAGGTTGGAGCATGTTGTCCTTCATCTGAGCCAATGGTTAAGATATCAATAATTTAACACTGAAAAAGACCAGTCTAACTTACAAGGTGAGAGGTGCTGCTCACAATAACAAATTCACTGCAGTTTTTAGCATTTTAGCATCTTTCAGCTGATTGTTTTGGGTTTACAATTAGAAACTTTAATGTTTTGGTTCACTGCTCTCATCAGCGTCTTTTTTTTGGCCATAAGAGGTGGCTGTTTTCAGCAAAAAACCTCAAAAATCTACTGTACACTACAATCACAGCATCAGATGGAAGACTGACAAAGTTAGCAACTAACTGGTGAACATAGTGGAGCATTTAGCAGATAAAGAGCTAAAGATATTTCCCTCCAGAGCTAAAAGAGAGTGGATACATTCACCACGTGGACACAAACACTTCACCAGATGAATGATAAATAGTCAACTATTTGCTAACACAATCACCTTATCAATTTACAAGGTGATAAAATGTCAGTAATTAGTTCACAGCTTGTTTCTGCTGCCACCTTGTGGCCAAAAAGTAGGTTACTGCAGGTTTAAGTTATATTTTAAATGCAGGACTTTTACATGAAATGAGAGTTTTTCCATTGTGGTTCTTTTTAAGTGCATCTTTCTTTTAATGACATATAAAAAATAAAAACTCGAAGAGGCTGCCAGTCAACTTAATGGTGGTCTTGTTTGTTTATGTAGTTTCATGATGTATCTAAAATTATTGATCATTTTTTTGATGTCAAAATGCAGCATGAATACATTCATAAACACAAACAAATTACTGCTCTATAATCTTAATTATGACCCAAATACATAATATTTACCTCAAAAAAACACAGGTGATAAAAAATGAAAACGGGCACAGACACACAGACAGGCATATAAACCACAACACAGTCAACTAAAGAAACCAGTGTTACTATAAAATGAATATGCCGTGATTAGGACGCACATACACCAACACACACACAGTTGAGTTGAAAAAGGTACCTTTGCTAGCAGCAGGAGGAGCAGGCCAGTGGGTGTATGGCAGGTCAGGGCGGGTAGGATGCAGTGTAACTACTACTGTGCACTGAATACACACACATACACACACGGTACATGCAACAAGGCCGGTGGGAGGTTATGACGGGAACCGCCTCGGTTTCCCGGGAAATGTCGACATGAGAGGTGACATCAAATGTACAAGAGGAGCTGCTGGCTGATGTGTTAAAGCAAGAGGATGATCACCAGTGGGTTAGTTTTGAGAAAGGAAAGAACTTTCTTCATTTAGGATTTGGTGAACAAGCAAAACACAAACTTTCTGGAGAAATCAGAGCTCAGAAATAAAGAGCTCAATTTACTGCTGCTATTTCAGGATTCTTACAGACCTGCTGAAGATTATAGCGACGCTTTAGTTTATGGGTCCTTTCATTTTTATACTAATTTCCTGGAAATTTTCAGAGTCATTTACAGGTAATTAACAGTTCATTTTTAGTATATTTTACAGAACCGGAGGTGCAATTTGGCACAAACTATAAGAAAAAACAGGAAAAAAAAGTGTTTCAGTGGTTAATATGTAGTTGTTCATTTGCAAAAATTCTTAATAAATTACACACTTAAAACAAAGTATTTTCTGTCAGTTAAAGAATTGTTAGGTGTCTAGTTTATTACGAATTTTTGCAAATTACCAACATATGAACCCAAATATATTGAGTGGGCACTTATGAACTTAACTAAATTAATGCTTTTTTCATTTTCTTCTTATAATTTGTGCCAAATTGCTCCACTCTTTCTGTTAAACATCCTAAAAATTGAAGTTGAGATGAAATAAAAAATACCTTTTTAACCCTTTTAGATCATATCCCTGGTATATATGGTGCACCTATCTAACAATATACGCCCCCCCCCCCCCCCCCCCAAAAAAAAAAAACAATTTCTTTTTATTCTTATATCAAAATCCAATCATGTTTTCTTTCTGTAAAATGATGTGTCCTTATGCAGGCTTGAACGAACCGATTTCAACTGATAATATCATGACATCAACCGATCAATCAGTTTTCAACTGTTAGCGGCACAGAGCTGAGATTAATTATGACACGCCGACTTCTCAACGTTCAAATCAAGTTCCTCCCAGCGTTATTTCCTGCCTGTCTATCCTGTTCCACTCAGAAATATGTCACGATACAGAAGTTAGATACTCTCTAGATCTTCTCTTCAACCATTAAAGGACCAGTGTGTAAGATTTAGTGGCATCTAGTGGTGAGGTTGCAGATTGCAACTAATTGAATAATTGGCGGTGCAACATGGCGGGCTCATGGATGTATCATAAGAGCTGGATAGGGCGCCGCCGCCCACTCAGCCTTGCAGCCAATTTTTCCCAGTGGCAACTCGCGGTATTACAGCGAAAAATCCCCCTGCGGCCCAAAAAGCATTTTCCCCATAGACCACCATTGTAAGATGCCTGTAAAACTGTTGACAGGACGCCTCGAACTGCAAACAACGTCAATTATGACTCTTTCTATTATGAACTTTTGATCCATGGAGGTTTTTTATTTGTAAAACTTTCCTCAAGCCGAGAAAAGCGATTTAAAAATCCGAGACGTCATCCCAATGTAAAGTCTATGGGCCGAGCGTGAACTCGTGGGCGGAGCCAGCGGGGGAAACACTACTGCGCATATTCAGTGGGCCGCACAACGCGGAAGCAAAGCGGAGGCTAGAGACTTTTTTTGGCGTATGCGCCAGGCGAGCAAATTCCTATAGGACTGAATGGGCGCCATTTTTAGTCCGGTATCCAGCTCTTATAAAACATCCATGGGCGGGCTCCTCCCTATGTAGATATAAAGGGCTCATTCTAAGGTAACAAAAACACAACTATTCTTATTTTCAGGTGATCATACACTAATAAAAACATACTTATTATATATTATATAGTATTATATTCCATTTCTGCTGAGTCCGTTCTGCTAGATGCCACTAAATTCTACAAACTGCACCTTTAAACACCTCCAAACATTTCCAGGAAATCAGTATAAAATTAAGGGACGTGTAAAGTAAAGCGTTACCTAGATTATTCTAAAATAAAGATAATTGGGTTTACAGATCATAAAAACACATTTGGCCTTTGAAGACTAATTTGGAGACAAATTAAAAACATCTAACACACAAATAAATAACAAAGAAATAAAAATTCAAAGCCTGATTGTCTCACAGGATATAAACTTTCTTCTGGATAAAAAAAATAAACAAACAGAAACAACCAAACATGTCCAGCTGAATAAATTTATTTTATACTTTTTTAAAGTAGAAATTCACCATTTGAGATCATCAAATGTTACACTTCTTTGGCGCCCCCAAAGCATGCATATCCATAAACTCTCTGTACAACATTTTTTAAAGATTCTTTTACAACAAAACCCTTCAAAATAAAATCACATCAGTCGATGTAAGGAGTTATTTGGCCACAGGTGGGTGGTGTGCTATCTCTGCAGCGATGGCAGTCATACCTTGGACTTATTCTAGTGAAGAAAGAAGAAACACTGGCAGCTTCCAGTCGTTTGCACTCGACTTTTGTCTCTAAATTCATCAAAACAGAGATGGGAAAAAAAAAAAGGGGGAGGTTGGCAAAGCTGCGGGGGTAAAAAGATGAGCGTTCAGGTCACCGACACACACAAACGAACAGAGAGGAGAGGAAGAAGAGAGCGAAGAGAGACAGCAGACATATGCAGCAAGGACAACATTACTACAGTGCAAAAAAAAAAGTCCATCTTCAATTAAATCTGTTTCTGAAACAGATCAGATAAGTGACACTGCTAGAAAACCAGTGAAAACTTTTTAAACTCATTTGAATAAATCACCTTAAATAATTTGTAAAGACAGACGTTTTTTTTGCAGAGTAGGAGGCGTGGGAGAGGTTTTAAATTTTCACCTCCTCTCTTTGGTCAGCATTTGTATGAGATTTAGAAGCCGACAACATGAGAAAGACCAATTGATAGTGGGCTGTTGTTAGTGGACATCAGATGTCGACAGCAGGACAGTGGTTATTAGTAAAGACAGGCACTAACTGGACCGACATACAGACACATCAGCGTCTTTATTCAGCACAGAGAGAGAATCAGACAAACAGTTCTTTTTTTACCTCCAAAGAAACATGATGCCTTTTACTCATTGAGGTTGTTTTTTTTTTAAATCATAGCCTTTAATTGCAGAGACAACAGTACAAGAAGGCTGAATGAGGTTCCTCTCTCTCTCCCCCCCTCTCTCTCTTCAAGGCTGTGCTAGAAATGTCGACGCTTGATAAATGTGGCACAATGACGCCAATGTTTCATTAACACGACGCTGCCGATGCCTCATTTGATCCTTTGGATCCGTAAGTTCGTCAGCATATGTGTCATTAACAATCATTTACAAGTCTTAAGTTGCCATAAAAATATATAATTCATGTTAACCATTTAGTAAGAGGCACTACAATGTGTCCGAATGTTTTTTGTTTTATTTTAAAAAAAGGAGTTAAAAGGATTGAAAATGTAAAGCGATGTTTCTCCAAACAGCAGTACCAGTTGTCTTTTCTTTCATGCATGAACACTACTTAATCAAACTAGGGCTGCAACTATTTGATCATTTTCATTAGCATATTAAATTCTGCGAATTAGAAATCATTTAGTCTGTAAAATGTTGACTCATTTTAAAGATATTCAACTATATAAAACAGAGAATTTTCTTTTGAATTTGAGAAGCTGGAGTCAGCAAATGTTTGGCTTTTATTTTGGTGTAAATCGTCTGTTAATAGACGCGACTCGTAGCCTTGCGTGTCTCTCGGGGACGAGGGTTTAGTTGACCCCATTCAGCCTTGACATGATATTCACACACACACCACAACAGATAGTCAAAGGACCCCCCACCCCCCCCACCCCCCCAACGAGCACCTGGGTTTGTGTGTCTGAGCACAGTTTCCCTCCATAAAGAAGTTGGAGAAATTTCAAAGGCTGATACCAAAAAAAAACGTTACATTACGTTTGTTTACAGAAAGTCAGAAATATAGACTATTACTTTCATAAGGTGCGTTATTGTTTTTGTTTGTTTATGAACTGATTATAGATATACTGTATGACAAGCACTTCTGTATGGCACATATATGTACAGTAAACATTCCCGTAATATGTTCTCTCTGCTCTATAAGTTAAAACATTTACATTATTCACTACTCGTGATACATGGCCTCTTCTCTCAGAGGGATACAAAACCTCACAGCATGAAAAGGTAAAGTTACTGTTAGATACTGAAAGACCCAGTAAAAGTATTGATTGTAATGTTATTTCTTCTTTTTTTTAACATTATGAAAATCCTCTTTGGGATCAACATCATTAAATATTTACACCCTGACTTACAATTCCTTTTACATCGTCATTCCGATGGAGAGCGCTGACATTTGTGGAAATCAGGTTCCTTTGGGTGTGGGGGTGGGGGGGAGATATAACCCCCAGCGATATATATATATGTATATATATATAAAAGAAATGTACATGCATGAAAGACAAGCAAAAGATACATTTTCCTCAAAGAAAATGTCCATCACATTGATTTTGAGCGTTTGGATGGCACGGAGTCCGTTTTGTTCGGGTTTGGCTTCGCACCGAGGCTTCACCAGCGGCCCGGTGTGGCTACCGACCAGTTAGACAGCACAGGGAGCAGTGGGGAGGAGGAGGAGGAGGAGGAGGAGGAGGAGGGGTGAGAAGGAGAGGGGAAAAGATACAGACCCAAGCCTCTTCCTCGCATTGATTGATTGGCTCGGGATGGGGGGGAGTTTATTGCCGTTAGCAGGAGGTAAGGCAGCAGGGGGGAAAGGTGGGTGGAGGTAGGGGGTTTTCGGGAGAGGGGGGGGGGCGGGTTGGGTTGGTTGAGGGTCAGCGAGGTGCCTGTCCTATCGCATCATCTGGCTGAGTCTGTGCCTGTTTGTCTGTCTGTCCTCACACTGTCGATATCAGTTTGCCCTCTGTGGAACTGTGGACAAAGAGAGGGAGAGGCTTCCAGGTGGGCTGGCTCAGGAACAAACAGCAGCAAACACAACCAGGACACATGTGGAGGCAGAAACCACGTCTACCCGTCCAACACACAAGAAATAAACCACACAAGGCTGAGAGCTCCACTTGATCTGACCCTTCACTTCCTGCAATATGACGGCTGGTTTTTAAAATCAACTCTCTATATTTTTCTTATTGTCAACAAATGAACTGATCTACTGATGAGTATTGTTACACTGATATATTTTATTCCTCCTGTGCCGTTGTGGCTCCAAAAACTATTAAAAACACATGAATGAGTCACACCGCTGCACTGGCTGACATTTCTCTTCATCATGAAGAGTTTGGAGCCGTTTCTAAACAAACAAACGTGACCAAAGACTAATAACAGCGATCACGTTTTCCAGCTTGTTGTGCTGCATATCACAACTTTCTTGTGCTCGCCGGTCTGTCCTGATGTACCTGCACGCATGTCTTTACTGTGTGTTGATTCATGTTCTGTATGTCTGTGCTTCTGCCTCTTTATATTTCACTTAATGTCTAATAATGCAGCACAATGTTCTTTTATTCAGTCAATATTTCTATTAACATTAATATTTCCTTTTGCTTGCATGTCTTGTATTATGTGTTTCTGTGTCACATGTTTTAATTAGTACCTGACAATGTAGTATAATGCCCTGTATAATTTTGTTACTAACATTAATACTCTAAAACTTTTAATTATTGTTCTGCATGCTTATAAATGTTCTAAATAATAAAGATGTGCACTGCCACTGTTAAATAAACCAATAGATACAATAAAATAAAAACCATGTTTCTGCACATGCTCAGTAGGCATCTGCATTACACAGAACTACTCTCTGGAGACTGAAAACGTGACGCTGTTATTAGTCTTTGGAGCCGTTTCTAAACAAACTAACGAGACCAAAACTCTTCATGATGAAGGAACATGTCACCCAGTGCAGCGGTGTGACTCACTGACGTGTTTTTAATAGTTTTTGGACAACAACAGAGGAATAAGATATATCAGGCTTTGGATAAACACACAATACTTATAAGTAGATCAGTTCATTACTGGTTTGGCTCCAAACATGAGATTTGTTGACAATAAGACAAATATAGAAAATCAGCAGCCTGATCATTTAACTCTACATGAGGAGGGTTTGAAGCAGGGATTGGGTGGGTGGGTGCAGTTAGCAGGTGGAAGCGCTACTGGGAGCTGCATGGTGCATGGGGGGCAGTTAGCTGGGAGGTCAAAGCATGAGTGTTTTCATAAATTAAGGAACAAAAGAAAACTTAAAATCAACTTTAACTCCAGAAACCAAATGAACCAATAGCATGCCTTAAAATGTCATCTACTTTCACTTGTTTTTTTTAAAAAAAAAACAAACTAGAAACACTTATTTCTAAAAAGGTCCTGTTTGGGTTAAACCAGCCTTCTTCAGTAAATCACTATGCAGTACACACTGTATGATCATAGTATCTTATCAAACAAATGCAAACAGAACAGAATGGAAACATAAAGGAGCACAAAGAAAACAACACAAAACAAAAATGTGCTGTGTGTGTGTGTGTACTGTTGGTTTGTGTGTTTGCGGGTCTGAATTTTAGGTGTTTAGGCGTCATGAAAATGTCCCAATCCCTCAACTCTCCGTCTTCAACATGGTTTCAAGTCAGTTCTCATTAAGTTCAGTCAATTCATTCTTTTTTTTTTTCCCCATTAATGTGGAAAGGCCAATTATCAGCGCACTCTAGTCTTTGTCAGCGCTTGCCGACTCTCCGTTCGGCTCTGACAGCTGCTGCTTCTTTTAATCTGCAGCAAAGAGATTCACTAGAAACAAGGTCACAATTCCTCACTGGCTTCCCGCCCACAAACGCTGCGGAAAACACATATTTAATTTTTCTGATATTACTGCTTGAACTGACTGAACTGGAACTGAGTTGATTTTGGCAACAATATAAAATAATCAACATTAAAAAAAGGGTTAAACAGGTAAAGTAGTTCTTACCTTGTGGGGAAGCGAGGCTCATATTCTTCAACTCCCTGCTGTAAAGACAAAATAAACAAGACAGGAGAGATTTAGTCTTGTAATTTAATCTGATTTAACATAATAAAATAGTTGTTCAAACTGTCAGTAGAAAGTTGCAATAACCAACAGGAGTCAGCAGATGGCAGCAGAGAGACACAGTAGATGAGACACTGCAGCATCTCTTGAACTGTATGACTACAAACCTGACATGATGTCTTTTATTAACCCGACTAGTGACCAGTGTGGACAGAAACCAGCCTCATTAGCACTACTGGACTAATATCTCTCCATCTCTGTCTGAGGTTATACAGTAACCATTCAAACCAATTCTGGCTGTTATTCAGTTGACAGATAACCAATATGATCTGATGTGTTTTGTAACATTATTGACATAATTCTATTAAACTGGAAGCAGAAGAACCCACCAACCCACTTAGTCTTGTTGAATGATGGAATATAAAAAAACATTTCATTTGTTCTGGCAACCTTTTATCGACTATCTCAACAAGTTAAGATCATGATCTGCTGTTGAACGGATCATCCTCTTTTCACTCTCTGTAAAAAGTATGTTTAAGTACGTCTTTATATAATTGTGTGTATGTTTTTTTGTACAACATATTGTACCAAAACCCCCTCCTTGTAAAATCTCTAGTTTAATACCTTATAGCTCTTTGGTTTTTATTGTCTAATCTGCCTGTTAATTAGCATTAATTTGGTAATTTGTGGGTCAAAAGACCTTTAAATGTTATATTATGTTAAATATGTTAAAATAGCATTTAAAGCATTTAAATGTCTTGATGTTTTTTGACCTGCAAATCATAAAATCAGTGTTTACTATGTGACCGAAGCATTTCAGACACTTTCATGTGCACATACTGTAAAAGATGTTTCCGTCCCTAAATGCAGTGACGCAGAAAGAACAGTTTAAGTTGTTACACGACTGCTGAGCGATTAAGCGTCGCCCACATGTATCATTCCAGGTGAGGCGTAGGAGGAAGGCCGTGGCTGATGGAGAAAGGGTTCAGCGTTGCGGAAGTCTACTCCTGATTTTGCCTTTTGAAAAATTAACCCCCTCTCCTGCATCCACTCCCACCACCACAGCTGCCTTCTCTCGATTTCTTTCAGTCGGCTGGGCGAACCCTCACTCTGTTACCGACTGATGCCTGTCACAAGCACTTCCCTCAGAGACAGAGGCAGCCAAGCGCAGAGGTAGACTCCTCCAATCTGCCACGTTTTACACTCGACCCTCTGTGAGCAGGAACGTGTGAAGTGAAGGAGAACTGATCTCCGCGTTTATATAAGCTAATGTAGCAGAGCGTTCTCTCCGCGCGCTGTGGCACAGGAGAACTCCCAGTGCCGATATTGGAACAGACAGCCAGTCAAAGAAAAGCTATTCCTGTACTGGACCTACATCTCCCTCGCATGTAGTGAAAAGCTTTCTCCAAACTTTCTCACACAGACAAACGCAGATCTTTGCCAGGTTTCGCGCGACAGCTCAGCTACTGTGTCACGTGTATACCCGTGTGTCGGAAGATGCCAGTGTGTGTGTTTGTGTGTGCTTGTTTTGCAGCCCCCCCCCCCCCTCACCTGTGAGAAGCCTGGAACCGCTACGCTGTAGGGGCGTTGTTGTCTGCCATGCAGCGCAGCAGCGCTCTGTGCCGCCATACGTTGGTGGATGCCGTAATCAGGCATGGGGAGAGCCATGTCTTCTCTCTCTAGAAGGTTGCCCGTGCTGCTGCTTTTCCCGTGATGGAGGCTGGAAACACACAGAAAATGAGGAAACTGTAAACATGTTTTCCCACCCGCCCCCCCCCCACCACCACCACCGAGGCAATTCCTCCTGAGCCAATCAGGGACAAATATGTTAGTTTGTTTATGGGGAAGATCTGCAGGGGAGCAATCAGTAGGTTGTTGCTTTTTAAAGTGCTTTCATGATTAATTTTTAAATTTTCATTGTTTTCAAGTTTAATCAAAATCCAATCAGAGGTCAATATTCCCCCAAAACAGATGACAGAAACAGTTTGATTACACAAACCAATAATCAAGAGGCTCATGTGTTGTAATGTAATGACTTATATTAAGAACAAAAGTAAAAGAACAAACACCTACTTGTGTACTCGAAGTTGCCTCATGGAGTCGCCTTCACCGTCGGCGATCACCCTGGTGTAGGAGAAAGGAAACCAGCCACGCCTGGAAAAAGGTGAAGGGGTGGGAAACCAGATATTAAAAACTAATAAACTAACTATTATGTACCAAATACTGAAGATTTGATGAACTCTGTAGGGGTGTTGTAATCATAGACAATCTGTTTAGGCAGGAATGGTAAAAAAAAATGTGCTTTATACATATAAATTGGTGGCATCTACACCAAAAACTACTCACTGCTTCCTTTGCTAATGGTCTTACATTCCACTGAATGTAACTAAAATCTGTTAAATGGTGTTTGAGCAAAGCTAAGTATCAGACAGTCAGACTGAAAACACTATGCAATCCTCAGAGAAGGCAAATAAGACATTTCTTACATCCTTGTCTTCTCGTTCTCTCCGTAGTGCCACCCGTCGCGGGCTTCGGGGACCAGCAGGGTTATCACGTCGCCCTCGGTGAAGCTGAGCAGGGTGCTGTTGTCGCCGGCTGCGTGGGAGAAGATGGCCTGGACACGGGTTCTCCCGTTCCTCTCCAGCCCCGCCGCCATGGAGCTGGACCGGGGCAGCGTACGGGTCTCCACTGGTAGAGATAACATGATGAGTGGTGTAAAAACATGTCTGTCTATACAGTGTTTCCCCTATAATCATACAGGCCTGGTGGGCCACCGGGCCAACGAGAACCCCCACCAGTCAAATATCCATCCATTCGGAAATCAATAATCATATGTGTTTGGGAGCCTCTGTGCGACGCTGTTCCGAAACGTGAGTCAACCTCTCTGTGTCGTTGTCTGGGAAACTCTTGATGTGATGCGAGTACCACTGCCATCAGAGTCCCTTTAAGTTACTGCAGAGCGAGCGTGTATAGGATCAAGGTTAGCTAACGTGAGCATGGCACCACCTAAAGAGAAAAAGCTCGGAGAAACAAATATATATCAAAGACACACAGGTCTACATCTCCTCCAAACCTGCCCCCCCCACCACCTGCCTTGAGCTGAACGGCAATAAAACCGAGGCCCTGCTCATCGGCTCCAAATCCACCCTCACCAAATCCCGACTCGCTCCAGGTCCACCCATCATTGTCGATGGATTCCCTGTATCCTTTGCCCCCCCCCCCCAAATCAAGAGCCTCGGCGTCATTCTGGACAGACTCCGTCCATCACTTTCCCAATCCAGTACCGAGATCCTGGTTCACTCATTTGTCACATCCCGCATCGACTACTGCAACGCCCTCCTCATCGGACTCATCAACAGACTGCAAATGATTCTGAACTCGGCGGCCCGGATCATCACCCCTGTTCTCATCCAACTTCACTGGCTTCCTGTACAATACCACATCCACTACGAAAACCTCCTCCTCACCTATAAAGCTCTCCACAACCTAGCCCCGACTTACCTCCAGGACCACCTTCACCCTCCCGCACCCTCCGCTCAACCTCTACCGGACTCTTATCCATCCCCCACGTCACACCTCAGTACCATGGGTGCCCGAGCCTTCAGCTGCTCAGCACTCAGTCTGTACTCCGCCCCCCCCCCCACATATACGACATTTAAGTCCCACCTCAAAACTCACCTGTTAAAACTGGCATACTCTCTATAACTGGACACTGTGCACCTCACCTGTTTTAATGCTGATGTTTTGTTTTAATTGATGTTTTTTTTTTAATTCTTTTATGCTTTTATTTCTTGTAAGGTGACCTTGGGTGACTTGAAAGGCGCCTCCATTTCTCCAAAACTCTAAAGTCAAGTAAAAATACAGATGGGGAAGAAGTGAGAAGGGCAGCTTATTAAGTCATCTTCTCCTTGTGACCACTTTGTTTTAAGTCTTGAATATACCAAGCAAACAAAACATTTGAATGCAAATATAAATTGCAGACCGCCTGCTGCGCCACCTGACCGAAGCTGACCGCATGAACACGCCGTCCCACGTGCCTCGTCTCCTGAAAAAAGATTCTATGGGAAACACTGTATACTTCAGCTTCTGCAACAGGCATTTACTGGTTCCATAACAGAGCTGCTTTCTCTTTTGTAATTTTGAATGATTCACTTTTTTATGAAACTTCCTCTTGTCCTACATCGTGTTTTACAAATTTCATAACACAAAGCCATTAATTGTTAATATTAAATATCAAAATGAGGACTATAAAGTTCCCGGAGTGATACAATATCCACTTAAAAAAACCTCTTTCATAACTGCCCCTATTAAATGTTTCTTACAGTTTGCAGCCTTCATCCTACCAATTCCCTTGAAAGAGAATAAATTTAGAGCGTAGTTGAACATCAGTGCGCAGCGTGTGATCTTACTCAGTGTGGTCTTGCTCTTGGCAGGGGCGACCTTGCGAACAGGCAGGGTGTTGGAGTAGACTTCATGCCGCTGGGTCTGCGGAGAGACTTTACCCTGCGCCACCTTGCCCTCCATCCACTGCTGGTAGTCTTCTCCTCCGTGGGCGCCGGCCGTGCCGTTCATCACCGACATCCCTCCTTCCACGCCTCCCATCAGCCTCTGCAGAGAGGCGGCGACGACATTTGCATAAAGGCAATTAAAAACACAGAGTCTCTTTCACGTTACATAACATCCTGCAGCTCATCAATAATAATAATGAGGTGGAAAAGTGGATCTGGGTCATGAAATGCTGATTAATGAAAAGACTACATTTGAGTGCACGTTTGTTTAAAGATAAGCATATGGAATGACTGCTGGGAGAACGAGAAGACTTTCAAAGTGTGTTTTTTAATCTGGGAACATAAAAACGCCACCGAGGCTGCAGCATGACTTTTAATTAGCAGCTCGGGCCAGAATGAGGCAGCGTTTCATGTAAATCTTGGATGTTTTTCCTCAGTAAGTCGGTCGGCAGGAGGATGAGGCAGGGTGTTAAAAGAGCCTGAGGAATTTACAGTAAGTGTCCTCAGTGCAACAAGCTAATTAGCATGGATCGCTAACGATTTCATTTGCATTCATGAGAGTTTTCTGAGGATGCGTTGAGGGCTCATATGACGCACCTGTTATATATCCAGAGGCAACAGCCCCCGACACACTCCAGGGTCTTATTAAAGGTCTCGATAGCTGCTTACAACATCTTATCTGTGGGTGTCTATCTTTGTGAGGGCCCATTTGAGTTTTAGAGCTTGATTGTGACAATATTTTGAGGGATTAAGACAGTTTTAGGGTTTAAAGAGGACATATTCTGCACATGTCCAGGTCTATATTTACATTCTGGGGCTCTACTGGAATATCTTTGCATGAATTACTGTTAAAAAACTGCTTATTTTTCTTATACTGGCTTTTTATGCAGCCCCTCAGTTCAGCCTCTGTCTGACACAGGCCGTTTTAGCTTCTGTCTCTTTAAGGCCTGCCTCCTGATGAGCCCTCTGTTCTGATTGGTCAGCTTTCAGGAAGCTTCTCACGGCTCCGGAAGGCTACGTAAACAAACAGCGGTAGTCGGATTTTACTTCTTTTTCTCTTTCTTTCTTTAAAAAGGTTAACTTTTCAAATCCATCCTTACATGTTTAAGCAAACAATCCGTGGAACAACATTAGCAACAAAGCTACGGAGCAGATGGGGAAGTAGGGATAACTTAAATAAATGAAGCGATCACAATATGCTAAAGCCCTGACTTTTGACTTGAAGGCAGCATTTTTGGTTCATGTTTAACACCCGACATTATAACAGTATAAAAATCACAAAGCGCATAATATGGCCTCTTTAAGCTTATAATTAGGTTCAGGTTAAGATACATACAAGACTCACAAACACAACACAAACCCGGCGATGATGAATAATGATTTTAGAGCAGTAGAGGAACCGACCTGCTGTCCCATGCCCCCGCTGGCTCTGAGGACTGCCAGCTCTGGAGGCACCGGCAGGGGTTTAGCACCGGGGATGGGCTCAGAGATGGGCATGCCGGGGTGATGAGCACCGGGAACCATGGCGCCTGCTGCACCGCTCATCTGCTGGGCCAGGAACATGGCACGATCCGGTAGTTTGTTGGGCTCAGCACACGCCTGCTGCCACACCGGGATCTTCTGGGATAAAAGCTCCTTCCCCTGGAAGACATAGAGATACGAGGCGGGTTGAGGTTGCAGTACTGTTAGGTTTGGCTGATTTGCTGATATGTTGGGCACATTTAGACTCTTTTTTTTAAATTTAAGATATGTGATTTCATCCTGATCAAAGCTACAGAAAACCTGCAATGGAATTCTTAATTTTTCATCTTTATTTCTTATTCACATTTATCTGTTCCAAAGAAATCTGTCAGCTGAATCCTCTGAATGTGTTTTTACAGAACATGTAAAGATTTATTCTAATTATGTGAATTCAGAAATGCAAATTGTTCTAATTTACAAATCCTTTAGATCTGCACCGAAATGAATCACATGTTCTTGGCACTAAATTACACAGACATCTGTTAACTAGTTTCTGAGACATCCTGCCAACAAGAAAAACAACAAAAGGATTTCAATATACAAATCTTCCTGAGGTGATGCTGCGTTTGCATGTATAGAAGACGTTAAGTATAGATGACTGACAGTACAGCTGAAAGGGGAGGAGAGGGGGGAATCATACAGTAGATGTTGGCCACAAGAGGGATGAGAGGCAGCGTAGATGGAGATATATGAATCCTCTTCACGAATGCGCTCAGAGAAGCCGACTTACATTTCCTCCATACATTATACAGTGCAGCAATTACATAAAGAGACTCCTCGTTTGCATTCATCGCCAGAGAATAAGTGAGGGGCGTCCTGAATCCATGAATATCATCAGATACACAGTGAGGAGACTCTGCAGCTCAAACAGTTTTAACTTAGAGGATCAACACAGTGTGGTTCCAAAAGGTTGTCTGGCCCCGCTGAGTGTTATGTGGGCTCGTCGGAGTGTCAGATGTGTCAGGTTGTGGGTGGGATGACCGAAGAAATTAGCACATATCTGTATATGAAAGTACAGTGAAAACAAAGTCATGCTAACAGAGTGAGCATCGTGTTACTGGAAAGTCATGTTTAAAAAGATGATTTCTCTGCCACGTTCTTGTTTCTCGTGGTTATGAATTTTCACAACAGGCTGTTGTGTTTAAAACATAAAATCCTAGAAAAGTCATTTAATCACATATAAAATGAACATGTAACAAATAGGGTGAGATAATAATAAACCTTCCTTTGTCTCAATAATCCCCATATTTAGCATTTATAAGAAGTATACAAACATTTAATAAATGCTTTATAATGTAGTCATAGGCAGATATAAATGTTTATTTATGTATTTGTCATCAACTACAACTCCTCCTGTGGAAACCCGTAAGTGGAGGCTGCTGTATAAACAGATAATAAATGACAGTACAGTAAAACACAGTTATGAGAAGCTGAAATTGCCGACAAATGCTGTGCATGAATAAACCCTTAAAATGTGCTTATATCTGCTTATAACTACATTACTGTGTGTTATAAACCATTTAAACACCACTAGTGCTTCCTTCCTGTGGATAACTGGATTAATGTGTGTTGTGTTCAGATTGTCTTTCTGCCGGTGGAAGTGATGAGTCACAGTGACCTCAGTTATCTCTGTCAGGTGGCTCAGGTAGAGCGTCGGTGGTCGGCGCCTTTATAGGTGTGATGTTAAAATCGACAGGCAGACATTCTGTCTTCCTGTTCGTCAACCACCGCACAGAAGAGCCGCTCTCTTACACAGCTTTTGGGGGATTTGCCAATTTGTGAAAAGTAAGTGAAGAGAGCTTGGAGACCAAAATCAGCAACAGTTTATCAGAGATTATGTTGAGAGAGAGAGGAGGTGACCGGCACAGTCTGAAGTACACTGTTCTTAGTACTGACTTCGCATCAGTTAGCAAAGTGTTACAGAAGGTTTTTACTTCCTAATCTGCTATTAGAAGTTTATAAAAACTATGCTGACTACACTTGTAGCTGTTTAAAATACCCCAAATATACATAACAACAACCTAGTGACACCCTTGCAACCAAATAATAACCAAATAAGGTGAAAATATTTAGCAGCACCATAACAGCCATGTACCTCCAACCTAGCAACACCCTGGTAACCAACTAACAACAACCTAGTAACACCCTGGTAACCATCTAACAACAACCTAGTGACACCCTGGTAACCACCTAACAACAACCTAGCAACACCCTGGTAACCAACTAACAACAACCTAGTAACACCCTGGTAACCATCTAACAACAACCTAGTGACACCCTGGTAACCACCTAACAACAACCTAGCAACACCCTGGTAACCACCTAACAACAACCTAGCAACACCCTGGTAACCATCTAATAACAACCTAGTGACACCCTAGCAACCTCCACGAATATGGTGAAAATATTTAGCAGCACCATAACAGCCATGTACCCCCAACCTAGCAACACCCTGGTAACCATCTAACAACAACCTAGTGACACCCTGGTAACCACCTAACAACAACCTAGCAACACCCTGGTAACCATCTAATAACAACCTAGTGACACCCTAGCAACCTCCACGAATATGGTGAAAATATTTAGCAGCACCATATCAGCCATGTACCCCCAACCTAGCAACACCCTGGTAACCATCTAACAACAACCTAGTGACACCCTGGTAACCACCTAACAACAACCTAGCAACACCCTGGTAACCATCTAATAACAACCTAGTGACACCCTAGCAACCTCCACGAATATGGTGAAAATATTTAGCAGCACCATATCAGCCATGTACCCCCAACCTAGCAACACCCTGGTAACCATCTAACAACAACCTAGTGACACCCTGGTAACCATCTAACAACAACCTAGCAACACCCTGGTAACCATCTAACAACAACCTAGTGACACCCTGGTAACCTCCATGAATATGGAGAAAATATTTAGCAACCTCCTGTCAGTGTGTCCACAGACATGTTGCTCAGGCAGCAACAACTGGAGCTGCAAATATTAGTTGATCTACAGATAATTAATCAGCAACTATTAAGTAAAAATGTCAAATATTTGCTGGTTGCAGTTTCTCAAATGTCAGAATTTGAAGCTTTTCTCTGTCATACATGATAGTAAACTTCATATCTTTGGGTCGTTTTATAGACAGTCTGCAGATTAATCGATGATGAAAACGAGTGTTAGTTGCAGCCTTTGCAAGAACACTTATTTTATGGTTTGGCCTTTTGTATCCAACACTTTTTAATTCAAGATTAGAGCTGCAAATAACGATTATTTACATTATAAGTAAATCTGCGGATTCTCACCATTACTTGATTAATCGTTTAATCCATAAAATGGTGTTGTGTGGTGATGTGTTCCAGTTTTATTTGACCAACATTTGAAACCCCAAAGACGTCCAGTTTGCCATCATATATAACAAAGAAGAGCAGAGCCAGAAAGCTTTTTGCTTGAAAAAAAAAACAGTTGCAGCTCTTTTCATGACTCAACTGTGCTTCATAACCGAGTTAAAGACTAATTCAATCTTTTTCTTCTGTTCATCACATCAGCAGTTTGTGTCCTGTGCTTCCTGCCTCCGTCCATCAATCACTCGCTCAGACACTTTCACTCCTACACTCACACAGTCTGAACAAAGTGTTCTTGCAGAAGTAGGTAATTCTCTCCCCTGCTGCCCCCCCTCCCCCCGCTTCATTCTCCTCCTCACCCACTCACCCTCCACCTTTTCATCATCATCTCTCTCTCTCTCTCTTATCAGTTTCCTGGATAAAACTCCAACCGGTGAAGACTTGACATGACATGAAAAGACAAGATCTCACAGCACAGGAGGTGATTTTCTGAATAAAATGGATCAATATCTGCACAAGTAGTTCATGTAGTACTTTTAAATGTGTTTGATGTACAGCAGAGGGTTTTTTTTTTTTTGCATGTCAGGTTTATATAAGATTATAAAAAACAACTGTTAGATAACTTCATGTTGGAAAGACAAGACTGCTCCATTTATTGAGCAGATATCTTATTCTCTTCTCTTAGATAAGCCGTCATTGGAAAACAAGAACTGTGGACGTACTTTCAAAGATTTTTAGTCACTGTTTATCTTTTATTTGGAAAATGCGAAATGCAAAAAAAGACAATAAATAGAATATTGTTTAATGGACTTTTTGTAAAGACATCATTTTGACTTGTGCATAACTGAAATGCTGTTATATATAGGTTGGTGGATGATGAAATATATGGACTGCATTGTTTGTGGCATCTACTGTTGGATGAAATGGAAAATAATAATAAAAAATATATATTACATAACTTTATTGTCACATGACTAACATGTACATGTTGCATACCTGTATATCTGATTCTCTGCTATTGCAATAAGTTATTTTACTTATAACTTATTAGAAGTTTTAACTAATTTAATCACCTTTAACAAAAAGATACTGTTTTTTTTTAAAACCGTCACAACTGTACAAGCCGCCATTTTTAAAGCTTAAATAAAACAAGAGTTGATATCCAAAAATTTCACCCAATAAGCAATTTTTTAGCTCAAAAGATGCCAAGATGTCGAGGTTAAAACTGGACTAAATATGATGTAAAAGTTCACGTTTATGACTGTAATGTTCAGCTACACACACACACAGTGAAATATAGTCACTCCACCTCTACTTTGGAGGAAAAACTAACATGACAAACCCAAAATTAAAACAGCTGTAGCTCCTGAACCACACTGACTGTATGCATAAATAAGGCCTCGCCGGAAAGGAAAACTTCCCTAAGTTACTAGTGAAAATGTCAGAAACGCTCTGGATGATACAGAAACAGAGCAGAAGGTCTTTGAAGTCAGTAAGAACAGAGGGAAAAAAAACATATCTGTCTGTTACTTTGTCTGTAAAGGTCGAGGACAGACAGTACAGAGCTGTAAATGAAATACCAGTGAATACCTGCGCACAGTCTGACACTTCTATCCTGTTTTTGTCATGAAAAGGTTCAGGTGCATTTCCAAAATAAGGGCGTTTGGAGACTCGTTATTGTGATAAACCACCAGGTTTTCCTGATTATGGCAAAACTACAAAAATCACTAAATCAGTGCTTCACATGTGCAGATACTTTAGATGTCGACAGACGTGCAGGTAGGGAGAAATGTTGGCGACTGAGGCCGTTCCTTCTCACCTTGGTGTGGTAGGCGCCGCCGTTCTTGGCCACGGCGCACTGACGGTCCACCAGGAAGCAGTACCTCCTCCTCTCCTCGGACAGAGCGTTCTTGTAGCCCTCGGCGATGTAGTTGTCCAGCTCGCTCTGCTTGTTGCTGATGGCCTCCACGTACTAGGGAGAGACAGGAAGGAAGGAAGGAAGCGGATGAAAAAACTTAGCAACACCTCATTAAAAAGGTGTCAAGAGTCGGATGCCACAACCTGAAGTTTAGAAGCAATTAATGAGGCAAAATGACGTCAAAGCGATCTGATTTGAAGAATTAAAGCATTTAAAAAAAAGACATTTCAAAAAATTCAACAGCAACATCTTTTCCCAGAAAAAAAAATACTGATTTCTCTGGATAATCTAGAGATCTCTGACTTCAGTAGACATTAAACAGCATAACTGCTGACATTTTAATGGATTTTTTTTATGTGCAAAAACTAAAATCAGACATCACACATCACAATCATGACATATAAAGAAAAAAAAAAAAAGCAGACAAATTGTCCTTTTATGTGCCAAACTGAAAATGGAAAATGTCACAGTGCATCAGAGCTGGAAAACAAGAATTACAGCCAAAGAAGTCAAGACCCTCAGACTGTTTGATTATACAGGCGTCTATTATGTGATCATAATAATAGTCGCCGTTGTCTTTCTGACATCAACACCTCCCTTCATCCACTTCATCCACATCCGTCGTCACCTTCACGCGCACACAAAGGCAAAAAGGTGTAAATCTAGCGTGATCCCGACATTAGTTCACTTATATAACCGACAGCATCAGAAGACAAGCTGGCGTGTGAGGTGTGTGTGTTTTCTGCACCGTCATACTCGACCGACTGACTGACTGACTGGCTGGTCAAACTGAGCTGCTGCTAAAGTCTCCAAGCTGTGATGAGTTATGATTTTAAATGAGGCGTTAAGTTAATGCTGCTAATGCTCTGCCATAATCACCATCACGCATTAAGCGTCACCAGACGTGCTAATTAGGTAATTCATTAAGCTAATTGATACATTTATTAGCGGATATTTCGGCCTTAACAACATAATTCTCTTCATATAATAATGGAAGCTATTAAAAGAAGCCAAACTGCAGTTTTCTGATTATATATAAATCACAGATATTCTTATAACTGATAATTAAAAATGTAGGTCAGTGTTTACTATCGCTGCTAAAAATATTAATATTAATAACAGTGTGTTAGTCTGTGTATTTAAACTTCTTATTCTGTGTTTTCAGTCTTGGTTAAGGGTCTGTCTCCTCATATAAGGTCAGATACTTCCTTTAATTAGGGCGGCAACTAACGAGTATTTTCATTCATGATTAGGTGAAAAATGGTGAAAAATGACTAATGACTGTTTCCCACAAGGCCCAGAATGACATCTGCAAATGTTTTCTGTTGTGAAACCAGAGAATATTCACATTTGAGAAGCTGGAATTAGAGAATTTAGATTCTTTTTAGTCATTGAAAGTGAAAAAAAAAAAAATCGACTAATCGACTGATGGTTGTTAACCTTTATTATGAAATCTGTTTTTTGTGGCAGGAAGGAAGTTGAAGTAGTTTCAACAAAATCAGCTTTTCCTTGTTGATGTGTTCGTTTCTGGAGTAAAAACACTCAAAACACACACACACATACACACACACAGTATAATAATAAGTCAATATGCTATAAATGAGTTTGCACCATGACTTATATATATATATATATATATCTGCCATGATGGAGGGACATGAAACGCTTCAGAGAGACAAAGAGACTAAATAAAGCCTCCCTTTGAAATGTGAACACAGCGCTCCACAGGCTGAGAGATTTAATTAAAAGATCATCCATAGATTTAAAAAAGGGAGGGAAACACAGAAATGTCACTTTTTTTTTAGGGCGTTACGTAACCTAATGTGTAGAAAACCGCATTAAGGGTTGGACGCTCAGAGCTCGTTAGTGGCCTTGATGATATCATTCACTTTTTTTTTTCTCTTGTTTTCAAAGAAAAATCTACTTTTAAGAGTCAATAATAGATTAAAATGCTGTATTTTTAATTCAGGCAAATAGAGGGATCATCATAGTTGGGCTGCAGTTAACGATTATTTTCCTTTTCCAATTATTCTTATGATTATTTTCTCGATTAATCGATTAGTTTTTTGGTCAGAGAAAGGTGAAAAATGTTTCCAGAATATATTCACATTTGAGAAACTACAACTGGAGAATTTTGTGTTTTTTTATTTAAAAAAAAAGACTTAAAATGATTAATCAGTTATCAAATTAGTTGTTGATTAATTGTCTGTCAATAGCCTGATCGATAAATCGACTAATCATGGCAGCTCTGCATCATTTTACATACTACATTTTAAATAAATCTAACACGTCATGATAAAGGATCCATTATGGCTCTGACATTAATATTCACAGGAAGTTCATAGTAAATGAGCGAGATAGTTTACGATGACAAAAAATATTAGTTTCATAATAAATACTAAATAAATAAATTGTTGCAGCGTGTTGAGAATATAGTTTTGTGTAAAAGCTGCTACTTGTTAGGCTTTTATTTATTTTATTTTAAATCAGGTGCTTTAGAAAAGATTAACATAAGATGCTGGAATAAAAGATCATTTCCTGTGTTTCAAAACCTTTTCAAAACAGACTTTCCATAAACTTTACTGAACTGCACCTCTGCATTAACCCCTCGCTGTCCTCCGTCTCTTCAGGCAGAGCGAGACGACGTCCCGCCACCCATCGACTGTCGGTCACGTCTCTGTAATGAGCCTAATTGCTCATGATTGACAAGGAAGATGAGATGACACCCGACACTTAATCTCATCTTTTCACTCCTCCACCTGTACAGACTGATTACAGAGAGATGAGGTGAAATATATATTATTTATATATGGAAGCTCGTTAGTGCTGAACACAGGGTTGATTTCTAGATAACGACTCTATAAATGTACTTTGACTAAACTTGATGGTCCAGTGAAGAAAACTTGATATTCATATTAGGTCAAATCAAAACTACTTCCAGGTTATTTAGATTATTTGTCAAAATTAAGAGAATTAATTAGTGAATTAAAGCTGTTTTCGTTATGACAAATTCTTCTATGTGATGCTTTAATTACTGAAAGCTTTTATTTATAATTTATTCCTGTGTGTAAACTCTCTCTTCTTTCACATTTAGCTAATTTCAAACATATTTTTACACACATTTGTTTTTCTTCAAACAAGTTTGAATCTGAATCGATTTTTAGGAGAATTTAATCACTTATAGGGCTGCAACTAACAATTAATCTGTTACCTATAAAGATATTCAGTTTACTGTCATAGAAGACTAAAGAAACCAGAAAATATTCACATTTAAGAAGCTTTTTGTATTTATTCTTTTTAAAAAATGACTTAAAACGACTGATTCTCAAAACAGTTGGCGTTTTATTTCCTGTCAGTTGGCTAATCAGTTAATCAGCAGGTCTAATCACTGATTGATTCCTTAATGCATTTTCTGTTAGTTTGAAGTTTTGACCTGTGATTTAGGGCATTTTATCACATTACAGTCTCAAAGTTTCACTGGTGGGAATCGCTGTTGATTTGCTGATGTGCCAGACGGAGGAGCCGCAGCGTCACACCTCCTACAATCTTTAAAACCTGTCATCATCATCATCATCTCTTATTCCAGTGTTTGACCCCCTGAACCCTTATCTGGAAGGAGCAACATGCAACCGGAAGAGCGAAGGAAATCATCAGCCTGAACATGGTCATTTGGGAGGAGAAGAACAATCTCTGAGAGGTGAAGATGGTCCTTCATGTGGGCGAACAATGACTGCAAACGCACTGATCACCCACAGTGAAATATATATATATATATAAACACTGTGACAAGCCAAAGTGGCAGCAGCAGAGGAAGATGAAGGCTATTTATGAGTCATAAGAAACCGTGGAGGTGGAGAGGCTTTCAGGTAGCCTACAAAAACACACAGCGAGCGACCGTGTTGATCAGGTAGAGAATGTCGTTATTCTGAGGTCACGGCCTCCGTGACGGAGCTGTCAATCATCTGTGACTGACAGGCGGCGGTGAGAACGTGTGCATTTTACAGATAATACAGACTCTCTAAGTCTTCATGATTATTGGTCTTGAAACGCCCTTTGAGCTCCGTCAGCGAAACAAAACACTGAACATCTAAAGAAGCAGAAGCGGTCAAATCTGTATCTTTAGCCTCAAGCGTTCCTGACGTCTTCCTCCTCACCTGGAATCAGGTAGATACAATATCTGCAACCCCAACACTGAATCATGTTTCTATGTTTCTTTTTGAGTCTATATAATGCTTTTTAATCTTGAGTGTTTTAAGTGCTTGGGTGCTTGAATTTGCACTTTGCAACCCTCATTTTGAAAAGTTCTGTATAAATAAATATTCTTCTTCTTCTTCCATAAAACATCAAGAAACAGTGAAATATGCCCAAAAGCAGAGTTTAAGGCGTCAACTTCAAATATTGCTTTTGTTCCAACCAACAGTCCAAAGCTCAGAGATATTAAAAGAAATGAAAGGCAGCCGACCAATCACAATGTTTGGTTATAAAACCCTGCAATTTAATGGCATGGACCAAAATAAATGTCAGTTTAAAGCAAGTAAAGAAGTTAACAAAGAAATGTATGTAAATAAGTGTAAGTATAAGTAGTAAGTCGTAAAAGTAATTCAAAGTAAGCATAAGTATAAATGAGTAAAACAGTGGTAAGTCGCTAGCAAAACAACACAGTACGTAAAATAAGCTCAGCAGAAACATCACATAGGTGTGTTTAACTATATAATCTTTAAATGTTAATGTCAGGGCTGAAAACAACAACAGAAATAAACAAGTCTGCTGTTTTGAACATATCTCTGTAATTCCAGTTGTCTACCAGGAAGTGACTGTTGTTGTTGTTGTTAGCGCGACGTCACGGTGATTCGTCGATCGATTGAGTGATTCAGGACAAAACCAGTCTGGAGCTGGATAACTGACTGGATTGGAGCTACAACGAACAGTCGATTGCTTCATTAATCGATTAGTTGATTGACAGAAATAAATGAGTCATTTGTTAAAGATAAAAAGTCAAGATTTCAAACCAAGCGGCAACCTCCGGGGCTGTAAAATGAAGCCAATGCGAAGGTGCCAAAAACTGCAGTTCCTTGAATGGCCACTTGAGGCTCTAAAAGCAAGTCAAGTTTAGGTCTCTGTAGCTAATTTCTTCTTTCATGACAACTGTACGGGGGTGAATTTTTTTATAACTCACCCCTTTAAATTTTATTAAGCCATAAAGTTCTGCATAATGAAGGACATGGCTGCTTTGAGTGACAAGTCCGCCAGCCGCTAGGTGGCTTGTTTCAGCCATTCGGCCCCGCCTCTTTGCCCATTTTTGATTGGCTGGGAGTTAGGCAGAGCAACGTACTGCCAAGATGGCGACGGCCGGAGCGGCTCACTTTGAGCTTCAAAACCGCTCTTCAGAAACCAACGGGTGATGTCACGGTAACTACGTCCATATTTTTATACAGTCTATGTTTCAAACTTATCTAATGAGAATATTTTCTGTTTTCTTTCTTTAGGCTTCAATGACAGTAAACTGAATGTATTTAGACAAAACAAGGCATTTCAGGCATTTTTCACTATTTTCTAACACTTTATCAACCAAACAACTAAACCATTAATTGAGAAAATAATCGACATCCGGTGACCACCGGTGGCATCAGCAGGCTTGTTATTACTTCATCCTGTCCTATAGAAGGGTCCTGTATCAAAACCTGGTTTTAAAACCTGTATTAGTTCAGTTGATATTGTGCATAAACTTAAAAAATGATGTTCAATCAAATTACCGCAATTTATATGTAGTTTACTCTGTGCTCTAGACATGATGGGTACTTAAAACGCAGTATATTACCTACATAATACACAGATATTGGAATGAATAGCCAAAAACAGGTCCATCCAGCCATGTCTATCATACAGTATCCTATGAGATATATATATATATCCTATAATCTGTCATGAATCCTGTTTAAGTTAGTGTCTTAGTGCTGGCATCGCATGCGTATAAGCAGGAAAATCTTGAAGTACAGTTTTATAAATAAATCCTTGGAGAAGGAGTCTACTTTGATATACGTTAAAGTACATTTATCCCCCACAGCTCAGTTCCTTTTTCATTATTTAAGTAGCTTGAATACATCAGGCCTGCGGTATGTGCGGTTTATGCGCGGTGATCACTCTCAGATACAGAGCCCTAATTAGATTCCGACTGGCTTTTCATGCCACTGTCAATAAGCCGCTCCTCGCCTAAAGCTCTCCCCTCTTTACACAAAATATAAAACCTGGCCAAAAGCTGCTCTCCTGGTTTCTGCTGACAACGAGCATAGTCAGCATTTGCTCGGGGGGTGGGGGGGTGCACTTGTGTGTCTAGTATTTGTCGACTTATTTGGCATTAAAGATGGACTGAACTGTTGTATGAAATACGTCGGTCAAAACATTCGGTCAAACACACTCTAACAGATCCCTGTCAGCTATAAAAAAAAAAAAAATTAAAAAGACATTTCAGGATGGAATTGACTTTGGTGTTTCTGGTCTGATGCCAGTCATCTCTATATACAGGAAGCCTAACCCTAACCATAACCCTAACCCCTAACCATAACCATAACCCTAACCCTAACCCTAACCCAAGCCCTAACCCTAATGCCCTAACCCTAACTCTAACCCCTAACCATAACCCTAATCCTAACCCCTAACCATAACCCTAATCCTAACCCTAGCCCTAACCCTAACCATAATCCTAATTCTAACCCTAACCATAACCCTAACCCAAGCCCTAACCCTAATGCCCTAACCCTAACCCCTAACCATAACCCTAATCCTAACCCTAGCCCTCTAACCCTAGCTGTAACCCCTAACCATAACCCTAATCCTAACCCCTAACCATAACCCTAATCCTAACCCTCTAACCCTAGCCCTAACCCTAACCATAACCCTAATCCTAACCCTATTACCCTAGCCCTAACCCTAACCATAACCCTAATCCTAACCCTCTAACCCTAGCCCTAACCCTAACCATAACCCTAACCCTAATGCCCTAACCCCTAACCATAACCCTAATCCTAGCCCTCTAACCCTAGCCCCTAACCATAACCCTAATCCTAACCCTATTACCCTAGCCCTAACCCCTAACCATAACCCTAATCCTAACCCTAACCATAACCCTAACCCTAATGCCCTAACCCTAACCCCTAACCATAACCCTAATCCTAACCCCTAACCCTAACCCCTAACCATAACCCTAATCCTAACCCTCTAACCCTAGCCCTAACCCTAACCCCTAACCATAACCCTAATCCTAACCCTAGCCCTAACCCCTAACCATAACCCTAATTATAACCCTAACCCTAATCTTAACTCTAACCTAACCCCTAACCCTAACAACCTTTTTGAGTTTCTCTCCATGCACAGACTCATTCAACAACATCTGCTTTTAGTAGAAGAAGAGAACCAGGTCATTTGAAAACTAAAAGCGTCAGACGGAGATCAAGAATCTCAGAAAATCCAGGTACAATTGCACTTCTTGTTTTCAATAATGTTCATTTCTCTCCTCCAGCAGCACCTCATCACGGTTTGTCCTCTTCTATTCTCTCAAATCACCCCTCTCTACTGTCCTCTTTGACACACACACACACACACTATCTCATGATGTACAACCGCTTCCTCTGAGCTCATCCCATTAAAAACCTGTCAGAAACCGGAACAACCGAGTAGGCAGGTGAAGAGCTTTTCACGTGTCATTCATGTATGTTTCACCCCCGAGACACCATTGTGGCTTTCTTCTCCTGACGGGATGATAATTGTGTGTTTGATTGGTGTTATTACTCTACACTCACACATTCGGCTCTTATGTAAGCGTGTAATAATGAAATGTTTCCCCTTCCTCCCTCCCTCCGTGGAGAAAATATCCCCTAAAGACGTTTCAGCAGGCGAGGAGCTTAACGAGCTTTCTTAACAGAAACATACAGATGCAGAGAGAGATCATAATGTCTTCTTCTGTAACAAGAGAGGAGAGAACTCGATGCTTTTGGCAACAAAAATAGTTTCCTCCTACTCAAACTCTCCTGATGTAACGTCTCTTTTACTCTCACTTTACCTGAGGTGTCAGTTCAAGCGCCGCAGGCATGAATCACAATCATTTATCAATTAGGCTAACAGTTTAGGCTGTAAGATGTCATAATATTTGTGGTTGCTTGAATAGCTTGGTTTTTTTTCCAACCAGTGATCCAAAAGCAAATCCTCACATTTAAGAAGCTGGAACCAGAGAATTTTTGGCATTTTTTTGCTCAACCAGTGACTGATGGTTGTCAACTTTTCTCTACTTGCAACCTCTCATCACACGCCGAATGTCTATGTGTTCTGGTTTTCATATACTGGTTTCCCCTTCTCAGGTTTAAGAGGTAAAACTATCCAGAAAGAAGAACAGATAATAGAAGAAGAATAGAAGAAATATTTAACTGAAATTAGTTTTTTCTTATTTTGATATCATGCTGGGACCTCTTAGATTCCTTCCATGACCCCTTGTGGGAGCCTGACCCACAGGTTGGGAACCAGTGACTTAAACAATCAGTTAA
Organism: Thunnus albacares; assembly: GCF_914725855.1. Classification (NCBI taxonomy): domain Eukaryota; kingdom Metazoa; phylum Chordata; class Actinopteri; order Scombriformes; family Scombridae; genus Thunnus; species Thunnus albacares. The sequence goes on along the minus strand of NC_058125.1, from coordinate 25,251,040 downwards.
TTAAAGTTGTGATGATTAATCATTTCAGCACAAACCATAATGTCAATGTTTATGCCTCGACGTTCTTTCGTCTTATAGAAAAAACAAGAAAACTCTGCAGGACCTGGTGCAGTGAAAGTGGGAGGGAGGACGTTTTCCCTCCATTAACATCATCTTAAACCACAAACTATCCTTCTCCACTAATATATGCATCAGTAACAAACGCAGCAGCACATTTATCAGTCTGTATATTTTGCTCAGGCAGCAGCTCAGAGCTTTACGGCCCCAGAGGATCTCTGCTGTAAACGGGTGATTTTCCGTCGCCGATAGTTTTAATATTAACAATCAATCACGAGCAGGAGGAGCAAGTGGTGATTATTTTAATGTGTTGAAGTTTTTCTTTTTTCTTGCTGCTCCAAATGGCACCAGTGAACTGTTGCATCACTTAATTAAAAGTTGGAAAGTTTAGTTAACGGGGGGCCGTGCACCACAGAACCGCTGGACCGGAGTTAGCTGTAAAGCTAATTTACATCTGCAGCCCCTGAGCTGCAAGATATTAAAGACGATATAACACAAAACAAACTATTAAAAACTGTACAATTAGCTGAATTTACAAACAGTTGGTTCCTTACAAAGGTTTAGATCAGTGATCACATGATTAGTTTGTCCTGAGCCATGTTGTAAGTGTTGTTTTAAAAATACTGAAGCTTGTATATTCTCTCATATGGGAGGAAATTCTACTGAAAACACAGCTCTCCTAAATTAAGCCAAGCAGTCACCTCTGACTGATGCCCTGCTCTCTCTAGCATTGCTCCTGCAGAATGACACACTTTGTTTGAGCGTCGGTGGTGCAAGATCATGAATTAGTCTATAGATCAGACACATATCTGCAAAGTAAAGAAAACTGCCAAAGGTCGATAAATTATACTTTTGAATGATGGTGCGTTGATGGCAGCCACACTTTCAGGCTTACAGACACGCTGTCTGCTATAACACACACACACACACATATATATATATATATATATATATATATATGCGCCATATTGTACAGTCAGAAATGAAAATCTGTCCTTTTATGTTTGGCTGTGAGCTCCACAGTGCAGAATGCTGGTGTCTGCACGCCTGCCAAGACCTGGTTCCCATGAAGGCCCATATGACGCACAGTAGGAACCTGGCTACCTAAACACACACACACACACACACGCTGCTCAGAGGGCCCACAACACATGCTAACACACACACTAACACCACACACACACACACACACACACACACAGGTGCAAACTAGACAATCTCAGAGTGTGCACACCTCTGTCAAGGCTGCATAATCCTCTAAATGTGTTATTTTAATATAAATATAAGAGTTACTGAAGTTAGCAGCTTCACCACACACAACAAACATAGAACAAGACATGAAGAACATGACTTTGAAATACATAAAATCTGAAAATTTCCCCCAATCTGTTGCCCCCTAGTGGTGATATCCCAAGAGACGCTTGATCTGCTTTCAAATACACGAACAGTAGCGTTAAAGGATAAATTCACACAAGTCTGTTAAAGCAACAGTCAAGTGTCCATGTGATCATTTTAATATATGAACACTGCCTCCTGTTCATACTGACCAATAAAACATCCGTTCTTAATGTTTTTTTAATGTAATGATGGGAAAAAATCCTCATTTTCCGCAAAAATGTATTTAAAAGTTTATCTGAAGCTGATATGAACCTTCAGCTGTGTAAGTTAGTCAAATGAAGTGATCTTATTCACTGTATCTTAGTCTTTTCAGTGTAAAATTCCCCTTCTGTGTTTCCCTGTTGAGCTGCAGTGGAGGGATAGTGACATGTAGAGGGATTTTTTCAGTAACTAACTGAAGGATATCCACTTGATTTGTCCAACTAGGACTGTCCAAACCTTGTATTAGCTTCAGATAAATATTTGAACACATTTCTGCACCCCATCGAAGCACATCAGACCTTTTTAACAGCCAGTATGAACAACAGGAAATGATCACAGCTGGTTCGTGTTGTTTTCAAAACAAACTGGAGAAATTGGCTGAACTCTGCTGGATTTTATTGAAATTTGTGAACAAGAAAAGCACACAGAGACTATTTGGGAGGTAATAAACTAGTCTCTGAGATCCAGATTAGCGAGGTGTTATATTACGGACGTTCGGTTCGTGCGGAGAGATGAAGCGACGTCTGCTGGGGGAAAAAAGGCCTGACCTCTCGGCTGAGAGCAGCAGGACTTTCACGCCTGATAAGCCATTAAATCTGCAGGAACGTTGAGGCTGATCGTTCCTGCGCTGTTGTTCCTCATGGCTCCGCGGATCGATTTTTGTAACAACAAGCCCGGGCCGTCCCTTTCACGCTCCGTCGGCCATCCATCGCAGCAACACTAACAATTACACAATAATTACCTCCCCTGTTGCTCCTGTAGTGCAGTGTGTGTGTGTGTGTGTGGAAGTGCTGCACGATTAACCCTTAACCTCTGACACCATGTTTCCTCTGCACTGCGATGATGAATTAAAACCATACAGCGTCTGCTGCATCTGTCTTTTACAGCTCTTTAACTATTGTGTTTAATATAAAATCTTTTTTTTTTGCTTGTTTGACTACCTGTCTGTAAGACTTTGTACATGCAAACTTATCTAGCCGAGATAAACTGGATCAATATAATTAAAATTCTTTAAAAAAGACATGACAGATTCCTATTGTTGACCGTCAGAAAAACAATATAAAGTGATTTTTCTGGGCTTAGTTTCTCGTCAGCCGCTGTCACTTCTTCAACAGATGACAGCTGATGTGACACAATAATTAACTGCGCTGTCATTTCTGCAAAACTTGATTTTTCTTCTGGATTAGAAAGTTTTAAAGAGACGATACTGTAAACTCATCCACACAGAGGAGCTGCAGGTGAGCAGGTTTCTTTTTTGCTGTGAACAACATCGTGCAGACAGGCTGTCAGTAGACGAAGCCCCATATTCCCCGTTGGACGTCGAGTTTAATTATTTGTGTCACGTTTGACGTTTTAAGCGCTGACAAGGCAGAAATATAACTTCTCAGCCAACTGATTCAGCCGATCGATGATAGCCGAGGTGTTCGTCCCGTCGCTGAAAACTTGGACAAAATTAATTCCGGTTCAAAAAAAACAAAACAAAAAAAATCAGCTTTTAAACCAGCTTTTCTTGTCTTTGTCATTTCTCATTTGTGCTGCAGTTACTTAAAGGCTAATTAACTCAACATTAAAAGCTCATTACTGTCAACCTATAAATAACCACACACAGCATACAAGCATATAACATTTATACATAAAAAAACTCCTCATTAGGGAAATATATTGATTTTATATTGAAATTACGATATGAGACTTAGATTTTATTGGCAGAAGTGCTGCATTACAGTAAAGTGATGTCAATTTCCGAACTTAAAAGACTGTTGTAGCTGTTCTATTATTTTATTATTTTACACACTTAGTCATTATATCCACATTACTGATGATTAGTTATCAAAAACCTCAAAAAAAACCTTGTGTGAATATTCTGTGAAGGAACCAATAGTCATCTCTACAATACTATCATGATCGATAGAGCTGGAACAAGGATTTGAAGCTGCAAAATGTCTAATATTTTTAAATAGAAAGTTTATAAATAGGATGTCGGTTGCAAGAAAATGTTACATATGACTGATACAATCAAGAATCAGCAACTTCTATCATCAGGTTCTTGTTAAACCTGCTTGCAAACTGTACAAAACAACAATAATTCACTATATCTTTGCAATGTTTGACTGCTGCAGACCTCTGACTCTACTGCAGTTTATAAAAAAAAAAACAGGTGTAAAAACTTTTTATTTAATGAAACAGAAAGAGAAGCGACGTGTGAATGAATTTAGTATTTAAGTAAAAATTTACAACTTGTTTAATGAGTCTTTATATATTTGAATGTCTCAGTTTTCCAGTCAGTAATGTCGTTGTCATGACTTTATCACTAATGTTTTTAACTTTTAGTGTTTTTATCATGTTTCAACTTTATGCACAACACTTGGTTTTGTGTCTCTTTTATGTTTATGGTTTTAACCTGTGGTTGTGTTTCTTACTGTAGTTTTGCAGGTGCAAACGTGCAAAGTGTGTTATGTGTAGGTTGTTTTTATGACTAAAGAAGAATAAAACCAAACACGTGACTGTAAATGTAATAACCTGCTTTGTCCAATCAACAGTCCCAAATCCACACAAGACATTTGAAGACGTCATTTCGACCTGTTTGCTATTTTTCTGACATTTTACAGACGAAAACGATTAACCGAGGATTAGTGATCGATAATGAAAATAACCGTTAATCACCTCTTCCTCTGTCTCCCTATTGTATTCTTTCTAAGCCTGTTATTGTGCGGAGGAGCGGCTGATTGGACAGACAGCACATCACAACGGCGTCTCCTGTACAGGTTGTGTAAGAGGGCCCCGTGTGTCACCGCGACGCCTACGGTCGGGGGCACAGAGTCTCGCGCTGTTTCCTCCTCACGCCTCCGCCTCCGCTCAAGCAGTTACCTGAACATTAGAGAAATATGCCTCTCAACTCATTCACCTGCCCTATATATCATAAACAAACGTTATGTAACGCTGATAAAGCTAATACAGAGCAGGAACTAATAAAGTAGATGCAAAGAGTGAAAGCTATGGGACTACTTCGGCAGAGTTTCAAAGTTCAAGTAGTGAAAGTTGGATTAAATATACAGTTTATTTATAATGTTAATTTATACACAGTTTAGTCTTTTCTCCGTTTTTTTCAATTAAATCTTATTTTAAATGGGGTTTTTTTGTAAATAAAGTAGAATTTAAAGGTTTCTGAAGAAATTTTACATTTATTTTTGATAACATCCCTCACCTGACTGCCCTCCTCAGCAATTTGTTGGGTCTAAAAACACATGACCATATGATTTATTTGTGCTTAGTTTCATAATTCTCCAATTTAGAAGTATTTCTATAAGTGTTGTTCGATGACGCCGGTGAAGGAAATAAGCCGAAACTCTTTTTCAAAAAAGTTGTTGCTGCACTTTTAAACTTTTCAACTTAAAGCTTAAAGACTTCTGTCTCCCCCTCCTGGCGGTGAGAGTAATTACAACAACACTGTCTACATTACGCTGACGTCATACACTCTGCCGTAGCCTACTCAGTCGCTAATGTTACGGCTGTAAAACGGTGGATAAATTGTTTTGAGCGTCATACAACCCCTGTGAAATGACTTGTTTCACTATCAGAATTTGGTCGATTCGGTCTGATAACATTTGGAAAGTCTAGAAGAGCCGCGGGATTCAATTATTTTATCTACATTCAAATTAGCAGAGAGCTAACCGGCTGTTAGCTGCTCGGCTGGAAGTCTCTGGTGTGCTCTCAAAGTCAAAAAACTGCGGCATACTGTGAGATACAGAGACATTTATCTGGTGATGACAGGTTTAATCAGCATTGTGTGAACTCGTTTGGGTTTTAATGTACCAGACGTTCATTTATATGTAAAAGTTCTGCACTGCAGGTTTAAACAATCACATTTCAAATGTGTGTTTGTGCCGTTTAAGCCGCATGTCTTCAAGTAAAGAACAAAAAGAAACTCAACTGTTCGACACAGCGAGTTCGACTTGTAGCCTTCGCTATCTTATTTCTCTCACTGTGAAGAACCTCGCAAAACTGGCACCCAAACTGTGTGTTCCCAGTCGGGGGGGGGGTTCCAGCCCATTCAGCTCAGCGCATCCTATCCCATCAGCGCCGGCAGCAGTCACGGATTACCAGCTGCACTGAAGCTCAAATCCCCTCAGGGAGGGGGGAACAGCATCTAAAGAGCCAACTCTGCGGGACGGTAGAGTGTGTGCTACACACCGAAGAGTCAGCCTGAGTTCACTAAAAAAAAATATCTGCACTGGTGATTCTCATTTTGGTGAAATAAAGAGGAAATTACAAGAAACAAATGTTCACTTGCTGAAGCCGACAGCATCATATTATCTTGGCACCGGTTGCTGTAGACATGCGGTGGTCTTCTAGCTTTGCCTTAATGATCCTCCATGAACCACTCATTCCTCATTGATTGATAGAAAAAGCACTTAAACACACACATGCACACACACACTGACCTGCATCTCCTTGTCTCCATACTTGGAGGGGTGCTTGCTGCCTTGGCTCTTTCTGCGCAGTTTCTTCAGCTCTGCCTGGCACTTCTCCAAACTCTCCCCTTTGCTCTTGTGCTCCATCTGGTACTTCTTCAGTGCAGCCTGAGGAGGGCAGCACACAGTCAGCAGGAGGGGAGGGAGGGGGGGGGGGGGGGGCATGTGTCAGCATCCACAGACGATCCTTTACACCGACATACTGTATAATCATTTCAAACTGTCCTGACAAGTAGCGAGCTTCTGTTTTACTGCCTGACTGATGCAAAAAAAAGGAGGACTGCAGAGCCGAGTGAGAGTGAAACTGTTGGATTATGATGTACTGGTTGTTTCTTCCTCTCCTCTTTGTCTGGTTTTCTTTCTTCTCTATCTGCAGCAGTCTGTTTGGGAAACTAGGTTGGGTTTGTTTATAGCGCACCCAAAGACTACAGTTTGGTAAAGTGTCCCAATTATCTCTTTCTAAAACACAATTGCACTTGTATGGCCTGTGTTTTACTGTTAGCAAGAAGATTAATTCTGCTTTTTGGACACAATCTGCTCCTTCCCTCCTTAAAACGTTGGATCAGACATATATTCTTTTTCTTAAAATTAAAAAGGAGATTAGATTCAGAGCGTCTGCAGTTTACAATATTATTCAAGATTACAACACTTCTATTCACTAAACATACATTTGTATATTTGATTGTCTAGGGTGTTTGTTAGAGGTGTTTGTGAGGTCTTGTTTAGCGTTTTTAGTGTGTTTTTGTTAGGATATGTAATGACAAAAACATATTTGGCCTATTGGAAATTAATAAATAAAGTTAGTGCCCCTCCCCCTCTCCCCCCAAGGTTTGATATTATAATCCCAAAATCAGGTAAAGCGCCCTCAAATCCCTAAATTTGGTACTTTAGGAGGCCACAAATGTGTAACGTGTAACTCCATCAATTTTCTCATTTGTTAAAATCCCCAAAATTTGGTAACACAACCCACATAATGCACTATTTGTTATGTTGTCAAAGTTTGTTATTTTCTATGACCCCAAAAAACTTAATTCATTTTCTATCCTCCTTCATGGTCACAGGAGCTGGAGTCTATCCCAGCATGCACTGGGCAAGAGGCAGGGTATACTGGTGTTGCCAGTCACAGCACCAGCTCTATGTACTGTGTATGTTTTGTGTATAGATGTATTATAGATGTGACAAACAACAGCAGGTTATTATTACGTGGCTCTATTTGCATTTGAACAGTGAGTCTTCCTAACATGCCGGTACACCTCCTCCCCGCCCCCGTCTAGAATGATGAAACTACTGATTGCCATAAATTAATTTGTCTATTTAATTTTAAAATAAATAAATAAAACAAAACTGCTCATTTTCACAGAATGAGTCATAATTCACAAGTCAGAGTGGGAAGAAATTTTATGTAACTTGCTGCAGTGGTTTGGATGAAAGCCGGCAGGGGGAATTAAGAAGAAGAAGAAGAAGAGAGTGTGCATCTTGTTTCTGGCCTGTGATTTTATGAGAACATGGTTTCATATTCCCCCCCATAAACTCGCTCCCCCCGAGAGGCCGAAACTGACATGGAGATGAAAGGTAATTCAATTAATAATTCAAGCTGGATTTGCAGTTTTTCTTTCAAGAAAGACAATTGTATATATTGTAATATTGCAGAGGATTGAAGTCCCATTTCCAGGCTAGCATCTGTCTTTTAGTAAAATTTGAACACCTTGTTATTTTAAGAAATATAAAGGACTGATTATTTTATTCATAATGTGCCTAAGAGGCTTTGACAGCACTTCTGTGACTCATGAGATGTTTAAGTGTTAAATGCTAACAACATAATCATTGTATCTTTGTTAAAGCTGCATTCATTGATTCTTTTTTTGGCCACTAGGGGGCAGAAAAACTCCACAAGAATCTGACAGACACACAGCCTCCTCTGTGTGTGTGTGTGTGTGTGTAGTCTGTCCTCTTTCCAGGTCTCCATGGTGATGGAGGTCACTCTTAGCGGCACTTGGAAGTTGCTAGACGACCTCCAGATCAGATTGTTCATATACTGTATGTTACTCTGTGCTCTATTTCTGTTATTTTGAGGTTTGTCTGTGAACTTTGTCTGTCTGCTGTTTGGTGGTGGGCAGGTGGAGTTCAGTGGGTTTATCAGAGCTTGTTTGCTAAAAAAAAAAACCCCTTCCTGTTGCTGCTGATGAAAGCACTCCGAACAGTAAATCTGCTGCAAAAACACAACTATAAGCTAAGAGAGGCTAAAAAAAAAGCTCAACAGATCTTACTGAAGAGTTGGGTGAAAATTCTTTGGTTTGTCATGGTTAGCCACTCATTTCACATCACACATCGGCTCGTGAAACAGACACTAGCTTAAAAGAAAGAGGAAGTCTCACGTTCAGGTAGCGCGCATCCAGCTCCACCTTCTTCTCCAGCTCTGTCAGCAGCTCGTTGTGGAAAGACTTGAGCTGCAAGACACACACACACACAGGAACACAGAAACCTCAAAAAAACAATGCGACAAACACTAAACAGACCAAACCTCAAGTTGTTACATGACACAGAAAGGAATGTTTAGTGTTGCAGTGCGAGAATGACTTGAAGGGATGTATTTGAGTTGCCATCGGAAACGTCACACCCAAAAAGGAATAGGGAAGGATGTCTGGCACGTAAAACACACGCCAAAGTCAATGTGCTGTCTGTGTGCATGTATGTTTTATACTTTTTTATACATTTAATTTAACTATACTATTTTTAACTGTACTTCTGACAGTCGATTAAACACATTTCAAATGATTAAATAGAGGCAAAACGCATCTATTCTCGCACTAAGTGACCTCTTACCGTCTTTGTTCCCCCCTCTTATCATCCATGCAGGAAGACATAATATTTTCTTTGACTACTATCAGCAGGATATTTGCTGAAAAAGCAAGAACCCCCTAATGATTTTAGATTGCAAGACGGAGAGTTCATCGCCTAGAAATGTAGACAACAGTTTACGAGTCTCACTGAAGAGCTGTGATTTACAAGTTGCAATGTTTTACTTTACAACGCTGCTGCTCTAATTCTCAGTCTCCCCACATAACAGATAACCATCTGCTAAATGTCTAATTTGCAAATTGTACAAAAAACATCATGATTGCCTGAGATTTTTCACATCCATTACCCAAAAGGATGAGAGGACATTCAAATTTAAATATCCGATCCAAATGCTCCTTATTTCCTCTCTTGGTTGACTAAATGTTCCTTGTAAATGTAGCCACAATTGGCCAATTTACGCTTTGAAAGGTTCAAATAAAAAGGTCTTCTGGGTAATTGAACTAAAAAATATTTTCATTCTCTATAATGGCTGTAATTTACATATCAGAAGACCAGTAAACACTGCTGTCAGAAAGTACACTAGAAGCTACTCAAGTACACTGATGAGAGAGTGTCATTACTTCCTGCCTTGCTGAGTATTAAATATTAAATTTACAATCTGTTTGGCTCCGAATTCGTGGCTTAAGAAGTGCTGATTTTAGCATCACCACCGCCGCCGTCACTACCACATGCTCACCATCTCTTCAAGCTGGATCTGGATCTGTCTGTGCACTTCAGCCATCTGAAAAAGCACCTCCCCTGCAGGGAAGAAGACAAAGAAAAGAAAGACAATAAACAAAAAGGGGAAGGGGAGGGGTGGAGAGAGAGAGAGAGAGAGAGAGAAAAAAACAGATAGATATTTAATCTTTCCAATGTCTGTGAGAGCTACATACATCGTGCAAAAAAAAGAAAGACCATGCAGCCACACAGAACAGATGAGAGACAGGTGTGTGGTGTCGAGGGAGGAGGAGAAGGAGGTAATGGACAAGATGAAACATCTGTCATGATACCGACGAAGCAGACGAAACTCAAAAAAAAACATTACAGGAATATGCAGCACAGACAGAATGGATGAAAAATAAATAAAAAGAGTTAATCAAGAAATCTACTGAATGTTTTAAATTCAATCAGACTACTGTTTTACCAAGAGCTTACATCACTACTGCTATTAAAAACACAAGAACAGCATAATAAAAAAAAAAGTATTTCTTCTTTGCATTAACACAAATGTTGTACTACAACATAACAGGAGAAAAAAAGAAAAAAAAACACCAAAAAGCAGAACCCAGAAAGAAGTCAAAAGCAAAAACAAAAAGAAAGGAAAAGAAAAAAAATAAATAAATAAAAAATTTTAAAAAAGTAAAAGGATGATTCATGCAGCCAAGGAGAGGTGCGTGTCATTTTAAGATACCTACATGCTGCCTCTTCTGAATATGCAATGCATTGTAAAAAAAGGAACAAAAAGATCTGGTTTGAGCAAAGAACAGAAGGATAGAGACCTCGATAGACAGTGACAGATCAAACTACCCCAGAAAAATGAGACACACGACAGGTTTTCACATAGAAAAACACTCAGACAGGCAGTTAGTCAGAGCCTCTACTTATTTACATACCATCTATATACTGTGTGTATCAATGAGTGCCTTAACACATACTGGATTCTTTAGGTTCTTGCTTATATTTTAGTAAGTAAACATCCAATTATTATGTTACAGTCCAACTGAAATCACATTTAATCATCTCTCATCTCTAAATGTATTGGTAATAGTTTTGTATTACTAGAATGAAGACAAAAGGTCTTTGAGGAAATATCAGAAATGCTGATATTTGGGGGGATGTGTCGGTGTCTGTGCTAGATTGACAGTAGCTGGAGGGGCGTGTCGTGTCTGTGTTTGATTGACAGCAGCTGGAGGGGCATGTCGGTGTCTGTGCTTGATTGACAGCAGCTGGAGGGGCGTGTCGGTGTCTGTGCTTGATTGACAGAAGCTGGAGGGGCGTGTCTGTGTTTGATTGACAGACGCTGGACGGGCGTGTCCGTGTCCGTGTTTGATTGACAGAAGCTGGACAGGCATGTCTGTGTCCATGCTTGATTGACAGCATGTCTGTGTCTGTGTTTGATTGACAGCAGCTGGAGGGGTGTGTCAGTGTCTGTGCTTGATTGACAGCAGCTGGAGGGGCATGTCTGTGTCCTCCGTGTTTGATTGACAGCAGCTGGAGGGGCATGTTGGTGTCTGTGCTTGATTGACAGCAGCTGGAGGGGTGTGTCAGTGTCTGTGCTTGATTGACAGCAGCTGGAGGGGCATGTTGGTGTCTGTGTTTGATTGACAGCAGCTGGAGGGGTGTGTCAGTGTCTGTGCTTGATTGACAGCAGCTGGAGGGGCATGTCTGTGTCCTCCGTGTTTGATTGACAGCAGCTGGAGGGGCATGTTGGTGTCTGTGTTTGATTGACAGCAGCTGGAGGGGTGTGTCAGTGTCTGTGCTTGATTGACAGCAGCTGGAGGGGCATGTCTGTGTCCTCCGTGTTTGATTGACAGCAGCTGGAGGGGCATGTCTGTGTCTGTGTTTGATTGACAGCAGCTGGAGGGGTGTGTCGGTGTCTGTGCTTGATTGACAGCAGCTGGAAGGGCGTGTCGGTGTCTGTGCTTGATTGACAGCAGCTGGAGGGGCGTGTCGGTGTCTGTGCTTGATTGACAGAAGCTGGAGGGGCGTGTCTGTGTTTGATTGACAGCAGCTGGACGGGCGTGTTGGTGTCTGTGTTTGATTGACAGCAACTAGCCATATGAACGGAGACAAAATAAACTTCTTTGGCTACAAGTCATGGACGGCAAGAGCAACGACCAAACCGGCATCTAATGGGTCTGAAGTGACATTTGTAGGTATGTTTACATGCTGTTTAATCTGCTAACTGACGTTAGCGGTGCACTTTTCCCCTGTGAATGTTTGTTTGGTGACTCGTTCAACATGCTAAACGGCAGGAAAAGATGTTTGTTATGTCTAAGTTAAATAAGAAGGAAACTTTAGCAGGAAAGCTAATGTGGATTGTTGTTCAGAGTCTGTGGCTCTTGTGTTGTGTAGCAGGATGCGATCAGGCTCAGTGTGACCATCTGCTCTGCCTATGATAGAAGGACACGTTATCACTTTGACTTGATGTGTAGAAATAAGGACTGCAGCTGTGTATGCAGATGGTGGAACAGTATTTTTCTCACTTTTGGTTTCTGACAATTTTTTCCTCAAAGGGGAACACAGGATACGTGTTTTACAGATGAGATATGTTTGCTGCAGTAGACAAAAAAAGGCAATTTAATTTCAGTTGGACTTTAAAAATTGGATGATATTACTTTTTTTTAAATTATAAACACAACCTAAACAAACATTTTTGACAATGATGCCTGATATTTTGTTATTAAAAAGCAGTAACGAAGAGTAGGGCCCGACCGATACCTTGATATGTCAGTGGATAAGTCACAAGACACTGCAGTACAGAAATGCAAAAGACATGTTTGTAGTAACTTTAAAATGTCCTGGTCGGCACATATCTTCATCACAATTCTCTAAATCAGACTTTAAGGGAGCAGGAATGTGTTAATACTAAACAAATATCAGTCAGCATAGCTTTATAAAATCTCAAATATCGGTATCGACCTCAAAAATCCAGTTAAGCCTGAGTGTGTGACTTGTTCAGTGATGAACACTTAACCATTAAATATGATTAACAGTTAATTTAAGTAATAAAATAATAGTAATAAAGCTTTACTGGAAATCAATATATTATCATAAAACAACTATACAACAAACGCTAAAACTATACAACACTTAATTTGAGGAAATAAGGGTTAACATACATAAAAACACATCTTATAAAACATACTGTATATATATTGCTATTTCTTTTTGTATATCTACCAACATACTGTATATGGCAACACTGAACCAGTATATCCACGGTGAGATAATATCAAGAATAAATCTATAACTTGGCAAATAAGCTTTGGTACATTCACTGAAAGTACCAACAGTAGCATATCCTACAGCTGCATCGCCACAAGAAGCACTGAGAGCTAATTTATTCTAAATGAACCCACTAATATGCATTAATGGCACTCATCGGCCTCCTGCATAATGTATGCTGACATCAGATAATGTACAGAATGTTGTTGCAGCGCCGACATGAGCGAGGCGTGTGGGTGGGCATCGATGGACCTGTGGATGCCGGACAGTGGGCGGGGTGGGGGGGGGCGGGGGGGGTACACTGTGAGAGTGGGCTGTCAGAAGGGGATTAATGGGCTTAATGGAAGTGCTGCGGTCATGCTGACAAGACTCAGTCGGAGAAGATGGGATTTAGGAAAGGTCGGAGCAGGAGGTGGGGGGGCACAGGTGGCATGTAGATTTACTCAAGTATAAGATTTAGCTTAAGTGCAATTTTTATTTTTCCTCCAATACATTCATCTAATGGCTAAATGTACTTAGTAGCATGACATTTTACATTAAATATTAGGGGAAAAAACTTTTAAAATGTGCTCGTTTTCTGAGATTTTCATGGTAAACTCAACATCTTTGTGTCTCTGATTGAACAAAATAAGTCATCTGAATATGTTAACTTCATTAGCATGTTTCATAATTTTTGGACATTTTATACACTGAACAATGAAGCGATTATTAAAGAAAATAATTGTCAGACCTACTGATAATGAAAACAATAATCGGTTGCAGGCATGAAATACTTTTATGGATTAATACTACTTTTCCCCTTAGTTTTCTGTGTGTGCAATGTGGTAAAATACAACTTTACAACAAACAAGCTCAATATAAACTAAAATAATTAGTCTTAAAAGTAGATTTTTGGACACAGAGTCCCTCTTCAAGACCAGAGACACACCAGATGGAGGACCCAAATTATATGGAGTAAACCTGGACTTTTGGGGCCCAGTTGGTAATAAAGCCTTGTCACTAAGTACTTCTTCCACCACTGGTGTGTGAGATCATCCTGACTGATATATATCGAGATAAACCGCGTAGAACACAGAGAAACATGCAGCAGTTTTATCCGGAGTCACAATAACAAAAATGCTCTCGTCTTGACAGCTACGCCTCCTCTCCACCCATTCGCTAACGAACATGCAGCGACGGCTATAACACCGTGTAAGTGTTTGGCTGTGGTGGGACGAGGCATTAGGAGCAGTGAGGCAGATAAATGCACAGGCGTGTACTTTCAAACTCTCCTTTGATTCCTGGAGGGCGCCCAACGCATACACGCCACCCGATCTATTAACAAACAGCCACCGGCCATCGACAGGCTACTGAACACACACACACACACACACAAACAAACAGGTGTTGATCTTGTTTTTTCATATCCCAGAGGAGTGTCAGAAAACAGCATTTTATAAAAAAAACATTCTTAATAGAGAGTGGAATTAATAGGGTATTATTTTTTACAGATAATAAGAGCGTATCTTGGTATTGTTCCACAGAATATAACATCATTGGACTGTGTTTTCTGTGTATTTTCATTTTTGTCCCTTTTAATATCTCTAAATATGTGTCATTTCTTACTATATCTTAGCAGACTGTGTCCAAATACAATAAAACTTTGTATTTCTGAATGTTGTTAAATGCAAAAACTAATCAAACTGATACAGAAAACACATAAAAACAATTTAAAGCAAGCAAAACTATTTCCACATAGTTATTATTATCATTATATTATTATTGCTTCCTATAATGTTTATGCCCTGGGTGTTGCCTCTCAGGCTACATGCTGGTTTCTTTAACTCTTGGTTACTGGTGTGTGTGAGTGGAAAGTCTGCAGATGCTGGTCAGGGCAGCAAGTATAGGGCTGCCAACTAATGATTATTTTCATTATCACTTAATCTATTAGTTATTTTCTAGACCAATCAATGAGTAGTTTGGTCTATTGAATGTCAGAAGATCCCAGAGTCCAAGATGATGCCTTCAAATGTCTTGTTTTTGTTTGGCCAAACAGTCCAAAACTCAAAGATATTCAGTTTCTTATCATAAAAAACCAGAAAACCAGAAAGTATATTACATCTAAGAAGCTGGAACCACATTCATTTTTGCCTTTCCTGCTTGAAATATTGCTTAAACAATTATAATTGCTGATTAATTTTCTGTCCATCGAAGTACAAAGACGTTGCAACTGCAGAGAACTCAGAAAAGGGTCGGGGCACTTTTTTTGTAGAAATGCAAATATAAAATTAACAACCATTGAAACTAACTGTCATTAGCCTATTAATGTAGATATTTACTGAAATCCAATTAAAATGTGTTATCTGCAAAACTGGATACAAAAATATAAATGTAGGAATTGCATTCATACAGGTTTTTTTTATGAGGTTTAATAACCTCAACTTCATTGAAACCTACTTCTGAAACCAAACGTAAGCCCATGGTTCAAACAAACCCACACACACACACAATAATAACCTTTATGGATTCAAGTGCCCCTGCAGATCAGTTACTGTACAAAGACAAAGAGAGACAGAGGGACGTCAACTCTCATCCTCGCTCCATCTTCACTTCACTCTCTCGCTCTGCCAATATGAAGCCGTTGAGCTGGTGATGAAATATAGCCGTAGGATTAACTACACTTCACGCTATGCTCGCTTCTATAAAACAGAGCCTCTGTCATTTATTTCTGGCTTTTACAACAGATGTGCATCATCTATAGACTAATTAAGGTTCTTCTTCATTGATCCCCGCTGGGGGAACGGTCTTCTCGCTTGTTCTCCTTCTCCGGCAGGTCAGAGTTCAGCACTCATAGCTTCAGAGTCTCTCCACTTCACACTCGAGTGGAGCAGATGGTCGATAAGAGGTCACCCCGCTGCCAGCTGCTGCAGCCAATAAAAATGTGCCGTTTTCAATGTTTGCCTGTTTTTTTTTTTTTTAGTTTAATTCTGGTTGACTGCAGCTTGAGTTTATTTTCATCTCTTTTAAATCACTCGTCAAAGTGACTGCCGAGATCTGGGAACATTGTGACATCACTACAACAGGAGACAGGTGGGAAAACAGAGTGAATGCACCTGAAGCACAGGCACTGGTTCAAGCATCCGCAGGGAAATCATACTGTAAGGTTACTTTCTCTTTTAAACTCTCTTGGGTGTCTTGACGGTTCCCTTTAGGGTTTGACCGCCCAGTAGTTTCATAAAGTGACATAAAAAGGTGCGTAATTCTGCATCATCTTCCCTGCTGTCTGGGGCGGCTGCAACTAGTACAATACATCCCGTCCATTAACAACAAGGATCTTTTCAAAAACAAAAGCGTTTTTAATCAGGGGGGACCCAAAAATCATGTCATTATAAACCTTTAATTAGTACCTTTCTTCAAAGTACTCTCCTTGAGATGCGATACACTTGTCCCAGCGCTTCTCCCATCCCTGGAAACATTTCCTGTGGTCATCTTTTATCAGTGTGGCCAGAGCCTCCTGCTTCCTGCATTTCTTCCCACGGTGGCGAATCTTCTCCCTTTCAGTCCTACTTTTAGTTTGACCAAGCTGTAGGCATACGCTACCTATAACTACACCCTACTCCTGCCTGTGCGATCAAGAACTTCCGGAAATTGTTGGGTTTTTAAGTGGCATCAAGACATCAAGGACCGCCACAGAACACCCCCACCTCCGCTAATGGTCTGAACTGTTGGCAATAATCAGTCACTGCACAGAAAAACTACATTCAAGTCCAGTTGGTCAAAGTTGAACCAGAAAATCAGCCTGTAAACTGAGATTTGATTAGGATAAGTTTGGCTAACGTCAAGGCCTGACTGCTTAGCGATGTCGCCATATCCGTAGATCTCAGCGATTAACCTGATTAAAGTGTTATTATTAGCAAACTATGAAAATAAGATCAAACTTGTAATGAAGCCAAAGTTTCCTTTAAAGTCCTAACTACTGAAAGAGAAACTTCCAACAGGTCTCGCAGTGCACATCTATCAGTTTGTCCTAAGCCGATGAATTTGTCCTGCAGGCGTTCATCAACCAGAAGATCCCCAACTTCCTGGATGTTCTTGTTTCATTGCACTCGTTAATCTAAAAAAACCTCCCACCACCTCTCACTTGTATTGTGAAATATTGGACTTCCACCCACCACCACCACAACTAAGCCGCTTACTGATAATCAGAGCAGATCACAACATCTGAGGCTTAGAAGGGAGTAAAAGCACATTGTTGTCCGCACCCACAGAGTGCACAGGTCCGGATCAATTAAATAACACACAAATGCTGCATTTGTCTACTAAAAAGGTTCTCACAAACTGATAGTACAGCTTCCGTACAACTGTCCACTAGTCACAAAATCTTTTTTTTTTCCCTCTTAATCTGACTTTCATTAGGATTTTTGGCTTTGCATGCCAGTGTGGAAACTAAAGACAGGGTTTTAACTGAGTGTAGGGCCATTTCATCTACCAACCTAGGAAAAATAGCCCAATTAAGCAAATAAAAAGGCATTTTGTTGGTTTAATACTTACAAGATCCATCATTAAGTCTGTGATTCAGAGGTTTACGGCACACGTGGGGAGAAATTAGAATAACAACAGCTTCCAAAATACAGCTCACAGGATTAAATTTGAGAAATAAGGACTTGTCTATCAACCCTGATAAGTCAAACTGGGGTAAAGTTCATTCAGAAAAAAAAAAATTGGTCTCAACCATCAAATAACAAGCGGTCAGTATGTGTGTGTATGTGTTGAGCACTTCTGCTTGCAGCACCAGAGGAGGCCCATTACTCAGTGTGGCTAACCCAAGGGCAGCACTCACATCTGAGTTTATTACCCCGGCTACTCTCCATGTGACTCCTGAGCTCAACAGAGGGTGAGAGAAAGAGAGAGAGAGAGAGAGAGAGAGAGAGCAGTTAATGGCCATACGGTGGAAGGTGTTTTATGTAGTGTGTGTCTCTGCAGGGACTGTATTATAGGAGCCTGAAAGCAAACACAAGCAGCTCTAATCCCCAGAAAGCTGCAGTGGCGGGAGTACAACGTGCTGCGGGGAGATTTGTCCTCCTCAGAGCCGAATGATTGACACCGTTATTGTTGTGCTCCTCTGGGTCTTTAATTTCTTTTAACTGCGGCTGCATGCGCGTGCACGTAAAAACACACCCGAGGACACGAATTGTAAAAAAGCAGACACAATAGCCTTAATAGTATTTATATTTTTAGCATCTATTTGACAACAGAATGACTTGACAAGTTTTTGTTGCAGTTACAAGAACAATTTATCTACATTTTTGTGTATTTGCGGTCCAACATGATAATATAAAACCCCTCACTGTGCTGGCGGTAATATAGAGGCTAAAATGTCCTTTCTGTCACCGTGTTCCTCGTTATAAATTGAAATAACGGCACAAATCCTTACAACTTGATGACACAATCACACATAATCATGTCATAAATGTGTTTTTGAGAAGAAAAATGAATCCTTTCAAAAAAAGGAATCAGGCCACAGAAGATCAATATGAATGACCGGCTATACATAATCATTCCAGGGTGGCTGATGAGGTGCAAAATGGAGACTGATTATGTGAGAAAGCAGATGCAAGCTGGAAGCGACGGATGGAGGCATGGAGGGAAAAGACAGAGATAAAAACCGGATAGCTTTTTGTGTTTTGACAAAACCCACATGGACCCCAGCTGGTCAATAATAACTCTGGCATCTAAACTCCTCATTTCTGGCCTCGAATTGGGTCCAACGTTGGGAAATCAGCAAGAATTTTTTTAAACTGAACATGGTCTAAAATCAGGCTGTAATAAGGATTTTAGAGGCTTACAAACATCACTTCACCTACTAAAAAGAGGCAATGAATTCACTGACAGCTTCACGCTACAGCGTGGTGTCAATAAGCTAACGAGCTGACAAGTGTTACTATGTTTTAATCTTATAAACATTCAGAAACTGAGAATCCAAAATGGATGAACAGTTAAAAGATATTTTTTCTTCTTGTCAACAAATCTCATGTGTAGAGCCAAACCAACGATGAATTTATCTACTTGCAAGTATTGTATGTGTGTATCCAAAGCCTGATATATTCTTTGATGAGTTTATTTAGACCAAAGACTAATAACTATAATAATAAATGATCATTTTCAGTCTCCGGAGAGTAGTTCTGTGTAAGGCAGACATCACTGAGCATGTGCGGGAACGTGGTTCTATGTTGTGCTACATATCACAACCTCTTGACTTTATGCTACATTGTGCATCGTACATAACTTGAGTATAAGTATGGCCTTACACAGAACTACTCTCTGGAGACTGAAAATGATCATTTATTATTATAGTGAAAATGTGATTAATGTGAGTAATTATTAGTCTTTGGAGCCATTTCTAAAAAAACTAATGCGACCAAACTCTTCATAACGAAGGAACATGTCACCCAGTGCAGCAGGGTGGCTCATTGACGTGTTTTTAATGGTTTTCAGACAAAAACGGAGGAATAAGATATATCAGGCTTTAGATACATAATATCTAAAGTACTTTTTTTTTTTAGGTTTTTATGCCTGTTTTTCCATTTGGGATTCCCAGTTTCTAAATGTTTATAACATGCCAAACTGAACATGGTAACACTTGTCAGCTCCTTGTTAGATTTTTCTCGCTGCTGTCTCATGAATATCATACAAAATATTTGTGTGTGTGACCTGGATTGTTTGGCAGCCAGTTCATTCTGCAGTGCCTCTGGTTAGAGCCTGTTTCACATTATTATCAGCATCATTAAGTCACCATTTGGCTGGATCCCCACATCAAGGACAATGCGACAGCTCAAGGACATTTTATAGTACCTAACAGGTTATTAAAGCCACATTAACACGCTGTTACATCAATTTGTAAAATCAAACACTATACAAACCCTCCATGATATCTTTTCGTGACCTTACTAACACAAAAAGACATGAGGCTCACTGTTGACAAGACAGCTTGTTTGAGAGCGCTGATGAATGTGACACTCAAGATAGAAACATGAAATAGAGGCAGAGGAAAAGCTGTAGACAGGTGGTGTGGGGTGAAGTGATGGATGGCAGGTGGGGGCGATCAAAGTGCTCGGGACTGTGGTGCTCTGTTGGCAGCAAGGTTTTGATTTGACCGGAGACTGTCTGAAGGCTGCTAACGAGCCGGGAACATTGCTCTCTGGCTTGCATGCCTCTCCCTCCTTTGTCTCTTTCTTCATTATGCGTCTCTCTTTTCTTCCTACGTCTCTCTCTGTGTCGTCCCTCACCTCTCAGATTGAGTCGAGGACAAGGACTTTCTAAAAGGGCAGAAACAGCGAGGGAAAGCTAAATTTGTACAGTGAAGCTGCTCTGATGACGCGCAGACAGACGGATAGCTCCGTCTCCCATCTGTGACTGGTCACTTGGGTTTTGGCAATTAAATAGTAAGTTGACCCTGGACAGAAATTAAAATGGTTAATAATTAAAAAAGGGTTGGGAAAAAAAGACCAAAAATAAAAAGTAAAAGAAAGAAAACTCCACCAAACTATGTCCATTCATTCCATAAGTTTATTGACCTGTTTAATCCTTCAGCTGGGGCCGACCCCTTAATGCATTGGGTAAACGGTTTACTACACACAGTATACAGTAATCAAAATGCCTGTTTTTATTAGTTGGTAGCTAGTTTAAGCATGATATGTCTGTGCCCTAACAGGACTCTTGCATGCTTCAGTTCTGCCCTAATTTGCCCCATCTGCCCCTGTCAGTGGCCCAACACCCCTCTGTTTGGTGAAACTACCCCTCTGATGGGTTCAAGTGCCCCTCTAGCTTACTCAAGTGCTATGATTGGCCCACGTGCCCTTCTTGGTGAGTAACCCCTTTGGACCAACTATCCATCTAACCCTTACCCGTGTACCCTTCTCTGGTTGGCCCACTTGTCTCTCTGGTCAGACCAACTGCCCCTCTAGTCGGCCCAAGTGCCCCTATGATTGGCCCATGTGCCACACTGGCTGGCCGAAGAACACCTACGGGTGGACCAACTGCCCCTCAAGGTGGCCCTAATGAGCCAATTGGACCATCTGCCCCTCTATATTACCCAGATACCCTTCAGGGTGGCCTATGTGCACCATTAGCACTTGGGCCCCTGCTGTTGGCCCGACTGCCCTTCTAATTTACTCAAGTGCCCTTATGATTGGCCCAGCATGAGCCATTCTGGCTGGCCAAAGTACACCAAACAGGTGGCCCAATCGCACCTCTAGGTGGCCCTAGTAACCCCCCTTGCTTGGATTAACTGCCCCTCTAAATTACAGGTACCTCTCTGATTGTCCCACATGCCCCATTTGTACTTGAGGCCCTTCCAGTTTGTTCAACTGCCCCTTTAGTTTACTAAAGTGCCCATACGATTGGCCCAAGCACACCTACAGTACAGGTGGCCCAACTGCCCCTCTAGAAACCAGCTTGCTTGGACCAGGTGCCCCTCAAGTTGCCCCAACTGCCCATCTGATTGGCTTAAAAGCTCCTCTGGTTACGTTATTAGCCACTCTACTGCCACCTTCAGGCAAAAACGAACTTAAACACTTCAAAGACAAAAGGTGCAGCTTTTTTCCACAGAGTTTGAGCACATCCCTGCACAGAAAGATAAACACTCACTTGACTAATTTAAAAGTTTTCCATCCATCCGACTGCCTTGAGATGAAACCTGCACATGCAGATGAATAAAACGTCAATCATCCTGTACTGTGACAACGCTTCTCAGCGTTGTATAACTCAATTAAGCCAATTAAACTTCGGTAATATTCAGAAAGTAGTTCCGACTTTGTTCAGACTTGTCATCAACTGATGATTAAAAACGCCACATTCACCCTGACTTTTTAAGGTCGGACACCAGCAGAAACCGTCCCCTGGTGGATAATGTGCGTAGGAGTAGAAGTTTTTACACTGCAAGATGGTGAGATGATAAGGCCGGGGGAAAAGAATAATAAAAAAAAAAAAAGAAACACTTTGAAAGAGTGCTCTCGCTGCAATTTCCCTCCACACAGAGTGAATGCCGGCTGAATTCAAATTGGGGTTGAAGCTCAGGGGAAATTCAGCCTGTGCTGCCTAAGAAAAACGAGGGTCACCAGAAGGTCACCCGTTTTTCCTCAAAGTGAGTAGTGTGAGATTTCAAGCGAGTTGAAATCACAGTTGGAGGGAAAACAAGAGCCAATATTGTGGAAGAATTTCCCTGAGAGATGCTCGGTGACTCAGCAATAACAACCTCATAGTGTCACAGAGGATGTCGCTTCCCCGTCCTTGTTTATGAGTCTTTATTATTGCTTTCATCTCCTGTTCTCTTTACCTCTGCTTCCAGGAGCAACTGCTCTAATTTCTCCTGCTGCCATCCAGCTGCCGCGACGACAGCGCGGTGATTTAAGTCACCTCTCTCCGAGACAAAGGATTATTATTTGAGAGCCAAATGAGCAGAAAATTATACAGTAAAATCCACTGATGAATACTGAACCGCAGGAAGGAAATTTTGTCTATTTGACCCATCAGAATTACATTCTCCCCTGCTGGTGTCTAATATCTGCATCTGAGCCTTGTTCTCATCGGTGAAAGCCTGCTATCCTTTCACAGTATGTCTGATGAAGTGGAGGAAAATGCCTCGAAGGCCTGAACACTCTTCTAAATCTTGTTCCTATGAATTAATTATCCAAAGGCTAATTGTTTCCTGGACCTCAAATTTGGCCATCTGAATTAACCTTAAATTGTTTTAATGAGATGGATGTTACGCTAAAGTGTGTTCAGCCCTCGGCAATGGGAATAGACGAGAGGATGATGAGTTAGTAGAGGGCAGGCATGGAGGGAAAATTTAATTAAAGCTAAAAAATTGAGTATAAAATATGTGGACATGCTGTTAATTCACTTATGGTTACGCCTGGCAGGATGGAAGGAGCTCTGGTGAAAGTTGGTCAGGACTCATCAGATGTCATAATTTGTTTGTTTCAATTTCAATAAAATATCTGGTAATTTATGGGTAACTATTTTAACAATCGATTGATCAAACATTCAACATTCAACATTGATCAACATTTACAGGTTTTAGACTGTCGGTCGGACAAAACAAGACATGTGAAGACCTTCTTCACCTTGGAGTCTGGGAAACTGGGATATTTAGACCAAACGATAAATCAAGAGTTGCAGCCCTATTATTTTAATTTCTTTAAAAAAAAAAAAAAAGATCAAGACTGACAAAACAATCCAGATTAAAAGGTTTTACTCGCAGTACTTGGATGAATTTTGGCGCCACCAATTTTTAAAATGGACTATTTACTGATCTGTGTCATCTTGCAGCTACAGACAGACAGTTACATTATGGGCATGAAGACATAAAATCAAGGTGAAAGTTAATTTAAATGGACCCCTTTCATAAAAAAAAAAAAAAAAAAATCCTGATATTTTTCTGTGAAAATCTGTAATAAACAAATAACAACGAGCCTTAGGAATGAAGAGGAAGTAGAGGACGTTGGATAACTCGATAATGGTAAAAAAAAATGAACAAAAGAGTGGACGAGGTCATCACAGGGAAGGTTCAGGATGAGATTTTTGTCTCCAAGGTGCCACTTTAAGTGGTTCTAGTTTGTCTTATATGGGTATTTTATTTATGACAATTTTGTTGTCATTGTAAGTTGGTATTGTCTACCTTTTCTGAGTCAGTTACTCATTGTTTTATTGATCAATGTGATTCTAAACTGCTGTTTGTATCATTGTTGCTGTTGTTGTTGGGATCCCAGGAAGACTAGACTCACCTAATGAGTCCTCCCAGTGAGGCTTTCCTGGCTAGATAAAGGTTTAATTACATTTTTAAAATCTTCTTCCTTATATGAATATTGTTCCATATTGTTAAACCACATACTGCATGCCTGACTGTGACACTGTTCAGACTTTTTATTTCCATTTTAAATGATAGGAATGAGAAGCTACTGCTGTAACGTCCAAGGACAGAGCATGTATGGAGAGATACAGGTTTGCATCTAGGATACTGAAATTCAGCCATTCACAGATTATATAAAGACAGTCTGCCTGTTCTTCCTTTCAGGTTTGAATGCCAGAGCACAGAACAGAGTGAGTACCACCTCTGCCCGAATTTGCATCTGAATGACTTGAACCTTATATGGTCAGAGAGGGGAACCGGAACTGCAGGAGCTTCCTCCCCCCCCTCCCTCCCCCCTCTCACAACTATGTCCATATTTAGTATACGGAAGAAAGATGATGTCGTGTTCAGCCGTCCTGACATCACCGACGAGCCATTTTTGGTGCGCGCATCGAGCATCGTACTCAGTCTCTCCTCCTCCTCCTCCTCCTCCTCCTTCTCCTTCATTCGGAGCGGCTCCAGTCGAGGCGTTTTCGTTTCATCTATTTTTAGAAATGTGTGCAGAGAGTTGGCGTGTTCTCCCAGGGGCTGCCTGAGCACCCACATCAATGCAGGGGCGTTCGCAGACACAGAGAGAGGAGCAGTAGTGAAAGAGGAGTAGGATGAGTGGGATGACACTCTCTCTACTCTCTCTGCAGTCGTAGAGCATCTCGTTTCTTTCTCTCTCCGCACGGGGAGTCATGCGGCATCGTGTAAATTAAGAATAACTGAATGAAACACGGCGAGGCATCGTTTTCCTCCTGTGCTGTGTGGTATCAGCTGTGCAAAATGATAAACAACACCGCTCTCTCTCCATGAACAAGTGTCCCCATGAGGAGATGTGAGTCAGTTTATTTTGGGCCTCAGAAGTGGATAATAATCGTGTGATAGTTTTTTTTTCTTTGCATGTACTAATTACTCAGTATGAGCACTCGCCTGCTCCGGCATGTGAGGGTGTGTGTATGTACAGTAAACGTGTAACTATGTGTGTGTGTGTTTGTGTGAAGGCAGCTTAAATCTATCATTAAACTGCTGCCCTGCTTCTGCTGCAGTTTCTAAAGTTACACAGCAAACAGCCAAACTTCTAATGAAAGTAACAAGCTATAATCACAAACACCGGAAGCCTGCATGTAATGACTTCTTCTTCTTCTGCAGTTTGATTCATTCAGATAACTGCATTACTGATACCTGGAGTTAAGAACCAGCTCTGAACTGAATGAAATGGGTATTTTGATTTTGCTTATTTGATATCTGAGATTTTAAGGGCGAAGTTTGAAACTACCGAGCTTCCATCAATGCATCGCCACGTGTTAACCAACATGTATAGCCTGGTCTTGACTAGGGCTGCAACTAATTGTTGTTTCCATTATCAATTAAGCTAACCGATTAACCGAGAAAATTGTTTTTTGTCTATAAAATGTGTCAGAAAATAATGATTAATGTTGTTATAACGTCCAACAGTCCAAGTCTACGTCTTTAAATGCTTGTTTTTTCTGACCAACCGCCCCAAAACCAAAAGATATTCAGCTCAGCGTGACAATAAAAAACATAAAATCCTCTCATTTGAGAAGCCGGTGTTTGTCATTATTACTTTAATAGACTAATTGTTGTAGCTTAAGTCTTTACAATATGATAGAGCTGATAACTGTGCCACCGCCGACATTTTGACTTATCAAAAAAGCAGGAAAAAGCAACAGGTGTAAATAACTTTAACAATGGCTCCGTTCCATTAATTATCCCATGTCAGTGCGCCAGCAGACACATTACCAGAGACCTGCAACTGACTCATCTAATGCAGCCATCACTAAATTCAACAGGTGCTTTTCCTGTGTTGACAAACAAGTCAAAATATTAAAAAAAAAAAAAAAAAAAAAAGGATATAATGAAATAATGCCCCAGAATTATTTACAGGGATAATTTTTAACAACAGCACAAAACAAAAGAGATAAATAATATTTATATGTCTTCATTAGATCCATCTCAGATCCTCAAGCCTCTATATGCTGACCATGATCTTTATATTATAGTCTTCACCAGGACGAATCACAAAACACCTCATCATAACAAATGATGACATTAACCTGGGTTTGACCGCCATGTTTGTTTTGTTTTCAAATAATATGACAAGACTCTGGACCAGGATTCAATTCAGTTAATAAAATCTAAAATAACACCAGTCTGTGGATCCTCAGGCTCCGGAAGCGACAGCAGGTTGCTGTACCTGTTTGTCCGCTTCACTCAGAAACAGATACCTCTCATACCTGCACAGCTACGTTCACTATGTTCAATTATGCTGCAGGAAAAACTGCACATAGTTTCAATTTACTGACTCACTCACACAGAACAGCAGAGAAATCCTTCAGTCCAAACTTTATAGAACAAAATTCATCTAAAAACTTCAAATACAACTCATGATTCCACCTCAATGTTCGGTATATAAAGGTCTTATGCTGACTTATTTATCAAGTAATCTATAATATCTTTAAAACCTGCATTAATAGATTTTTTTGGCCACTTGGAGGCAGCAAAAAAAATCTACCACCTGGTGAATGTGAGTCCAACATTCACTCTCTTTTAGCTCTGTTTTTACTCTCCATCAACTCCTGAGGGAAATATCTGGCTAGTCTACAGCTAACTGTGTCTGTTTGGTGTTGAGCAGGTAGTGTACAGCGGCTTTTAACAGCTTTTTCTCTGAAAACAGCTGTCTGCTGCGGCCCAAAACAACACTATGAGAACGCTGAGAGTGAACCAAAGCAGTAAAGTTGCAGCCGGACAGATAAACAACGAGCTGAAACTCACTATAAAGCTCCGTAAAGCCGAGAGGAGCTGCAGAGTCGCTGATAATTCTCTGTACAAGCCATGATCAACACATCACACAGCGACGATATCATCCATTCAGTCTGGATATTAGCAGTGATGCTAATGTGTAAGATCATTTATCAACAGTCCAGTGATTCCCCTCATTTTCTCAAACCCAACTCTCCGTCTTCTCCCCGTTTCACCCCGTCACGTGCAGCTCCACATCCTCCGCTCATGTGCTAATGCCATTAGCTACCGTTCATCTTAATGCTCTGATTAATTGCATTGTTTCAGCGACAGGCAGAGACTTTCTGCCAGAATTCACTGTGTGAGTTTAAAGTCCAGGGCCTGTTAATTCAGCTTTGTATCCCCCCACCACCCAGCCCCAACCCCCCCTCAACAAAACCCAATTATATGAACAATTACAAGTTGGCCGATTTTACAAATCTGCCTGCAGTCTTCATCAATTATGAAGTGTGAGGTAAAACCCTGGGCGAGTGATTATCCCTGACAAACACACACACACACACACACACACACACCCTCCCTTATCTGTGGCCTTAGCACTGGTCACAGCCACAGGCACGTGCTGGCTCAGGAAATGTGCAGCCACACACACACACACACACACGTTTTCTGCACACACACAACTAAAATACACAAAATCCTTGTTATCTGCTAATTAATACATGTAGCAAGCTTGAGAATTTTTTCACTTTGTGCAACAACAACAAAGCTGAAGGCTTTCTCTGACCTCCTCTGGACAAAAATAGATAAAGAAATCCTACACAAAAGAAAAATCCTCTTATTATTATCATTATTATTATATAGTAACAGGCTGAGGGAGGCTGATTACTTCATCACAGATCAATGAATCCACATAAAGAGATTGAAACTGGGAAATTATCTTGTATCATTTTCTAGTTGTTTCCAAGACATATACATGTAAAGGTCTGGTGAAAATATGCATTTGTAGAGAGAAACAGGCTTCATATTTAATGAGCATGTGAGCTTCCCAATATCACATGATCTTACCCATAAACAAATCCTCCACCTGGCGGAAACTTTGTCAGCTATGTAATAATATGAGAGTCCTGCAGATTGACCTTATAAATCCGACCTGTACAACATTTCTCTCCTGCGTTTCACCAGGCTCAACGCACAGTAACGGAATATGCTAAAACATCCACAAAGGCTGCACAGACCACAGCTGCTCTGAGCCCCTACTGATACGCGGAGACGGCATCAATCCATTCTGCTCAGCCTAGTCTGTCATTTGACTGGAGGCGGCGGCGGAGGGGAGAGGAGGAGAGGTTTGGCTGAGTTAAAGGGCTGCTGAGTCATGCTTAGGCTGCCAGAAACAAAAAAAAACCCAAAAAAACACACAATACAGGCAAACATGCAGACAAAAAGACAACGGAAGCTTAGAAAACAGGCTGATGGAAATGGACAGATGGATGATGGGATTTCCTATTAAAAAGGAGTTTGCATACCAAGTGTAACATTTTTTTATATGCAATTATTTATATGCATCATTGGTATGCACAAAAAACCTGCAACACTAAGTCAGCTGCACTCCCCACCCCCCCCCCACAAGCAAAAGCAAGCATTCGAGTTCTTCTCTTTTGCAGGACGCCGATGCAAAAAAAAGAAAAAATTAATGACAGACAAACAATTTTGGAGTTGTAAGCGTCTCCAGAACATGATTCTGCATCTACTTTAGCATTTTCACATGCAAATTAAGGGAGGGGGGGGGGGGGGGGGGGTACTGGTGTGCAAAGGACTTTCAGTTGTACTCTGAGGTGCTGCTTAATAATTGAATGTTTTAAGATGAAGCGTAGGCGTGTACGTTCATTAAAAAAAAGCTGCAGGATTATTATTATTATAGCAAGAAGCAGAAAAACCTTCTCAGCCTTAAACATCCGTGATCTTTAAAGTGGTCGGGACGAGATCACCGTGAGAATTATGCGAGTTTAAGCTGAGCGGAGGGACGGTAATGAGCTTTTCACTATTCAAAATTAGAGCGGGCAGACAAGCTCAACTGAGTATTTACTCAAAGTGACGCAGGTGGTGGTGGTGAGTGGTGAGTGGTGAGGGGGGGGGGGGGGAGAGAAAAATGAAATGATGAAGCTCTGGGAGAAGTGCGAGGGAGCTCCAAAAAAGGTCTTCCCATGAATAATGAATGCAGCTTTGAAATCCTCCTCACTCGCCTCATATATATCCCTGTTTTACCCCTCCTCCTCCTCCTCCTCCTCCTCTCGCCAGCTTTCCCTCCCTCCTCCCTTCCCTCCTTCCTTTCTTTCCTTTCTTTCTTTCTTTCCTCTGCCGTTTCAGTCCACGCCTGCTATCTTAAGTCACGAAGAGGTTCTTACGCGCGCTACTCGTCACATTCCTCCGGAACTGCGTCTACGACTAAAAATCACACAACTTTTGCACGAGAGCGCTCACTCGCTTCGTACAGATGTTCCTAACTGTGTATCAGCTAGAAACTCTCTCGCCTATGCAAATTAGCAAAAAAAAAAAAAAAACCCAAAAAGATAATGAGCAAAACCAGAGCTGATCCAACTGAAACCAGACAACACGCCGTGTGTGTGTGTGTGTGTGAGATTTTCTGTTGACGGCTTGTTATGAATGGAGAACAAAAGTGCCTCCTGTGAATATCAAAATGCTAAATGACAAATTTGTGAATGTTTTATGTGCACACAGTGGTGCATTGTAGTAAAAAAAAACAACAACCGGAGAGCCTGAATGTGAGAAAAGAAACAAAAGATTAAACAAATCGGCGTGCTGTGACGAACAGGCAAGAAATTAATTCTTCCCAAATCAGAATGTGTTCGAGTATAAGAATCGAGGGGGGGGACTGGGGGGGAACGGGGGGGTTGATAATGCAGTAAATCATCTCCAGTGTGCAGTGAGAGGCGGACTAATGCTCTGTCTTTAAGCACTAAATTACCTGGAAAAAAATGTGTGTGTGTGTGTTTGTGTGTGTGTGTGTGTCCGGTTTCAGGTCGGTCATCAGCTGCTTATGCTCAACAAACCCCGAGCCATCCCATCCACCATCTTGCTTTGTGCAAGCCCCCTTCCCACCCACCCCCCCCACCCCCCTCACCCCCCCAGCCCTACCAGTTGGGGGAGGGGGGCCAGCGCTACAACCACTACGAGGACTCACCAAGATCCTTAGAGCCTTGACTTTCGCTGGCCATCTCGCCCATCCGCACCAGAGCGTCGAAGTAGCCCTTTGCAGCGTATGTGACACCTGGAAACATGGAAGCATTGGGCATCAGATCAGAAGGTCTTCTTCTTCAGCTCTGCAACCCTCCCCTACAGCCACCCCCAAGAGAGGTAAGGTTGGGCATGGGAAATAAAGAGCGACAGGCGGAAAAATGGAGACCAGGCAGGAAAAAGAAAAAAGCTCTATGGAGGCAACTACAGGAAACAAGTACAGAGAGAAAGCTACAGAGACTAAATCTCACAAACTACACCTTAAAATGCTTTCTTCACCCACATTTTAACTTGCCCCTGATGGTATCTAGCCATACAGACATCTCTGAAACTTGGGAACTAGCTAATCTAAACACCAACAGACATTTTCTGTCGTCTTGCATTTTTATTAGCAACATACAAAATGATTCAAGTATCAGGTTTGTTGTATTTAGATGGTTCAGACCATCGGTGTCGTTATATAATCGGTTATATCAGCTGATTAAGGTAAAATCCGATCACAAGTAGACCGTTTGTTGGTCTTGTTCTCTAGTAGGGGTGTGCCCGAATACAAATACGTTATTCGGCAAAGCACAAATAGTGGGTTTTATACTAATATTAGTTTCATACAAATATTTTAAAAGTTATTTATTGGGGGTGTTCCCCAGAGATAAAGCTGAGCTACTGACACATGCAAAGTGCTCTTAAAGATTCTCCATCACCTGTTGTTCCTCTTCTTCTTTCCACAAAGTTAGGTTGTAAAAAAAAATAGGCAATAAATGGAAAATGCGAAGTAATAATCTCATTTGAAGTTCTTCTACATGTTACACGGTGTGCTGTCTCTGTGTTATGAGTCTGGCTGCAATGTTTTAGCTCACTAATCATAATAATATCCTAAAATTAAAAGTGTAATAAAAACAAAAACAGGATTTTTAAACCTCTTTCTACTTTTATTCGAATACAAATACAAATAATTTTGCTGCCTCAACAAATACAGATACAGATACAAATACTGGGATCTCTGTCTTATTCAGTTAACTTTTTTTTTGCTTTTTAGTTGTTTTAGTTTGCATTAGTCTAAATCTATTTTTAACATCCTATAACCGCTTGTAAAGAACTTTGAATTGCATTAGATTTGTTTGAAAGGTCATACACGTATAAATAAAGTTTGATTGATTTAAATCATATCAATATTTTTTAGGCTTATCAACTCCAGGACCTCCAGTATGTGAAGCTCAACCTAGATACTGTAGCTTTGACATAAAATTATGTGGATTCAATACTAAAATTAATGAGATTCACCATCACCCTGGAGGTGAAAGGAGATTAATTTGTGCTACTTTCAAAACTGACACTTCCATTACTCTACCAAAAAAAACTCATCTACATGGCTAGATACCACTAGGCCCCTAAAAAACAACTCTGTACCTTCCACAGCGATGACGTCAAAGCGCTACGCGATTCAAACATGGCAGCCGTTATTCTCTGCTCTGCGTCGTCGTCGTTCACACACACACACACACACACACACACACATAGGCCAGAGACGCCGGCTGAGACATAACAGTGACTCAGGCTTCAAAAGTGGGACGAGCAGCAGTGACGGTGAATTAAAGCGGGTCAGGGTCGGGGGGGGGGACCGACAAGGGACCGACAAGCGCCATGATGACACGAGGACACATGTCCGGTCCGGGAGATACACATGGATGAGGGCTGAGTTTATTGCAGAGCCGCCATTATTGATGGGTGCTTTGAACCAACCTGGAGGACACCAAGAGAAGAGGGAGACAAAGTATTTACCCCCCCCACATCCCACAAAGTTCACATCTAGTTGGGTTTTTTTTGAGTCGCGGCTGAGTGAAATCCACACCGTCCCTATGCAAAGTTCTGAAAATAAAGATGGAGTCCAGCATCAGTCTGTAAACATACTTCTCTCCCCCTTATCAAAAAGCCGGTAAATCTCTCGACACAGTGACAGAAGACCCTCTTTCTCTTTCTACTGTTCCTTAATCTGACTTACAGTTAAGCTACGGGTGGGAGATGACGGCGGGGTTGGAGGTGAGAGGCGACGACGGCTGGGTGAGCACGGCTTATTTAAAATCGATGTCCGGGGGGGGGGGGGGGGGGGCGATGGTGGTGGTGGTGTGAGGGGGCCAGGTGAGGAAGGAAGGATTAGCTTGAGGAAGATGGTTCGCTGTCTGTCAGCTGGAAAGTGACAGAGAGCGAGCAGAGAGAAGGAAGGAAGAGGAGGAGGAGGAGGAGGAGGAGGAGGAGGAAGGAAAGGTCTGCCTGTTGTGTGAAGTGGATTAGAACAGTGATATAAAGCTGATAGAGAGCAGAGCAGCAGAGTGTCAAGTGTGAATGAAACATAAACAAGAAAAAAAAAAAGAAGCTTAAAATCAGCTCAGACCGTCTTCAAGTCTTCACTCTGAATCAAGTCGTCCAACAACATCAATCATCATCCTCCTCATCATCCTCCCTCCCAGCGAGCACAAAGATCTGATTATAAACGGCTCAAACACATCCAAACACTGCACTTTGAACATTTTTTTTTTTTATTCTACACATCACGTATAACTGTTTGGACAGCGTTTCAATGACCGTGTTTCAAAGTTCTTGATATAATCTTAATAATTGATTAATAATTTATGTCCTTTAAATAATTAATCAAGCAGAAACGTCCCGGTTCCAGCTTCTCAAAACGTGGAGATTTGCTGCTTTTTGCTGTTTCATATCATTGTTAATTGAATATCTTCTTTTTCTGTGTTTTGTCACTTTCCTTTGTTGTAGCCTCGAATAAAATAATGATTTGCACTCAGTTAAAAAAAGCAGTAAATTAGAGCTACAACTAATCATTTTCTCAATTAAATCAATTAGTCGTTTGGGCTATAAAATGTCAGAAAAATGGTGAAAAGTGTTGATTATTGTTTCCCAAAAAGTCCAAGATGACGAATCAGTTTACTGTGTTAGAAACCAGAAAATATTCACATTTGAGACGCTGGAATCAGAGAATTTGAACAAAGATGAATCGATTATCAAAATAGTTGGCGACAAGTCAATGAATCTATTAATTGTTGCAGCTCTGATGGCCAAACGTAACCCAGTTTTAACCTTCGCTAGATGTCTTCTGACCTTTTAAAATAACCACATCAGTGTTTACTGTCAAACACTTGTAGCCTCTTCTTCGTCTTCACAAACACACGACGACCTCACAGCTCCGACATAAAGCCTCAATAAAAAGATTTCAGGCCGAGCATCACACATCCCACAAACCACACACCGCCAGTCTTCACCTCGTCTCTGGGGGGGAAAGCAGACCTGCTTGGGCGCCCCAGTTCTAGTTTTTGCACTGGCGTTTTTTCCCCCCGACGACAACAATAGATGCTCCGGCCGTCTGCTCTGCTCTGCTCTGCAGCGCTCCACTCTAAACCCTGCCTGTGTGCCGCTGCCTGGCATTGATGAAGTGTAATCCCCACTCAGGGAGTCGCAGGGATATTTTTAGCCTTATCTATCAAGACTTGGAGGAGTGAGGCCTCCTTTTATTGGTCTTGTGTGCTTGTGTGAGTCTTCCCCCCCCTCCTCCGAGCACACGAAGGAGAAGAGTCCGGCCGCTGAAGATGATTACAATCCGTGTTAACTTCCTCCCTGCAGAGTGACATGTAAGAACGGGAGCGGAGAAGAGATTTTCTTATCAATAAATGAGCTTGGGAGGTTTCTCTTATCTAAAAAAAAGACATGGCAACGCTAAGATCGCCTCCAGCCTAATCAGGAAGCATGAAATAACTTCATCAATGTCTGTGAGACACTAAAGTATTATGCTTTTACTATTTATGCTTCATCTTAAGGTCAGTTTCTCTCTTTTTCCCTCCACCTGCTTTTTTTTATATATTTTTTTACCCCATCATCATCATCATCATCATCATCATGTCCTGGATACCGGCTCCGTCCGTTCTCCTTTCCTCGGCCCCGTGAGGGAGCATCGTTATTCTCACGACTCCTCCTGTTCCACTTCCCATTGGCTTATGCTCCACTTAGCTCCCCCAAGACATTTCCAACACATTTTGTCTTTAACCTTGAGTCTTTTTCTCTCTCTTTTCCTCTCACACGCACACACACACACACACACACACACACACAACCATAAAATCACACCTGTGCAAGCCACAAAAAAGCAACGACAGAGGACATACACGTTGAGGAAGACGTTTAAGATCGATGAAGGTGCTGAGAGGTGAGGACATGAAGACATCATGACATGAAACCCAGAGTGTCGTATCTGACACGCAAAAGGTCTTTCAGTGAAAAAAAATAAATAAATAACGCAGGGCGACATTACTGCCGTCACTTTAGAGACAAGAGCATCAAACTAGCTTCTTCTGTAGCCGGAAGACGTCAGGAACGAGGATTCTGGCGTCAACGACTCTACAGAATATCCGTGTTCGTCATCGCAGCTCGTCTCTGATCGAGAGGATAATAAAAAGCAGCGCCAAGCGTCGGGTCAGTTGGCCCGTCGCCCGGACGACCGGACAAACAGGAAGGATGGAGGAGGAGAAAAAAAAAAAAAAAACAGGACAAAGACAGAAAGAAAACAAGAGATCGGAGGTTCGGTGTACTCACTGGTGAGCGCCTTCTCGTAGCTTTTTCCCATGGCTATGAAGTTCCGCAAGCAGGGGTTGAACTGCTCCATGATGGACTGGAAAAGAGGACGGGGGAGGGGGGGCAAAAAAAAAACAAAAAAAAACAACAGCAGGTTTGGTTAGTCAAGAAGCAGGAAGGATGCAAACACTGATATGAGCTATACTGACGGAGCACCACTCTTTACTAGGGCATACACACACACACACACACACACACACACACACACACACACATATAACAGAGTCAGCTGAGCCAACCGGGAGGAAGAGGAGTCCAGCAAGGATTCATTTCAAGCTCACGGCGAGGACCGGAGGAATGAAATAGAGGAATGTGGAAGAGAGGGAGAGCAAGTCACTGAGGGGGGGGGGTTCATATGTTGTGTGTGTGTGTGTGTGTGTGTGTGTGTGTGTGTGTGTGTGTGTGTGTGTGTCCTGCTGTCGCTATTCATATGAAACCTGGTTTTGGCTGCTGACTCTTTCAGCTCAGCAGCAGATTTGG
The DNA here is from genome assembly GCF_914725855.1 of Thunnus albacares. Classification (NCBI taxonomy): domain Eukaryota; kingdom Metazoa; phylum Chordata; class Actinopteri; order Scombriformes; family Scombridae; genus Thunnus; species Thunnus albacares. The sequence continues at coordinate 25,216,123 of NC_058125.1, read as the reverse complement.
ACTCATCACTGTTTTCCCTCCATCTCCTCAAACACTCACTGACCTCTGGCACTCTGCTCCTGCTAATTGCTTTTTTAAAGAAGAAAAAAAAAAAAAGGGTCAGTTCACCCAAATTATAAATAAACCTATTTTCTCACTCACGTGGAGGTGTAGCTAACTATCTGCAGGGGGCTGCAGCGTCTTTTTCATTTGGGTGAACTGACCCTTTAAAATCTCTCTGTATGTAACTGAGTTCTGTTGCATCATGACGTCGTTAGACGATAAACACGGTGCTACGATGTGGAGTTTGCTTTTCAAGCGAGTTCCTTCTGCGATGAGCACAACTCAGAAAAAACACCTTTTGAAGGAATTTATTTATACGGTGAATTATTGATCACAAAAAAAAAGAAATATAGAGAAGAAGAACCAGAAATGGTTCAAAGACAAATGGTTTTTTTCTAAAAGATTATCAGATTTGACTTATTTCATTCTTTACAGCAGCTTTAACAGATTTTTGTGCCACAATTTACACAAACAACAGACACGGAGTGATATTAGTGTTTGTTTCAGATGCAAAGGTGGAACATGGAAAGGTGACACGGCCTTAAAATTAGATCACAATAACTCTATTTTTTTTACAATGTCAACACATCACAACCAGAACTGCAACTGATGATTATTTTCATTATATGTTTGGGATATAAAATGTCAGAAAATAGTGAAAATAGTCTTTTTTATTATCACACACAACAAAGAAAAGCAGCAAATCTTCACAATCAAGAAGCTGGAAACAATTAATTAATTAAAACTGTTATCCAAACAGTTGCTGATTGATTTCCTGTTGTTACAGCTGAAATCACAATACCGTAAATATTGCAATATGACCGAAGTCTTTATCACATTAAAATGGTTATTATCATGAGCTATACGATATGGCACAGTTTAAGTCTCCACTGACTCCTGAGACAAATATCTGTAGCTCTTTAGCTGCTAAACAGCTGGTGACGCTGTGTTCACCAGATAGATGCTAACTTCATCTGTCCGGGTTGAAACGAGCTTCTAAAGTCGTGGGACATGAAAACCAAAACAAAAAAGCTGAAAGACACAACAAGAGGCCCCGTAGAGCCGAGGAGAACTGCAGGTGATGATTATCAATGAGTTTGTCACTATGAGCGACACCTTTCACTTCATATGTAGTCATCTTTTTTTTAAAATATTGACTCGTACAGGCAGTGAAGTGTTTCCGCATCCAGAGAACACAAACGAGCAGCAGCTTCAGTCCTCGTTAACAAGTGAAGAAGGGAGAGAAGAGAACGTACAGTAAAAGTCATTATACTGTCTCTTTGTCTCTGCGGTGACTCAGCCGCCCCCTCAGACCACGATGCCCTTTCACTTCTGCTGCACCTCCAGCAAAACCCTGTGATTTATAAAACAGCAGCGCTCTCTCTCTCTCTCTCACTCTCTCTCTCTCTCTCTCTCTCTGTCTCTTACTTTCTTTACTAACTTTGAAACAAGCTGAACTGTCGGATGAGCAGCAAAGAACTGAGGAAGACAGAAATTAGAGGGAATAAGTTATGAGAGGGAGACGGAGGAGGACAGTCTTAAACATCATGGTAGAAATAAGTGAAATCAACAAATATTTTATCCTTAACTTGATGTAAAGAGATACGTTTATCAATTCATCAATCAACTTAAGACGAGACGAACCAGACGTCTCCAGCTTTCCTCTTTTAGCTCTAAACATCCAGATTTTAATCGTTTCTCAACACCAAAATCTTTAGCTTCCACCCGCCGTTAGAGGCACACGTGACCGATTTATAAGCTCAGTGATTGGCTGTTCTAGTTGACAGTCTCAGTCTTGTACTTTTAACTTTTTACTAAAGAATAGAGGTGTTGAAATGTCTCAGTTCTAAGATTCTGAATCGATTCACAAATGTAATAATAACGTGACAGCAACAACAAAGGCAGAATTCAACTGTGAGGACGAACGCTGGAGTTATCCTGCAATTCATCTTCAAATAAAAAGGCAGCAATTGCAGCTTTTTTTCTTATTTAATGACTAAATAATTACCTTTGTGAGACGAACCTGGAGTTTATTGTTCTACGTCGTCACTCAGAGACTAACGTTAGCGGAGCAACGAACTCCAGCAGTAACAAACAAGACAAACACACACTGCAACAACTTAGACCAACTCTGAAGGTGAAGAAAATGACTCTACAGAGAAACTAGAGCCGAGTTAACAGAGTCAACAAGTGAAGCTAGTCGAGGAGCCGGTACATGTGTGTGTTTTTGTTAACGTTTATGCACTGCTGTTGAAAAGATGCAGCTTTTTATATTATAGACTGGAGCTCAGATTGATTACAGCAGCCGTGTGCAGTAATATAGAAAACTGACGATGTGAAACATTGAGATGTTTCATGCAATCGAACCGTTGACGAGTGAATCGTAAACTAATCGTGACGCCTGAGAAGATTCACACATCTGCTAGAGAACCAGATGTTTCCAAACGCAGTTGTTCATCTTTTACACTGATGATTGAAACGAGAGTTTCATGTTGACGAAGAAGAGCTGAAACTGCTTTACTTCTGGAACCAGAGGCCTTTATTTAGTTCAATTAAAAGCCAGCAAGGACATAAATGTTTTAAGTTTAAATAGGTTAATAAATTTTACAGCGTGTGATTACATAAAAGGAGGACAGAAGAGAACAGAAGCGTAAGGAAGAGGGGAGAGGACGGACGCATCTTTTCACGGCTGCTTGCTACGAGGGACGCCTGCTAATGCACGCTAGCTGACAGTCACCTCGCAAACTTAACCACAACAACAAAAAATTAAAAAAATAAAAAAAGAGGAGAAGGAGGAAGAAGTAGGGCAGGATGACACGAAGGTGCAGGGAAGAAAAATAGGCTGTCAGGTGAAAAAAAAAAAAAAGAAAAGCTTAGCAGGGAGGAGATACGGATTGAAACGGACCGATCATAAATACATCATCGGTGGATTATTGAGTTGTGTGAGGCTGAAGTAGATTTTTCTTTAAAAACTAGAAAACTGGTTGAGATCAAAAGTACCCTGCTTTGGATTCTGGGGAACATTGCTGCACTGCCAAAAAACGTCTGATGTCATAATCAGCAAGCACACACACACACACACACACACACACACACACACACAAGAGAAAATAAAGAGGTTAGTGGTTTCTTTGTGCATTTCAGGGGACAAACAGACCTATTTATACCCCCCCTATTCCCTTCTCGCCCCGCTCTCCCGTCTCTGGGTGTATTTGTTTTGTTACATAAGGTGTCGGCTGATGAACAAACACAGTCCGTGGAAGTGCTCCAGCAGCGGTAATCAACATCGTGACTGAACCGCCGCCTGGCAGGAAGAAAGAAAGGGGACGATCAACAGAAGAATAAATATAGAAGATGGAGAGCAGCCCGAGTTTCTCATGTCTAAATAAACAGTTGTATCAAGGGAGCACCGGGGAATGTCTCTGAGGCTCTGTGAGTGTGTGTGTGAGTGAGTGTGTTCATGCTTGTGAATGAATGAGTGATGAGGTGAGTTATGTAATCGCCGTCGGACAGGTCCGGCTTCATGCGTCGCATTCTTGCACCGTGTGTCGGTGAGGCTGCTGTTCAAACTTTTAACATTTCACATGTATGTAGTCGTTGTTGACACGTGTGAGCAGATTTACACAAGTCAGAGGAAGTGGAAACAAGCTTGGTGAGAAATATATGGCTCCAAATTTTTAAGATTTGTCTTATTGATAAGTATGGCTTTGGAAAATACTCATTTCTGTTAAAAATCATATGACAGGACTCAGCAGAGGCTCTTTGTTCCTGTATTTTCTTTTATTTTCACATATTCAGGAAGCTTGTTGTGTATTAACAGTAACATAATGGAAAAGTTCTCTTGCAGAGAATTAGATACCGCTTACGGTTGGGTGATATGGCCAAAAAAAGCTTGGGGTTGATTTGTGTTTTCCTGCAAAAAAAAAAAGCAACAAAATGACTGAAACATTTTTAGGACAATTGTGCAGGAATAATAATTTTAAAAAAAAACAGGTTATCTCACACAGACTGTACCAGACGCTTCAACTACAGCACAGACGTCTAGTTTAATAATCAGTCGCAGCACAGACAGAGCAGAAAAGTCACAGATCTGCTGCTGCTAACAGTCTGATATCTGCTGACCACTGCTAGCTAGCGTTAGCCACCCGGCAGGAAACTGTTCAGCCGACCCCGAGCGCTTCGACTCATAACCAGAGATGATTCCTCGTCATTTAACACAGTCTGTCCTCGTAGATATGACCATTAAAATCACTGAAGAACAGCCTCATAAACTGCAGCAGGTGTACACTAAATATGAAACTACAGTTAGCAGCTGGTTAGCTTAGCTTAGCTTAGCATAAAGACTGAAGCAGAGGGAGATACCAAGAAGAGGCTGTTGAAAAAAAAAATCATCTATAAATAGCAGCTGGTAATTTGACTTGTTTACATCTCCTTTGTGTGATCCAAACAAAATGTAAAAATGCTGCTAGCTAGCGTTAGCCACCCGGCAGGTAGACACAAACTGAACGATGTGGAAACTGTTCAGTCGACTCCGAGCGCTTCGACTCATAACCAGAGACGATTCTTTGATATTTAACACAATCTGTCCTCGTAGATACGACCATTAAATTCACTTAACGACAGCCCCATAAACTGCAGCAGGTGAACAAGTTTGCAGGACTGTAGTGACTCAAAACAGTTAACGTATATGTTTGACTAAAACAAAATTGGTGCATTTCATAAAAACTCAATTTTCACAATTTAGACATTTTGCACCTCATGCATAAACAAACATTTCAATTAATTCAATATATCTTCCAGCTGTAAAACCACTCTCATGTTTGTACATTAAATATGAAACTACAGTTAGCAGCTAGTTAGCTTAGCTTAGCATAAAGACTGAAGCAGAGGGAGATACCTAGAAGAGGCACCTATAAATAGCAGCTGTTAATTTCACTTGTTTACACTCCATCTCCATTTATCTCTGCCCTTCACACACAAACCGAGTCACATCTGTGATTAATTAATATCCAGAGTTGATCAACGCTGAACGAGGCCACAGCTGTCAATCACCATCAGCGGCATCTCGCACATCGCTAGCGAACCAATTCATGAGGTTTCCACCCTCGTCACAACGTGCTGATACGGTTTAGGGAATAATTTAATAGGATCGTTAACTTGGCTCGGCCCTGGATTAATCCGCACTCAATCAGCTGAGCTGGTTCCTTCAGCATCAGGGAGCGAGGCTGATTAGCATTCCACTGAAATAAAAAGACCATATTTGACTGGGAAATGAGAGGGATTACTGAGCAAAACACTCGCTTTGTTTCACTTTTGTCCATGTGCTTCAGTCATGTGTTTTAATTGACTCGCTAATCACCCCTCTCCAATTAACAAAAAAAAAAAAAACACCCCAAACTGGATAACAATACACAGATTGTGTTATCACGTTGCAGCGTTGAGGGAAATGCTCTTATGAACGTGCTGAATGTTATCTGGAAACCGAACACCAGCATAATAACAAGAGGTACATTATCAGCTGCACTGTTGAAACCAGATACAACTGATGATAAACGTCTGTTTACTGATATCAGTGTGATTCTCTCCACATATGATGATAACACTGGTTTTTTATTGATCTATTATGCAGCTTCAGTGTCACTGAGGCAGCAGTTTTAATGTCCTGGCTACCGGACAGCGGCAGACTAAATACCACAGCAGGACGAATCACTGAGCGCTTTGAAATCCACCATGAAGAATATTATCACCGCTCCCCCACAAAGATAGAAATATTATGCAAATAGTTAACTGACTGAAGCTGGAAGTGACGTTAACCTTTTAAAATAAAGGGGAAAGTGTGGTTACAAAGATCATTTCAACATATCTCAATGAAGATAATGTGTGTTGTTCGTTGTCAGCAAAATTTCAACATCAATCTCACATTTGGCATCTTTAAGACAATAGTATGTTTGTTTAATTAAGTGAGACGATTGTGTGACTCTCACAGCTAAATATGTAGCTGGTTAGCTTAGCTTAGTGCCTGGGCTGCAGCTAATGATTATTTTCATTAAAATCGAAATAATCGTTGTTTGGTCTATAAAAATGGCAGAAAACAGCAGAAAATGGCAGTTTAATATCAGAGGAAACAGAAAATATTCACATTTGAGTAGCTTGAATCAGAGAATTTACACTTTTTCCTCTTTTTAAAAAAAAAAATTCTCTGCAGCTCCTCTCGGCTTTACGGAGCTTTATAGTGAGTTTCAGCTCTTTGTTTAGTTTTCTCTCGGAGCTCTCATGGAGCCGTTTTGGGTCGCAGCAGGCAGCTGTTTCTAGAGGAAAAAGCTCTTAAAGATCCACTGAACACTACCTGCTCAGCACCAAACAGACACAGTTAGCTGTAGACTAGCTGGTGAACATAGTGGAGCATTTAGCAGCTGGAGAGCCAGATATTTCCCTCAGGAGTCGGTAGAGAGTAAAAACAGAAGCTAAAAGAGAGTGAATATTGGATTTACATTCACCAGGTGGACAGAAACACGACTCCACGTGAATCATAATGTGTCTGTTTTACATCATTATAACATTAACATCTGTAGGCTTTAAAACTGTTATTTTAAGCTAAGATGTCACCTTGGATTCTGAGATTTTTTTACAAATTTCACACATTTTTATAGAGTATACAATCGATTACGCAACAGAGGAAGACAACAATCATTAGTTTCATCCCTACAAACATCCAGCCCTCCTCCTGTACTGTGCTGCAGCCTTTCAGGTAATGTGGGGGGGTGGGAGGGGGGGTAGGGGGGGGGTTGGAAGCACGTGAACATCCACATGCCGTCTCACGCAGACACACACACAGGACTTCACAGAGAGAGGTACCATCCATCTCACGCTGACGCTGTTGCCAGTCTGGCCAGCATTTAAAATATTTATCCTCACGTGGGAAAGAAAACAAGCTTCTCTACGTCTCAACCAAAAAAAGGACGACGTCGCAGGTAGTCGGCGAGGCAGACGTTCGTCCTGCACGTTTGTATAAAAGCGTAACTCTGGAATAAAACTGTTTGTGTCAGTTAAACGTCCACGTGTGTGCGTCTCCTCTGTGGTTGTTCACAGCGCTGCGTGCTGACAGGCGGAGCAGAGCTGCCATGTAGCATCAGTTCCTGCAGAGCTTATGAGGATTTGAGCCTCTGATTGTTTTGTTCTGTTCTTTTGTGGTTTTTTTTGTTTTTTTAATTAAATTTTACTTCCAACAAACAACCAAGTACGACTCATGTGTTATGTTGACTTGTTTTGTTTTTTGATCTGACAGCTTTATGGTTTAAAGTCTGGTTACAATTAGGCAAATTAAACTGGTTGGTTGAGAAAACAAAGAGGTCACAGGCTTTAAAACATCCAAAAATAAAAAAGACTTTTTTATCTTTCCTCACAACAAAACTGTAAATATTCCCACAACTACAAGAAGTGGCTTGTCAGGTTTTTCTGATGACAATCTTCAGACACTGATGACATTTCAATTATCAATTTCCATTTTAAAAACAGCTCTGAATCTGATGAATTAGCTATAAAACTACTACTGGTAAAGTCCTCATCTGTAGTAGTTTTTCTTGTCTTTTCTTTTACCTTATAGCTTTATTATTTATATAATATCTTTACTGTTTATCTTATCGTTACTGTATATAATTACTTTTGCCTGCAGCCTGTCCTGAGCCTCATCTTATGTATTTAACGGTACAGATGACTCATGTTACTCTGCCCTGATGTCCCTGAACATTTGACCAGTTTACCTGAATGTCTCTGAATTTGCTCACAAGCCAAGATTTTTTCCATTTTGAGCTCAATGAGAGAATCAAACTCTTTCAAATCATAAAGCACAAAGTCACTGATGAGCCACCGGGTCATCACAGTAAAGTCTAAAACTACAAGTCATGTGTGACTCAAACTGACGTCTCTGAGAACAACAAAATATAGTTTGTGTTGTTTGCATCTCAACTATGAAATTGCCAAAAGTGCCAACAGTTGTGATTGTGTATGAGAATAACGTACCTGTGTTTATATCTTGATTCATTGCATTGTTTAATATTTGTAAGAGAGGTGTGATTAGCCAGTTCATCTGGTGAGACATTAGCCTCGTTAATTAAAAACTGAACTGCTGAAAAAATGAAATGATCTCTTGTTATCTCTGGTTTTACATCACATCCTGGTCATGAAAGACTGTATGTTTCCTCGATAAAACAGCTGAGATCCAGAGGTATTTCATTTACAGAGGCCATAACAGACGTCTAACGAGAGCAGAGGGAGATCAAACAGGTAGCGGCTACACCTCAACATCAGGGTTAATAGATCCATCAGAGCAGAGCAACATGGCGCACGGACACAACGTCACAGACGAGCGACGTAAACAGAGGTCAGAGGTTAGACAAGCCAGTAACGATGGAACGAGGAAGGGGAGGAATTTCTCTGTAGTGTTTATGACAAGTTTGTGTGTTCAGACATACTTTATAGACTGAACTTTTAGGTAAATAAAGCTACAGGTAGCACTCAAAACCTTTACTTAATTCAAATTTTAAAAACATAAAACATAGAAGCAGGATTTCACTTTTTTTTTCTTGTTCTTTACTTAAAATATAAAACTTCTCGAAGGAATCCGTACATGTCAGGACAACCTGTGGAACAACCTCAGCGACAACAAAGATTACGAAACGGACGGCCGTTTGTGGGCACGTGCGAACAATCTGACATCATCACGAGGAGGAAGTGGAGGTAAGTTAGCAAACGGAGCGTTCAGAGCAGGTTGAAGCCCCGACGTGACTTAAAAACAACATTTTTACACATTTTCACCTCAAGTTTTGGAACTTTAACTAGTTTAACATCCGACATCATGACAGTATATAAATGACAGAAGATCATATAAAGCCTGTTACGTCCCCTTTAAGACCCCATCAATGTGAATCCCCTAAACTGGGGGGACACGTAGCTACATTTATCCCGCTTTTGATGAGTAAAGAAAGGCGAGAAAGGAAGCGAAGAAGGGAAGAAGGAGGGAACGAAAGGAACTAAGAAAAAAAAGGAAGGAACATAACAAGAAAGAAGATGATAGTGATGACTGATGCTGATGCAAATTAAACCACAACTCCACTTTTCAAAAGAGTAAAATATGCATATACTGGGCGTACTGGAGTCAACCTACTATCCAGTAACAGACTCCCAGCTAAACAAAAAGGTGAAGAAAACAAGCAGCACTAAGAACATCGTGACCTAGCTGGCAGAGCTAAGTGAGGGCAGACTGTGTGTGTGTGTGTGTGTGTGTGTGTGTGTGTGTGTGTGTGTCAGTTGGCGGCGGTGGAAGACGAGCGTGCGTGGCGTGAGTCAGAGCCTACATAAACAGCGGCAGGTTCATATCATGTCGGGGCGTAAATTACTGTAAAGCCGAGCCAGCCATGTGGCACCATTAGATCCCCGCCGCGCCGCTCGCTGGCAAACACATTAACCGGCGAGAAAAAGGGAGCTGGCAAACCCAGAGCGAGGAAGAAGAAGGCAAGAGACGGGGGACGGACCAGGTGGACACAAAGACACACACGGAGAGACGAAAACAACTAAAAATAACTGGAGTAAAAGGCAGCGGATTCATATTTCTATTAACCAGCCGGGCCAATATTAGCTGATCACAGGAACGCCAAAAAAGATATGTGTTAAAGGATTTGCTGAAGGTGCTGGTTTTACAGTATCTCTCTCTCTCTCTCTCTCTCTCTCCACATGTTCCCTGACTCTCAAATAAAGGCAACAGGCCAAGTCAAATGTTTAAAAAAAAAGCCTTTTTTTGTCGTAGAAGCACAAGCGGCTCTTCCTGCAGAGAAAAACTCACTTTAAAAAACACACACAGACGTCACTCCGGATGGGATTTAAATTACAGGAAGAGCAGTGAGTTTACTGGGAAAGGTGGTGGGAGGAGGCAGGGAGGGGGGGGGGGGGGTGTCAAATCAATGGTCAGTGCAGGTAATATTAAAATCACCACCACACCGTTCCTCCTCCTCCTCCTCCTCCTCCTCCTCCTCTAACACAGACCCGAACTGAGCTCTCTGCTTCTGTTTCCTGTCTAAATGACTAAAACTTAAGGTCTCCTCCTCCTCCTCCCTCCTCTTCCTCCTCCTCCTCCTCATCACCGAGCATCCAACCTTGGCACTGCAGGAGGTGACAACATGTGAAGTTCAATCACTCACATATTAACCGTCTCTTTCAAGAGGAAACTGGGGGGAAAAAAAAAAAAAGTAAAGAGAATCATCGCCGTGTCAACATCAGCGCTGATAAGTAAAGTTCACCTTTTGTTCTCCTGTGTGTGAACTGGTCGTGATATGAAGGTTAACCAGATTACACACACACACACACACACACACACACACACACACACACAGAGGAAACGAATGGGGAAGGTCATTTGGTCTAAGTGGTCGCCCTGGAAACGAGGACGGCTCTCGCAGCGCTGAGGTGTGTTTGGCTACCGGTCACTAGTCAAGGTGACCCGTTGTCATCCAATATTACAGCGTGTGTGTGTGTGTGTGTGTGTGTGTGAACATATGACATCGCCTCTCTCCGTAACCTGCCAACACGCTTCCATTTCTCACCGCGTACAAGTGTTACATGTTGTATAAACACTCATCACTCACACGCTGACACACACAACAGCAGCCGCTCGCCGTCGCAGCGTGAAGTTATCAATCAAACGGCTCCGACTGAACAAACACAAACACTGATTATAACGCCGTGATTCAGTCACGACGTCGTCTGTTATAAACTAACCAGTCAACTCAGTTCATCGACTGGTTGTTTAGTCAATAAAATGTCAGTAAAAAGGTCGTTTTGTCCGACTAACTGTCTAAAAATTTAGTTTAGAGCTGCAATGATAAGTTGATTAATTGATTAGTTGCCGACTATTAAATTAACTGCCAACTATTTTGATAATTAATTGATCATTTTGAGCCATTTTTTTTTAAGAGAAAAACCCTCCAAATTCTCTCAAAAACTTCTCAAATGTGAATATTTTCTGGTTTCTTTAGTCGTTTATGACAATAAACTGAATATCTTTGAGTTGTGGACAATACGAGACATTTGAGGATCATCTTGGGCTTTGAGAAAACACTGATTGACATTTTTCAACTACTACTAATTGATTATTAGAGAAAATAAGCGTCAGATTAACCAGTTGTGAAAATAATCGTTAGTTGCAGCCATGCTTCAGTTTATTATCACAGAAGAGTAAAGAAACCAGAAAATACTCACATTTAAGAAGCTGGAACCAGAGAATAATGGTGTTTTTTTTTTATCAAAGATTTAATTGATTTTTAATCAAAAGCAGAGCTGAAAAAGATCATTTATCTTCTTACAGTTTAATATTCAGATTTGAATAGTGTTTTATTATTAATAAATATAATTAGAAATAAAGGCGTACGTGTGGGCTCCTGTGTGTGTGTGTGTGTGTGTGTGTGTGTGTGTGTGTGTGTGTGTGTGTGCTCTGTTGTTTTATTCAACGGTAGTTTCAATATTCAGCATTTCTTTGGTTAAAGCCACATTCCTCACGTCCTTCTGTGTTTTTTCTACTGTGTGCTTTATCACAAACGTCTACTGATAAAAACAGAGAAGTTGTTTTTATTCTCACGGACTTCTCGGAAACTTTCCAAACAGTACAAAACGGATTAAGAGCGGATGTTGTTGACTGTTTTCACCTCAATGGATTTATGTATATTTAATCATGTAGCCAAAAACAAACTCCAAATTAAAAGTTAAAAATCCTCTGAATGAGCCAGTCAGGCGAAACGAAAGCACATACTGTCAATATTACAACATCAGGTGAATGTTCAAATAGATGCAAATAATAAACACATGTTGAGGTTTTTCTCTCTCTGCTCTACCTGCTCGCTCACAGCTTACGGATGCCCTGCAGGCGGCCCTGCGGCACGAGCGCGGACAGGAACCCGCAGACGTCTCCTCCAGGAGGTGCGATCACTAAAACCATGAATTTTATACATAAATTTGAAGTGTAGTTTAGAGGAAAAGCTGAAACGTTTGCTCTCATTTATTGCGACGAGGAGGCTGCAGAGAGGGATGACGATCAATAGGAATTTATTGAGTTTGAATCCTTTTAAATCCCTTATTGAGTCGAATGTTTACCTTTAAATTATTCCACCGGTTTAGCTGTGTGGTCAAAAAAAAGTTTGTAATAAATAAAACAACTTAATGAGAATGAGAGATGCATCATATGTTAAATTCAGAACTATCAATATGTTGGATATGAATGAAAGTTTAAGACTAAGTGACATGACGTGATCAGCTGATTCATTGGTGTTATAAAAAAATACAGCAGCTGCAGGTTAACCAGAGAACAGACGAACCTTTCAGCTCATATAATCTGCTGCTTCTTATTCTAACAAGCGTCAGAGTCCATTTTTATTCATAGATGATATCCAACATGATAAATTTGCCTCAGTGAGGCTTCACAATCTGTACAGTAAACAACATCCTCAATGATCTGAATGAGGAATCGAGGGTTTCTGGATAGAAGAACAGAATGTTTTCACGTTAAAAACAGGAGAAATAACAGCTGCAATAAAAAGCTTAATGAATCTATCGCTTTGGGACAAAAGTGCCAAATGAATAAATGCAAATTTAAAACGTACAACATGTGATTTCAGCCGCTAGGGGTCTCAATCAAAACAATAACAAAAGACGGAGTGTGATGACGGTGTGAAGTAGCAAGGGATCATGGGAGTTGTTGTCTTTGTTGTTAAACAACCAGCTTCATCGGGATAGGATTACTCCAGAGTTCATGCAGATTAAAATCGTTAAAAATACTAATTAAAGCTGTTTCACCTAAAAAAAAATCAATATGTCTCAGATGATGTTTGGTGACCACCGGACTTCCTGGAGGGGCTGTTAGCCGAGCTGCTGCTAACGTTTGTCCAGTTTATTTCTCTGATAACTTAAGATCCAGACGTCCAACGACTAAAATCCTTCTTCCAGCTAAAAGATATAGTTAAAAACCACCTAAATTTATCATGAAAATGTGGAACAACCACAACGCCGATGTATTATCTTGTATGTGTGTAAGTTACTCTTTGGTAGACGCCATTGTAGCGGACAAACACAGTGCCGCCGTATGCATCTGGTGTGTGTTTACTCTTTGGTAGAGGAGGTATGACGCCATCGACAGGCGACCAAATGAAACGGTCCGTTACTTTGATTAAATTACAGATTTCTCTGAGTTTGAACATTGTTGGAAACATTTGGGATAATGTAAGTACACAACTCAACAACATATATAACATAGGTCTAGTTGTTTTTAGACATTTTATTGTGGAATAATTACATATTATACCTTTAAGAAAAATCATCCATCAAATGTTCAGAGAGCTCAAGCTAACGGTCCAAAACCCCCAAAAACTTACAATGACAAGAAAAAGAGAAGGAGAGCAAATCCCAACGTTTTACAGGCTAGAACCAGAACATAAGTAGTATTTTCCACAACAGTATGTTCCTTAAGACAAATGGACCAGAAGACACACACACACACACACACACACACACACACACACACATGCCTAGCTGCATTCTGCATTAAAATAAGCAGCTAAAGCTAATGTGAAGGAAGCCATTACAGCTCCACGCTGCATTATATTCTGTATGTGGGATTGATAAGCCGGTGTGTATACATTATGTCCATTAGTGCTTTGCTGCTGTCGCTCATTATTCTGTTTCCCGGAAAAAAAAATTGGACTTTATTTGCCTCTGCTCAGCCAGTGTGACAATCACCGCGCTAAAGCTGCACTGCTTCACCGCCCTCAGGAGATGGAAATTCAGCGTCTATCTGCCGTCTCTCTCTTTGTGCGAGTGTCTATATGTGTGTGTGTGTGTGTGTGTGTGTGTGTGTGTGTGTGAACTCAGCCAATTTCCCTTTCAGATGAGCTCTTATCTGCGTACGGGCGAGCAGAGACAGAGTCAGCGCCCCCTATTCCACAGCTGCAGCTTTTTTTAAAAAAAAAGAAGAAGAAGAGGAAGAAGGAGAAGGAGAAGGGAGGAGGAGGAGGAGGAGGGAGGAGGAGGAAGCACTTCCGCTACCATGTATGGAAGTGCTGGAATTCCCCCCCGTAACAGGGCAACCCATCTTTATTCACCTCACGTTCGGCTCATACCACAGGAACGCTGAAGGGGTGTTTAGAGCGAGGAGGTGACGGGGAGGAAGGATGGAGGGATCGTCATCGTCTCACAGTGACGCATCAGATTCGATCCACACACACACACACACACACACACACACACACACACACACAACCCATTTTTTTACACACTTACACGTGAGTGAACATACCATACACTCCTACAAAAATGTTCACAAGCCTTTTCACAAATATCACAGGCAGATTTTTACAATGAAAATGACGGAAAGAGATTAATTTAACATTTCCTGTGTGATGACGCCGTGTACGAAGGAGCTTCTGCGCGTGTGTGTGTGGAGATAATTGTGTTTCAGCTGAGCACACACCTTCGTCATCCCTCCTTTTCAACTTCCTCCCCTTCAGATTACAGATTAAATGAGACTCTGGAGTCTCCAGTTGAACAGCAGCAATACAATTCCTGCTTTTTTTCTATCTTATTTGTCTTTATTTCAGTCTAATTAGACTGGGAAAACAACAGTGGATCCACACTCTTCCATTTATTCCCCTTCTATCTCTCTCTCTCTCTATCTCTCTCTCTCTCTCTTTAGAGATCCGTCCCAGTAACTTTCCTTTCATCCTCTGCCAACCTCCTTTTGCTCCCTGGCAGCCTCCTCCTCCTCTCCTCCTCTCCTCTCTCCTCTCCTCGATCTCCCTCCAGCTCCGGTTAGATAACTTACCGATGTGCTAAAGTCTGCTGACGTGCTGCACGCACACACACACACACACACACACACACACACACACACACACACACACACACACACACACAGCAGCAGATGTCAACGGTTATGTTGTATGACAGCTATGAGAGTTGAGTTGTAACAGAGCAGTTGGTAAATCCTAAAAAAAAAAAAAAGAAAAAGAAAGAAAAGCTGCGTACACACTTCCTGCACCTGCACCGAGCTGATGCCTCCTCGGATGCTGATCTCGGGTCCAGCTGTCTGCGCTCAAAGACAAATATTCATTTCATATGTAAAGAGGGAAACTATAGAGGATGATAACTCTAGACGCAGATTTATTTCTATGATGCAGTTTGGAGTCTGGTGAGTGTTTAAAAAAGGGCCTAAACAACAGCTGGTGCGTTTCCATCCACCTGTTTTTATTTGCATCAACTCGGTTGAGTTGGAGAGATTTCTGTATTGATAAAAAATGTGCAACGGAAGAGATGTAATGATTAAACCATGATGTACATGAAGCGTGTGAGCGACGAGGAGACTAACGTTCCTCGAATTAATACACGAAACACACAGAAATGTCGTGTTTTCTACGTTATTTTTCCACCGTTGCCGCCTGCTCCTGAAACGGTTTAATGGCGCCGAAACCAACTTTGTCACGCCGTCGTTTCATGCGGACGTAGCATCCAGTCGGCTTATTTGAGCCTGTTTTTTAGTAGGTTAATCAGTTAGTATGTATCAAGAGAAAAGTAATCTGCAATTAATATGATAAAATGCCCAAACATTTACTGTTTCCAGCTTCTCAAATGTGATGATTTGCTGGTTTTCTTTGTCATATATGACTGCAGAGAATACTTATTGCAGGTTTAGCTACGTTACAATACCAAGGGCTGCAACTAATGGAAGGAAAATGGTGAAAAATGTTGATCACTGTGTCTAAAAACCCAAGATGACGTCCTCAAATGTCTGGTTTGGTCCACAAGTTCCCAAAGACATTCAGTTTACTGCCATAAAGGACTAAAGAAACCAGAAAATATTCAAATGTGAGAAGCTGGAATAGTAGCCGATTCATTTAATAGTCGACTAACGGTTGCAGCTGTAACTGTTCCCCTCTTATATAACAATCATAATCATCACAAACACTGCTGCCGCCCAACAGATCAGTAACGAGACACAAAGCTAGAACGAGGCCTGCAGCTGGAAGGAGGACGAGGAGGAGGAGGAGGAGGAGGAGGAGCGGTATTCTGCTGGGACCGAAGCACAAAGCCGGCGATGAAGACGCTCCGAACAGAGAGACGACAACTGTGGTGATTGGTGTGAGAGCGGCTGAGCCTAATCAGAGAAGAAGAAAAAATCACTGGTTTGAAACAATCACACTGTGGAGGAATCTGGACTTAGTGGAGCATTTGGATCCAATATGTTTCTTTCCACATGAGCGCAGAGGCTGGAGGCTCGGTTTCACCTCAAACGACCTCGAACATGAACAAAGGAGAGCGAAGCGGAGCGGCTCAATCTGCCTGATGGGTACCGAGGTCGGACGTGACACCGAGAGGCATCGTTTCAGGAGGAGGAGGAGGAAGAGGAGGAGGAGGAAGGAAAATATACTGACGGTGCTTAAAAAAAAACTCTCATCCTCAGTCCATCCACTGCTGCACTTTATCTCCTCCCAGCAGACGCCCTGCCTCTCACCTGCGGCGCTCTGCCTGCAGCAACAGCTGTGTGGAGAGAGCTCAACCAACAGGCACAAAAGACAGCATCAACAGATCACAGTTTAATGAAATCTAATGAAACAACTAGCTGTAGCCGTGGTTCAAACTACATAAACCAGTCACCGGTTAAATACCGTTGTGGTATGTTTGAGGAAACAGCTAGAAAACTACTCCTGCTGACAGACAGTCACAGGGGGTTTTTTTTGTCCACTGAGCTAAGAAATGAAAAGGCTCTAGAGGGTGAACAGATTGTACTCGTGCGACTGTGTGGGGATAAAGTGTTCGGTAGCACACACACACACACACACACACACACACACACACACACGTTGGACTAAAATCTCTCCCTCCTTGACAACAAATAGTTTTGGCTTCATGAGAGCGATGCCGTCCGCGTAGCTTGCGGAGTTTGGACTTGAAAATATGACAATGTTTATTTGCGGAGGGATTAGCGGCGGGTCCGATCATTAGAGGACTTCCTGGTGACAGTCAGGCGACACAAATACTAAAACACAGCACTGCTGTCCTGTTAAGACGGGATTGATACACCTTTAATAAAGCTGCAGAGACACTTAGAGTAACAGCTTCAGTCTATAAGTCTCCTAACAACAAGGGAAAGTGATTCAGATGGTTTCTATTAGAGCTGCAATGATTAGGACTATTAACTGATTAGTATATCAACAGATATCTGCAAATATTTCGATTGATTAATCATTTAGGGTCAAGAAAAATGACTAAACTCTCTTGTTCTGGCTACTTCTAGTCTTCTGTGGTAGTAAACTGAGTATCTTTGGGTTTTTGGACTGTCAGGTCAGACAAAACAAGACATTTTGGGAAACAGTGATGGACACTTTTTCATTTCTTGACATTTTACAGACTGGATGACTGATCAATTAATCAAGAAAACAGTCGACAGATTGACGGATTAGTTTCTTTCACCGACTGAACGTCCATCAGGAACACAGAATAACTTCCATCCAGAGAACCAGCAGAGTCCACCTTCCAACCATGTCTCCTCAAAATTAACCTGATCTGCATTGTTAAATATGTTTTATTTAACCAGATTATGTTTTTTTATCAACATAATGAGGAAATGTTTATATTGATTGTATGTAGGGCTGTAAATAACAACTGTTTTCTTCAGTTACTCACTGATTCTTCAGTCTACCAAAGTGACCTGCTCACATTTCTTGTTTTGTTCAACCAACAGTCCGAAACCCAAAGATGTTCAACCGAGAACAACAGAAATCACATTTGAGACTCTGTAACCAACAAACACCAACACTTCTTCCAATTTCTGTTGATGGACCGAACGATTTATTATCAATGAGAAGTTAAGTGTGAAAAATGTCCATTCCACGTTCCCGGGTCCAACCACGATCCAAAACCCAAAGATAATTGGTTTATCATCATAGAGGAAGATGAAAACCAGAAAATATTCACATTTCAGAAGCTGGAACCAGTGAATCTTTTCACAATAGTTGCTGACTAATCGATCAATCATTGCAGCTCTAGACCAATCATATTAAAAGTCAACATTGCACATCAATGAGAGGGACTGTTTGATGACAATGTTGGATTTATATTTATATGGGTTTTTGCAGTGATTTGATGCCACCTGTCTTTGTTTCCAGTATTTAATTCACTCAATTAACCCAAAAAAAAAAACACACAATCCCCTTCTGGTGATTTTATTTGTAGTTTCACAATTCACAAACAGTTCCCATCAGACCTCGGAGCATCTCGAGATCCTCCATGAGGAGCTGGAGGACTCGACCGGGGAGAAGACTTGGATACATGAGCGGCATAAAATGGCTGAAAGTGTGCGCGTGCGTGTGTTTATGTGTGTGTACACAAAACAAACAACAACATACACAGTACAAAGAAAGACAAAAAAACGTCAATCAATTGACAAGCTGATCTCTCTATAATCCACCGCTGCCATCCAAACATATCAAACAATCTCCAACCAGCTTCGCCTCTACACCACTCCAGCTCCACTCAACACACACACGCCAGCAGCGCTGCGGGGATTACGACGCTCGGCTGAATCCACTCCTGAACAAACATACAGATGGTGTTTGCTCAACAACCACAACAACCTGAGGAAACACAGTTTGCCTACATTGTCATTGGAGGGTAACGAACAAACAACAACAACAACAACAACTCCGAGCAGCATCTCAACCCTCAAAAAAACCTTCCAGTGACACGTTTAACTTCATGTTTCTGTCCACCTCTGACCTTCTTTCCCGCCTTAATTTGCATTTTATGATGTGAGATTTCATATCACTACAGAGGCAGATACAGTGCCAGCCATTCTACAGTACAGTACACACACACATACAGTCGTGAAACACTGCCCACACACACACACACACACTGTGAGTCATGCACAACATCACGTTCAGCATCTCTGGTTTCAGCAGCAGAGCGGTGAGGTGAAGGCTTCGGTCCTTCACTGGTTGAGTCATTTTATATTCTGGCAGCGAATCGTCTAACAAACAAAAGAAAAACAAACAGCATACGGAGCTGCTGGAAAACAAGCCAGAGACTGTTTATCCAGGGAAAGGGGTCATCGTGTTCAGTTTGTATAGTTAGAACCACGTTTATTCATAGCAGCTGCTCGAGAAAGACGGTTATTCAACCTCCGTGTCAATCACAACCTGTAAACGCTGCAGACTCGCCGTCTCCACTGGCGGCACGACGATTAGTTGATCGACGGGGGAAAATTAATCGTCGACTATTCTGATAAATGAGTTGTTTAAGTAAAAAAACAAAAAAAATTGCAGGTCACAGCTTCTCGAATGTGAGAATTTTAAAGGTTTTCTGTGTGTGATATGAAGTTCTTTTGATTTTTTTTTTTGTGAAACATTTTATAGATAATTATAAAAGAATCGTTAGTTGCAGTTCTATCATAGTTATATGTCCTGTTTGTTCGTCTGAAAACGCTGCGAAGGAAGAGCTGAGAAACGCGTCACCATGCGGCCAATTATGAACTCCAGGAAAATAAGACATGGAAACAATTTTTTCTTGTTGTTGTTGTTGTTGTTGTTGTTGTGGATTCTTTGATTCAAGATTAAAAGAATTGCTGCAGTGATGTACGAGTGAACTCCAGGACGCTGTGACATCACTGCTGGGCGTGGTTACAGGTACAACAAAGCACATTTATGACGACGTCCGACCACAGAGACGTGTTGAAGGTTAAACCGGCTGCTTTCAGCCTTTCAAAAACAAATTTCAAATCAAAATTTTTTTACCAGATTTGATACATAAGATAATTCAAGGAGCTCAAAAAAAATATGTTAATTTGCTTCTTTTTTTTTGATGGATCACCACTTTTCAATAATCAGTTGCCATGTTCATCTGGGTGTGACACATATTTTACCAAATCTGTCATTACTCTTAAATCTATTTTGCAATTTCGACCAAAGTGATACGAAACATTCACACAACAGTTCATTTCAATTAATCATGAAAGACTTAGAGCTGCAACGATTAGTCAGTTAATCAATTAGTTGCCAACTGTTAAACTAATCGCCAACTATTCTGATAATAGATTCATCGTTCCAGGTTCCAGCTCCTCAAATGTGAATATTTTCTGGGTTTTTTTAGTCTTTTATGACAGTAAACTGAATATCTTTGGGTTATGAACTGTTGGTCGGGACAAAACAAGACATTTGATATCTTTTTCTAGCATAAAAATATCAAAATTAAAGGACTGAGCAGACTTGATGGAGGTCTGAGCTCTTTGACAGTAATATTATGTTCTGTCACTGAACTTCCTGATCTTCATCTCGCTGCACGTTTTAAATCACTGACATTTCCCGTCTCTACCTTTGCGTCCTCAGTGCAGAAACAGACCTGAGGTGTTATCTAATGGAAGCTGGCACCTCTGGGCCTCTTCATCTTCCACACCTTTAATGAATTAATAAAGACTTGTTTAGTTTCTCTAAACACATCTCAACACAAAAGCTCTCACTGGCCCTCAAAACGCCTCCGGGCCCCACAGCTGCAGCCACACCAGCCAGCGTCAAGTCTCCTACAATCAGCACCCAGCGGCGGGTCAAACTGGCAGCGGCGCTCTGCTTCTCCTCCCTCCTGCTGACTCTGTAATGATGCAGCCTTGCTGATGAGAGGAAGAAACCCCCCCCCCCCCCCCCCCCCCCACCGGCGCCACCACCGGCGCCGCCGCTGCTGCTGCTTTTCTGCACGATGGCCTTTTCATTCTCGACCCTTTAGCACGACCGACACCTTCTTAACCGCTCGCCTTCACCCCTCTTAACAGGGAGAGTTAAGAGTCTATGAAATGTCAGGAAAGTGGAGAGCGGCAATTATTAGTCGACAGAAAATGATTCGGCGACTATTCTGACACGTTTCAAGCAAAACGTGGCTCTCAGACGTGAGGATTTGTTGCTTCTCTTGGTCTTGCATAACTGTAAATGTAATATTTTGGGGTTTTAGGCCGTCAGTTGGACAAAATAAGACACTTTCAGGCATCACCGTGGGCACCAGGATGATGTGAGGTGCATGTTTTCACCCTTGACAGATGTTTTATTGACCAAATGATCAACCTAGGGCTGCAACTAAAGAATAATTTCCTTTTTTAACCAACTGTTCAGTCTATAATATGTCAGAAAATGATGAAAAATCCATCCATGAACAGCCCCAAAAATACAAAGATATTCCATTTATAAAGATATAAAACTGAGAAAAAAGCAGCACATCTTCACATTTGAGAGGCTGGAAAAATCGATACTGTCAATCAACTAATCACTACAAAACTGCCTCCTTATCCATTATCCATGTCATCTTCCTCTCCTCCTCCTCCGCCTCCTCCTCCTCCTCCTCCTCCTCCTCCTCCTCCTCCTCCTTAGTGGAATCTATTAACCATCCCCAGAAACCTCCCACAACATCAGGCGCCTGCTGCCGGTGCACCATTGATCCCTCATTAGAGACTCTGCAGGGAGCGTTGGTTTTTTTTTTTTTTTCTTCATGTAGCTTCAGGCCAGCAGGAAGCCACGTCGTGTCCTTGGTAACCCTTAACTCTCATGACGTGTTACACACCATCCTGCCAAACAAACGCTTCTCCTCCAACACCTGCACCCACCGGCACCTCCCCTGTTCAGTTTTAGGCTCTCTCTCTCTCTCTTTCTCTCTCTCTTTCTTTCTCTGAGCGTTTCAGCGGAGGCGTGTGGAACTGTGACAAGTCTCCTCACAGAAAAAGGAAAACCCTTGTCATGTCTCTGCTGCTGAAATCTATCCTGAGTGCAGTGAAACTCCACCACCACCATCGTGTCCCCCCCCACCCCCAACCCGGCCCTGAAGAGGAGCTTTGTTATGAGAAGAACAATGGAGGACCCTGGCGTTTGTCACCTTTTTGCTGCTCATGTTTCAACGAGTGCAATCGAGACTTCCCTAGAATACCTGCCCCTCACCTGAGCTCCTCCTGCTGTATCCGCCTGAGACTGTATCTCAGATCGGTGTCGGCAGCAATCCAGCTGTTTGGTCTATAAAATGTCAGAAAATGGTTCAACATGTCGATCACTGTTTCCAAAAGCCCCAGGCGACGTCCTCAAATGTCTTGTTTGGTCCACAACTCAGAAAATATTCAGCTTACCGTCATAGAAACCAGCAAATATTCACATTTGAGAAGCAGGAAACAGAATTTGGGCTTTTTTTTCCTTAAAAAAAAAAGACTCCAAACAATTAATCAATTATCTAAATTGTTGGCAATAGTTGGCAACTAACTGACTAATGGTTGCAGCTCTAAACTATTTGGATTAGAAGTTGTTCTTTTCCTGCTCAAGGTATCAATAAATCAACACAGACAGCTAAAAAAAAAAAAAGACCCTAAATGAAGGTTGCCGGATCCAATTTTTTGGCACATTTTGGGACACAACCTCCCATAAAATCTGCTTCCAGCAGGATTTCCCCCTCTGATGGTGTCAGTTTCTCCTCTGCAGTGAGTGTTGAGCAGCTTGAGCTGAACTGAAGCCCCTGAAGCCAAACTGTCAACATGGAGTGACTGACTCACATCGTTATTGACAATACAAGATTGTAAGCAGGTGATGGAGGTGATCAGTTGATGCACAAACAGCCAATCGACATTATTATAGCTCAGTTAATTGATCACATGCGTTACTTCTCCGTTTCTTAGAGATGTAATGTGATGGTTTGATGGAGATTTGACAACTTGTGACACGTTTTTTATCATTTTTTGACATTTTAAAGACTAAGATGATCAATAGTTTTGCCTTTAGAGAAAATAATCAACTGCATTTGACTACAATCATAAGTTATCCAGCATTTTTTCGAGGATAAAAAACGCGAATAAACGCATCCCCGATGTCTGGAGGTGACTGGAGATCATTTCTTTTTTTTGTTTTGTTTTAATCATTAAATGACCTCATAAAGAAACAGGCAGGTGTGTTACCAAAGTTGTCAGACATGAGACACCTTTGAGATCTGTCCTCTATCACCGTCCTTTAATCTACCAGCCGTCCCCCCCGGTGCAGCAGGTGTCTCTCCGCGGCATCAGGACGCGCGGTCAGCAGCAGCAGGACGCGCGGTCAGCGGCATCAAGACGCGCGGTCAGCGGCGGAGAAACAGAAAAAAAAAAACAACTACCAAACAGCTGCCTGTCTTACCTTGTAGACATTCTCCGTTATACGGTGCACCTCGTCGGTCCGGGACATCCTTGTTGGCACGTCAGTAATAACCATAGACTAAGATTTCCTTTTGGATGAGGTTGAGATGATTTTCCTTTCCGAACTGTGTGTTGCGAGAAAAAATAAATCGCAGCTGTTCGCGGGGAATCGTGGCTCCTGTCTGCCGGTAGACGAGCTCGTCTGGCGGTGGGATCCCTGCTTTTATAGGAAAGTCCTCCGCTGCGCCCACACCGGCTCCCCACGCAGCCAGTCAGGCCGTCGGTGCCTCTCGGTTGGAGCGCAGAGGCGGACTCACTCCAAGAGGGGCGGTGCTGCATTCAGGGGCGGTGGGAAACTAAACCGCAGAACATGATGCTAGAAAATTTAAATGTTTTATACAGTGAATATGGCTTTTTCATAGATGCCTCCCCGAGGACCTGAGATGTTCTCAGGCTCTCATTTCTATTACAAATGGTCTTAAAACATTTCATTTCTCTGTTGCTTTTCAATAATGTGCAATTCATCCTCTGTAGGCCTATTGAATATTCTAGTATTACTCAATATTGTGATCTTTTACTTAAGTAAAAGTTGCAATAATAAAGCATAAAAGTACTCCATTACAAGTGAAAGTCCTGCATTAAAAATATTACAGTATATTATAACATATATATAGTCGATTCTCAGTGTTTGTGCAGTGGAGGCTTCAAGTTTCCACATCACACTTGATATTGAATATCAGTTGAATATTGGACCAAGATTGGCTTCCAAACTGGTTATGATAATATCAAAAATCAAACGGAACTGCAATTAAGAAAAGTAAAGTATATCTTGATGTTGAAATATGGAATTTGACACAGAGATCCTGTTCAAGATCAGGTGAAGAAGAATGCAATATAAGGTCCCTGTTATGTCAGTTGCTATCATGCTTTAGTGGTGCATATTTCCAAACAACTTCTCAATTAAATTAGCACAAACATGTTGACATACAGTAGGACTGGAGCTTGGTGTTGCTGGATATCTGGAGGGCTTTACTTACAGTAAATAGCCTTGACCACAGAAACCCAAACGTCTCTCTGTTTCCAACTGATCACCTCAGCAGGTGAAATCACTGACGGGTACTTCCCTTCAAGGAAAAGTCTTTGATTGGAAGAAAAACCTGCAGACTCTTCACTTTCCACGACAGGTGATTTGACACCCCTAACGTGGTAAAACATTGATAATACGAACTTTAGATAAATAATAGAAATTTTAATTGAACATTTTTACTTGATCAAATTTTAAAACAACTCACTACATGGATATTTATTTAGGTTATTTATGATGTTTAGTTCTACTCCACCTTTACATGGTATCTGACTGAAACCTGGTAAATAAACATATATATCAGCAGTAAAACAGTGTCTTGGATATTTTTTTCTTTATTTTTATTCAAGCTGTGCTCTCTGACACACCTGTCGCATACTCAAGTGTACAAGTCAGCATCTAACAGGTCCAAAGTGACATCTGCAGGTATGTTTACATGCTGTTAAATGTGCTACAGCTGAGAAGTTGACGTTAGCAGTGCACTTTTCCCCCATGAATGTTTGTTTGGTGGCACGTTTAATAAGCTAAGCTGCAGGACAAGACGTGTGTTCACGTTTGTAAGTTAGATGAGAAGGAGACTTTAGCAGGAAAACTAATATGCGTTGTAGTTCAGAGTCTGTAGCTCTTGTGTCGTGTTGCAGGATGCAATCAGGCTCAGTGTGACCGTCTGCTCTGCTTATGATAGAACGACGTGTTATCACTTGACGTTAGCTTGTTAGCTAAATGGCCGTCAGTTCCATAGCTTTTGTTGCTAAGGTTGTTGCTTGGGTTGTCCACGTTGTCCTCTCATGTTTCAGATCAGATTTCGGCTCGAACATGTATGGATGTATTTCAGAAGGTGACATTTAAAGTAAAGAACAAGAAAAAGTAGTGAAATCGAACTACTTTAGTTTGTTTTAATGGTTTGTTGACAGAGGTTGAACTGAGGGGCTACATAAAGAGCCAGTATAAGATAAATAAGGAGTTTTTAACTGGAAATCATGCAAAGATATTCCAGTAGAACCCCAGATTGAAAATATAGACCTGTAAATGTGCATGATATAGCTCCTTTAATCAAAATATTCTAATACTAGGGTGCACAATCAAGAAATAAAATAATATAAAATATCAATTTCTCCTTTTTGGTTTCTGATTTTTTTTCCCTCTGGTCCACTGCTTCACTGGTTTTTAGTTTTAACCAAAAGCAGGTGTGACACTGGTATCTACGAGCTTCACAGTGAGCCTATGAATGCAGCATAGCATTTAAACAAGCCACGCCTCCTCCGCTGTGTCACGCGCTGCCCACGCCGCCGCGCGCCGCCTCTGCTACACCCATTCAGAAGACCTGACTGAGCATCTCCATACAGAAACTAGGCCAGTTTCAACCCATTTATACAACACACTTATATATATATATATATATATATATATATATATATATATATATATATATATATATATATATATAATAACGTCAAAACACTTTAATATTTGTATGATATTCCCATAATATTCATATAAGCTCTTATACTATGTCTCTGTTGTATCCTATAGTGACTTTTTGCTGAATAATTTTTATTTTTTTTATATAATATGATACTGTATCTGACATTTTAAACCCCTATTGGAGTGTTTTTTGGGTTTTTCGACGATGCATCATTCAATAAACTGGAGACAATCTGTTTACTCTGCTCTATATTTGTGTGGCTCCACTCCTTTTGGCTGAGTGGGCTCTGCTGTTTCTGAGTGGGATGCAGCCACATTTTCTTGGATTTCAAAGCCTTGTAAGGTGGGTTGGGGAATCCTACACATTTCTGCACGTCACGATCTGAAGGCCTTTGAATGAGAATTTATGAGAAAGAGACAAAGTGAGCAGAAGAAAGAAACAGAGATTGAATCAGAGGTGGAAGACGTACTCAGATCCTTTATTTAAGTAAAAGTATTAATACAGCAATGCAGCTTTATATACAGTTAGCTAGTTTAGTCCAGTGGTGCCCAACCTAGGGGTCGGGCCCCTCTAAAGGGTCAGCAGATAAATCTGAGGGGTGGTGAGATGATTAATGGGAGAGGAAAGAAGAAAAAACAAAGTTCTGATACACAAATCTGTTTTCAGTTTTTGGACTTTTTCTCTAATCTTTGATTTTTGCTGAAATATTGGATCATTTGAACATTTATTGAAATGAAAGCATGTGAGAAGTTTAGAGGGAAAAATCACTATTTGGTGGAGCTGTTAACAACTCATAGACATGTGAAATGTGACCCCGACTACACACTGCTTTTTGTAAGACGTCAAAAGACAAAAAGGTTGGAAACCACTGGTTTCATCTTTAACAATGTGTTGTATTTTAAAAGCTTGTTATATTATCCATTGTGTCAAATCTTCATCTGAAAAGTAACTAAAGCTGTCAAATAAATGTAGTGGAGTAGAAAGTATAAAGTAGCATCACATGGAAATACTCAAGTAAAGTACAAGTACCTCAAAACCGTACTTAAGTACAGAGTAAATGTACTTAGTTACTTTCCACCAGTGGATAAAATAGACAGGATATTTCATAGCTGCTGGCAGATCGGATAATAAAGTGGAAAATAAGCTGTGTTGATTGTCACATCTGATTAAAGCACGTCCCCAAGACACCAAACTGCTGACATTTAATGAAAATCAATCAGGCATGTTTGATCTTTGCCGGAGCAAACACTAACATTCACAGTGTCAGCGAGCATATTGATTTACTCCTCTGAGACTATTCAGTCCTCGCTATTATTGCCTATAATTGAATGCAGGCTTCCATTATGTCTGTTGAATTCAAATCCGTCTTATAGCCTAATTATACACACAATGAATACTGTATGTAGCTATTAGGTCTTTGTGATGAAATGTCTCAGTAATGTAAAAAAAAAAAATACACAATTAAATACAGTTTAAAATTTTTAAAAAAAGATGAAACGCTGTGTCATTTTCAGCAGTCAGAGACGTGTCAGACTGTCAAATGAACTGCAATTTGCTGATGAAGACTAGAGACTGACCCTTCATAAAGCACTTACAATGGAAGTGATGAGGGACAAAATCCACAAAATCCTCCTTCTGTGCATAAAAAAATGTATTTAAAAGTTTATCTGACGCTAATATGAAGCTTCAAATGAGTCAAATCAAGTAGATATCTTTCAACGTTACAGTCTTTTTAGTGCCAAAGTCCCTCTTTTTGTTACTATACTTCCACCTGCAGCTCAACAGGGAAACACTGTCCGAGGAAACACAAAGAGGGAATTTGATGCAACAAAGACACTGTGGATTTTGGCCTCCATCATTTACATTGAAAGCACATTTAAAGGGGATCTTTTAATATCCAGTATGAACAGGAGGAACTTATCCTTTAAGATGAGCCTCTATTTAAGGCTCCGTAAATACATCATCACGTCTACCCTGCATCCTTTATCCTTATTACATGATTGATTCGGTTGTTTTCTTCACAGAAATGAATTAGAATCTGAGACGTACGTCCTCTCGAATGAGACAAAAGAGACAAAAGCTAGAAAAGATTTTGTGACATCACAACTGGTTTGGAAGCAAATCCCGGTCCAGTAGTGGAAACTTGAAGCCTCCAGTTCACAAACACTGAAAACAGACTTTACAGTGAAGCAGGAGACGTCTTGACACAGCGGTTCAACTTCTGAAATGAGCTGTATTTACACAGATTCAGGATTTTTAATGAGGGAGAAGGAGTAGATGTGATTTTAAGGATTTTTAACAAGATAATTGAACTTTTTGGGGTTGAAAAAAAAACATATCAGACACAAATTATTAGTCTTTTATCACTCTTGAGGGAACTTTAAACATGACAGCGTGTCTATAATGAAATCACTTGACAGCAGTGGAGGTGTAGTCAGGTACAGGCAGAACTCAGGTGGGCAGCACACACACACACACACACACACACACACACACACACACACACCTACACCTGCGTCCATTCAGCAGCTCCTCTTCACGTCCGTCCCACTCACCATCGTCCTCTCAAGCTTCAGATCCACGTCTGTGACTCATCAGCGTGGCGCTCTGACATTCAGGTTTCTTGTCTGTGCGTCGCCCACTCCCACTCCCACACACACACACACACACACACACACACACACACACACACACACACACACACACACACACACAGCACCTGTAATGCTGCAGCTCCAGTTCATTCAAGAAGAGAACATCGCTGTGAAGTGGATTTCTGTAAGTCAACAATGTCAAATTGAAGCTATTTCAGGCTCGCAGTATACCCGAGCGATGAATCATCCATATAAAGGTTTTGTTTGAAGAGGTTAGTCCAAGGCCACAGTGTATACTGGAACATTTAATAACAATATAATGATAATAACTTTATTTATATAGCACCATATAGCACAAACAACAAAGTGCTTCACCAGCAAGGACGAATAAAAGAAAGTAGGAAGACAATCAAACACAAAACATAATTAACATAAAACAGCTGTTTAATGTCTGTAGAAATGTAGATTTGTATTATTTCTTAAATAATATATAATATAGTAAAGAGAGATTGTGTGTTTCAACCTTCCAGTATCTTCATTTACAGATTAAATCTATATATAACATACAAACTATTAATGAATTAAAGCATAGTTATTAATCTGCTGGTTTAACAGCATCTACTCTACTGGTTTCATCTACTGGTGTTGGAACTGGGCGGCAGAGATTTCCTCCCATTCACACCAACTCTGCAGCATCTTTAATCGTCTGTCTCCTGTTTTGTTTTAATTCTTCTTGTAATCTATTTATTTTACTGTTTGTTGTTTTTTGCATTAATCTCCTGATCCATATTCACTATTCTGTTTGTTTATTGATCGCTCGTTAAGCACTTTGAGTTGCACTTGACTGGTGTGAAAAGTGCTTTATAAATAAAGTTTGAGATTGATTAATTAATTGACGTGTTATTTCTTTGTGCAGCTGCAAAAGCTTTAAAGGTAGACTATGTAAGAACTGTTCTACACTCCAGACCAGTTGGGGGCAGCACATCACCAGGAAGTTGTGGTGTCTGTAGAACTTTACTTAAGTATGATAGCAACGTCAATCCAGTGCTAATGCTAAGCTAACATTCGCTTGAATAAATCTAACCTAGAAGAAGAAATGCAACCTCTTCATCCTCTCGTGTCGGACTCGCTGCGGTAATACGAGACAGGTCTAAACATAAAACGTCTCTGACATCACATGAAAACTCTTATCTCTTCATAATCTGTTGATAAATGTAGTTCATTTCTGAATGTTTTAAACTAAAATTCTTACATATTGCACCTTTAATATTCCCCCTTCATGGAAACTAAGAAGACTCCAAACCATGAAAAACAGAAGACAGAAGTTTGTCTCTTGCTGCCACCTTGTGTTCAATCACGGAAAAATAACCTCAATAAACTGTAAACATAAAAAGAAGACAACAGAAGAGATATGACAATAAAAAAAACACTTTTTATTGTAAAAAGAATGTACACAGAGAGGAACAACTTCCAAATCAATTTCAAGACGACGCGTTCGATGAAAGGAGCGGCCTGCCGACGCTATCGGTCATCGAGTGTTTTCATGTCTGCCAGATGAACTGATTTACAGTCGGATGGATCTTCAACAGATACGCCAGCTTAAAGCTCGACGAACGCAGGCCGTCGTTCCTACACGAGTGAACCTGAACGTGATATGAACGGTAAAATAATTAACAGGATATCACTCAGCGGGTAAAGATCCAACTTCTGTCAGGTTATTATTAGCTTGAAGAGATTAACAACTGTTGTCCGAGGGGGGGGGGTGGAGGGAGGGAGGAGGTGGGGGGCGGGGCCTCTGACGATATGATTAGCCCTTTCTCCAATGACACTGAACTAATCCACAAGGAGAGAAGAGAATTAGATTAGTTAAGCTGCTTGGAAAGAGGTCAGACTGAGAGAATATGGTGTGTGTGTGTGTGTGTGAAACGGACTCTTATGCAAATGTTTTCCGCGCTTTAGGAGAAAGTTCCAGGGCGGGTCGAATAACTCGTGGACAAGGCCCGCACTGTGAGAAGATTATAACACACACACACACGCCTTAAAGGGTCAGTGCACCCAAAATACAAGAAAAACATTCAATCTTTTTGCTTTCTGCTACGGCAGCAAATTACCGACGTAGCTCCTGTGACTGGATCTCCTTTTAACGAGTTTAACAGCTCAACACCTTGTTTTAACGAGATAAGTTCTGCCATATAACGAGATAAAGCGGGATAGTAACACCGTACATCTTCTACGGATCGTTAAAACAAGAAACTGAGCCAATCTTTGATTTTTTTTTTTTTTCCACGGTGGCAGCGATACTTATTTTGGATCTCTTACTGTTTTCAGAGGGAATATTTCTTCAGTATTCCAGATGAAAACTGTTGATAACGAGGTCTGCGGATGAATCAGAGATTTATAAATGTAACTGACGTGGAAGCAGGAGTCTCAGAGTCGGATAAAGATTATTTTCTCGATTAGTCAGTTAGTCGTTTAGTCTATAAAATGTCTTGTTTTTGTCCCGACTTACAGCTTACAACTCAAAGATGTTCAGTTTCCTGCCATGAAACACTAAATAAACCAGGATATGTGCAACTTTAAGCGACAATTTTAGTATTTTCTCTTAAAAAAAAAAAAAAAAAGACTCAAAATGATTCATCAGTCGTCAAAATAGTCGACAGTTTTCTGTCAGTTGACTAAGCAACGAGATAAAACTAGATGTAAGAGGTTAAATATATCTTTCTGTGATTTGAGTAAAAATGACCCTTTAAAAACTTGAAGATAGAAATCATATCCGTCAGGAGGAGACGATGTTACGTTGAGTAAATACATACGTGCATTTCAGTTGAATTAAAAATGATTTAGTAGTGAACACACAGTAGAGAAATAACACTAATGAAACAAATGTTAGGCACAGTTATCTGATCTCACAGGTCTTCATGGTTCAAATCAGCATTTTTTTTTTATTCTTTCCGCTGCGGTGAACCGGTCCTCCACGACGAGAACAGCAGCCGGATGTGATGAAGGAAGCCCAGAATCTGACTGAGAGCGTCTGCTGCTGCTGCTGCTGCTGCTGCTGCTGCTGCTGCTGCTGTCGTCACAGACCTCTGAAGGACAGAAGAGTTCTGCAGCAAAATGTGTGTGTGTGTGTGTGTGTGTGTGTGTGTGTGTGTGTGTTTGTGGTGGAGAGAAAAAAAAAAGTCCAGCAGCCTGCAGGTCAGCTGAAGGAGGTCAAGAAGGTCAAGTCAGTGTTCCTACGCGGCCAGCAGCTCCGGCTCTGCCTTCTTCCTCGGACGTTCCCTCTCTGAAACAAAAAACAGGTTTATCAGACGTCGACCGCTGCTGCTTCCTTTACACAAATATAAAATCTCTACGACACTTTCACACATCAGCTTCATTCTTAAAGTTCATACAAGGCTGTAACTGTGACACACGACCTGACAGACGACATGAAACCTGTCTGATACAGATAACACACACACACACACACACACACACGCTTAGAGCTGCAGGACTTCATTAGTGCTTCATTAATTGATCAATTGATGTCTCTACTTCACTTTATTTCCTGTGTTGTATGTGGGAAAACTTTTCATATCTGTTCAGAAATCAGTTCTCTATCGTTTTAATTGCCATTTGAATGTTTTTATGTTGTTTTTCTTTGAATAGCTTGTGTATGTTATGTGCTTGTCTTGCCTTTCGTATAGATTTTGTACAGACTTGACAAACAGCTGTGAGCTGCTGAGATAAACAATGTTTCTGCAGATTATTAATCATGTTTCTGCAGCTCTTCTTCTGAACTGATTCACACGTTTGTGACCTGCTGAACGACTGTTACGTAACTCCTCCAGATCGCAGCGTTTTTATCTAATTTACTACAAATGTTTATGGCGGCTAATCTTTTCTCTTCTCAGAATCATCATCAGAATCAACCAGGATCGATACATGAAACTAGAGTCCCGTCTGCTGCTGCTCCAGACGTTACAGATCAGTGACATCACATATGATAAAGAAGGACAAAGTTCAGGACGCATGAAGGGAAAAAAAGATAAAGAGAGAAACAAACCCGGCTTCTTCTCCTCTGTGGCTTCGGGGACGTCTGGCAGCTCGTCTGAGGGAACTTCGGGAAGCTCGACGTCTCCCTGAGACAGTTTATTACAGATCAGAGACGACACGCCGTCAGCAGAAAGATACGAGCGCCGCTTCGGGGTTATGGATTATTACGGATGTGTGATCTGATCAGATCTGAGTTTTTAAACATAAACACGGTGACAGTGATGGAACTAACCTGAGTTATGGCCTCCAGCTCAGCCAGAACAGCGTCTTCATCTTCCTGTGATAAAGATCCGGCCAACATGTCGTCGATTTGCTGCCAGAAACACAAAAAACTGTCAGATTTCTGTTCAATCCGTCAAACTTTCTTCAGACAAAAAAAAACCTTTCGGACGAAGTGGAATCCAAACTGCTGCACATGTGATCGATGAACACACAGGACGGTAAATACGGATCGAGAGATTAACGCACAACAAGATACAAGAAAAATATTAAAATTAAAATAAATAATAAAAGATAACAACAGATTAGAAAGAGAAGGATTTAATAAAAGCTACTTTAAAAGAAGAAGAAAGTAAATGATGAGAGAACGGTTACAGAGTAATAGAAGACTATCAAAATAAAAGTATAAAATTATAAAACACTTCACAAAATAAATAGATTACAATAAAACAGTTAAAGTGACATTTTAAAGCTAAACGGATTATTGGTCTATATTTAAAAATATCAATAATATATATAGAAAATATTTACATTTTTTATATGTTTTATTTTGAAGATCAGAGATTAAAAACCAGCATGAACTTCAAATATGCAGAAACACTCGCTTACTTATTGAAATTCATCTGTCAGTATTTACCAAACATGAACAACTACGTGAGTAAAGGTGTTATAATAATTTAAATAACAACCTTCAATTGAATCTACTGGGATTTGAACATTAATTGAATGTTGGGATCAGATCTACATCAGGACCAGCTGATTGGACGACTGTCAGAAGTTTGTTCTTTTAATTCATTCAAGAATCAATTTGGTTTATTAAGCAGTTTCAGGATTTATCTGCTGACAGCAGCTTATGTTTACTACATAAACATAAACAGGAACAGCAAACATGTCCTGGGGTCTGTTTCACAAAGCAGGTTCAACAAACTCTGAGTCTAATCCTGAACTCTGAGTTGATCTACTCTGAGATAAGAAACTCTGAGTTTCCGGTTCCAGAACAGCTGATTTGAGTCAGTTTATTCAACTCGGAGTAGTTTCACCTGGAGTTAAGCGCTTTTTACCAGACTAGAGACGTTGTTGACACTCAACAAACAGCAAAAACATGTTCTGGTCAGTTGGTCCAATGTTGCATCTTTATGTTGAGCATATTGTGAGTTTATAAGATGTTATAACACCATATTTTGGGGGATTTACTGCAGTTTTATGAAGAGTCATATAAAAAGATGTGACGTCATCTATAAGAAGGAAAAGTTTGCCTGCCGGAGAATAAACGGAGGGTTCAGAGCTTCGTCGTTCTGTATTTCTGACATTAATGGAGGACTTACTCTCTGGTACTCGATGGCATCTTGGGTTTCATCCATAATCCGTTCCACTTCTTCAATAGACATCACCTGCAGCGTGAAAAGAGAGTAAAGAATCATCAGACACGAGACGACGACGTCATTTCTGAAGGATGTTTCCGGGACGTTTAACGCCGTTTACCTCGTGCATTTTCTTCAGACAATCGTTTCCGACTTTCAAGCCTTCGATGACTTTCCTCTCAATCTGGACAAACTCCAGGTCTTGAACCTGAAACGAGCAGGAAATAGATGAACTGTCAGTTTCACTTTAGCTGCTGCTGCTGAGCGTCAGTCCAGTCCTCCCATCATCACTCCCATCACTGCCATCACTCCCATCACTCACCATGCGCTCCAGGTTGCTGATCTGGTTCTCCGTCTTGTCTAGAAGTTGGTCCTGGTAGCGCTTCTTCTTCAGCAAGAGGAGAGCTTTCCTGTTTGAATCCAAACGAGAGTTCAGTTAAAATCTCTCTGCATGAAAGAACAATTAAAATACAATAAATAAATGATAAAACTGGATAAAACATTCCCAAGAAAAAATAAATCAACCTATAATCTCCCATCAAAACAATCTACTAATAAAGTTTTATTTAAAAAAAAACATCCTCTTCTTGTTCTGCTGCTGAAATTCTCAAAGAAAAAGTTTAAAATAAACATATTTTGTACTAAATATATAATCTGGATATTTACAAAACATTTCTAATATGAATAAGAAGCTGAAAGGATGTTTTTTATCGTTGGAATATTTTTCCATTCTCACTCTTTTTTGCCATCTTTCAGCAGCTGTTTGGCTAAAAGTCTCTCCTTCTCCAGCTGCAGGTTGATCCTCTTCTGATACTGTCGCAGTTTATCTCTTTGCTGTTTCAGTTGCTGCGGAGACGGAAACACAAGCAGGTTTAAGCAGCACGTACGAGGAATTAGCTTTAATGTTGTGGTTCATAACAGTCAAAATATACACAGGATTATGTAACTGTAAATAGTATAAAAAATGAAATTTACAATAAAAAGACATGTAAAATATATTCTAAGTGAGAAGATACACTCATTACACTTCAAACTGCTTCTTTCATAACATTCAGCTGCTCACATTTAGGTGAATTCATTTGTATTTTATATCATTTTAGTTTGTTTTAATCTCTTTGTGTTTTAACAGTATTTTATGACAGTGGTTCTCAAACTTTTTTCACATAAAGGACGCCTAAAGTGACACAATTTAGACCACGGACCCCCATCTGATAAGATTTTTAAAGTATCACTTTACGGTTATTGGTATTGGTACTGGTGTTGTCATTTTTTTTTTAACCGATACCCAGCCCTAATTACACCCCTTGTTACTGGGGACCCACTGGAGCCCCATCAACGACCCCTGGGGGTCCCCGGACCCCACTTAGAGAACCACTGGTTTATAGTATTTTAACCATTTTAATCTCTTTGAGTCTCATAATGTGTTTCTGTTTTTACTTGTAAAAAGCACTTTGTGTTTTGAAAAGTGCCAAATAAATAAAGTTTATTATTATGATGTTATTATTATTATCACCAGCAGAGTTTGCTGCTCTGTTAAAAAACAGCAGCTATAATCTGAATATTTACAGGCAAACACACACCCAGTAACACACCCAGTAACACACCAGTAGTGCACCAGTAGTACACCAGTAGAACACCAGTAAGGCAAAACCTACAGTAGGCTCTTCGGAACAATTCTGCATACATGTAATTAAAGAACCACTTTGTAAAATTAGTTAAATTCTGACCTTTTAAAATGTGATTTATGATATTTGTTACGTGCATTTTAAAGGCAGCTGAAGTTAATCAACACACAAACATCTTAAAGTTTATATATTTTTAGATACATTAGAGCCGAATTGAAGAGTTTCTCCTACAGACAGCTAATCTATTAACATTATATTATATTAATAAGGTTATTATCATCACTGACACGCGCTGTCATTAAATTAACACATTTTTTTAAAGCGGTCTGGCGTGACGAAGCTAACGTTAGCTCGCCGTGACTCTCACCAAAATCGCTTTGTCTTGTTCTGTCACTCGCGTCTGTTTCTTCTTTCCAAAAATATTTCCCATCCTGACAAAGCATCCCAGCTACAGTCCGCAACCAGGAACGGGTCTGAGCGTGGGACTGGTATCCGATTTTAAACTGGTTTTCTAACTTGTAAGCAACAACCTAGTGAAGCTTCTCCTCCATTATTTGTGTCCACACCCACAAGCAGGAAGGACGGAGAGCGGTTACGGACAAAAAGGTCCGAATGATAACCCTAGATTTGCGGAAGATCTCGCGAGAGTGAGACATTCTAACCGAAAACATGATCTTTCTCCAACTAAAGTGTTTTTTGTGACTAAACATAGCTAGACCTTAACCTTACCATATAAACACGACCCAAAAACTGCAGGAACGAGATCACATTAAATAATAATAATAATAATAATAATAATAATAATAATAATAATAATAATAATAATAATAATAATAATAATAATAATCTTTATTATAGATCACGTTTCAAAATCCACGTCACAAGGTGCTTCACAAATAAAACAGACATATCATTAAATCATTAGGTTTAAAAAGAACCAACATAAAAAAAAAACAATTTAATGTTTAAAACAAGAGAAATTTTAAAATTAATAAAAACAGAAATAAAAGACAGATCAAAGAAAATAAAAACTCAAGTAAAATCGGGAAACGCTCTCTGATAAAAAAAGCATTTTATAACAAGAGACTTTAAAAGAAATCACTGACTCAGCCGACTGACGTCCAACATTAAAGGTGCAGTTTGTGGAATTTAGCATTTGGCATCGAGCAGAACGGACTGGACAGGAATAGAATATAGTATTTATATAATCACCTGAAAATAAGAATCATTGTGTTTTCGTTACCTTAGAATAAGCAGGTCCTCTTCCACGGAGGCCGCCATGTTGCACCGCCATGTTTCTACAGTAGCCCAGAATGGACAAACCACTGGATCTAGAGAGAGGACCATTAAACGTTCTTATTATTATTTTATTATTTATTTAGTATTCAATTATGAGCCCATAACGCCTTGTTACGTTTGCTCCGAGCATAACGTTCTTATTTTCATATTTACTCTGCTGCATTATGTGACATTTTTATTTTAAAGGCCTTCAGCAGAAGTATGTCGTCTTTCATGCTCGTGTCCATCATTATTTTTTAATTGAATGTAATTATGTTTATCTTGTTTTCAAGATTTTCAAGACATTTCAAAAGGTTTTATTGTCACTTGCACACAGCAACACAGCAGACAGTAACACTGAAGGCAGTGAAATCAATTAGAGTATAAATTAAAATATTTACAATTATATAAAAAAAATGTTTCAAAAAGGAGAAGAGGAAAACAAATATATACAAATATACATTATACTGCACATAAGTGATAAATACTTGTGATAAAAATATAAATCTTTAAAGTTTTTAGGGGTTTTTTGTAGAAGCTTTTAGCTTCCTGTCTCCTTATAGCTGAGTATATGCAGGTTAAAGTGTGTTTTCTGTCTATATTACAATGTTTTTCAAGTATCAAATCTTTAAATCTCAAATATTTTTTTAAAATTTACAAATAAACAAATAAATAAGCTTCCCGTGCCCTCCAGTGGTCACAATGTGTAACTACGTCTATTTCAATTGATTATTTTCAGAGTGTTCATCAGAATCAGTTTTAGTATTTATGAATTAACACTGAGCATTTATAAATATTCTCTTTTGTAACACTTTTATTTTGAAATTTTTTAACCAGGCCTCTAATAAAACTACTCTGCTTGTGTGACAAACCTTGACTGTGTTCACTTCTGTAAAACACTTTGGTCAACATCTGTTTTTTAATGTCTAAAATAGTGACATGAAATATTGTTGTTTCAGGATCAGGATGTAAAAACTGAACAGGATCAGTTTCTGTTCTCTGGTCTGTTTGTCAGAAATGTTCAAACTATTTAAAGGGGGAAAAAAATGGCAAATGAATAATTTGTATTAACATTTATTCATGAAAAGGTGGTGTAGAGACCACAAAGTGTCCATCCAGACATGAGGAGGCGATACAGGAGGAAATACATCACACAGCTAAACCACAGTCTTTAAAAAGTAAAATCAGTGCACAGATAATCTTACAAAGATTGCATAATATAAAGAAAGGTTATAAAACTTCCCAGAAATAGTGCAATTTTACCACCACCAGGAACAAAAAAAAAACAACAAAAACCTGCTCCGCTGTTAATAACAATTAAATGCTTTTCTTTCCACAGAGAATTCCAATATTTTGGTTTTCTTTATGTGAAATAACTCAAACTGGATGTGATGTTTTGTGTTTTGGAAGCAGGAGTAAAGAGAAGTGCAAAAAAAAAAAACCCCAAAAAAAGCTGATGTTATTTGAGCTACATGTTACCGAAACTGACGGCTGAACACATGAACGTTGGTGTAAGTTTGTTTTTGTGAACACAAACCCTTCATTGCACTTGGGAAAACAAATATAAAAAGAAATATAGATTTATATATATTTATATATATATATATATGACATCAAGAAACCCATCCATGCTGTTCACACATGTTCACCTTAACGCAGAGCCAGTGTTTTTCATTTGTCCCCCGATCTGAGAGGAAACAAGGCTACATGTGTGCAAAAAAAAAAAAAAAAAAAATGCAGACAAGGTTTAAATAGTTTTCATATTTAAAAAACACAACATATCATGAACTCTCACTCACTTCCTCAAGTCATTTGAAGCTTTAAGTTTCTGTAAAATAGACGAATGTTTGTGGTTTTATATCTTTATAATCTTTCAAAAACATGATTCAGCAAATAAACTCTGTTAAAAGATGAAATGAAGCTTCTGCGTGAACACATGAAAGTAACAGACACCTCGTGTGAGACGTCTGAATCTGTCAGTCGGACACATGACGGAGTTCTGTGGGGACAGAAAATGTTTTCAGGATGGATATTTTTTTATTTAAATCTTCATCATTCATATCAAAAAAAAAAAAACCTTTACTTGGTTCTCTTTAAAAAAAGGGGACTTTCAAGCTTCTAGATGAAAACTCCCCAAGTTCATTCTGTCCTACGGAGGTGGATAAAACAAACACACCTGACAGCATGATTCACTTCCTCTGTGAAGCTTATGTTGAGTTTTGAGGCCAGAGTTCATGTTGTGGTCGCACTGAGTCAACATCAGACTGTTCCTATTATTCTGTCCACCCTCCCTCTAGCCAGCAGCCCTGAGGCTCGTTCTTTACAGTAAAGGAAGCTGCTCAGTCTGTAGGTAAACATCTCCCTCCCACGTCTATTTATCATCAGCAACAATATAAAAAAAACCCGACAAATCACTTTTTTTTTTTTTCTCTCAAGTCTGTTCAACAAAGTGTCTTAAAATTCCCTTTAACCAGCTCGTCTTCTCACCTGAATGTCATGAAAAAAATTACAATTTATCGATTCGCTGACGTGTATCCGCACCAGCGACATACCTGCTTGTACAAATACTAGATTATGCAGCTACACACATTTTACACAACACCACAAAAAACAAACAAACAACACACACACCAAAAAAACAAAAAACAGGCTAGATAGTGTTAACAGAGACACGGTTTGTGTGTAAAAGTGGCACCAAAGTGAAAAAAAAAGTGACGACAGGAGCCGTTTACGAGCCCTCCTCTCACTGGAGGTACATTCAGAAAAATATCAAAAAAAATATCAACAGCTGAGAGAAGGCTGAACGCAACCTCAAGCTTTTAAACACCTCTTTCCTTGCGTTTTGAGGTTGTCGCCTCCTCCTCCCTCCTCATCCTCCCTCCTCCATCCTCATCCTCCGGCTAATGACGTGTGACGAGGGCGGTGTGCTACATGTACTGGTGTGCATATTCTACACTACATTCCCAAAGCTATGGGCTCTAGTTCAAAAGCTTAACCTGTAGAGAGGAAGGCCACAGGGGGGAAAAAGATCTGGAAAACAAAACAAAACAAAAAAAACCCTCATCCCGAACATCCGTGCGCCACATTTCAAAATAAAACAAAGCCTCTTCGTGAGCGTGCATGCTGAAAAAACACTCAGTCCATGGAAGAGTTTTAAACGTGGGGTCTGGATGTTAGAAGATGTGCATGCGTGTGCTGGTGTAAAACGAGGAGAAGGGGACTCTTCTTCTTCCTCTTCCTCTTCTTCAACCTCGCAGAAAATAAAAAAAAAAGTAAGTAGGAGGCTTGTAGCATCTTGTGTAGCATCTCTCTTCTCCAGTGTTAGTAAAGTAGGCGTTATGACCTCATTCCATTGACCCACATCAATAATAGAACTATTATGCAAACTATTTATGCACATGCTACTGACACTTTAAAAAAAAAAAAAAAAAAAAAAAAAAAAAGTACTTGTCAGTGTCGATGTGTGAGGAGGTGTGTGTGTGGTTCAGAGATGTGCTGCTTTGGTACGATCGTGGATGGATCCCAGTTCTGGTAGTGTGTTTAAAAAAAAACAAAACAAAACACACATTTCCACAAACACAACATCTGGAGAGACGAGCAAACACGCTTACAGTAACGCCTCTCACAGAGGAGGACAGATGGAAAGGTTTACAAAGCATAAATATTATATATTATATAGATTTTTTTTGTGTGTATTTTCTGACTCCCTGTGAAGATTAAAAAAAAAAAAAAAAAAAAAACACTGTTAGAAAGAGGAGA
The DNA here is from genome assembly GCF_914725855.1 of Thunnus albacares. Taxonomy (NCBI): domain Eukaryota; kingdom Metazoa; phylum Chordata; class Actinopteri; order Scombriformes; family Scombridae; genus Thunnus; species Thunnus albacares. The sequence continues at coordinate 25,175,488 of NC_058125.1, read as the reverse complement.
AGGTGTCTCGTCAGTGTGTCGAGAGGAAAAAAACAACAAAAAGACGACTGCAGGCCCCCTCGGTCAGTGCGATTCAAAAAAAAACACGGAGCACCAGTGGATGAGGGTCACACACACACACACACACACATGCACGCCTCGGAGCCACAGAGAGGGGACGTAAACAGCCCCCCCCCCCACCCCCCACGGAGCCTAAACACACACACACACACACGCACACACAAACACACAGTCCCAGTGTATGTGGAGGCCCCCCCCCCATCCGGGTCTGTCCCGTTCATTTAAAAGGTGGCGGGCGTCGTTGGCGTGGAGCAGGGGGCTTGGTGCTTGGTGTGAGCCCCTCAGGCGCCGAGGTCCAGCAGGCAGGCAGGCAGGCAGGCAGGGCGGGGGGGATTGGTCAAGTCCTGGTCAGTCCCCGCCCCCCCCCCTCCCCCTCCAAAAGGCCTGCTCCCTTCTCAGGTGGGAAATTTAAAGCTGGTGCACGATGCTGTCTGTGTGGTTGACTGAAACGGCGCCGCCGTCCTGACGCAGCCGCTGCCACTGGAACGTCGTGCTGAGGGAGCCCAGCTCGTCCTCCTCGTTCTCCTGCTCCTTCGCAAACTCCATGAACACCTGGAGGATGAAGACGCAGAGGAGGAGGAGGAGATGATGGACGTTTATATAACATCATTATATTTAAAAAGGTTCAAATGCTGCATCATCTTAAGGCCTTTACACATCGGGGGCGACGCCAATAAACGACACGAAATTGCGAAATAATCGCCTGTGAATAGTTCGGATCAAAACTATTCACACTGACAGCGATGTGAATCAGCGACAGCTCGTCCTGCCGTCCGTCAGCCTGGTGAGGACAGTTTGTCCTGCGGCTGCTTCTGTGGACAGAGACGCTGAACGCAGGTTGGAGCCGTTGTGGACTGAGCGGATATAATGCTCTCCTCTTCTTTTGTCGAGTGAGGAGAAGAAGGACAAGATCATCATCATCACTGGAGGATGTTGACATCATCCTGGAGTGATGATGATGATGATGATGATGATCTCCGACCTGCGTTCAGCCGCCTGTCAGCTGCAGCTCCTGAGAGGACAAACTGCCTTCACCAGGCCGACTGACAGCAGGAAGTTACTGAACCTAAACAGTTTGCATGTCCGCTCAATCAATATAGATACGGTCAATAAGTTCAAAACACACACAGCAGGAGACTCAACACCCCACGTGGGCCGTGGCTAGAAACAGCCGTCTGTGCAGATTAGCTTTGTGATTGGTTGATGCTTTTATTCGCTGTGTGAAAAAAAATCACGTCGCTGTTTCGCTTCGTTATATTTGCGTTCTGTGTGAAAGTTCTCATGACACAAACAACAGTTCGAAAAAATATATTGACGTGTGAATCAATGGCACGAAAAAATCACGTCCAGTGTGTAAAGGCCTTTAATAATAATAATAAAAAAAAAACAAGGAACAAAAAGTAAAATTTACACTATTATTCATTCTGAAGATTCATTTTCCAATTAATCAATGACTCATTTCAAAGTCTGACAAGCTTGAAGTTAATTTAAAATAGTGATAAATAGAGCTGGGCGACGTAGCTGAAAAACTTATCACAATAAAAGGTTTCACTCTTCTTTCACTTCTTATTGATCGTTTTTAAATGACCTGTTTTTAATAAAGTCCAGGAGAAAAAAAAGGTTGAATTTAACCACTTTACATTCACTTTTTATTATTTATTTATTTATTTATTTTTATCTACCTTCACTTTATATTTATATATACTATATACTTATATATACTATTAAAGTACTATATACTTATATATACTATTAAAGTACTATATAATTATATTTGGTCACATTTTGGCAAACTGGCGCCGTTAAACGAATGCTGACTCAGCGATTAGCAGCTCCTGTTTGCACTGGATCACTGGATCATTGTGTTCTTGCTTAGAAATGATTAATTTACATATTTTCATTAACTTGATAGTTTCAACACTAATTTTAACTACATTTTACTTCAGTACTTGTTAACTGTACTTAATTATAATGAGAATAACATCTGTTTGAACATGTGGAGCGTCTTCATACCTGCTCTAACGTCGACTGGGAGAAGTTGTACTCCTCAAAGTTGAAGGTTTGCTTGGCTGAAAATAAACAAAAAGAAGATAAATTGCAAGAAGAATTTATTGAATGACTCAGTAAATATGTTCCAGATGTGTATATATATATATATATGTGTGTGTGTGTGTGTGACTCACCACTCTCTAACTGGGAGAAAGACTTGGCCAGTGATTTGACATCCTCCATGGGAATCTTATAAACCATCAGAGTAGCAAAACTGCACAGAAAGTGAACAGGAAACAGAATTAGATGCAATGAATAATAATAATAATAATAATAATAATAATAATAATAATAATAATAATTCATCGCAATGAATCACAGCAAACTGTGTGATTAATTAGTTGGTTTTTTAACTGGTTAACAGCCTGAATGCTTATTCAAGAGTTTTCTTGTAATATTTTTCAGAGGGAACATATTTCTTGTTTATATTAAGAGAAATTCATTAATCTTTTTGTAATGTTAGAGTTTGTTTTATCATCTCTTTCTTCCTCTTTTCCTTCTGGACCTTTAACTGGAAGTTACAACAACTCTTACTAACAAGAGAAGTCATCCTGATGCTATAAAAACAGCTGAAACAGTGTCAGGCGGTGTGATACTGTCTCACCTCTCCTGTCTGGCGGCGTGAGGGAAGATTCGGAGGATCTCTTTATGCAGCAGCGCCACCTGCTGGAGCCCCGTCAACTCCTCCCTGAGCTTCACCTCCAAACTGTAACCTCGACCGTATTTCCCTTTTAAATGCTGGATGGATCCGATACATCTGACGGAGGAAACAGACGGATGATTAACGGTGTTAACACGGACGTTCTGTTCTTTCAGAATAAAAGCTCACAGCAGCTGCGAGCGCAAACCTCAGCTGGCCGGACACCATGATAGCGACGCGGTCGCACACGGCCTCGGCCTCCTCCATGTAGTGCGTGGTGAGGACGGCGCCCCGCTGACGGTTCTTGAAGGCGGCGCGTATGGCTCTCCTGCAGAGGAGACTCAGTTTAATTATTTGATTTTTTTTATTCCTGACATTTCTTTTTTTATTGTGTTTTAACTGCTTTAGAAGGAGCTGATGAAATAAAGTTTATTATCCATTTCAGAACAATAACGACATTTTTATCTTAATTGTTTGATGAATGTGGTTAGAAGGAAAAAAACACAAATCTTTTGTTTGAGCTTAACAGTTTAATTCACACATTAAAACACATTAAAATCTAAAACTATAAAAAGGTGTCATTTAAATTTAATCTCACCACATGCGTTGTTTAGATTTGGGGTCCATCCCCGACGACGGCTCATCCAGTAGAACAATCTGAGGATTCCCGATCATACTCAACGCAAAACACAACTGTAAAGAAACAACAACAACAGTGACGTCAAACCATATAAAACATATAAAACATATAACAAGGTAGAAAGAATCAAGGAACAAGAGACAAAAGAAGATTTAAATGTGTTTTCATGGAAAAAAACTTGAGATCAGATTCAACTTTTTGTTTTATTTCAACAAAGTCATCTGAAAAGACTCCATGTAGACATGTTTAAGAATCTGAGGCTACATCCTTTACAGCAGAGGTCTCACAGCCACGGACCGCTTTAATGTCAGACAATATTTTCACGGACCGGCCTTTGAGGTGCGGCAGATAAATACAACAAACTAAAATGATATGACCCGCATAAAAACTGTGGTATTTTAATAATATTCAGGTTTAATATATAATAATAAACCTGAATCCACCGTGTACTCGTATGCAACTTTATTAGCAGCGTCCTCGTAACATTGCGGCAACAACATAACATGAGTAACATAACGTTTAAACACGCCTTCAAAATAAGATACACCACAAAAACAAATATGAAGTGCATGAACTATACAACTCATTGCGCCAACAACATAACATGAATAACATCCTCTCTGCCCCCCCAAAGCTTTCTGGTTGCTATGGTAACGTTTAAACATGCCTTCAAAATAAGATGCACCACAAAAACAAATATAAAGTGCATGAACTATACAACTCGACGTAACGCTGAACCAGCGGGAGCCCTGAGCTTGTTTCTCTGCAATGAGACGGTCCCCGTCGAGGGGTAACGAGACAACGACACCCGAAGTGTGTTGCTTATGTCCGTAATTTTGTTTTGGTCGCCGTCACTGCAGAAAACCACGCTTCACACAGACAGGATGTTGGAAATGGGAACAGGGTTTTCAGTGCTGTTGTGACTTTAATCCATCCGGTCATTTTTCAAAATAAAACATCGTTCAGATTTAGATAATAAATTAAACGGAAATAATGTAAGTTATTTATTCTTTCTGTACCGGTCTGCAGTCCGGGGGTTGGGGGGACCACTGCTTTACATCATATTATCCTAAACTGTACTCCAATTAGGCCGTTGTTAGTGGGCGGATATATCAGGATATTTGGTCCGTTGGGGTTCTGTTTTACTACAGAAGTCTACTGCACTTAAAATTGGAGAGTTATAAACCAAAATTCTGACTTTTTAGACATATACATCAGATGTGTGAGTGAATAAAAGGTTTACATACAATTAAAAAAAAGAGTAAACATGTTCTCACCTTCCTCTTCAGTCCTGCTGACAGACTCTTTGCTTGTTTGTTCAGATGATCCTTCAGCTCCAGAGCGTTCACCACACTGATGATAAAAACATGTCAGCAGCTGTTACATGAAGCATTTTACTCTAATAAATAATCATTAAAAAAAAAATAACTGTTTTAATAAAAAGTATTCTTGTAAGTCCTCCATCTTTAGGAAAGATATCCTGTTATATTTTAAAGAGGTTGTATGAAGGTAAAACTTTTATAATCTACAGTATGAACATCATTAGGACGATTATTTTGACTGACGTTGCAATTGTGATATGATTTGTGATATTTTTATTATTATCATTATTCTCATTTTTATTGAAAAATGTTAAAATGACTCTGCTGTGATTTTTGCAGGAATCTGTAGAAGAGATAATATTTCATTTTAAATGATATTTTAACACATTTCACCTTCGACAAATATTACATCAGGCCATATTCCAATATTGATAAAATTTCGAGTAATTGTTCAGCCCTAAATATAACATAATAATTTGTCACATGACACCTTCAACAACACAAACAATAAAGTACTGTGATTGAAGTTACTGTTATTGAGTTTTAACAACTTTCAAGGTAAAACGTGGTCGTCTGTTCACGTTCCTGCTTTCATCCAATCACACGCTGAATATTTTACCTCCGCTGGATGTCGTATTTTACTTCATATATGTGAAGAAACTGTGACTCTCCAGTAATCTGGCTCATCTGACGGGTGAACGGTGTGTGACTCAGACGTACCGTTTGATGATACCCGGTACGTCCTGTCCTCTCAGGCCCTTGATGGCGGCGTAGATCTCCAGGTGTTCCTGCAGAGTGATCCGGGGCCACAGAGGGTTCACCTGCGGACAGTAGCCAACGTGCTCCAGCGGGTTGTCCGTCGATCGAAACTCTGTGCTGTAATCTCCCATCAGCACCTGGACAGAGAAAAACAGCTGATCAGTCAACAGTGATGACAACGTTACGTTCCCCATTCATCAATGTTACTGGTTATTTCTACAATGTATGGATATTAAGTTGAACTTTGACTTTTACAGTTAACGATCAAAAACAGGAGATTAACTGGCAACTAATCTGATGATCAATTAATCTTTCAAGTGTTTTTCTCATAAAAATACCAAAAACTCCCCGTTTCCAGCTTTTCAACTGCAATAATTATTTTCCTTATGACATAGTGAGAAGGATATTTTAGGTTTGTATTGTTGTTCAGACAATTAAAATGTAAATAAAAATTGTTAGTTGCAGCTTTAAAGTGAAGGAAAAATCATTAAAATAAGTAGTGACCTTTGAGTAACGAGGCTGGACCAGAGAACCACCTCAACTATTTTGATAATCAAATAATAATTTTAGTCATTTTTTAAGCAAAAATAGGAAATATTTTCTGGTTCCAGATTCTCAAATATGACAATCTGCTGTTTTTCTTCGTCATATGTGACAGTGAAATGAATATCTGAAGGTTTTGGAGCAAAACAAAACATCTGAAGACAGAAATTATAACATTTTATAGCAGCATTTTTCACTATTTTCTCACATTTTATATTGTACGATTCAGAGATTAATCTATTATGAAATGATCGTTAGTTGCACCTCTGTATAAATATATAGGATATAATAAGGCATCTGGTTTCTCTATTACATCAGTTGGAAGCAGAATCATTGATCTTTCAGTTGATTCTCTCTGCTAGTAAAACCTGAAATATCAGTGTAATAAGTAAATAAATACTATATATAATAATAATAATAAAATATATACACTTAACTAAAGTTTAAATACTATTTAGCTGAAGATAAATTCATACAAAAACACCACAGATGTGATATTTAAGCATCATTTTCCTCAGAAAGTTAAATGAGTGTTGATTGAGGATCAATATTTCACAGCTTCGTTCTGATCAGTACTGTACCTGTCCTGCAGTGGGGTCGGTGTCACCTGACAGCATGTGCATGATGGTGCTCTTTCCTGCTCCGTTGGGCCCCAACAGTCCGAGAACCTCACCTGAAGAAACAACAGCTGAGTTTTTACTAAAAACTATTGAGTTCACAGTTCAAACATATTTAACATTATCATTAATTAATTATCATTTAATGAGAATTACTTGACAAAAAAACAAAAACATACCTTTACGAACACAGAAAGAGATGTTCTTTGTGGCCACTTTCCTCGTCTTGTTGAGAGAAAAACCTTCTCTTCTGCCTTTGTACTGTTTCCTCAGGTTACTCACGACCACCATCGGCTTCTACAAGAACATGTACCACAGATATCACATCAACACTTTAAATAAAACAGTTTTCAGTCTTAAATCGCCTCATATGTGGATCACAGACTGAGTCCTCCGCTGAAACGTCACTGACCTCCTCACAGGACTGGCAGCTGAGAGCCTCCTTCACTCTGGCCTTCTCCATCTGTACATCCTCATCCTCGTTCAGTCCTTCCTCTGGGTTCCTCTCCACTTTAGGCTTCGACTTGGATGAGATCCTGTGAAGGTTTAAAAAAGAAAACATCGAGGTTGGCTCCCATCTGTAACATTTGACTTTAAGTCTCCTTATTTCACATTTATAAGCAGTTTAAATGACTGATAAATGTTTATAACACACTATAATGTAGTTAGAAGCTGATATAAGGACATTTTAAGTGTTTGTCAGCAATTATAACTTCTCCTAGTCCCAGCAATAACAAGCCCCAGAATGATTAGTTAAAAACAATAAAACTCCACGAGTATGGAAATATTATTCATTCCACATACTGATATCAAGGTTTAACAGCAGGACGGCAGAAGGAATGAAAGCGGCGCCGTAAAACGACGGCCTGAGAGCGTTAAAATGAAGTCGGAGGACGGGATGTGGTCGGGTTGGGAAACTTGACCGCCTGCCTCTCCCACAGAGAACACAAGTCTCTTTGCCGGATCTTAGAACAGACCTTCACAATACTGTAGAGGCAGTTCTTGTCCTTGACAGAGAGATTAAGATACTTTCAATAAAAGACTGATAGAAAATACATAAGATGCCCTTACAGACATTAAAAGAATTTAACTTCTTCAGAAGGTGAATCCTCTGTTGGCGTCGCTTCACAACACTCTCAGTGGTAACATTCTTTTGTTTTCCACACATTAAGGTCTTTTCATCGCACCAGCTGACAAAGTGAGGGAGGGCACTACCACGGCGGTCAGACAGTCATCAGAAAATCTCACCAGATAGCCGCCTTCTCTATGAGACCTGCAGCTATCTGGGTACGGGATGAAGAGAAGGAGGTGACAGAATGCAACCCTGGGGGTGAACCTATGTTTGAAGCCAGTGGATCCGACATAATGCCGTTAACTAGAACACTCCTGTTTCCTGTCAGTTAAGAACTCAGAAGCTGCACTGTTCATGTGAAACACAAGCAATAAACCTCATCACCTGCAGAACTGATCGTTTTTCATCGTCCTGCCTCCGTAACGGATCTCCAGCCAGCGGAGCAGGAAGAGCAGCACGATGCACTGGAGATAAGGCTGAGCACAGAAACACACACATATATATATTATAACTGAACACACACTTCTACGGGTCTCTGTATTCTGTAAGTTTCAATGTTTTAGACACTTTATTTTAAAATCAGATACATACAGCTACGACTGCAATGAGCAGGTTCTTCCACAAGAAGTTCTCCTCGTACAGAGACGGGAGAAACGTCGCCTGGAACCAAGAACAAATAGAAAAGTGAGGTTATTCCTGCTTCTTGTCTTCCAAAATTTACCTGAAGAGTCCAAAGAAAACATCCTGAAACATTTAAATTCTGTCCATTTAGTTATTGTTTACTCGCACAAGCACATCGAGGGAACTTTATGCTGAATTGTGGGAATCGGAGCGTGGAATTCCTTCTCACACGCCAGAAACAGAGCTGATTGTCTGAGACCTCAATCTGCACATGAAACAACGACTGATCTGGTAGAAATTTAGGGTTAAAAATAAAAATACCAAAAACTCCCCGTTTCCTGCTTCTCAACTGCAATAATTATTTTCCTTATGACACAGTGAGAAGGATATTTTAGGTTTGTATTGTTGTTCAGACAATTAAAATGTAAATAAAATTGTTAGTTGCAGCTTTAAAGTGAAGGAAAAATCATTAAAATAAGTAGTGACCTTTGAGTAACGAGGCTGGACCGGAGAACCACCTCAACTATTTTGATAATCTAATAATCATTTTAGTCATTTTTTAAGCAAAAACGGGAAATATTTTCTGGTTCCAGCTTCTCAAATATGACAATTTGCTGTTTTTCTTCATCATATATGACAGTGAATTGAATATCTGAAGGTTTTGGACCAAAACAAGACATCCGAAGCTTTCTCACATTTTATATTTAAGATTCAGAGATTAATCTATTATGAAATGATCGTTAGTTGCACCTCTGTATAAATATATAGGATATAATAAGGCATCTGGTTTCTCTATTACATCAGTTAGAAGCAGAATCATTGATCTTTCAGTTGATTTTCTCTGCTAGTAAAACCTGAAATATCAGTGTAATAAGTAATAAAATATACACATTTAACTTAATACTTTTTAGCTAAAGATAAACAGATGTGGAATTTAAGCATCATTTTACTCAGAAATATTTCAGTATTTCACAGCTTCATTCTAATCTGTACTGTACCCGTCCTGCAGAGCGTCTATCCGGCAGGTTTAAGGATAAAAAGGTAACCCCCCCCCCCCCCGGTTGAGCTCCTACCTTGGTGATGCAGTTGAGGCAGCCCATGAGAGGATACAGAGGGTTGAAGAAACACAAGGCGTTGTGCAGGTTTCTGGTCAGTCCGGGGTTGTCGTTCACAAACGACAGCTGGACCACCGACGCCGACACCACGCACACCTGAGATACGAGTCAAAACCATTTAACAAGGCTCTGATAACGAGCAGCTTTCAGGATCACATGTGATGTATTGAAATGTATTTTCTTTTAGATATCGTGATCGTAGCGTCCTGTCTCACCATCATGGAGATGACAGAGAAGAAATCCCTGTTGCTCTGGACTCGAGCGAAGCCGAAAGAGAACACGTAAGTGAAGAGGATCATAGCTGGACCGAAACCAACAGTACACAGCACCTAAGAGAGGAAGAGGTTTACAATACGTTATAGTCCAGGTGATGTGTGAAAACTAACGCCTCGTGGTGGCCATGGCGACCAATTTACTTTCCACCATAACCTAATTATGTATATTGTATATCATATCTCCTGAACCAAACATGATAACACAGAAAAAGTGATGTCTACCCCCACGTTTTGATGGCCGAGGATTACAATGATACCATATCCAACATCATAAACTGTTCAGGTTAATAGTTAACGGTGAATTCATTAATGCTATGAGAAGGAAATCACAGTATAGGAATACCTAGACTAGACTTTATAATATCATGTCTGTTGCATGCATGTTGTGTAACGTTTTAAAAGCTTTAATGTCCAATATATGGACAGTTCTATCTACGTTTGTGTGTGTTTGTAAAGCATTAAATATAATAAAGCAGCGGTACGGACCACAGCAGTGAGGTTACTGGAGTTGAGCAGGTTTCCGGTGTGGAAGGAGAAGAGGATGATGTTCATACAGGACAGGATGAGGTAGTAAAAGGGGATGTCCACCGCCGCCTGACCGCACCAGTACGCCGACGGCACCAGACCAGAGATACGCAGCGTAGAGCGACACTTGATCTGAAGAGAGAATTACGATAAAAAACAAGCAAAAATACAAGTCAACATATATCTGACATCTATTATTAGAATAACAACTACTGACACCATCAGGACACTGGATCACAACCAAACAACCAATGAATGAAATATTCAGTTTAGAAAATCCCAGAAATATTGAACACAAACAGCAATATCACTCCTTGTTTTTCATATTTTAAATTACACTTATTTCCATTGAATTTACAATCAAATCTCTTTCCTTTACTTACATATTTATGACTGTTTGTGTCCATCCTGTAATTTCACTTCTATTAGTGAGATAAATGCTTTGCTGGACAGATGAAATAATCACTCAAATCATAATCAGAAGCGGTTACCTCTCTGTCCCGGGTGTGGTCCATGGCGAAATAGGCCGGCATCCCAGCTGCCAGCATCCCCAGTATGATGGCCTCTATGTAGACCAGCGCGTACGACGTAGCGTCCGGGATTTGCTGAGGGATTATCACAGTGGAGACGTTTAATATCTTTAAACGGCAGGAAGGAAACAGGGAAGAAGGAAACAAACACTCACATAATCAAAGGGTTTGGTCCACGTTCGGATGTGTCCGGAACCGTTCAGACCTCTTAGAAGAGCGTTGCTTAGTATGTTGACGGCCATGGGTAAAGAGTGGACCGTGGTGCTGTTGAACGCAACGCTGTATCTGAAACCCTGTTAACGAGACAGAAAGGTGAACTCCACTCCATCAAAGCTCTCAGTTAAGAGGACTCAGCAGCCCTCAAACAAAGAGCTCTTCATCTGCAACAGTAGGAGGAGGTGACGCCCACATCTGATGCTCATCATCAAAATACCTGATATCAAAAAAAAGTTCAAATTCAATCTGTCCCGATATAAAAAAATGACCTTGCTGGATCCCGTTACGTTGATGGCGGCGCTGTGAGGAGCTGCGGCCATGTAGTCGCCGTGTTTCATCATTTCCACCTTGATGTCCTGAGACTCCAGGTTGTGGATGAAGTCGGAAATGTCAGAGCCTGTCGGGAGAAAGGAGAACATTCAGAGGATAAATCACAGAGGAAGAGGAGGAGGGGGTTAGAGTTGCACCCCGTGGGACAGTTTGTTGTAATTTACAAGTTGTGCAGCAGTCACAATATTTACAGCATGCAGCACTTCCTGACAGAGAGGTAATCTGAGGTCTCGCCGAGAGAACAACCTGCTACATCATTCAATACGACGTCTACGTTTCTGTTTTGCTGCCAACATCCGGATGCAAAAATATCAGCTCGTTTCCTCCCCCCCGGTCATGAAATCGTACACTTTAGAAAATCTCCTGTGGACTCACCTGACGAGTTCTGGACCAGGAGGCTGGTGGCGTATCTCCGGGGCGCCTGGTTCCTTTTGAGGAGGTAAATTGGCAGGAACTGACGGTCCGGAGAGTGAATCTGGATGTTTCCTGTAGCCAGAGACAGGACGAGCACGGCGGCGACAAACACCAGGAACAAGGCCAGACTGCGAGAGAAGGTGACGGGATGTTCAGTTCAGATCTTTATCGTCCCACAAGAGGAAATTATTTAAAAACACAAAACCGTGAACATAATAAAGACACAGCAAGACAATAAAAGACATTAAAAGTAATAAGGATGTGTGTTAAAAGCAGGTGCTAAGCTGTGAGTCAGTCATAAAGTATTAGCATTAAGAGCGGATGAAAACTTGAACACGTTGCATCTCTTTTTTCTAAGGCTGCATTCACACCAAATCAGACGATGCGGCGAAAACGCCAGAGTCAACTTTTGGAGAAACGCAACCCGACGTCACTACGGCGGCCAATCACAGCGGGAGATCAGACTGACAAGAGTTGTAAACTCCGCCATGAGGGAGGACAAAGACGTTACACCAGGACGAGGGGAGGACGTTTCTCTTCGCTTGATAACGTTAGTTAAGTTAGACTTTGCTGTCGGCTTCCCGACTCATTTTAAAAAAAGATGAGAGAAAAAGAGAGAGAGAGAGAGAGAGAGCAGCTGTGGTCGAGCGAGCTGGAGAGTGAATGAAGAGAGGGAGTGAGAAAGCCGGTGAATCAGATCAATAAAACATTATTTTCCTGATTGTTTTCACAGCGGTTACATTTGTAGAGCACAAATAAACACGCCCACACCCCGCCCCACCACTCCACACCTCCGCTCGACCCTGCTGCTGAACGCCCCACCGCCTGTGAACGCAGCCTAAACCCGGATCTCTCAGCAGAGGACGGGATGTCAAATTCCTTAAAGAGAGGACGGTCCGGATTTGACAGGATGGATTTAGCTTTCTGTATGATTTGTCTGTTATAAATGTGTGACGGTGAAGGCTGCTGACAATGTCTCCTAATTGATTCTTGTTTCATACATTTCAATTCCCGCACTAACAGATCAGCGAGAGACTGAATCAGGGATTTGTCGACATTAAAGACGTAGCCTTTGTTTTCCAGTCTTGCATATCGCCTCACTGTTTACATGAAAGCTACTCTCTTATCAATGTAAGTGCCGAGATACTCTTGCTCTCTACAATCTCTACGTCTTGTCCTCTAACGGTAGTTTGGGGAGGTGGAAATCCTTTTTTCCAGGAATCAATGACCTAACTTTGGTTTTTGGGAATGTTCAATCTGAGAAAGACATCATCAGGCCGATGTGATGACTCATATTTCTATGAGGCAGGCTGACAACAACTGCGTCATCTGTCCTTGAGCTGACTCCTGCAATCGTTGGTGTAGAGGATGAACCGTAGCGGGGACTGCCTCTCCCCCCCCCCCTCCTCCTCCTCTGAACACTCACGTATAAATGAAGGCCTTCCTCTCCCTGCGCATGTTGAGCATGTGCAGCCAGGCCACGGCGCTGAACTGCTGTCGCCACAGAGCGTGACCCGACACCACATCCGACTTGCTGTCCGAGAACGTCAGCAGCCGCTGGTCCGTGTCGTCCAGAGAGAAGTTGTCGGATTCGTCCTCCGTCTGCTCCCGATTGAACACGCTGTAGTCTGCAGACATGAGACAAACACAGACAATACTCGTTTAGACGAATGCAATGAAAGAAATGTGACAATTAACATTAATTGCTGCTCTCACCAGCTTGGTCCACTTCAGCTTCTGCTTCCAAACGGAGAAAAACATCCTCCAGTGTCGTCATGGAAACCCCATAGTTGATAATTCCCAGATTAGGTTGACAGTCGAGCTCAGAGAACAAGCCTAGGAAAGGAAAATTAGTCATTACCTGCTGCTGTTCCACTGCTGTTGCAGCCAAAGCTGAGTCAGAAATGACTTGCAGTAATTATTTTAGCATTTGTCTGGGTTTGCTTCACTATGTGGGGACGATACAGACGGTAACGAGGACGGGAAATCAGAGGAAACTATGCAAATGAATCTTTTTTTTTTCCTGGGCAGTTGTCTGTGTGGAACAATAAAAGCAAAAATGAGACGGGGAAATATTCTCTGTGATCTGACCTGAAAAAGTGTCCATGCTCTCAAAGGGCAGAGTGAAGGTCAACTCTGCCTCGTGTTGCCGTGCCAACTTCGCTTTGGGAACGTGCCTCTCAACCAATGACGTGATCTGCTCAGCTTCACATTCCTCGTTGATAGACATTCTGTGAGGGAGGAAAACATCTAGTTAAATTAAGAGCTTTATGTGTTTAAGACACAGGTTGTAAGGATGCAGGCAGCTATCATACATCAGACTATCTATATCTATAAAAACCATCCACTAGGGGGCCACGAAGGTTGCAGCAATAAAAATGCAGCAGAAAAGCAGAATCTACTGGCCTGAGATGGTATCCGACGCCACACTTGATCTTGAGATACAAGGAGGAGCCGACACATTTCAGCTGTCCTTGAGAGATCACGGCTTTGCGATCTGGAGATAAGGAGATAAAATACAACTTTATCTGTGTTTAACCGGAACAACAGATCCAGCACAGATTCTCTAACTGCAGCTAAAAATAAATCTTCATGGTGACACTATAAGTCGTCAAAAGTCAAATCTTCCTCAGATGCTCACATGCAGCAAACAGCAGAAAATAAAAGTTGAGGACTTTAGTGAAACTTGCATCTCTGAGACTTTACGTCTAATTTAAGTTTAATTAATTCAGACTTTTAAAAAAGGGATTAAAAGAGAGAGACTAAAAGCTAAATTTTGACTCTTAATTTCCAAACTGGGATGATATGTGTCTAATGGTTTTGGTGCCTGTGGGTCTGTGCGTGTTATGTAAGAGGAAGAGTTGGTACCAGCGAGGATGTCGGCTTCGTCCATGTAGTGCGTGCTGAGCACGGTGACCCTGCCGGCTCTGCGGTTCTTCAGCAGCGACCAGACCTGATGTCTGGAGCAGGGGTCCATGCCTGCCGTGGGCTCGTCCAAGAGCAGGATCTAACACAACAACCACCAACATGTGACCCGGTATACCCACACAAATACTATATGAGAACTGGTCTGTCAGAAGCTGCGAGTACCTTGGGATCTCCTAGAATGGCGATGCCCACGGACAGCTTCCTCTTCTGGCCTCCGCTCAGATTCTTGGCCTGAGCAGTCATGATCTTCTCCAAGTCCAGATCCTTCAGCACTTTGGAAACCTATCAGAGAGTCAAACGTCAGACTGACAACTCAAGAAGACGCCTTATCTGATCATATAAAGTTGTATTCACTGCTTTGAACTTGTAATTAACCAGTTGCTTTTACATCCATTTCTCCAGAAAGTCAACGAGAAACCTGGTTTCCGTAATCGGGTTAGAGGATCAGGTAGGTTTCTCTGCCATGTATACGTGTAACCGGGTTTCTAATTGTTTTTTTATGAGTGCACAGGTGCATAACAGTCAACTGCAGACTGAGAAAGTACAGCAGAGCAGCTGGATGATAAATAAATCCTCCGAAAGTTCGACTGAAACCAAAACTACACACAAAGCAGCATCTAGAAGTTTAAACAAATCTGCTTCCACCAGTGAACATTGACTATTTGTTTAATTCACAACACTTTCATGCTCTGCTCTGTAACTAATACAGTTAAAATCAGTTGGCACACTTACAAAATAAGGATGGAGGTAGGAGAGACATCTGGTTACTGATCTGCTGCATGTATACGCAGGTTTACAGTATCAAAGGGCCTCATTTATAAAACCGCATGTAGGATCCGAACCAAAAGTATACGTGCGAACGAAAAGCCAAAAATAGTGTCACCAGGAGATAATCTAATAACACATGGATGCATGGATTTTTCCCTTTATAAATCACGAGCAACTTGAAAATGTGCAAACATGGACAAACCTCATATCCCACCTCCTACGCTCCCACAGTTAACCTCAAATGATCAATAAAAAAAGGCCTCATCAATACTGATGTCATACATGTCGTTCCTGAGAGGCTCACAGCTGCAGCAGCTGTTGATGCAGTCGGTGTAACAAATGAAACAATGACACAGAGACACGGAGGAGGATGCCAAGAAGAGCATCGCTGCACACGTGCACATTTAAAATATGTTAGTTCTGCAATTCTTTAAAGTTATCTGATGTCATCGTGGATTTCTACAACTGATCATTTCATCAGTTAGTTGAAGTAGTTGAGGTGAAAAGGAATCAGTATATTCACACGGAAAACTGGGGAAAGACGAGCCAGACTTTACAGAATTCCTCCATCTGCCGCATCCTGACATCATCCTGACATCATCCTGACATCATCCTGACATCATCCTGACATCATCCTGACACATCATCATGACATCATCCTGACATCATCCTGACATCATCCTGACATTTTGACCTCATCCTGTCATTTCAGCCACAACCGATCATGAGACCATGTGAGGACCACACAGCCCGGTCCTCTACTCTACGCTCCGGGAGTTGGGGGGGATGTGACGGTGCATTGCACTCAATATTTAATTAATCGTTCAATAATAAATCACAGATGTAATAAGTTAAGATGTGAGTCGGCTTATATCTTTTTAAAATTGAAAAAGTTCACTACAAACACAAGCACAAGTAAAACTGCTGACTTGAAAGTTTATGATAAAGTGGATCTATAATTAATGTTCGAAATTCAGTGAAATTAAATGTGTGAGAGGATTATTATACAATCTGGCTTCAATTCACCACCTCACCGTCTGCGTCGCCATTTTTCTGTCCCCCAAACGCTCATACGCACGGGTCAGAGCTTCGGTACAGGCGTGACCTGACGTATATATCTTTCAAACCCTGTTTTGTGCTTAGCAACAGTTATAAATGAGGCCCCTGGTTACATAAGTGCATGTAAACACGTTCCCCCATTACCCACATAACCCGGTTTCCCTGAGTAACCTGGTTACATAAGTGCATGTAAACACACTGAATGTTTCTAACATTATGTGAAACTTGATATTAGACACAAATCCTCCCAGACGAATCCCACCAGACGCTCTTTTGCAGGCGTTTAGAGCAGCGCCGCCGTCACATTACCTCAGCATCGATGTCTGCCGGCGGGATCCCTTTGATGGCGGCGAATATCTTCAGGTGCTCCTCCACGGTGAGCACATCAAAGATGATGTTGAACTGGGGGCAAATTCCCACCAGCTGTTTCATTTCCGACCCGTCTGCGATCTCCGCCACGGGGGAGCCGTAGATGGTGGCCGAGCCGTTGGTGGGCGGGCAGATGCCGCACAGGATGTTCATGAGAGTGGACTTTCCCGCCCCGCTGTGTCCCAGCAGAGCCGTGATCTGACCCTCGTAGATGTCGAACGTCAAACCTGGAAGAGGAGAGGTAAAGACAGACGAGGGACGACATCATGAGGAGCAAATCTAAGGGTCACAGCGTTACAGTGACAATTATTTCCATTATCGATTAATCTGTAATATAAAATAATAATATAAAATGCCAGAAAATAGTGAAAAATGTCGAACGCTGTCTCCTAAAACCCAAGATGCAACCGAAAATGTACTACAGCTATGACAAATGACTATGAAGTGAAAAAATGATGAAGATAAAGTGAAAAATAATGAAAATTGCAACGTTTTGACTGATTAACAGTCTAAAATGTTAAAATATTAAATACATGAAAAGGAAAAACAAGCCTGGAACCATCAGATATTTGGCATTTTTACTTGAAAAAAGATTAAACAATAAACAAAATAGTTTCCGATTAATTAAGATGTTTTTTAAGAAGCTGGAACCAGAGAATTGAGCGTTTTTTCTTAACAAATGACTCAAAACGATGATCAAAACAGTTGCTGCAGCTCTATGTATCACCATACCTCACACAGAATATTTATCTGTTACTCAGAAAATGAGGATTAACATTAGAAAACAGACACAGTCAACCTGAAGAACATATTGTTTCAGCAATGACGTGCTAATGTAGGCATGTGCAAATTACCACCTGCCATAGGTTTCTATAGAAACCATTTAAATGTTTAATGAACAGTCTATTTTCTCTTATAACTAACATGCTGCAGTCTGATTATATTACATTTGTATTATGTTTATTTGCCTGAGTAAACGGAGCAACAGATGTTAAAAGCTGCACAAGTGAACTGATGTTATTAAAGCAGAACTTGTGTGAAGTGTTATTTTTTCAGCTCTACTTCAGTCACTGGACACACTGTGAAGAGCAGCAGGTTGACACTCTGACAACTTGAACGCATCACAGCTTTTAGAGACGATGGTGTTTGATGACTCACCTCTCAGAGCCTCCACCACGTTGTCCTTCTCTTTGTACACTTTGCAGATGTTGTTGATGCTGCCAGAGATGGATAAATAAAAAAAAAAAACAGAAATGAGAGAGGTGTAAACACAGAAGCAGCTCTCAGGTTATAGCCTGGTCCCGCTAGCTCTCTCCTAAACCAATCAGACAGCGAACCAGGACCAGAGTCTGACACTGATTTCCTCAATCAAAGGGCTCATCCTCTGAATGCATATGTTAGATTTAGATCATTTAAGCTAAAACTGCATTAAAATGTGAATTGAACACTCTGAGTGATGCTGCTGCATTAGATCAAACTGTAACGACCCAAACAACACAAAACAGAACTGTTCATCCAGCCGACACTCAGATACAAGTTCAGACTTTTACCGGATGGCCTCTTTCCCTCTGAACTCGGGTGAGACGGGCTCGACGGACTCGTCCCCGCCGGGCGTGCCGTTCACCTCCGTGTCGTACACCGAGCTCACTTCAACATAGCGCTTTCTGCGTTTGGACCAATAGGACGGCTTCAGGAAGTACAACAAGGACCTCCTCATTCCAAACTCACCTGCGGGTCAGACCATATAATAATAAAAATAAATAAATAATAATAATAATAATAATAATAATAATAATAATAATAATAATAATAAGAAGAAGAAGAAGAAGAAGAAGAAGAAGAAGAAGAAGAAGAAGAAGAAGAAGAAGAAGAAGAAGAAGAAGAAGAAGAAGAAGAAGAAGAAGAAGAAGTTAAAATTAAAGGGAAACTGCTGCAGAAATGTTCAGCTAATCTGTTGATTATTTTGTCATTTGGTTTATAAAATAGACATTTTTTCTTAATAAAATTACTCAAAACAAATAAAAATACTTGCAAATTAATTTCCTGTCAACCGACTAATTGATTAATTGACAAATCATCGCAGCTTTCAATTATATTCAGCTATACTGTGTGTTTGCGTGTGTGTGTGTGTGTGTGTGTACATACCTGGCAGCACCTGGTCCAGGTAGACGGCCAGCAGAAGGTAGAGGATGCAGTCCACAACCAGCATGAGCAGGGGCACATAGAGAGGATGAGGGCCGTTAGCCAGAGAGGAGAACACAGCACCGTCTCCCTGAGCCTCCAGGTAAACCACCTGAAATATGTATGAACACACATTTACAGCCGCGGTTATAAACCTCCACTCTCTGTGTTATTATCTGGTAACTGCATGGCTCCTAATAGATCAATCTTAGCTTATTATTGTTAAACCTGCAGTTATTTATTTTCCCATCACCTTGTAAAGCTGATGTAACGTGTTAGTTGTTTATTTACACACATATAGACGGAGAGCAACATTAGGATTAATCTGGAGTTGTAGCTCCGGTCTTCAAAAACATGTGAAGGAAAAAGCAGCTTGATGTTTCTTCACCAGCTGGTGGCTAATTCTGCCTGCCTGTCAGCTGCTGGGCAGGTGATGTACAGTGAGTTTATTAGAGCAGAAAACAGCTGCCTGCTGCATCAGGAAACTAGTATGAAAGCAGTGAGACTGAAACCAAAAGAGTAAACTAGTGGGCCGTAAAAAAAAAACAAAACAGTGACATGAATTTTTAACTTCATTGGTTTTCACAACATCTAGCTAAAGGACTGCAGCTGAAAGCCAGCTGGCTAAAACTGGCACATTTACAGAAACGTTCATTGCGGTGTCTTTATAAATTAATAAATAAAAAAAAGGAACGACGACCCAGCAAAGACCCAGACTCGGGCTTTGTCGATGACTTTCTGGGGAAAACCTGTTCGGTGGATTAGTTGGATGGTGCAGCTCTCACATCTAGGAATATATGGCTGAGTTTATTAAACCACAATCATGACGGCCAGGAGGCAGAGCTGCACACCTACGCACTTCTCTTCACTTCCATCAGAGCAGTTATCCACCTAAAAACCACATAGAAACCGCGTCTGCCTCCCGGAGGACTTCTCTCTCTGCTCGTCTTGTTAAACACTGTTGACCATCAAATCCTTTTACAGAGATCGGAACATTTAATTAGCATTAAAGGAAGTGCATTAAGCTGGTTTAAATCCTATTTACCAGATCGATCTCAGTTTGTACACGTTAATGATGAATCCTCCATGAAGGCAAAAGTTAGACACAGAGTTCCAATTTTCGTTGCTATGCAGACGATACCCAATTATATTTAATCAATGAAGCCAATCAGTTAACTAAACTCCAAGCATACCTTAAGGACATAAAGACCTGGATAACCTGCAATTTACTGCTACTGAACTCAGACAAAACTTAAGTTATCGTGCTCGGCCCTAAACACCTTAGAAACTCTTTATCTAATGATATATCTACTCTGGATGGCATCACCCCGGCCTCCAGCTCCACCATAAGGCATCTGGGAGTTATCTTTGATCAGGATATGTCCTTTAACTCCCACATAAAACAAATCTCAAGGACTGCCTTTTTTCACTTACGTAATATTGCAAAAATCAGGCACATCCTGTCTGAAAAAGATGCAGAAAAACTAGTTCACGCATGTGTTTCTTCTAGGATGGATTACTGCAATTCCTTATTATCAGGCTGCCCTGACAAGTCTCTAAAGACTCTCCAGCTGGTCCAGAATAAAGCTGCACTTGTACTAAGAAAAACTAGGAAAAGAGATCATATTTCTCCCATTTTAGCTTCTCTGAACTGGCTTCCTGTAAAATCCAGAATAGAATTTAAAATCTTTCTCCTCACCTACAAAGCCCTTAATGGTCAGGCACCATCATATCTTAAAGAGCTCATAGTACCGTATTATCCCACTAGAACACTGCGCTCCCAGTATGCAGGCTTACTTCAGGTTCCTAGAGTTCCCTAAAGTAGAATGGCTCCTCTCCTGTGGGAACCATCTTCCATTTTAATAGTAGGCTTAAAACTTTCCTTTTGGGTAAAGCTTATAGTTAGGGGCCAGTTCAGGCTTGCCTTGGACCAGCCCCCTAGTTATGCTGGTCCTCCTCTCCCTCTCCATCTGTGCACATTCAAGTCCCATTAATGCATCTTACTAACTTGGCTTCTCTTTCTCTCTCTCACTCTCTCCCCTCCTCCCCCCCCAACCGGTCCAGGCAGATGGCCGCCCACCTAGAGCCCGGTTCTGCTCAAGCTTTCTTCCCGTTAATGGGGGGAGTTTTTCCTCGCCGCCGTCACCATATGCTTGCTCATGTGGGGGGGGAACGCTGGGTCTCTATAATTAAGGATTATGGTCTTGACCTGCTCTACATGATAAGTGTCATGAGATAACTGTTGTTGTGATTTGGCGCTATATAAATAAAACCGACTCAACCCCTTTCACGTACATGTAGTCATTTGATTCTTTGTTAATATATATTTTTTAAAATGTATTTGTGTGTTTGTTACCTGCGCAATCCCGATTGAGAAGGCACTGGGGGAGAGCAGGCAGAGGAGCCAGACCAGCGGCTGTGGGAAGTCCTTCATCAGCACGGTGAACAGCGACAGGCAGCCGAACACCACCGTCAGCATGGAGCCCACCGTGCTGGCAAACTTGGGCTTCTTAAATAACGGAGTCAGCATGAAGGAGAAAAAGATCTGGGAGGCAAAGATGGAAAGAAATCAGAAAGAAACCAGGATTTTGACTCAACAACGGTGTTAAAATATCACTAGTTTAAAGATTGTATCGGGGAAGAAATCAGCAACAACTGCTGCCCTGTTATTTTGCAACTGGTCTTTTTTTTTTTTTTTTTTGCTGTTTCCATGGCAATCACCAGGAAGCTAATGTATTCCCATGTGGCTCAGGAATTATGAATGATGCAGCGTAGAGCAAACAAAGCTTTTCCTGCTTTTTAAAAAATCGCCTTACGAGAACACAAACGTTTATTCAGTAGAAAGCAGCTTAAATGAAAAAAAACTGTTCACGGTGAGGTCTGAGGATTATCCAGAATAACAGATATATTGTTTCTGGAAATACATGTTGATGTTGAAATTATAAAATAGTCATTTTGAGCGTCACAAACAAAATCATATTCGTCTGCGGAGACAGAAATATCTGCATGAATAGATACGACTAGACATGTTTATTTCCCCTCTGCAGCAGATCTACTCACAGATGATATTCCATAGAGGAAGATGAGGAAAAAGATGACAAAGAAGTCGCTGTTAGGGAACAGTGCCGTGTACGTAGCGATGATGGACATCAGGATGGACATGGTGGTCACCAGAGCGGCATACAGGAGGCCCCACGACAACCTGTCGCATAAAAACACAGGAAGCAGAGTTTCACAGGTTATTTTCATACAAACGAAACATTAACAAGTGTCTGAAACTGTCGTCTTTGAATCCTTCCTCACCAGAAGGAGGTGTCGTAGAGCCCCATCATGGTCATGGTGTCTTTGAGGCGGTGTTCCTTCTCAGCCGCCACGTTGACGATGAGGAAAGTGACGAAGGGTGTGAAAGCTAGAACCAGGTAGATGGAGATGAGGGCGTGCGGGAATTTCTGCACCTCCACGGAGCCCGGCTGACCCATC
This sequence comes from Thunnus albacares, assembly GCF_914725855.1. Classification (NCBI taxonomy): domain Eukaryota; kingdom Metazoa; phylum Chordata; class Actinopteri; order Scombriformes; family Scombridae; genus Thunnus; species Thunnus albacares. The sequence continues at coordinate 25,152,975 of NC_058125.1, read as the reverse complement.
ATCACCACCTTCAGGTCCATCTCGCTCCACACCGAGCGCTTCGTCTGCATCTGCACGCGACGGATGGACCATCAGAATCATTTATCAGCCATTTTTTATAACACTTAATACTTATATAATATGTGATCCTGAACAACACACTCAGTGCATCCCTTCTTTAGGGTCAAGTAGGCTTCACCCCTGTTGAAAATCCTTCACATCTCTGGCTTTTCTCACCTGGATGATGGCAGCATCGATCAGAGACTGGAGGCGGATGAAGCCGGAGTACCAGTAATTAGCCGCTCTGCAGTTCACCGAGCTGGCGAAGCAGTTGGCTGGAAGAGAACAAGCGGCACGACGACAAGATGAGAAACACTTCACGTGTCAGCTCTAGTCGGTGAATCCATTTACATCTAAAATAAAAGTACGGTACAACTTAACCCAAACTCACTGACACCTGATTCAGACTGATTTATTCCTTACTTACAAGATCCTCTTAAGAAATATCAGCATGAATAAAATGCAACCTCCGGGATATCATATGATTCCACAAATTTACAGGAACAACGAGTTTCCAGTCCAGTTTTTTAGATTAGCTACTTAAGAACATTAACAGACTTGTCTTGGAGCCTCTCCAGCATTGTCATGGTTGTGTACCTACTTCGTCAGGAGCGATTACTAACCTCTCTATCAAAAGCCTGATAGCATTGTGCACAGAAGGCTTTATCTTTATTTATAGATCCTGGTGGTCTACGTGAAAAAGGCTCTTGTTGACTGCTTACTGAGGACGATACGGAAGGACGGCTCCAGTCTCAGCGATTATAAACCTTTTTCTTTTCCACAATAACAAAGACTAACTGGACTTCCAGTTGATTTGGTAGAAACAGTGATTCATGAATCCATCATTAAATGTCTTGGAAATGTCTTAACTGTGTTTTTACAAACTATTTTCAATCTAGCACTAAACTACTTTCAAAAAGGAAGTATGTAGCACAAAACCATTTCAAATTTAATCTTTAAAAATATGGAAAATATTAGTATACATAAATTAAATAAATCACCGATGGACTCTGTGTAATCGCTGGGAAGGGGCAGCTGGTTGTACGGGAAGCGCAGCCTATAAGACGTGGCGGAGCTGTCCATGAACACAACGCCGACGTAGCTGGACGGCTCGTACAGGCTGGCGTTCTCCAGGTCCTCCTCGCTGGCAAACATCTCCAGATGATCCTGCATGTCTGAAAACATGAGGAGGAGGAGGATAAAAGTGCTGTAAATAACCATTTCTCACAGATCAACAACAGGGATGTCTTGTGCTGTAGGTGTGAATTTACACTTACGCATCTCTTGGGCCACCTCCTCCATGATGTGGTTGGTGATGTTAGTGATCGGTGTGTAGCCCAGGCCCTTGAAGAAGTGGTCGTCCCGCTCCAGCTCCATGGTGCTGATGCCTCCATAATAAACGTGAGGGTTCAGGGTGCTGATGAGTATCAGGAGACCCAGCAGCAGCAGAGGTAAGATCAGTTCCTGTACACACACACACACACAAACAAATAGAAGGAAAAGCTTGTAAGAAAACACAAACAAACATGATTTACCACAGCTCAAATCTTACTCTAGGTTATTCCCACAAAACACAGTTAATAAAAACTATTACTGCTACTTTTCCATTCATCTTTTTCCATTCGCTTAATCCTGTTTGGATTCTTTTGGTATCTAATCAAAGCTTGTGGCAGATCATGAATCATCTCTTATTTTCCTTCCTACTGATAAACTTTCAGTACCGTCAAACCTCAGGACAAACCACAGCAACCATTCCTTCTCCCTTCGCTCCTATAAACATGTTACTGAGCTTGACCTTGAGCAACACGGTAAATTGAAACCATAAATTGGGAGCCAATGCCATGTCAGGAGCTAATCTCAGAGCCGATCTGTCTTTAAAAAAACAGCTTCAGAGCAAGAAATATGTCAGGACTTGTGTTTGACACAGTTGCACCGGGAAAACTTGATCAGGGCCTGTAAGACAAGATCTACAGAGATTTAGATGATCTGCCTTAACAAAAGAACTAAAATCTAATTTGTCGCTCAAACAAATGATTTGGTTTTCATTAAAATGGTATTCTTTCCAGGTCCTCCAGCACACTGAATGAAAGGATTCATTTGATTCCTAGTAAATGGGGGGGGGTAATGGTTATCCTGGGCTTAAGCAACCAGTTGGCATCTCTGGTATGAAGTAAACAAGCTGTATTATTCACACTGCAGCTCAGGGAAACCCTGAACTTTCCTTACTGCTGGTAAGAAAGCTGCAGGAAGTCCCCCAGAGCTACCCTTCCGACGAAAAGTTGATACACGGAGCCATTAAAAATGCATCGGTGCAACTTAAAGCCAAATAAAAAATGCATGGTCCGACAAAGAAGAAATGGAAAAGGGGGACACGGTGCGAGCTATCTTGTTTGTTTAATCCCTAAAAAATCTAATTTTTTACGCTGCATGTGAATTAAAGATTACTTCAACAAGGACAAAAGGTTTGGTGTTGTTTGTTTTTTTTTTTGGTTGCACCGGAGCAGCTTCAGGTTTACTGACTCACAGCACACAGGCGTGACAACACGACCACATCAGAAGACTTATTCACTGCAGCTGAAACTCTGCAGCAACCACAGAGAACGCTCTCTCACACAGAAACACCCAGATCGTGGACCATGACTGTCTTGAGAAGAAATATGCATGTGTGCAAAATAAAACTTTATAAATAGACACTGATTCAGCTGTCGGTTGTTGAAATATAACCAGTAGAGTGTGCAGATGTTTAACTCATCATCTATAAATTATCTACATTAAGTTGCACACTTGCACTGTGCAAAAGGTGTGTTATTGTTCCATATTTCAAACTAATTATTGACTCGGCTGCATGATAATTTGAGGAATTGAAAGGACAAATTGTCAAACACACCCTGAAGAGATTCACTGCTGAAAGTTAATCACCTGCAAACTCTGTTGCTTGGTCCTCCATTTGATCAGCAGATTCTTGTAAAGAAGACTTCTTGTTTGGTGCCAGACTCCAGCATCTCTTCTGTACACGGGCTGCATACTTCCAGCATGCCTCATCTGGATGATGTACGGACGAGAAGTCGTCTCCCTTATGCTGGCCTCAGCTGCAGGTCAAAGACAAGCCAGAGGAGATAAGACACTTCCAACCTGGACATTACTTAGTACAGCTGCGATTATTAACAGATTGTCAGAAAAACTATTTCTATAACTGAGTAATCGTTTAGTCATTTTTTTTTTAAAGAAAATAAACACTAAAATTCTCTGGTTCCAGCTTCTTAAATGTGAATATTTTCTGGTTTCTTTAGTCTTCTGTGATAATAAACTGAATATCTTTGGGTCGTGGACTGTTGACATGTCTGACATTTCACAGACTAAACGACTAATCAAGAAAATAAGCAACAAATTAAAATAATATTACCCTTATTTTGATAGAAATTTCAACAGAAATGTGATCATGAATCATAGACGGAGTGACAAATTACTCTATCATATATAATATAAACTAAACTAGCTAACTGTATATAAAGTAGTGTAAACTAGCTCCACCTCCAGCAGCTACAACAGTAACATGCTGCTCTAACACTGATGCTTCACTATTAATAATCTAATGATGTCATATATAATAATATATCAGTCAGAGGGACCAAACCACTACTTTTACTGCAATACTTTAACTACATCAAGCTCATAATACTTATGTACTTTTACTGCAATACTTAAACTACATCAAGCTCATAATACTTATGTACTTTTACTGCAATACTTAAACTACATCAAGCTCATAATACTTATGTACTTTTACTGTAGTGGGATTTTTCCTGCAGGTCTTTCACGTATTTTTACATTGCTGTATTGGTATTTTTACTTAAATAAATGAGCTGAATACTTCTTCCACCACTTGCACTTAACTTATAAGGTCTTTCGTTTCTATGCATGTCTAACAAGGTGGAAAATGATGATTTAAAACTACCTCAGTTAGAGAGGCAGCATGGTTTGGTTTTTCTCATCTTCTCAGTGAGTCATCGGCTGCTTCAGAGCAGCTCACACCGGAGCGAGGCTGCGCTTCACCGGCTGCAGTGTTGACACCTGGCTGCATTATCACCATAACCGTAAAGCGGCTTTTAGTCAAATGTACCACAAACAAAAACCTACCTGTCACATCAGCATTTAACCAGTTATCAAACAGCTAGCTGACCTTAGCCTCCGTAATAACGCGAACCTGGTATGTTGGCAAGATTAACAAAATTGTTGGTTTTAATGCGAAAAGCGTAGTCTGACACTTACTGGGAATTAGAGAAAAATGTAGCTGTTTACATATAAAAAAGAGGAGACTGGAAAGTGTAACCGCCTGAAATAAGACGCTAACCGCCAGCGCGAGTCAAGCTAGCAAGCTGCAGCAACACAGCCGATATCTCTGAGGGAAAAAACACACATGCATTGAGAAAAGCATTCCTTTAACATACTCACGTATGAAATACATTAAGGCATATCTTTCCACAAATTGTGAATTAGCGGCCTTACATTACAGATGTTATTTTATGTCAGTAAACCTCCCGAGAAAGGAGCTCCCTTGTTTCCTAGAACGTCGCTACTTCCTCCTGTCAAATGCATGTCCCACAAAAATGTGACGTCGACCAATCAGATCTGGCCCACGTGTTAATGACAACGGTTTGAACCAATCAGAGAGTCCCCGAATAGCTTTTATTGGCCTATTACAAACAGAGAATATCAACATGCAGCATAAACTGAACACACGCCACTTTCTGGATGATTTAACTTAAATTATAAAATTAAATTTAAAGATCCCCTCCAGACATGTTTTAAGACACATTAAAATACGCTGCTTTGAATAATAATTTGTGTCTGATGTTTTTTCTCCACAAACTAGTGCCTAATTAGAAATTCTTAAAATTACATCTACTCCTTCTCCCTCATTAAAAACGCAGAATCTATGAATATGTAAATATTTGCATTTTCAAAAGTTCAGCTGCCGGACACAAGGTGCCTCCTCTTTCACTGAAAAGTCCATTCAGTGTTTGTGCACTGGAGGCTTCAAGTTTCCACGTCACACTTGTGTAAGTTACATACTGGACCAGGATCAGCTTCCAACTTATGTCACAAATCCTGCTCCTTACACTCAGATTTAAAGTGAGCTCAGAGAAACTTTCCTCCTTCAGCAGATGAATGTGAAAACAGTCTTCTAGTCACAGTTCTACCTTTCCAGTAGGACTGAATATCTTTCACTGGGAGGATACGGGTCTAGATTGCTCCCTGTCACCTGTGGTGTTCCGCAAGGATCCGTTCTCGGCCCCATCCTGTTTACCTTCTAAACGCTCCCCCTTGAACTTGTCATCAGCAGACGTGAGATGTCTTTTCATTGCTAAGCTGATGATACCTTTCAAAACCACCCCAAACCCTTCTGCATCCAGTCAGGCCTCAGCACCCGTCTTTAGGAGATAAAAGCCTGGATGAGCACAAATTTTCTCCAGTTAAACAGCAGCAAAACTGAAACTCTTCGTACTGGCTCTCCACAAGAGATCCAGTCATCCTCCATACCTCATCTCACCTTTGACAGCCAGGACCTCCCCCTTTTCCTCCTCAGGCACAAATCTGGGTGTTAGGTTTGACTCTCAGCTGAGTTTTGATGACCATATAAAACATCTATGCAAAACCTCTCAAAAACATCTCTAAACTCTGCCTCTCTGTAACACTGTCAGATGCAGAGAAACTCCTCTGTGCCTTTTATCCCCTCAAGACTGTTCTACTGCAATGCGCTCTTCACAGGGATCCCTGGCAGGAGCATCCAGAAGCTCCAGTACATATCAGTGCTGCCAGGATCCTGCTGAGACTGCGAAAACACCAACATATAACACCGGTTCTGTTTTCATCGCACTGGCTTCTCGTCTCCTTCAGGTTCGACTACAAAGTTGTGCTTCTCACATACAAATCAATCAACTGACATGCGTCTCCCTACCTACACACCACAAACCTCCACCCACACCCTCAGATCTGCCAACAGTTTGCTCCTCTAGTACTAAGCTCCGCACCACGGGGAGATCGAGCCTTCTGCTCTGCTGCAGCACACTTATAGAACAGCCTTTATAACCATCTGAGGGCAGCACAGACCCTGATCTCTCTTAAAAAAAAGGCCTTTATTCAGTAAGGCTTTTCATTTTAACTCTTGTGACTGTTTTCTTTATGTTCTGTACTCTATGTTATTAATATTGTAGCACTCTGAGTTCACTATGAATGAAAACTGCAGCACAAATTAAATGTATTGTTTTTTTTTTTTTTTATTATTAAACTCCTCACATACATCATGATGTATGCACATCCAACTGAAGTAACAAGAAGAAAACAGCCCAGTGACAAATGTGAATACTTGCAGCAGGAGTTTATTACAACATATAAATAAGGGAAATGATATTTGGAAAGCAAAAGGGTGGAGTATCGTTTGGTCGTTTTTTTAAAGTGCCTGTTAATCTTTTTGAACCTCATTTTAAATTCTAGTGATCCAAAAGTTTTCAATGGTACAAAATATGCAGAATTTTGATGAGATCTGTAAAAAAAAAGTAAAAATATATTCCCATTTGATGGAATGGTGCAGTCATAAACTCAATGTAAACATCATAAAACTTCCCGAGGTGCTGAAACAAGCTGATACAGAATAAATATGTGAAACTGTGTGATTCAAGATGATTTTAAGCACCTCAAAGCAACATAAAGGGGAAAACTAGTTGTTGAGGAGTCATCGAACATGTCTCTGTTTTAGTCCTGTATTCAACTCAAACGCGGTGATGGCGGCGACTGTGTGAAGGAAACTTCCTGGATGTCTCTGAATTGGATGAAGCCATGAAGTGGTGATGGCACAGGGAGCTGCTGGACCACATCCGTCCTCGTCATTAGATCTGGTCCCAACACTGTCCTCACCTGCAGCCGACAGATGTGGGAGAGACTTGGAACGGAGTCTAGAGGGGGGGAAAGAAAAACGGTCATTATTCAAAGTTTACTGCAGATCAGTAGAATCGTATCTAAAGTGTATAGTTTGTGTCGTTTTACCAAAATGCGGACATGGTTTCCAGGTTTTCTCTGTCCGTCTACGACACAGAATTTGTTTCAAAGGGGCAGAAAGAGTCGCCCAGTTTACGAACTCCAGCAGATAATTCAACACTTCACCGTCTGCCTGTTCCAACCTAGAAAGCATCAAGAACAGAAAGAAATGGATCAATTTATTGTTATTTGAAAGCCTTTTTCTGAAAATGAACTAAACTGAACCTTTATTAACATTTACGATTTGAACTGGAGTATTTCTTGGTTTTGTGGACTGTGGGATTTTGGGGGATTGTGAAAACATGTTCAAATATATGCTAATATATTAGCACTAAGATTTTGTGTTTGTGTTGCTCTTGCTGGGTTCGTATGTTCAATCAGTGTGCAGGGTTTTACTTTTAAGTAGTGTTGCTTATCTTGCATCCTTTGTGAGGGTTGACTGAACCATTTAAAATATACAAAAAACCCAAAAACCTGACAGACAAAATCTTAAATTCGAGGAGAGACACCTGGCTGGCACCCCTAGCAAAATCTTTTTAAAACCCAGGAAGTCAAACCGTCACACTAAAATCATCTGATCTTTGACTAAAGCATGAAAATGTGAGAGAAGCGACGTACATGACGGGCTGAAGCAGTAAAGATGGTTCCAGTCCGGCCTTTAGCAGCAGAGGAAGCCAGCAGGCGGCAAAATGCGCCTGGTTTAGTGCCACACTGAGCAGCTCTCTCAGTTCCTGCAGCTTTAAAGCCGTTTTCCCTTCATGACTCGGTAGAGAAGAGTCCCCGATTAAACGCTCCTGTCGAGGGACCCATCTGTGCTCCAGTATCAGCTGCAGCAGGTCTGTTTTGTCAGTGGCCAAGGCGTGAATCCAGTCCTCCTCCATCAAACTTGCTCCCGCAGCTATCAGCAACCTCGCTGATTCGCTGGAAGAGATTTTAATCATATTTAGAAACAAACATTTCTGTTTTATTTTGCGTGTGATCTCGGAGCGCGTGAGGTGCTTAAATCAGCTTTCTTACATACCTGTACGGTTTGTTGGATGAACGACACAAGGCGAAGGAGAGCGGTGATCGGAGGCCCAAGATGTGTGTGCAATCCTGGGCGTCCGGGCTGAAACCTTCCTTTAAGAGCAGCTCGACGCTGCCGCTCTGATGGCCGTGGACAGCGACGTAGAGCGGACTCACCCTGCCGTCGCCGCGGTCACACACACGATCTGTAACGGCTATCAGCCTCCTCAGGACACTGGGTTGACACGATCACAGAGGGTGAAGGTAAAATAATGGTACAATGAAGTTGTAATCAGATTATGATGATTAATAGATTAGTGGATAAACAGAAAATGAACGGACAGTTCTTGTGGTTGATTCATTTCAGTCATTTAGATGCAAAACATTCTGTGGCTCAAGCTTCTCTAATGTGAGGATTTGCTTATTTTCTCTGTTTTGAACATCTTTCTATTAGATTAGAAAAGAAAAATGAGAAAGAAAAGACAAAAGACATTTTATATACAGGATTGTATATTTTGTCAAACGACTGTATCTCTAATCTTTCTTTTTCTTGTTCCTGGAGATGGTATTTATGTCTTCAATTACTTCAATTTAACAATCTGAGAAAGTACAAACACTCTTCTCAACAGTTCATGAATCACTGCGACGTGTGATGAAGGGTCGTAAGTAGACAAGTCTGTGACTAACGATTCTTGTCTTGATGAAACGTTTAATCTATGAAATGTTCAACAAATAGTGAAAATAATGTATTTACAATTTCTTAGAGGACGAGGTGATTTCTTCAGTTTGCTTCAGATATTCAATTCACTATCAATTATAATAAAGAAAAACAGCAAATCATCACATTTGAGAGGCCGAAACCAGAACATATTAGCCGTTTTTGCTTGAAAAATGATTAGAACTGCAACAATTAGTTGATTAATTTATTAGTCGATTGACTAGAAAATGAATAAACTGCAAATTTAATAAGCAATTAATTGTTTTGAGTCTTTTTCTTTTGTTTTTTTCTTAGAAAAAAATGAGAAAAAAATGTCCAAGTTCTCTGATTCCAGCTTGTCCAATATGAATATTTTCTGGTTTCTTTAGTCCATGACATTTCATAGACCACCTCACTAATCCATTAATTGAGAAAATAATCAACAAATTAAACGATAATGAAAATAATAATTAATTGCTGCCCTAAAAATGATTAAAACGACTTCAATAATGATAATCAAACAAAATGATAATGTGTTGAACTGCAACAATTGAATTGTTGCAGCTCAACAAGTAGATATTTCCTCTTCTTTAAGAGTAACAGCCTTTACAAATACATCAATAAAGACGAGTTAGGAGTCAGTACCCGCTATGGCCGAACTCAGCAGCTGCATGGATGGGCAGCTGGGGCCAGTCGTGGCTACAGGCTATGTTAGGATCTGCGCCATGATCCAACAGAAAATCCACACAAGCCTGGTGGCCTTCCTGAGACGCAATCAGCAGCGGCGTGGCCAGGTCAGCTGCCTGAGTGTTCACGTCGGCTCCTAAAGTCAAAAACATCTCATTACGCTCGTTGTGTGACTTGATTAGTGGTTTAAGAGAGGTGTGTGATCAATGTATGGGATATCAAGCGAGTCGGGTAAAAAAAAAGCTATTTACCAGCATGAACAAGGATCTCCAGACATTCCTGCTGTCCATACTGTGAAGCCACAAACAGAGGGGAGATCTTGTGGTCGTCAACTGCCTCCAGGTTGCACACGTTAACCAGCGTACGCACGATTTCACTGTGACCCTTAGGGAGTAAAAGACTGTGTTCGTTACTGGTTCGGATACAGCTCACAGAGTCGTGTATGTTAGGGATGTGCAGAGAGCCCAGTATTTGTATTTGTATCTGTATTTGTTGAGGCAGCAAAATTATTTGTATCCGAATAAAAGTGGACAGAGGTTTAAAAATCCTGTTTTTGTTTTTTATTACGCTTTTAATTTTAGAAAATTAAAGTGTTACAATAATGAAGCGAGTGTCAGTAGCTCAGCTTTATCTCTGGGGAACACTCCAAACTCCTGGGAGTGACGTCCAAATTAGGAAATGTGCGTCATGTAGCAGGTGGATGTGACTCCCCTCAATGAGACCTGCTGATAGACGTCACAGCGGAGCAGAGGAGAGACACTGAGATAGTGATGTAACCGACCTGCATTTGACATGTTTTATTTTTCTTCCTGAAAACAAATCATTTTTGAAATATGTGTATGAAACAAATACTGTGCTTTGCCGAATACTGTATTTGTATTCGGGCGCACCCCTAGTGTATGTGTGTGTGTGTGTTTGTGAGTTTCAATGATCACCTTATAAGCAGCTTGATGAAGGCAGGTCCAGCAGGATGCAGTGTGTGTTCCGTTGACCTCTGCACCTTTACCGACCAGCAGCTCTACAACCTCTTTGTGCCCGCCGTCTACAGCTGTTGGAAAACAATAAGTAGCTGATAAATATTGCAGACAGAACTGTTGAGTGTTGTGTTTTGTGTGTGTGTGTGTGTGTGTGTTATACCTGCATAGAGAGGACAGGACAGATCGTTGGTTAGCTGGTTGATGTTGGCATGTGCTTTCAAGAGGAGACGGACCACTGCCAGGTTTCCACGCTGTGCTGCCAGGTAACAGGCAGACTCCCCCTCATGTGTCAAAGAGTTCACATACGCTCGGCAGCCGGAGGAGGAACCCGCTGCTAACAGTCAGAGAGATAAAAGAACAACAATGGTTATGTTTAGAATAGCTGAATCTCATATTTGATGGAAAAGAAAACTTGATTAACTTCTACTGATGAAATGATTAGTTGATTAACTGATGAGTCGATCATTAGGAAACTAATCAGCAACTATTTTTATCATTTTTTTAAAATCATTCATCAAGAAAAATTGTAAATGTTTGGATGTATTTTGGACTGTTGGTCCAATTTAGAGCTGAATCTAGTTAATGAATAAATTAGTTGATTGGGAGACAATTAATTGTTTATTTTTTTTATGTATTTCAGAAAATACAAATACATAATTTTTAAATTGAATATATTTGGGTTTTGTACAGTTGGTCGGACAACACAAGCAATTTAATAAGTCATCATTTCCTTTAGGAGAGTGTGAGCATTTATCACTTCTGTCTTTTCATTTTACTGAAAGATTCATCAATAAAGAAACAACCATTCATTTTGAAGATGTCAGCTTGGACTTTGTCACTATTATCTGACACCTTAAAGACTAAATAATCAATTAAAAAATAATCAAATAATCACATTAGATGGTAATGAAAACAATTATTTGTTGCACCCCTGTGATAAACTTAAGACTCTGAGATCAATGCGATGATTAGTCAATTTATCGATTAGTCAATCAACAGAATATTAATCTGCAACTATTTTGAAAATGAATTAATCGTTTTGAGTTGTTTTTAAAGAAAAAAAAAGTCAAAGTTCTCCGATTCCAGCTTCTCAAATGTGAATATTTTCTGGTTTCTTTAGTCTTCTATGATTGTAAACTGAATATCTTTGGGTTGTGGACTGTTGGGACGAAACAAAACACTTGAATACGTCACCTTGAGCTTTGGAAAGAATCAAGAATATAATCATTCATAAATTTATTTTCATTTTTTTTTCATTTATAAAGAGTAAACAAGCCAAACTACAACTCTGAGTTGTATGAGACACTTTCTTACCTACAGCTGAGAGAATTTCCTGCACACAACCCTGACTGCCAGCGGCTGCCGCCTCATGCAGGGCGTTCCAGCCGCGGTTGTCTCGACAGTCTGCACTGAAGCCTCTCTTCATCAGCCTCCTCACCCTCTTCCTACAGCCTGAACGAGCTGCGGCAGCAACACTGGAGACAGTGTCCCCGTAGCACTCTGTAAAGTCCATTTCCTCCTGCAGGAAAAAAGAGTTAGAGCCTTGAATTATGCCAGTATTTGTCTACCAAGCTGTAGAGGTTTATACACAGTTTTCAAGGGACACAGTGAACACAGAGCTGTGCTTCTGCCTTCATTAGCAGTAGGAAGGCACTTTAAACTGGTCAAACAGAGACAGAATGACCACAGCACGGAGGACCAGGCTCCTGTCTCCTGTCAACATTAGCCATCAACCCCTGAAGTGTGGCTAACTTACAGGAGCCCAGTATAACTGTCGTTATGTTCTGTGTGTGTTTCCAAATTTCTCTGTCCTTTTATAAATGAATCTAACGGCGAACACCCAGCAGATAACACACACTTCAACGTTCTTGTACTCCAGAAATCAATTTCATCAGGAAAGATTCATGAATTTTCAAAATATAAGTCTAGGAGACACTAACACTGAGCTGCGTTTAAAAAGATTTCCAGTCAACTGTCTTCAACGTTGAACAGTCTGCTTTCGTTTAAACTGGTTTTGATGTTATTTGTTATGCAGAGTCCGACAAAGCTGCAACATACAGACCAGTGTTCAGTGAATAAACATCCAAGGTGGTCGTGGTGTGAAGTCTTTTAACTGTATTTTGTATGTTGACTGATTAACAGAAACATCAAAACACAACTAACGCTGTTCACTGACGACGTAGCAAGTCACACCGTCATTTAGAAAATGTCAAGTACTTTTACGTAATACGGAATACAATTATTATTTTAAAAAAGTCTGCTTTTTTGTTGTTTAACTCAAATAAAATGCTTATTTACCCAAATGCTGTCAAGTCTCAACAGGCGCTGTTTATTGACGTCAAACCACCACAAACACCCGCGTCGCGTGCTGCTGCCGTTGATGACGTCATGGCAGCTCTAGTTCGATGCTGCGGCTAAATCGAGTCTGAAATTCAGTTTAATTTTCATTTATAGCCGCGAATCAAGTTCAGACATCGTTTTATTAAACACGCCCGAAGCAATGCGAAGACGGAAATTCAGAAACCCGAGGAAGACGAGCTAAATAACGGTTTCAGCCGAAGGGATTTGAAGGTAATTTAAATCTGAACAGCAACGTTATGTTAGCAAGCTGCAGTTACTGCTGTTGTAGCAAATACATGTTGTTTTACGTCTAACGATAAATATAATATTCTTCATCCATCTCTAAATAAAGAAATACTAGTCAAAACATCCCCACGTCATACAGCTGTCAAATGCTTTCCTTCATTCACTATACATGAGTGTTGGAAAGTAATTAAGTAACGTTACAGTTTTGAGGTACTTGTGCTTTACTTGAGTATTTCCATTTGATGCTACTTTATACTTCCACTCCACTACATTTCAGAGGGAAATATTGTACTTTCTATGAAACCGGTGGTTTCCAACCTTTTTGGCTTTTGACGTCTTATAAAAAGCAGTGTGTAGTCGGGGTCACATTTCACATGTTAACAGCTCCATTAAATAGTGATTTTTCCCTCTAAACTTCTCACATGCTTTCATTTCAATAAATGTTCAAATGATCCAATATATCAGCAAAAATCAAAGATTAGAGAAAAAGTCCAAAAACTGAAAACAGATTTGTGTATCAGAACTTGTTGTTTTTTCTTCTTTCCTCTCCCATTAATCATCTCACCACCCCTCAGATTTATCTGCTGACCCTTTGGAGGGGCCCGACCCCTAGGTTGGGAACCACTGGACTAAACTAGCTAACTGTATATAAAGTAGTGTAAACTAGCTCCACCTCCAGCAGCTACAACAGTAACATGCTGCTCTAACACTGATGCTTCACTATTAATAATCTAATGATGTCATATATAATAATATATCAGTCAGAGAGACCAAACCACTACTTTTACTGCAATACTTTAACTACATCAAGCTCATAATACTTATGTACTTTTACTGCAATACTTTAACTACATCAAGCTCATAATACTTATGTACTTTTACTGCAATACTTTAACTACATCAAGCTCATAATACTTATGTACTTTTACTGCAATACTTTAACTACATCAAGCTCATAATACTTATGTACTTATACTGTAGTAGGATTTTCCTCAACTTATCTTTTATTTATCTTCATTCAGCCTGGTCTTCTGCCCTCATCTCTCTTCTAACTTGTTCTCATTCATTCTCCTAAATTGTTTCCTACCTTGTGTCCTAACTTGTAGGTTACCGTCCCTCAGCAGCATCATGGTGGACATTTCTGTGAAGAGCGGAGCTGCTTGGGTCTGTCACTCTCCGGGACGTCACCTGGCTGACGTTCTGCTCCCTGTTAACATCAGCAACAAAGACGATGATGGAGAGGAACTCAGTCAGCCGGAGGGAGACGAGACAAATCTGTATGTTGATAGTTTTTGTAAAGCTTTACATGGAAGCGCTGATCACAGATCTACTGTTAGTGACCGACACCTTTAACACTAATCTCTCTCTCTCTCTCTCTCAGAGGAGACCCAGTGCTGTTGGAGCAGACGGAGGAAGGGTCTCCCTGTGTCCTGATGCTCCACTGCAGACCCGGCTCCCCCGCAGCCATCCGCCGCCTGCTGGTCGTCAGCGAGGCTCGAACCATGGAAGTGTACAGTCAGACCGGAGAATACTGTGGAACGGTACGGGGCGAGAAGGACAACAGCGTCCAGCCAGACAGGTACATACGCACAAACACTCATCGTCACTTGGGCTGCATGTTCTGCAAGCTTTTACTTCATTTGTTTTGTGAAGTTTAGCAGGACTTAGTGATGGCATTCATGCTTTTTTAGACACGACTTGGCACTTAAGCTTAGACTGGTTTCACTAAATTAGCTTGTGACGTCTCCAGTTAGGATTATACAGGTTGACATATGTGCAATGATTACTCATTTCAAACAATTAACAGAAGAAAATACCGCAAAAAGAAGCTACTATGGCGTTCATGGGGACAGGAAAAGAGCTGATAATGCAGCTTTTTGAAAATTTCAAGTATCTACTGAACAAAAGATCTTCCGCCCACTAGCTGGAGCCAATCCCAGCTGACATCGGGTTGCCAGTCAATCATAAGGCTGACACATAGAGAAATACCAGTCACACTCACATTCACACACATTTTAGAGTCACCGGTTAACCTAACCTGCTTGTTTTTGATCTGTGGGAGGAAACCCACTGCAGGCACCGGGTCAACATGCAAACTCCACATAGAAACCGCACCACCACGCTGCCCCCAGAAGAGAGTATAAACCTCAAACCAGGGGTAGAGTTTGGCAACATCCTGAGTTTGAATAAAGACGTGGATCTTTGTTCTCATATCATATCTTTTTTTTTGCTCACAGCGCAGACAGAGGACCTTTCTACAGGAAACAGCTGATCCTCGAGGATCCATCCTCAGCCTGTGAAGTGAAGGTGAGCTGCATTCAGGTTCAGTCCTCGCACAAAGCTGTTGTATTGTTGTCATATATCTTAGCTTTTGACATCTATCAGAGTTACATTTAGTTTAATCAGCTGCTTCTGTCTTCCGTCTCCCAGCTGCTCTCCCTGGCCGGTAGAAGCAGTGTTTTGGTGTGTCGAATACTCGCGGGCCTTCAGCCGCTGCAGCCCTGCGCGGCCCGCTGCCCCGGCATCGACATGCAGCAGGTGCAGAGTCTGGTCGACGAGATGGGGACGAGCCTCTCGCCCGGAGCCCAGAACCTCATGGAGATGGTGCACTTCCAGCAGAAGGTAGGGAGTAAAGGAGCTGCACGTTATGAGCTTTATCGCCCCCTGCAGGTGATGGGGGGTGACTACAACAACAATGACATGCCACAAACTGCTACTTCCTTGTATTTGATTAGTTTTCTAAAGTGTGCCATCAAGTTTTAGATTGTTCATCCATCTTCAGGCATTTCAGTTCATTTTGAAAATGAACTCTCAGTACTTGAAACATGGACTGTTTTAATACTGTCTGCCTGCTGAACAGCAACCTTTTTAGGAGGAACAACCATGAGCATGTTTACTCAGTGTTTGTCTTCATTAATGTCATGTTTTTTGGCATCTAGAGTATGTTGAAATACAAAATGATGACATGTCTCATCCCGTCTCCAACGAATTTTAATTTCTACATCTTCCTCTTTACAAATATACTGCTGAACTTCCTTTAACCTCAGCTGATGAGTCTGCTGATGTTGCAGTACAAGACAGGAACAATTCATCACAATCTAGATAAAATAATAACACTCATACGCAGTGTAATCATCATTTTTATAACAAACGTCGTGATTTTTGGCATCTGGAGTATGAGTATTGAATCTTCAAATCTAATCTTGATGTTTATTAGAAACAAAAAAAAATCCTGTTGTTTGACCTCGACAACAGAGATGAACCTTAACAGGCAGCTGCATAAGGAATGTCATCTATCGGTGTGTGTGTTTCTCTTTCTTATTCAGAACCAGACGGGCTCTCTGGACGGCCTCCTGCCTCTCCTGATGGGCGGTGGAGCTTTTTCCGCCCTGGCTCGAGGAGCCAACGTCTCCCCAGCAGCTCTCAGGAACGAGCCTGCAGACTCCAGGGTAGCAGTATTATCTGGGCTGTTTTTTTTTTTAACTTTAGCATCATCCACTTTTGATTTTACCAGTAGGTTCTGAGGGTTTACTGTGAATCCTACGGACCGAAAAATGCTTTCAATCCACAGTTACAATCACTGACAGATCATTTTACCTTTGACATGATAAAAGTTAACAGCAATTAAGCAGACTGACAAAGGCCAACAACGTTTCAGAGATTTGTGTTTCTGTGTCAGCAGCCTCCAGTTTCACCGGCTCAAAACGGAGCGACGTCCAACGGCTCTACCTCGTCTTCCTCCCCCTCAGACATGTCCATGTCCAGCATCAACGCCAGGAACTCAAGTAAGGATTGGTAAAAATTGGTGCAGATTCAGGAAAAAATACTTAACCAGGAATTTGCGCTGACGCATGAAAAATCCCAACACGGAGGAGAAATGTCTTTAACATTATGTAATAAGAGAACTTGCAATTTGTGATAATCGTGTGTCAGTATTTCGGATATTTAATCAGAAAAAAATGTCTAAGTTGTCCTTTTTTTTAGGCAACTCTGAGTCTAAATTTTTTGTGACTGACCTGAATTTTGAAAACAGATTTTATATGAACCACAAGTGTCTCCTGCAGATTGTTATTATCCATCTTGCCGTCATATGAAGGTCATTTGAGGAGACTTTTTAAACTTTTGATATTCACAAATTCTCATCTGCTGACCAGTTACACTCGCTTACTTTTCCAAAACTGGCATTAATAAATCTGATATTTCGCCATTAGAATAAAAAGCTGAGTCATGCACCATAGAAAGTTCAAATCTTCGTTGTCCTCCAGGGTAACAAATAACCAGAATAATACCAAATGTCTCCCGTCTGTAGCGGGCGGTGAGAGCGGAGGCCCGGTGAGCCACGCCCAGCTGGCAGAGATGATGTCACACTTCCTTAACGGGCAGGGACACAGCCAGGCGTTGAGCGCACACGGCCCCGAGCTTCTGCCCATGCTCCAGAGCGTCTGCGGTCAGGTGACGCAGCTGAGGCTGGATGACGCCGCAGCGGCAGCAGAGAAGGAGAAAACGCTGAGAAATGGCTCGTGGTGAGTTGAGTTCAGTGTGTGTCACAGATGAAGGTTTTTGTTTGTGTCGATAACGACTCGCCACCAGCTGCTCGGAGAAATTATAACCCAAATTCAGTCGATTCTTCTGGTCGATGAAATCACTCCGACAGCTCGTATGCGTGTTTAACTTCTGATCCCATCACTCTACATCAACAAGTAGCTTCATGCTGTTTATTTGTTATCAGTGGCTCCACCTTGTGTCAGAAAGACGCTACTGCAGACAAACTCTAAACTGAAACATGGAAGATTTAAATCATTTATACAAATACTATTACTTCTATGCTAAAGTATATTTAATTGATACTAGCACTAAATAATAAAGATATTATTATTAGTGTCACTATTAATGGATATAGTGTTATTTAAATCCCTAAATTATCTGTTTAGGGGTTTAAATGGTGAATTATTAAGCGAGAAGAGAAAAAGATTATTACTTTGTCCCGTCTCGTTTTGATCTTAATTCCTCTTTTACGACACTGAACTAAACTTCAAATTGTTGCTTTAGCCGGCAGTATCCTCCAAATGAAACCAACGAAAACATAAAAATAGCCAAGATCTTTGCTCTTTCACTGCCTCGCTAGTACAGAGTCGCCTCCAGTCATGCGATATATATTCTGGTTTATTTAATCTTGGGGAGACAACAGTGATCAACATTTTTTCTGACATTTTAGACCAAACAACTTCTCAATTTAAGCAAGAAAATAATCTGGAGATTAATCGATGCTGAAAATAATTGAATAATTATAAGTTGCAGCAGTTAAACAGACCTGCAGCCACACAGTGAGAATACTTGTTGTACAGCTGATGAACTTGATGCAAGAGCAACAAATTCTCCTGATAAACACGGTCTGATGTCTTTCCTTCAAAAAAAAAAATACTTACTGTGTAGATTTAATGTCCCTGCATACATGGTTAAACTGAATATTTGGGCTCGTTTTTGAGCTTGTTAAGTCCTAATTAAATATAAAGTACTGTAGCAGAAACTGTGAGCATTTTTAAACATTGTTTTTGCTGCCACATTATTGTCTCAGGGTCACGTTGTTGAGGAACAGAGCGCGTGGATGAAACAGAGACTCATTGATTCGATAGAACAATAGTTGTGGTTGTCTGATGTTGCAGCAAGAGACATTTTTGCTGAAGGTCCGCGGACGCCCCAAACACTTCCTACTGCTTCACGGTACAGTATTCACTCAGCTATAGAGGGATTATGGGGGTTTTGGTTGTTAACAGTCCAGCGAGGAGGCTGGAACGGAGACAAGAGAGTTCATTCATCAACATCGTTGTTCGCTCGTGTGAACCATTAAAACATTGGCAAACTCCACCAGAACCGATCATTTTGATAAATGAAATCTTCCGGCCGACACCGATGCAGAGAGACGGTATCAGCTGACTTAATCTACAGCTGACATTTGTTTCTCTCCGCGATTGAAAAAATGTCTCCGTGAGTCGGCGCCAAAACCGCCGTTTTGATAAATGAGGCTCTTTGTCAAGAGGAGAGATGCACAGAGGGAACGTCAGCTGAGTCTGACTCCACATCGAGGAGAGGACGGCAGCTCAGCGGTACGTCTGCACCACCACACGTCACTGCTCTTACCACAGGACGAAATATCTGACTTAAAAGTGAAAATTACATCCTAGAAAACAGAGAAAAAAGTATCTTTAAACTGATGTTAAAGAGTTGTTACTGGAGTGTTTTATGTTTAGAGTTATACTTTTTTAGTTGGTTTTTCTTGTGAACTGCAACCTACCTCTTTTTTACTGTCTCGTATCCTACAACTCCCAGAACGCTTTTCGAATGCTGTACAATATGCCGCCATGTTGGAGCGGGGGATCTGTCAGACTTTAATGTTTTGATTTGCTACCGAGAGAAATGCAGAGAAAGCTCTTCATCTGTCTCTCACACAAACATGCATCATGTTCATTTTACACTTTACACATCAGCTTTGTAAAGAGTGAGAGGAACGTCAGTAGAGAGTGTGAGTGTGTGAAAATATGAATATGAAAAAGAGGACTGTCAAATATACAATTTAAAAAAAAAAACAAAAACATATTGAGTCTCTTTAATCTGTATGTTAAAAAATAAGAGTAGTTGTATGATGATGCAATAAGAAAATGGAAAAAAAAAGGAACTTTGATTTATTCCAGTGATATCAACTTAGCTACTTTGTATTAAATGTAAGTGTTTTTGTATGAAAACCATCATTTTTTAATCAATGTTTAGCATTTCATGAAGAGCCGACAGACCTCCTCCCACAACATACTGGTACTGTCAGTTCCAATATTGCGGCCACGTTGACACATGGATACAACGACTAGCAGCGCCCACTGCCGTCCCTGTGTGTGTATATCTATTGTACATGCATTGCATTCTGGGATGTTGAGGCAGCTGCACTGCATTGTGATATTCTGCTCCTGTGCATGTGTGTGTTTCTACAATAGATTTCTCCTGAACTTTTCATGCTGAGGCTCTGATACTAAAAATCTGACATTTTACCAAAATCCTGACAAGTTGCATAACAACAAAATAGGAAAAAAAGACATCCAAGGTAGAAAGCCAACTGCTGTTTTAATAACAGGGTGATTTCCACTTTTATGCTTTTACTGGAGTTGCCAGCTCAGTAGGATCGGCTCGGGGAGAAACAACAGAAAAGGTGGTTTGAAGATGCTTCAAGATCCTTGAGGGTAAACATTAACGCTGTTGGAATCTGCTGAGAAAAAACCCCCCCGAAATTCAGAGACACAGCTGGAAAAAAAAAAGAGGAAATGTTGTGCAAAGCATCTCAGTTTTGTAATTTTCCTACATGTGGTTCGGATGAAACGAACCAAAAGTTTCACACAGAAGGAAATGTGTGTTTGAGTCAGATGGACGCAGCGGGATTCTGAGGTCGGGAAGAAGACGATGGTGGACTCTGACTCTGTTTAGATTTAGTGTCGGTGTTTATTTTTGAGGTTTTTGTCGTCTGATGTGGCTTCATGTTCAAGAATCAAGTCACAGCTCGCTTTCATCCCTTCTTCCCTAAGATCTAAATAGGCCTTTCAGTTCACATAATACTCTTATTATTACATTTAAGTCTCAACTAGTATCAACACGTCCTGCTCACGACACGCAGCAACAAATATTCCTGTTCAGTTTTACTGCGAGTATCAAACTGGTTCATTTAGATCATGTAAAGGTTTTCGCTTGATCGGGTCATTTTTTTTTATTAGCGGCTGTAATGTTAGTGTGCTGGTGATGCTTAAGAGGAAGAAACAGCGATGACAGGTTGAGTCTTTAAATTTAATGTCCAAGAGGGAAACACTATAAATGCTTTGTAGCTGCTGGTGTTACAAAAGGAAAAAATCTTTAATCCCAGTACCTGTGAGAAGGCCAACTGTGATAAAAACACAGTCAGTCTTCACATGAAATGATAATAAAAAAAAAAAAAAACGGGGATAAGAAAGCTTTTTTCTCACACTTTTTTAATGTTTATTTCAACTTGATTTCTACGTATTTGAATTTATGATTTCTGCCGTTTTGATATTTAAAATGTAATATATTATTACATAAAGGCGATAGAAGAGTCGGCCTGTCCTTTTACAGAAGCTTTCTAGAAAGATCTTTGATGTCTGACTTTGTACTTTTACCTCAGCTGGCAAAACAAAGAGCTAACACTGCAGGGATTTGGGGGTTAAGTTCCCACTGAGGTCACGCACGCAGAGAAAAGACTGAATAGAAAGTTTTTTTTTTTCTCAGTGTGGCTGTTTTTTAGAAAGAAAAGTCAGTCACTCTTCAAGACGATTATTATCCTCCGCTTTACTCTTTCAGGGAGTTGGACGCAGCCATGGAACGCCGTCTGGAGGAGATGGAGAAGAGGCTGAAGGAGCATGTGGACCGTCGCCTGGACGCTCTGGAGCAGAAGTTGGAGAAGGCCCTGCTGAGCGCCCTGCCGCTGGTCGCCCTCAACCAGGGAGCCGTGAGCAGCTCAGCGGGGGGATCTGCACCCACCACCGGGCTGGCGGAGCAGGCCGCGCCGACGCCGGCTACGCACTGAGTTCAGCAGAAGCTCTAAACCATTAATGTAACCTGAAGGCTTTACTGCTCCTGATCCTCCTCAAACTAGACCTCAAAGTCGGGGTGGATGCTGAACAGACGCAGACACTAACAGAAACACAGCAAAGGAAAAAAAAGAAAGCAGAACTGAGAGATGTGGACATCTGCTAAAACATTAAATAGTTTTAAATTTATAAGTGTCTCAAACCATCACCAACGCTTGAGTTCTCCCATCTGTCAAAGATTCAGCCTCTGTTAACGGTTTCTGTTTTTTTTTTTATCTCTGGGAAAACAGCAAACGAATGTGGCATTTTGTTGAAGCGAATGTCACATGGATGTAGGGCCTCTGTATCGTCAACTCGAGAACACGCTGTTATAGTTTCACCGAAAGAAACTATGAGAGAAATCCAAGACCGCAAATCAGATTTTTTTTATTTCTCTTATATAAAAAGACAACATGTCCTGTGGCTGAACTGCATTCTGAGAAAAAAGATGGACCACATGAAAAGTACCCAGAAACAGTAAAAAGGCCATTTAAAACCGCACTGTTTTGAAAAACAGGTTTAACATGAGCACTCAATTACAGCCGAGGCACTGAGAAACATAAAAAAAAGAGCTTTAAATGATTAGTGTGATGTGATCTTATCCTGTTTATTGGCATGTTTTAACTTAATAATAATAATAATAATTAAATGCAACACCAGAAGAATTACATAGAAACTGTAAAACACTCCCGGGTCTCCACATCCAGATGATCCTGCAGTTGTATCTTGACTAACAGTTATTTTTATTCACACTAAGTACTGTAACTGCATTGATCTGGTGTTTTGGTTAATCAGGCCTCAACTGTGTGGCTCAAAATGTCAGAATGAACACACACACTTGTGTTCCAGGAGTGTGAAATACAAGGAGAAACTGCTGTGTTTTTAATATGGCACTGTAATGTTTAAATAATGTACATGTCTGTAACATAAAGCTTATCTGCCAATGTAAACTGTTAAAATGACTTGTTTTGGCCTGTGATGTTGATGGTTTTAATAACTGTAATGACAGAAATAGCAAATTAAAATATATTTATACAGATGAATGTTTTCTTTTTTGGGGGGGAAATGGGAGGAAGTTGGAGGGTTAATGAACCATCTTATGAGCTCTATGTTGAATAAGGCACTAAGTGGAAGAATCGGAGGCCCAATTCCCAAATTAGGAAGCTGTTGGACACCGAGGCGCATTAGAGGTTGAGGCACAGACAAATGGACGATGTGGGATTGCAAAGAAAAACACAAATGTTATGCAAAAAGTCTTTTTCAATGTTTTAAAAGCATTTAACGGAAATACTGTGAGCAAATTTGGCAACTGTCGCGAGCAGAACGGTTTGGCGTTGGGGTTGGTATCTTTGGTTGGGCTCAGGCTCTGCAGTCAAAACATATGAGTCAGAAAATACTTTTAAGAGCTGACAATGCTGATTTATGGATACTTAATGTGGACAAAAACGGCAGTTAGAGGAAAATGTTGCTCAAAATTTTCCCGAAAGGTACAATCAACTTGGACAATGTTTCCTGCCAGGTCTTCCAGTAACACTGACTCATAAATGGGTCAGAAATGGACCATCAAGGTCACCGAAAGTCAACCTCAGCAGTGCGAACAGTACAGGAGACATGTAAAGTGAATCCTGCTGTATCAATGGCCTATTTCCTAAAACACATACAATGAAGCAGAGGGGAGGGCAGATGCCAATGCGCTGAACGCCGAACCAACTAACAGCTGTGAGCCGAGTCATCAGAAATGAAATGGGTCAGAGGCTACGCAGGGAGGACACCAAATTATAAAACGATGTACGGATGTTTTGTTAGGCATGTGGTGGACAGACACTGAGTCAGCAGAGGAGAGTTCTGGGAGAAAATCTGCTCCGATAATCAGGACAAACTCACTGCTTCCTTTCACAACTGGTCCCACTGGAGTCGAAATGAAAGGAAAACTCTCTGCTGGTCAATCTGTCTGCATTCAGGGAGGTATTTAGTGATGTAAAGCTGCAGTTCATGTTTAAATAATGAACCAGCTCGACCCTCTAAATCTAAATCTTGGGGACACAATGATTTAAGGGAACATATTAATTCAAGAGTAAAAATAATTGTTAGTCCCACTAGAACGTCCACTCACTGTCTGTTCTGGAGCTTTCAATCGTATCACCCGATCTTCCTCAGCAGATGGAGTTGGACTTTTCGACCATGCCGGTGTAAAAGTTGACACTGGAAGTTCTTTCTTGCAGTTGACAAAACAATCTACAAACCAATTTGGTACTCGGACTGTGCGAGTTACTGAACTGAGTGTACAAATGAGTCATTTGAGGGACTGCTATGGGAAATGGCGATGTTTTGGACTGCATTGTTGTTTGGAGCCAAACCGAACTGATCTACTAACAAGTATCGTGTGTTTATCCAAAGCCTGATGTATCTTATTCCTATTAAAAACACATCAGTGAGCCACGCTACTGCTCTGGGTGACATGTTCCTCATTATGAAGAGTTCTGTCATGTTTAGAAACGGCTCCAAAGACTAATAACAGCGGCCATGTTTTCAGTCTCAGGAGAGTAGTTCTGTGTGAGCATGTGCGTGAATGCGGTTGCATTTACAGCCTTGCTAGCTTGTTGTGCTGCATATCACGACCTCTTGACTTGTACTACATTGTAAATTTCTCAAAGAACTTTAGCACAAACTCAAGAGGTCGTGATATGTAGCATAACAAGCTAGCGAAGCTGTCAACAGAACCACACATGGTCTTCTGCTTACACAGAACTACTCTCTGGAGAACTGAAGTCTTTGCAGCTGTTTCTAAACAAACTAACGTGACCAAATTCTTCATAACAAAGTAACTTGTCACCCAGAGCAGCTGTGTGACTGATGTCTTTTTAATAGTTTTTGGACAACAATGGAGGTCTACGGCACAGAGGAATAAGATCTATCGGGCTCCGGATACACACACAATACTGACTTTACTGCTGGTTTGGTTTGTTGACAAGAAGAAAAATACAGAAAATCTCCAGCTATGTCATTTAATGCGTACCAACAGCAGAAATAACATTTACCTTGGAATATGGACACACGACTGCTGAACTAGAAATACGTTCAGGGCAAGTTGTCATTTGTCACCAAGAAAAACTTGTAATTACATTTGTTAGTGTTCAACTACATTTCCCCTGAGTCAACCAGCACACTGTAAAACACTCTGGAACTGTCATTTTTGAATGCTAAAAAAAATTAATAGCTATTTTATCTTTGACATGCTGAAATCTTAATACCCAGTGCAGTAATAGAAACACATTTATCTCATGACTTTGGCTTACATCATCCGACCTCCTGAATGAACCTGCGCTGAGCACGCATCACTTATTTTACTGTGTTAACTGTGTCAAGTGTTGCATAACGCCCTCACTCCTCTTGGCCCACACACACAAACACACACACATATAGAGTCCAGCAAATTGTGTCATGCTTGTCGTGTTGCATGTGTGTTGCATACGTTGCTGTGGAACATGGCACAGAGGGAGGACACGCCATAGTTACAGAGCAGAGAACAAGATGTTTGAGGGATGATGATGGGAGTTCTTTCTCAACTTGTTTTCTCGGTCTCCTTGTGAACAGAGTTTGGCTGCCGGGGTTGTGCTGGAGTTAAATTTCTTCTCTATTTATTGTGATACACATACTGTATGTGATCACAAATCTTTCATGAAGGTTATTTGTCTGTGGTGACATTTTTAGGGATGGTCCACTACAATGGTTTCCAAACTGAAATATCTCAAATCTCAACAAATATCGGACACAATTCTGTACAGACATTTATGGTTCCCACACGATGCATCCTCAAGCTCCACCATGAGGTTGACATTTAAGGTTTTGAGTGAAATATTTGAACAACTGTTGGATGTGTAATCATTAAATATGGCTCAAACATTCATGTCCCCCCCCCCCCCGGGAGTAATAACTTTGGTGACCCCTTTTTGCAGTTCAAAGTTATATCAATTTTTTTTTCTTATTATCAGTTGTTTTTTGTTATTAAAAGGAAGAAAAAAGGTCTAAATAAATGACAGGAGGGAAATACAGGTGTCAGGTTGACCTGGAAGAATTAGTAAATAAATCTGCGCTGTATCTTACAGGCCACAGACAGACATTGTGTTGTCAGCGGTGTGACTGAAAAGTAAGAACCACACCAGCATTTAAACTGACTGAAGTGATATTTGCAGGTAAATTTACATGCTGTTTAATGTGCTGCAGCTTACCAGCTAATTAAGCTGCAAGTTGATGTTAGCGGTGCACTTTTCCCCAGTGAATGTTTGTTCAGTGGCTCGTTCAACAAGCTAATTTGCAGGACAAGACGTGTGTTCATGTTTGTAAGTCACATAAGAAGGACACTTTAGCAGGAAAGCTAACGTGGGTTGTGTGGCTCTTGCGTTGTGTAGCAGGATGCTATCAGGCTCAGTGTGACCTTCTGCTCTGCCTATGATAGAATATATGATTTAAAATAAAGTGATTTAATTGGCTGTATGGAAACAAGTTCTCCATCTAAGTAGACGGAAAACTAACGGTAATTCAACAAATTAATGTAAAAATAGGGGATATGTGTAACTATTGTCAGATGAAAATTTCTAGTGCTCAGAAAAATGGATATTCTAACTTCTACAATTCCATGACAAGTGGGCAACTCCACCCACTGAGGAAGATTGTGTGATACATTCAAGTTAGACCTTGTGGTGCTTTAATTTCAGTTTCACGTACAGCACCAGCTGTAAAAAAGTCTGTTTTGGGTTGTTAAATGGCTTGTCTGTTTTCATTGACAGGGAGCAAAGCCTAAGTGCACCACTGAAAACATTAGCTGTTGGTTGAAAGATGAACTTTGGAGAGGAAAGCAGATGCGTATCTTAGCTGAACCCAACCTCAACGAGAGATTCCCAAAGTTTCCTTGTGTTAAAAACAAATAGGATTACAAAAAATGAGATACAAGATGTAAGTAGGTGATTTTTTTTTTTTTTTTTACTTTGGAGAGTCAGCAAGCTGTTTTCCCCTGCTCCAAATTGGATGCTAAGCTAGGCTAACCATCTCTGTACTCTGCACAGACATGAACCTGGTATCCATCTTCTTCTAACTTCCAGCAAGAAAACAAATAAGCAATTTTCTTAAATATTAGCTCACCAAAAAATGTTACTATGGAAATGGAAAAGAACAGTTGTGTCAAATATTTTAAGCTAGCACTTGTGGGAAACTCTTGACAGACAACAATGACCTGCAAGGAGAAGATCACATGACTGATATGGGTAGCCAAGCTAGCACTTCTGCTACTGAGCTAATGACAATGCGCTAGCCAATATGTTATCTTATAGTCCACACTATCTATGGGTTTGCCAATGTTTGTTAAAAATGACATTTGTTGTATTTTTTTGTTTGTCCTCTTTAATATCTGATATTTCTTTGCTGGGCGACAGATCCACACATTAAAGGATTTAACGGAAAATTCTGTTAGTGTAACTATGATACATGAATTGTAAAGTAATACTGAGAGGGTCTTAAAATGTGGTTTTCAAAATCTGATAAATTTGATGTCTTCTTTGCATGAATATTCATAATGAATGTCATATTTTGGAGGGAGATGCTACAAGTGTTTGGTTTGTTTCTCATCATTTGAATATTTGTACATTTTGCTCCAATCCAATCGATCCAAACTAAACAGAGCTGAAAGAATTAAGAAATACAGCTGGTTGTTTATCAAACTTAACTGTTTTTGTCTTTGCTGTAGAGAATTTTACCCATTTTCCAGCAGTATCACTATTACTTTACCTTATGTAACAGTGCAACTAGTACGACCGTGTGCTTATTGTTAGTTCCTTTTGGCTGTTTGAGCTCAAACCACCGGTTATTACATCAACACGTTAAATAAAAACAACACTTTTAAAAATAATTTTATTCCCTTTTTTGAAAAATTGTCATCAAACTCATAGAGACAAAAATACAATTAAAAAAATATTCCATCAAGGACATAAACAATGAAACAGAACTATGGTAACCTTAAGTAACCGCTTTGTAGGGACAGATGGCGTTAGTAGAATATAAAACATCTGTGATGATGGAAAGTTAATGGGGACTAGAAGAAAAACTAAAACTACTACAAGTGTGATGACAGGGTTGAAGCTTCGGTTCCCAGGGTAACGAAGTTGGACTTTGAAGGTGTGTGTGAGCATAATATCATGGAAGAGTAGAAGTAGTACTAATAATTACAAGTTCTTAAACGCAGTAGGTGTGGCCCCAGACACACACGCACCCCTATTGGTTGCTTGGTTTTTCAAAAGCGTTCATGATTGGTTGAAAAACACTTGAGAGCCAGCTCGGGATTGGTTGACTGGTTATGTTGTTGAGTTGACAGTTTGCTCAGTCAGCCGAGAGGTCAAGGGTCAATCTCCTCCGGGGTGATGGTGAGGATGACGTCCTCGTTGCCTCGCCTCACCACCGTTCGCAACGTCTCGTCCCGCTTGATGGCGGAGCTGACGTCGCTGGCTGAGGTAACTCGCTCTCCGTTGATGCTGATGATGACATCGCTCTCCTTCAGGCCAGCTCTGTCATGAAGAAAGGAGAGCAAACGTACAAAAAACATATTAGTTGTTGGCATTTTGTAGTAGATTTCCATGACGTTTTTTAAAGTTACCTTAATATATATGGTAGTTTGGTAGGTTGATAAGGTTATTGATTACTGCTGACAATGGTAGTTGGAGATGGGTAGAGGGGTGACATGTCAGATGTCTGTTGGAAATCAGTTTTATGACTGTTGTTGCCACGAGGTGTAGATAAAGGTTATGAATTATAGAAACACACTTTATTGTAATTTAAAGGTACACTTCCCAATTTTGCTGCAGTTCAAAGAAGGTGATTTATTCTTAAAACCACTTTATAGTAAGTGGATCAAGAAATTGATATTGTGATATAATATCACCTTCATCAATTATTTTTATGTCCAGTTTTGCCTGTTAGTTAACAAGATATGAAGTTATATCTCTGATTTTATAAGCTTTTCAGAGTTTATATCCTTTCCTTGAAAATATGTTCAGCACTTTGTTCAACTTTGACATTAAAGGTCCTTAAAACCTGTTTTCTCAAGCTGCCCCTCGGCAGACTTCTGCCATCTCCGGAGGCTACGTAAACAAACTATAGCAGATGGATTTCGCTTCTTTTTCTTTACTTGAAATGTAAACTTCTCAAATATATCTGTGCATTTTTGAGCCAAAATCAGATTTGAAATATGAGAGTGGACAACACAAACAACCCATGGAACAACCTTAGCAACAAATTCTACGCGATGGACGTCACCACAAGGAGGAAGTAGAGGTAACTTTGCAAACAGAGCGTTCAGAGCAGGCTGAAGCCCTGACTTTTAGTCTTTGAAGGAGCCTTTTTTACGTAAGTTCACCTCACGTTTTGGAACTTTGACCATGTTTAACATAGACATCCAACATTACAACTGTATAAAACTGACAGAAAATCACAGAAAGCATGTTATGTCCCCTTTAAATCTTGAGGATCCACTTCCAGAACTGATGGAAACGATGCCAAAGAGAAATCTGAATCTGTTGAGCTATAACTGAAACAGTTTGTCCTCCCTGCCAGCGGTAGTTGGACAGTCTGGGTGGGAAACATTCATGATTCTGCTTTCACTGCCAGCTTTCAGCCTGCTTCCAAAAACAAAACAGCAGCTTTAAAAAACCAGAGGTGAACTCTCTATATCCTGCAGTCTTCACGCACAGAGAGTTCAACTCTTATGAATGTCCTTTCAGCAAGATCAGATCCTCATCCTGACTCCTGTCTGTGTTCCACATAAACCCACCAGACAACAAGAAAACAAACTCTACCTGCTATTTTCTCAGGTGAGACACCGCGGTTTGCTTTTAACAAGCTTTTCATGTGGATGCAAAAAAAAAAAACTTTCCAGAGACAAAATATATTCTGCCGGAGTGCGTCTGGAACAAATCAGCATACTAATTACTACTAACTACTAATTTTAATCTATTTCAACATATGAAAGTAAAACTCGCTACAGACGATTAACGCAGAATTACATATCCGAAAATCTTTTTACCTGACGACTTGTTGATTTGACACATTGGGCAGTGAACACCAGATAACTGTGGGAATAAAAAAGTAACACTGAGAGAGAAACTCACGACTCAGCTGGAGTCCGGTTGATGACCTCGATGACGTACGCCCCCGAAGTGACATCTGGGAAGTCTGACTGCCTCTCCTTCAGCTCCTTAGCCAGCCTGAGGTGGGAAAAGAAGGGAAAACAGCCAAAACATCAACATTCGTACTAACTGTACCCGACACACCAGTCTGAATTTAATTAAACATGAAGGGATGATAAATCGTGACTCATTTTGAATTCCAACACTTTTGCTTTGCTCTGGAAAAAAAAACTGCAGATTTCAAACTTTGAAAAGCTGCAACTTCAACAACACAGATCTGATTGTCATGCATCGGGCTTCTGCAGCGTTCAATCACTGTATTTACTTATTTAATCAGATTCTTCTCAACACTGGCTGACATCCTCAACATGCACACAGGAAGCTAATATTAGACTATATGATGCATTTTCTAAAACTACTGACCACATCCAACCTGTAGATCAGCCTGTGTTTAACATCTCTTGTGTTACATTATTTCTGGCTGTTTTTAAAAGCACAATAACAGTTTTTGAATTGAATTTCTTTGGACTTTGATATCAGTCTATTTCAATTTACTATGAAAATCAGCTAGGTAGGTTTAGTTAGGTGTTTCTGGAACGACCTGCCTGAGGAGATCAGGCTCACAGAATCAGTAACTTCTTTTAGATCAATTCTTAAAAACTCATTTCTACAGAAATGTTGTCTTTTTATCGTCTTTCAATCTTTTTATCATCTCTTTATTGTCTTCTACTGTTGTCTTCTTAATGTCGGCCTTGTTGTTGCCTTCTGTGTCATGTGTCTTTACTTTTGTATTGTACTGCCTTTGCTTTGTCTGTCAAAGCGCTTTCTAAACTCTCTTTTTAAAGGTGCTATATAAATAAAGTTATTATTATTGTTATTCATCAGATTCAGTCTATCTTTATTGTCTGTGTAAGTCTCACTTTTGTTGTGTGGTAATGCAGTTAAAAGGAAGGACTGTTTTGGGAAAAAAACATGTTTGTTGGTATGTTTAAGGAAGCTCTAACACCCCAAACTTTGAGATTTAGATGCTAGAAAGCGTTACATTGCTGAGTTTTGTTGTCAGTCAAATCCAGAAGACAAATAAAAACTGACTTGACTCCTTGTTGCTGCATTAAAGGAGCCTTTGACGTCAAAGAATTGAGAGTCAGCGGGCAAGAAGCGCTGCATTCAAGAGCTAAGGTGTCAAAAAATGAAATCCTGAAGACAAACAAATACAAGCAAATGTAGAAATCAAGATAAGAAGTAAAGTAAAATTTGGCTTTTTTCAAATTAAAAAGGTTGCCGTTCAGCAGCTCGTTCTTAAGTGTCGGAAAGTCTTTAAATGCAGCAGTAAATTGACTGAAATGGATGGTATGATTTGGAAAAATAGTCATTAGTAATGTAATATATGGGCATTAATGGGCTGCAATGGTTCAAGTTTATGAGCTTCTATAAAATTAAGCTTGTTTTGATGTTTTGGAGCGTTTCCTACTGTGACCCACTCTGGAGAAGCAGACTGGGCGTCATTCTGACCCGTAGGCGGTGGGTGTGGATTGAGCTGACTGACATTCCTGTTCAAAGGCATCATTTGGCAGCACGCATCTAAAGGTGAGGTCACATTTTTCGTTAAGATCACCGCCCTTGTTACGTATGATGATCAAGATTGAAAAACATCAGTCTGCCTCCTGTCGCTGCAGAAGTTCTAGGATGTTATCGGCATTTTTTACACCTCAGAACGGTATTTTCTCACAGAAATTCTAATATTTATTCCATTTTATTATAACAACATGAATATAAAATGAGGAGCGTTTGGGTTTAGTCAGTGTTTTATTACAGTAAAATAACTGAAACCTGACCAACACCATGCTAGACATATACAAGCCTGTTTTTCTAAAATATTACCCAAAATCGCTAAACTCAACCCCAAAAAACTGAGGAAAAACTAAATAAGTGTTGCAGCAGTTTCATTGTAATTCAATAAATTTTCACTGTCCATTTTCACTTGTGTGAACGTGTAAATTTAACGTCTGAAGTATGACGTCGTCAGAGACAAGAACTTACGTTGGAGTGAGAGTCATCATTCTGACGCCGATGTACTTCTTCTTTGAGTATGCTTTACCTGGAAAACAAAAGGAAACAGGAATAGTTGACAATCGTTACCTCGTATGTTCATGTAATGTTTATCTTCTTCGTCTTTTACTGTACTTATATTTTTATAAACCAGACAAACACGAGTCTTCGGTAAAGTGCTGAAAAACGTTACAAAACACAACTTGAGACATTCTTCCTCCTGAAAACAAGACAATATTTGTAATATTCGGAAACTGCTTTGAGATTGAGACAGTGACATACACAAGAGCTTACAGGTAGAAACCTCTAGACTGTGTGTAATGGTTGAGAGGAAATAGACATCAATAAAACACACATGTTTTTAATATAATGTTGGCTAAGTAGATGACATTTGATTTAATACTCTGGTTATAAATGGACCTTTTTACAGGCTGCTGAAGCAGGCAACAGTTCACTGCTTCAGTAACACGTCTCTGTCTTACTGTTAACTTTAACATTGGTTATTTCCTATTTCTGCATCATGCTGATTATTTGGCCCATCCCATATGGGGATTACAAGACACCGCTGTATGTCAGAAAGAGCAATTAATCAATTAGTTGGTCAGCAGAAAATGAATCAGGAAGTATTTTGATAATTGTTTGAGCAAAAAAGCTTTGTTTGGTTCTCGTACCTCAAATGTGAAGATTTGATGGTTTCCTTTGTAATATATGATAGTAAATTGAATATCTGTTGTTATTTTTTTACTGTTTTTTACGGTTGCAACAGGAATTTTTCACTATTCTCAGGCATTTTATAGACAAAATCGATTAATTGAGAAAATAATCGTTAGTTTAATCGATAAAAGTCTAAGGTCGAATATCAAACATCAGACATACTGTAAATAAAAAAAATCTTATAATGTTAATTTCTAAAACTTGAAACAAGCTGCACATCAAATAGCAGGAGAAAGGAAAGAAATGGTACATTTAAGGGTTCATTCCTCATCTCCGAGGCTTTCTACAGGCTAACTGGCTAACTTAAATATTTCATATAAGAATAGTCAACTCAGTCTTTGTGCATCACCCATGCTTCCTACTTTAAAACACTAATCACAAATATATAGTTTCATGTTTAAAAAAAGGCTCAGTAATTTCCTGAAGTGGTTGGCCACTGTAGTTTTTTTGGAAACAAACAGGAGGAAATAGTGCATTTATTGGGAACTATTTTCAGCGGTGGATCAATCCACATGTGGTGCTCTGGTGAGTATTTACAGCACTGATGGAAGTGACATTTTCTTTCTCCACTAGAGGGCAGAAGAACTGTATATCAACAGACACACAGAGCTACATGATCATCCCACTGATTGTATCAATAATTAGTTGTGGGGTTCCTCAGGGTTCTGTTCTTGGTCCTTTATATTTTCAGTTTTTCTACTTACAACAAGTTGTCAGTATCTTCAAAAACAACACAAATGTCCAATGAAGGCAAAAATACTCCAAAACATATCTTATATAAAAAGTTTTTATCCTAATAAACATTTATTTAGTTCTCTTAATAAAGAACAATAGAAAACAAACCTGTATTAGACTGTTGAGGTAAAACATAAAGTTCACTCTGTTTACGAATGTTATAAATTGTGGTTAATGTTATTCAAGACCTTCATCAGTATGTTGTTCTCCTGTCCTGTTGGTCCAGTCTCTCATATGAACTGATAAGTGAAAAAAACTGCAGGAACTAAAGTGTGAAACTGTTGCGAACCTTTGGCTTGTCTGTCGTGTGACTCTGCCAGGAACTGTCTGATCTTGTCTGAGGGGATGGCGAAGGAGATTCCTGCTGTGACCTTCAGGGTGTTGATGCCGATCACTTCCCCGTCCTGCACGCAATAATACAAAACACACATTCATTTCCCGTCATTCCTAAAATGTCCCACAGTAAAAGTCAAAGTTCCACACGATACTTGTTAAACAGCATTTCTGACGCCACATTGTTCATCGTTTGGCATCACGGCTGAAAACAAAGTAATCAGAGTCAGCTGTGAGCCGGGACTGTCTGCCAAGCATTACCTTAACTCTTTATTTACCTTTCCTAATAAGGACTTTACTGGCCTTGGTGTTTGTTTATATGAGGTTACGTATATCTCTGTTTCACAACCTGGATCCTTCCCAGTAATAAGAAGTTCTGTTTCTATTTTTGTTCCGCAGATAGACATATAAAGTAACAACTAAATTAACTTTAATATCAGGGTGAGACAAACAGTACATTATATTGCTTTTCCCCAAAACATTAAATTTCAGCTCCCCAAGAAAGAAGGAAAAAACATAAAATAATCTTTCCCCTTTTATACTTAACATGTTGTTTATGCCAAAACAGTAGAACATTTTAATAAGCATTATTACACGTGGTGTCTAACAAGGTAATTTACTAAAATCTGAGTGCTTACCATGCTATAAGATGTAATAAATCATTCAAAGGTAATAATTGTAATTGTATAATTACAATTGTAACTGTAATAAATAAACATTTTGAGAAGCAGATGGTAAAATGACAGTAAAAAGAAAAATAGGATAAAGTTAAACAGAAAAGTAAAGCTAGTAGCCAGTAAAATAAATAAATGTTATGTAGAAATGCAAGATTAAAGCAGTTTAAAGAGTGTTTAATATGTTATATATTTAGTATAGTATGGAAAGAATGTGAGAATATGAGGATCGTTTCTCCTCCTGCAGAGTTTCCTTCACTTACCAGATTGACTAGTGGTCCTCCTGAGTTGCCGTACTGCAAGAAAACACACAGAATGTAAAAACAAAGAAAAATCTTCTCTTTCTTAAGAATCACAGTTAGTTTGATTCAGACAGATTCCTGGAGCGAGAGACATTTGATAAACTATTTCTGTTTCAGATTCTCTCTCTGTCACTTTCAATATCCAGACAATCAACAGATCAATGCAGAGGATCTTTGGCTGATTAAGGAACACTGGAATCAACACTGAATTGGCTCAAGAAACAAGCATCAAACATCCATTTATACAAAGTCAAACACACACATGGTTATCATAACATAACCAGGCAAACAATTTGGGTCATGCAATGCTCAGTTTTGCAGAATTTGGAGACTTTTTGCTGAACCTCACGAAAAGCCACATAGCAAAGTTTTTTTGTTTATTCCCACGGTATTTTTCTGTCTCTTCACTCACGTTGATGATAGCGTCGGTCTGGATGTAGTCCATGTCGGAGTTTCGGAGACCCAGCTCTTTGCCTCCTCTCTGGGTGGTGCTGACGATGCCGGTGGTGACGGTGTTCTGCAGGGAGAACGGGCTGCCGATGGCGACCACGAACTCGCCGGGCCGCAGGTCCGCCGACCGGCCGAGCAGCAGCACCGGCAGCTTCATCTGCTCCAAACACACAGAGAAGGGAGACAGAGAGACAGATATGGTTAAAGACAGGATGCAGTTTAAGACACGATCACCACAAAGTGCGGAACATTTTGTTTAGTTTGTCTTCAAGCGCAGCTGACGATAAAAAGTTAATAGACTGTATTATCTGTTATTATTGGACATTTTATCAACAGAGTTTCAATTGTTCTTTGTTACTTGTAACTTTTAGCTGTCAAGCTTTTTACTCTATAAAGTCGAAATTAAAGAACATTGTGCTCCACCACAAACAAAAAGGGGGACCGAGGTTTGTGCAGCCAAAGTCATAGTGAAAACATCCAAATCAGTTTAATTGTTCCTTTGATTTAGTTTAATCTGTCAAACATGAGCACATGGGAAAAAATGCACAGATGTTTCAGCTATGAAGAGTGGGTGTGTAAACAAAATGTCTCTGCGTTGCGTAATTTCTAAAATGAAACAAACAACACAAATAAAATTAGGGGAAAAAAACAAAATAAGATTAATTTTTAAAAAAAATCATATTTAAAAACATTTTACGTTTTATCAAAAATAAAAATAAATGAATTAAATATATACTGTATTTGCACTGGTCCAGTTTTTATTATTTTAAATAGAGTAAGAAGGTGGAATACTGTGATAATTATCAAATAGTGACATTTGATTGTTAATTATTGCTAGTGTTGTAATTAAGGCAGCATGTTAATGGTTTTACATTAAATAGTTAAAGTTCCCCTCCCAACGTGTTTTAAGACACATAGTAAATATTCTAAATGCTTCAAATAATAACTTGGATTTTTCCACAAAAAAAGTATAAATTACCTTGTAATTCTTAAAATTACATCTAAAAAATCCTGAATCTAAGTTCATTCTCAGTGTTTGTGCACTAGAGGCTTCAAGTCTCCACATCACACTTATGTAAATTGAATACTGGACCGCGATTGGCTCCAAACTAGTTGTGATGTCACAAATCCTGCACAGTTTAAACATCATACATCATCCTGCACAGAGAGGAGAACAACGTCCGGAGGTGGACTTTAATACTCAATATAAAAATGTTAAAAATGAAAGTTTTTAATCTGAATTAGATGGACTCGAAGGTGTACAAACGTTGAGCGGTTGACAGGAAACACACACACACACACACACTCTGAACCACGCAGAGGTAAACAGCAGTTTATTCTCTTTAAGCTTTGGGAGACAGACGTGGATTTCCTGTGGAGCGCTGAGTCAGCTCACAGTCTGGACGAAACCTCTCTTCATTCACAACCCAGTCACCGAACTGTAAACTGTAAATCACCGCCGACGACGGCTCATTTCAGTCCCGCAGCCTTGTTCCCGCCACGACTCACCGACGTGTCAGTCAGGCTCGCTGCTCTGTGTTTGTTGGACTCAAAAACTCTACTGAATTCATTTTTTTTTGTCTAATTCTGTTTCGCATCAGGTTTTTATTCTGTGAGATGAGTCCAACCTGCCACTCAGTTCATCAGTGTGAGTGTGTGTGTGTGTGTCCTCATCCAAAATCACACTCACACACACTGGTTCACTCAGTTCATTACAAGTATTTTCACAAAAACACTCGTGTATACTCATGTGAGCCATTAATAGGATGTTAAATTTTAAAGGTTTACACCTCCAGTCACCCACTAAAACTTCTTCTAGGTTTAGTAACTGAAAACCAGTGAAATCTGTCTAATAAAAGCTCTGTATCTCTGCCAGTAACAATATAATCTATAATACAGAGAGGCTACAAATAAATTGAATGGCTATTGTTGAGAAATGTAGGCCGTTAGTATCAAAAAAAGGGTAAAAAATAGGATCAAATGCACATCTTATGAGTAAGATCTTATAATAACAGAAGGATGTTATCCATCTTCCACCCCAACTGTAATTTTTTTCATTTTTTCCCCTTGATATCGATCGATTCTCACCAACATGTGGTCAGTTGGCAGTTCTCTCCAGTTTAATGCAGCCTTGGCGGTTTCTTCAGCACTTTCCTGCTCCCTCCGTGCCCCTCTGTCTACATGTGAAATCTACAAAACTGGAGTTAAAACACGTTGCCAAAGGAAATAATCGCACCCACGTGTCATTACAGCATGAGTGTGATTGTGATTTCGCGGTCCAAACTAAAAGTTGCTAAGACGGGAAGAGAAGTGCAGAACAAGTCCAGCTGGATACGTTTGTGAAAATCCAACAGATTTCTATTCCTGCTGGACTTTGCGTAGCTGCAGGTCGCAGCTCCGTCTGCATCTTTGACTAACTGGCTTGTAAATATTCGCTTTTCCATCCCTGCCATCGCACTTTCCAGTGCTGCCATATAAAAGCTGAGTATGACTTACCGCTAGTGCAAACACACACACACACACAAGTTTATGTTGCCACTGAACGTGAACAGCCCCGTTAAGACTTTTATAAATAATAATCTGTTAAAATAGATTTAAATAGTATTTTACTACTCTCCATCTCACACTGTGTACTTCTGTACCAATGTTTTACATTCTCTCACTCTCTGTACACTTTATTAAAGCCATTAAACACTGAGCCTGCAGACTGCTGTTTTTCTCTGCTACTGCTAATTACCTTCAGCCAGCAGGCATACACACAAACACACACACACACACACACACACACACACACACACACACACACACACACACACGTGCCAGAAATAATGCTGCAAATTAAACATTTCTTTTGTATTTACCTTGATTTTACAAGTTAAAATGAGGCGAGAGCTCCTCAGAGTTTGGTGCACACAGTCAACCTGACAACCGTCACCAGTTACAATACTGTGGTGATGAAGGCAGTGAAGGCATGTCGGGCCCTTAATTAAGCCCTTAATTGATTCATTATGATGTTTGTTGCCTGTGCAGAAGTTTTCTCCTCTGTACTTAAGATATCTTTGTGGCTATTAACGTTCATCTTTGTACCATTGGTAACTAGTTACAACTAGATGATTAGTGCATTTTTATACTGTCATTCATGCTAAGGCTAAGGAACTAGTGTTTCACTAACATCTGGATGCACAATCGCCATTCTAGTTATAGTTGAACTTAATCATGTGACTTTGTTCTCTCTCTCTCTAGGAGCTCTGTGGTGGTCCATACTAACTATGAGCGCTGGGCGATATAGTTAATTAATTTGAGTTTTTGCATGATGTGTAAAATCATGACAGTCAAGTTATTTCAATATGCACAAAAAGAACATTTTTAGTCAAAAAGTAACCTAGATGGTAGCCGCTACTTAAGCTGTTTTGAGTCACGATAATCCCGTAAACTGTGATGTGATTAGTTTCACTACATGTTCACCTGCTGCAGGTTGCAGGACTGTGGTGACTCCTGGTGGAAAACTGTCTCTGACTACCTGGTAGTGAATTTAATGCATCTACAAGAAATACAGACTGAAAATGACTCTGACACTGATCTGTTCTCCCTGTTATGAGAGTTGAAGCGCTCGGAGTCGACTGAACAGTTTCTACTTTGTTCAGTTTGTCTCCACCGACAGGGCGG
Source organism: Thunnus albacares (assembly GCF_914725855.1). NCBI lineage: Eukaryota > Metazoa > Chordata > Actinopteri > Scombriformes > Scombridae > Thunnus > Thunnus albacares. Next base: position 25,114,237 of record NC_058125.1, on the reverse strand, counting down.
CTAACGCTAGCTAGCAGCTAGCTTTTCCAAAAACACAAACAGCAGCAGACCCATTAGTGAGCGGATGTTTCTGTACTACTATATATAATATTATTACACTGCCTGTGCTCTAGTTGAAGCATGTGGTACTGACAGTGTGATAACCTGTAATTTATGTGTAATGATGACATCCCTGCAGTTGGTTCAGCTCTTTCATTATTCTTGCACAACTGTCCAAAAAACACTTTGATGTTTCGGTCTTGCATTTTGCAGGCAAACAAACAATGTAAATCAACCCCAAGCTTGAAAAAAATAAAAGATTTTATTTTTTTTGGCTCTAATAGTTATTCAGCAAGTCACAGGGTAAATAATCCAACAAGGCAACTGCTTCTTCATATGTCCGAGCTACGTCAAACCCAACAGTCCAGTGCAACCTTCTGAGCGACTGGCCGTGCTGGTCCATAGTGGTTGAATGGACTCCCCCGTTGAAGTCAAGACACTGGAGACAACTTTTCAGACTAAACCTCGACACTGAACACTTGTACTGATGTCTTGTTTCTTGAAAAAACAGTTGCAGATGTACTAAGAGTGAGTGTGCTGGTATCAGTACTTGCTACATTTAAGGTATCAACTGAAATAACCCAGTATGATACCTGCGTTTGATCCTTTTTGTACCCAGATCTAGAAAAAAAAGATTATTGGTATGATTTTGCTTGCAGCCAATCACCGCAAACCTATTTTGATTTAATGCGACGTGTGATTGGCCCACTACCGCAGCCGCTACAACCCATACAGTCTGTAGAGGTGAAGTCAAGTGTGGTGTATTAGACGGAGTTGACAGTTCAGCGTGCCGAGATACCGCCAAAATGTTTGAAAGTATGGCTATACTACAGGCGTCAGATAAAAATACATAAAGTGCAGAGGGATTATTTCAGGAGCAACTGGGAATATGAGTAACATGATAAAGTACCTCATAAATCATGGAGGAAACTTCAGGGTGGACAGCTGCACTGTGTTCGCAGAGCCAAGGACTTCTTCGAGGTCATGTCATCTTCTCCTCAAGAGGACACGCTGCAACTGTCCATTACTTCAGGCAGCTAAAGGATACCCAGCGCTGGATGTGGCCAACAGCTGTACGGACATCAAAATTCTTTCTAGTCCGCAGGGGGACCAAACTGGCAGAACGGATGATTCACGGTGCCGTATCAATTCTTTCAATATGTCTATGATCTTCAGGAACTCCAGCGATCAAACACAGCTGTTTTCTGATTGGCCGACCTTCCGTGAACTGTGCGCTGTGTTGTCCTACTAACCTACTTCAGCCACAGATGTGACACAGAGCAGAAAAACTGAGACATAAAGCAGCTGTGATGTTAGCACTCAGCTTTCATCAAAGCCAGTCTCCAGCAGGCGTAACAAGCGTCCGTTTGTCTGTCAGCGCGAGCGTGTGTGTGCGTGTGTGTATGTGTGTGTGCATCTTGTTTCCCTGCTGATGACAGACACATGTGTTGCCCATTTCCTCTGTTAAGTAACAATCCTGAAGACTCTGACCCAGTTTTTGGAAGTTTTGGAGAGAGAGAGGAGAGGTGGAAAAAGTATGTATATGTACAGTATGTGAAGAGAAGGAGAGGAAAAAGGAACGAAGGGTTGATGAAACGAACAAAGAAAGAGATCAATTTAGATAACACAGAGAAAAACAGGCAGGTGTGACGTGTTTTTACATCTCAGGGCATTTCTAGACAACCAATAAAGACAACAATCACGGAAAAATGCACTTCCTTTCCCTTTCTCTCCCTCATGTTTATTTGTTTCTTTTCTGATTGACACGCAGGTCTGAAACCACAGGTATGCTCAGCACACCTGCACATGATCAACAGCCTGGTCTACGTGTGTTTCCTAAAACAGAAGCTAAGCAGACGGTGTGTTTGTGTTCATATGTAGCTTCACTGTACCTCTCTCATATGTTTGAACGCCTACATCCAAACCAGTAAAGTAAAATCATGTAAAACGCAGCTCCGATTAATAATTAATCATTAAAAGTTTCTAAATAAAATATAATTTACACTTTTGCACAAAAAGCAGAAATATACACATAAATGCTGCTTGATGTCATGCAAAAGAACTTCTGCTTTTCATAAATTGCTCATTAATTTGATGAAATACTGCTTTGTTTTAAAGCCTCTTGAAACATAAAAATGATATGTATTCATTAATATCCGAGGACTCTTTGTGTATTAATTAGAGACTAATCAATAACGAGGTTTTGTGGAGTTTGTTTCTCGAATACATTTAGGTTTGTATTCAGTGTCTCAGGTACCAAAATTAAGTGTGTGTGTCCCCCAAACAAACATGTTAAATACATTTCTTTCCTCGTAAAACATAAGAAAAAATGATTTTTGAAGTATTTTCAATTCTGCATCGTTTACATTCATATTTGTTAGCTGGAAGTCTTCTTCTACTGCAGCATTTGTTGGCACATTGATACATTTCTTTGCATGTGATTTCTACCAACTGTTGTTGTAGAAGTTTGCACAAGATACAAACAAATGTCAGAAAACGGTGAAAAACGTCAATCAGTGTTTTCCAAAAAGCCCAAAATGATCCGACCAACAGTCCACAACCAAAAGATATTCAGTTTACTGTCATAGAGGACTAAAAAAAAAAGCTGAAAATATTCAGTAATCAGAGAATTTGGATGGTTAATGGTTAATCCATTATCAAAAAAAGTTGGCTACTAATTAAATAGTTGGCAACTAATCAATTACTTATCTTTGCAGCTCGTCTGTAGCACTAGTGATAAAAAAAAAACTCATGACTAAGGTAAAATATGAACTACGCTGGACTATCAGCCAACACACAACCGCCCACTGTGACGATATGATCATATCATGTTATTGATAAATGACATCATGTTGTAAAAATCAATGATTCTAAGCCAATCATAATTAAGAAGCAACAAAATAATAAAAACGGTGACATTGCTGTTTTGCATACATCAAGACTTTAGTCTGGAAAATTCATTCACTTATTCAAAATTCAGTTCATTGTATTGAATATCAGTTTGATTATTGTTCATGTGATTTTCCATTGATATATATTGATATTGGTATAAATATTCTTATTGATGTTGTGTTTTTTTCAGTTTCCCAGCCTTACAAAACACAAAAGTAACTTATTTTTGACCAATAGATCCTTTTTTTTTGGTTACTATACAATAAAGATTATGATTCATCTCCTCCAAAGTTACTTTTCATGTCCTGTTACAGTAAAAACAGTCAGTTTGTACTAAAATAAATTTAAATATAAACCACTTTCTCGCCTACGAAACAAGAAACAAGAAAAGCAAGTTTTAATTTGGTGGGAAATGACTTAATTTATGTTAGTGAGGTCAATGCCCGCATCACCAGCATCCCGTACAAACACACGCACACACACACACACACACACACACACACACACACACACACACACACACACACACACACAAGCTAACTCCCTCCTGAATCACCATCAAGCTTACAGTACACAGACATAAACAACGTGAGCCGTGTTATGAATGGATTCATTCAGCTGTTCTAATCAAAGCTTTACTCCATTAGTTAAACATAACGCTCCTCTGTTCGCCTGTTCTGAGCCACAAACAGAACTCCAACCATCTGAAGCCAGCCGAACACACCCACCGAGGAAAAATGACCACGTTTCCCGCTCGGTGGTTTCCAGGATGACAGCGCTTTGTCCGGAGTGAGATTACAAAGCAGAGGGGCCGAGTTCAGTAGTAATTTAAGAGACGGCGACTAAGCGGAGTGCAACAAAGTGACCGAACACAAAGACCACAATAAGAAACATAACAGTGGGTTTGTTGAGGCCTCTTGTCTTCCTCTCTCATCTCTGCCTCCTTCTCATTATCTCTCTCTCTCAGCTTCCTCTGCCTTCCTCCTGCCTGTCATTTCTTCAACGTAGTTAAAAAAAGATGTTTTTGAGGGTTTTTTTTTTTACGATGAAATCAATTCAGGAACTGGAGGTTGCTGCTGTGGGTCACATCATGCAGAAAATCTCAAGTACAGTCTGCATGTTACAGGGTCAGTAGTCATGCAGATAGTTTTGCTTTTATGTGACCTTGTTTTGATGCTACCAAAGCACGATGCAGGTACTTTTGAAGGTCTGATAAATTACATTTGAAAACTTCCCATGACGTTGATCCTCAGTTTGAGCCACAAATCTGCTGCCAAAAAGCAGATTGTGTGTTTTTGTTTCTGTCTTACAGTCAGTTTATACAATGATTATATGAGTAAATAACTTTAAAAAATTGTTTGTTCATGCCAATTTTTTGATTGGTTCACTCCAACAGCACTTCAGTTATAATTACCTCTTAGCTTCAAAAACTTCTCTCTAGAAATACTGAGTCAATCATTGTTTTCCAACGAGTCGTTATGGTCTCAATCTCTAAATTCAGGCCCTCTAATAAGTGTGCTGGTGGTTTATTGCTCCATTAATAAGATTTGAAGATGTATAGTAGCTTTGACGTCTGCCGTTTGGGTGTTGATTGACAGCTGTGATTGACAGTTGGCTCACCTGCTGATCTCCACGGCTCCGAGTCGGACAATCGTTGCAATATTTCACTAAGTTTAATGTGACTTTATTACGATACCTGCCCTGTTAGCACAATTTAGCTAAAGTAACTAACATTAGCCCGAGTGTGCAGCGCTCGGTGTTCCCAGTAAGCTAGCTTTAGCTCTGGTCCAAGGTAGGGAGGCGTGTTACCAGAGCCTGAAAGATAACACCCCATACTCTAACCCTAACCCTAACCCTAGCCCTAACCTTAACCCTAACTCCAAACGGAAAAGATGGTGCCGACCAGAGGCTGCAACTCTGGGCTTCAAACTGGCTCCAATGAAACCAACGGGTGACATCACACCTCACTACGTCCATTTTTATATACATCCTATCGATGCGCCAGAAACAGACGTGGTTCTGAGACGTCGATCTTCAGAACTACGTAAAACACTCAGTTTCCACCAAAACAGCAACAACTAGCTTTGCACTGCGTCATTTCAGTAAATCTACCACCTGTGCACCGTGTGTAGAAGAATACAACACCAATGAGCGAAGAAAAATTCAAATTTAAGGTCAGGAAAATACCAAAATTGCCTTGTTCTTGCCTAGTGGCCAGAAACACAACTCTTACAAGATCTTATCAAGGTGATAATGTGTCACTGTTTCCTATTTAAAGTATGCCTGTTTTTCATTGTATGTAGTTTGTTTAGTATATTTTTTTTTATTTTTGGCAACTTATTGTCTTTCTGCATGCATTCTTGTGCTTTTTTTAAATGTTCATTCTGAGTTAATCAAACACCAGATACTTCGCTCCCTGGTGCAAAATATCTGCACTCTGACTCTTGATTTAACACAAAAAATGTGCAAAGGAAATGAAATGCTGTATTTTCCTGATCTTTCTTTTTTTTTTTGACTCCCTCATTCTCCTCTCTTTCCTGCTTCTCCCTCTCTCATAGAAACCAAAGCCTTCAGCCGCCTGGTTACACAAACAGGAAGATTTGCCAACTCTCTGAGGAATTCACAGAGGGGATAAAACCTGTGAAGTGAAAAATAAGTCCAGAAAATTCACTCTCTGTGCACGTAGTATTAATTACCAGATATTTATTCCCTCCAAATCTCTATATTTGAACCCCTGAAATGATCTTTCTCACTCTTTGGAAGACCATAACTGTATCATTTGATTCACTTTTTTTTACTGAGTTGAAAGTGTCTGCAGCAGTGCTACCAGCTGTATGATTCAGATGCTGCTTTTGGCCTTCAGACGGGCCCTCAGGGTGCAAAATGAACCTTTTTTGTCCACCAGTTGAATCTCTAGTGAATGTTCAAATCATTGTTTTCTGTCTGGTGAGTGAAGCAAACCTACTTGCATATTTTACCAGCATTTGGCTGTTTGTCTGGTGCTAATTTTGTGCCCCGTGTGCTCTGTTAAGTCCTCTGAGCTGATCAGATCAGCTGAGAGCAGATTTCATAAGCTGCTCATAGACACGTGTCATGGAAAATAATCAATCCCGGATCGAGGTGGAATATCGCCAAAAGGCTTTACTGGATGAGTCAATACTCAAAAACAAAACCTACCGGCTCCTGTCTGCACATGCTCAGAGGATGCCTTTTATAACAAGTTATGATATAAAAAAAAAAAAGATGTTACATCAATCAGATGCTTTAGCCAGAATACAAATTCTTGTCTCTCTATTACTGTTCACCACACAGAGCTGCTGGAATTTTCCAGTTTCTGTTGTCTCCATCATCTCACTCTGATATTTTTCCGATCATTGTAAAACAGCAACAAAAAAAAAAGATGCCAAGTGGTATCAGAGCTCTGAACCATCTTGTCAGCTGGTTTTAATATGAAGGGTGTTAAATAAAATAATAATCCTCCTCCTCTTACATGTTATAAGCACTTATTTCCATCTTTTATATAATTAAAAAAAAATGATTCCAGACCTGGTAAAACTTTCCTTTGATATCATTTAACCCAGCTATCATCAATTCAAAGGAGGCATTATCAATCACCAGATTAACCGGGTCAGTAAATTCTGGTCCAGCGGCAAAGAATAATTCTAGCTGCCTGTCAGTAATAAACCGTGTTCTGGTTTTGATATTCTTGTTTGTAACTCCCAGTAGTTGTATTTTCTATCTTGTAAAGTTTGTATATACTCTGATTATAGTTTAAATTTTCATAGTTTTATATTTCTCAACTCTGTTTGGTTATCTTTGGCCACCAAAAGGGAGCACAAAGTTAGAATTTCATTGTAGAGTGCACCTGACTGTAATAACTAAAATTGAAAAAATAAGAAATTTGTGCCCTCAATTTAGTAATTTGTCCTCTTTTTTTCCCCTCTTTGGCCCCCGTAGATCTGTGCATATAGCAATAAACATTTGATTTGATAAAGTTTTTTTGTTTTTTTTAAAAAAATCAATCAATCGCCGCCAGTTACGTCAGCAGAAAAGAGTTCTTATTTATATAAAGCTACTGTCCTACATACTGAGACTTTTCTGTGTCAGACTCTTTTTTTTTTTTCTATTCCAAAAATCACAAGAAGGCAGTTTGGGTCATGTTAGATTACAATCATTATTCAAAGTAAACAGACGAGAACTGGGCTAAATGTTACTGTAGATAATCAGAAGCCAGCATGAAAACAGCGGTGTGAACAAAACCTCTCTTTCTGTTTCTCTGCCCCACTTTCACAAAAAACCCTCCTCTGATAGTTTTGAGGCAGAAACTTATCTGTCCTTAACACGCAGCTACATGTCCGACCGCTCCGTCTGCAAACGCTTAACTGCTGAAATGACACTAAAAGCTGTTGAACACTGACCTGCTCTGTGCGCGCACGTCTCGAAACTGCTTTCAGGCGATTCATGGGTGATTCATGGATGAGTAGCTTACTGTCTCCATCGTAGAAGAAATAAATCTCTAATTAAGACTAAGATTATCTTAAAAAAATCACTATTTCCTTTTACCACACAAAAATAATGTAAAAACTTTTACCGCAACTATGTATATATTCAGTAAATGTCCATTAGTTTGCAAATTTGCATTTTCTGCGTCATTGACCATCTGCACTTTGCAATTTTGCACACACTTGTGCACTTTTTCTCTGCAGCAATTAGCGGAAATCAAGTAATTGAGTAAAATGTCGTCCCAACTGATAGAAATGATGCCCAAAACTATGAAATTATGCTGCATTCATGTCATATTAGGACTGATGGTAAAAATGTTTATGTCTAGCACACATTCGTCAGACAACTCAAAGGTTGGTCGAGTGATGGTTAAAAATATTGGGGACATATCCTGCTTTTTGCTTTTTGGGATTTTCTGTTATTTTCATACTGTTATGATGTCAGATGTTACTTGAGGTGGACATATGTAAAAATGCACCCTGAGAGTCAAAAGTCAAGGCTTCAGTCTGCTCTGCGAAGTCACCTCTACTTCCTCCTCGTGATGACATCATGTTGTTCACACATGCCCATAAACGGTTGCTAAGGTGTTTCCATGTGTTATTTATGTTGTCCACTCGCATATTTTGTATCTGATTCAGCTCCAACATGTACGGATGTATTTAACAAGTTTATATTTGGAGTAAAGAAGGAGAGAAAGAAGTGAAATCCTGCTACTATAGTAGCCGGAGACAGAAAGAGACGGGAGCTCAAACAGCCTGTTTCAGACAGAGGCTGAACTGAGGGAATGCATAAAGGGCCGGTAAAAGATAAATAACTGTAAATCATGCAAAGATAATCCAGTAAAGCCCCAGAGTATAAATAAAGACGTGGAAATATGCAGAAAATCCTCCTTCAAATTAGAGTTTAATCACCATGAAGGATGGACTGCGGCTGATGTGAGGCATCCATGTTTGCTACATTTTCAAGTACTTTATGAAGTGCCGAGTTGGATTCATTGGCATGTTCAGAAAAGTTTCCTAGTTGTATTTATGATGATTAAAGTGACAGATGATGATTGATGATACAAAAGTATTTTAATGTGAAACTACATCCTGTTTCAGGTGCTTATTTCATGACACTTCATCAGAGCAGACAAGCAGAACAGAAATCAAAGAGCTGAGACAAACTTTCAAACAAATTTTCATAGTGTGTTTGTGTGTGTTAGGATGGGTGTGTGGGAGGGTGGAGGGTTATTAGTCATTAGAGCAGAGAGTCGTGGTTTTTGTGTGCATGTAAACCACAACCGCAAATGCTGAGCAGTTTGTGGACCTCTGCAGAAATTCATCTCCTGAAGCTCCAGTTACGCCCCGCTGCCCCGCCCAAACATGCCGAGAAAACCATGATCGTCTCTGTCTGGCCGCAAACATGAACTCACATCCTGCAGTGTGTGTGTGTGTCAGTGGGTTTATTCCATACGTATTTGTCTGGGGCTGTCCTCAGTCTGCACAACAAATGTAATTTCTAGATCTGAGACACACCTGAGTTTAATTAAACTCAACTGCTGAAAACAACAACAACAGAAGCTTGTTTGTTTGGAGAAAATGTACAAACCTCTGCTGAGCGTCTGTCAAATCTGTAAAGTAGTGGAGTTATGTGTGATCTAATGGGAAATTCATTATACACACTTACTGTATATACTGTATATGAACTGAACTAGAGCCTGTTATTTGGCAAATGTACAGTTTTGCAGCAAAAAAAACAGAGCTGTTACTTTTCAACAGATGACATTTCTTTATCCTTCCAGTTTCTGACAAATTCAGGTCTGCCTGGATCAAAATTAAAACCCTAACCTTGCATGACCGCATCCACGTTACACCAATAAGTGACATTTTTTGAAACGGCCACAGTAATTACTCGCTGTAAGTAGAGAACTGCTTAATGAAGAGTTTTTTGATGGTCTAATTACACAGTTACCACAATCATGCCTGTGTGTCTGGTGGAAGCGTCTTATCCCTCATGACCCCAAAAAACTTGTTTTATGCTGATGGCATTTCAAGATGGCAGGAAGGATGTTTGTGTGTAGATGGCATTAACAGGTCTGAACCTGCCCTCCTGACAGACCGGAGAGGGCAAAGAAAAACCTTCCACAAATCTTACTGTGAGATAAAATGTACTTGTCTTACTTTAGATTGACACCCTGTTGTATATCTTGTTTATTGAGTGTTTTAATAGGCAATCGTTTCTTGAGGATGGAATCTATATCTACATTTTAAGGTGTGAAAACATCTCATTAAAGCTTCTCAAATCTTGTATTTTCAGTATTGTTAAAAACAGAGTCCAGATCAGAGTTGTGTAATGCATCCTGTCTGCTTTCATAACTAGCAGCCGGGCTTCATTTCCCCTTATTCTGCCTATTTTCCGCAGCTACGTTTTATAACCTGTTCTAAGGTACGTTCAGTCACAAACAGACTTCTTTTGAATACTTTGGTTCTTTATTTTGGTTGTTTAACTGGTGGGGGAATTGATCCGTCAGTGGAATATGAGATCTCAAACCTTTTAAAAGCACATTTAAATACACTTCAGTTGGATTGGAGCTGTTTGTTCTGGTGAGTGAAGCTGGCATCAAAATTTCTCCATGAATTTTACTCATGAAAATGGGACATTCGTCTTTATTTGTCTGACCTCGTGCAGGGGTGTCTGTATATATAAAAAAAAAAAAAAAAAGAGACACACCGACCCTCTTATGTTTAAAGTGTTTTTCCATTACGCCAAATTTGTGGAAAACCTTACTGAACTCAACTGAACTCGGCCGTCCAGTCATCCCTGGACCAAAACAAAGTAAAAAGTGCTGACCCACATGAAAATTTTCCCAGCGTCTCTTGACCTGCTCCATAGCTATCCACTTTCATGAGTCATGATATTATTTGGCTTAAAAGGTCCCAGTGAGCTAAAATTAAAACCAGGCTTTTCATACAGGGAATGTTCACCAATGGCATATTTTCCTAACCCAGATCCTGGTCTTCACTGACTATATCGAACTCCGTCTGGGTACTTTGATACCAGTAAGGACTATCAGAACATACCCAAACTCAAAACCGTGGATCACCCCTTCAAATAAAACATATTCTCAACAAGAAAAAGCATGCCTTTAGGCTTAAAAATGAAATTCTCAAGGCCAAAAAGAGCTATAAAAATAAACTGGAACAGGAATGTGCAAACATGAACACCGAACAGGCCTTTCAGTGAGTTAAGACTCTCACTGGACAAGCTACCAAGCATACCACCTGTGCACCAGACTCTATCACCTTTGCCAATAATCTCAACAATTTCTACGCCCGATTTGATACCTTTGATTCCTCAGCAGACTGTGAGAGCCTTTTGAACTCTTTGCCCTTCCATGAGTTGGTTTATGAATCCCCTCCTAGCCAGGCAGGATGTCTACCTCCGACTTTTTAGGTGCAAACCAAATAAGGCTCCTGAACTAACACCCATCCTTCACTCGCTCTTCCTCAGACCGCTGTGTACTTCAACAGTCCCCGTTATATGAAAGACATAAATTTGCCATCTCTGCTCCTAAAGAAACAGACCCTTCAGAGCTAAACCATTACAGGCCTCAATGAAATGCTTCAAGAAACTGGTCCAAAACATCATCCTTCCATATGTTTTACCATTCTTGGATCCCTTCCAATTTGCATACAAGCAAAGGAAAGGCACAGATGATGCAGTGGCCTGTCTGCTGTACCGTCTGCTGCAATGCTTGGACACCCCCCCCCCCCCCCCCCCCCAGAAACTATGCCAGACTTCTTTTCATTGATTTTAACTCCGCCTTTAGCACAATCCAGCACCATCGGGTAAATCAAGGAACCACAGTACCGACAAGTTCCATCACCATGAATCCATTGGATCCATAACTGGCGATACGTCAAGCAGTAAGGTCACCCATCATTATTCTCAATACTAGGGTCCATTTCTCTACACCTTCTATACGAACGACTATCAAAGTCCATCCACTATTAACCCTCTATGTCTCTCTCTGCCTGTCAACACTCCATATCCCATTTTAGCACATGGTACACATACCCTAACACCTCAAAAACTAAAGAACTGCTCTTTAACCCCCCCAAAACACCGGTCCATCCCCCAGTCTCACCATTAAAAGAGGGAATGTAGAGGTGTTGGAGTCTTTCAGATACGTTGGCATCACATCGGACAATAACCTCAGCTTCAATCAGCATAACATGGACATTTACAAGCGTTGTCAACAGAGACTCATAGCCATCCGTAAACTAAAACCACCTGTCTGTCCGACCCCATCTTCTTCTTCTCTGGTACTGCAACATTATTGAGCCAATTCTTCTGTATGGTGCCATCTGTTTTGTTCATACACTGACAGTCACCGATAAGAATAAAGTCTTAAAGATAACTCATTTCACTAGCAAACTGATTGGTATTCCCACCTCAAACTTATCCAATTGTGTCTCCTCATCCCTGATCCACAAAGCACTCACAATGACCTGATCCACCAGCACTTTACCCCCCTTCTCTTCTTCTCTGTGTCCCTAGCTGCCATTCTCCACCGGTCCTCCAGAGGCCCTCAGACATTTTCTTTGGACTGGACTGAATGTATCTTTGAAGACTTCTGTTTCTGGTTTTTTGGTTTTCTGTTTGCTGTGTGTTTTTCCTCCTGTGTCTCCAGACTGTTTTTCCCTCCACACCTGCCCTGCGTTCAACTTCATTAGCGCTGCTCTTTTTCTCAGTGTTTTCCCAAGCCTATCAGCTTCCTTCCCATTCTCCTGTTTCATCTCGTCACTCCCCCTCGCAACCCATCTCCCCACTTGCACCTCATCTCCTCGTTAGTTCAGTTAGTATTTTAGTCCTGGTTTTCAGTCCAGTGTTGTTGGATCCTTCTTTAGTCTGCTCTTTTTCTCTGCCTGCACTGGAGCCTAAATAAAGATATTCCTCAGTTCATACTTCCTGCATCCTGCAATTGGGTCTATCTCCTACTGCTCCCTTGACAGTACAGACTACCCACGTGCAGAAAGGCCTGTTTTAGCAAGAGCTTTGTTCCTAATGTACAGCCATACGAGCCTTAAATAAGTAACCTCCTCTTAAGTTACATGAAATCCAGTCTGTGGTGTGTAGAGTGTCAATCCATGTCTGTTTGTGTTGTGTGACCCCTGTAATCAAATGTCCCTGTGAATCCTGTATTTTGTATAACTCTGTATAATCTGTGTGTCTTGCTTGTTTGTGTTATGTGTTATGAATTGTGGAAAAGAATTTCCTCCTTGAGGACAAGTAAATTATCTAAAAGGGATAAATACTTCAGTTTTGTTTTGGAAGAAGAGAAGGAGAATTTAAAAGAAGTTTCTAGTGAGCTGCATCCCAAAATATAACCAGACAGTTTACAGACACGAAATGGAGAAACAGAAAGAACGTATGAAGTTATAAAACACAAAGTGACATCAGGTTTCTTGCTAATTGATTAAATACACAAATATTGCCTTGTTTTATGCTCCATTTTTCTCTTGATTGAGATGCATCACTTCCTCAAGTTTTGCCAAAATCAAATCAGCGTTTTCTCTGATTTTTTGGCCGACACATGAAGGAGCAAATAAATCATGTTGTACGCGGGTGAGATCGGTGATACATTTTCACAAAATCAAATCACAAAAAAAACAAACCGATTCTGGGATGAAGCAAGGACTGATGAATCACTCCCAGTCAACACCTGATTGTTTCTCTACAAACGCTCCACTCTCACAACTACAAAAACATCTGCAGACTTGGAAGAAGCAGAACAAACATCGGGGGGTGGTAAGAGATCAGCCAGAGTCCAATACATCGAAAGTCTGATGCTACTCTGCAGGTTTTTAACTTGAAGGGAAGATAAAACACAAATAAGAACGATCCCATTCATTCATTCATACAACCATCTCTCTCTCACTGCTCACCGGTGTGTCGATCTTGATCAGAGCGATGTCGGCCTTCTCGTCCACGTCTTTGATCTTGGCGTCGAATGTGGCTCCGCTCTTCAGCTCCACCTGGAGGAAGAGGAGAAAACGTTACCTTGCTATCCTTGCTCCTGATGAACTGTAGTTTCATTTGATTCTGAAATTCATCACACTTTCAATTTATGTCACAAAATCCTGATTTGGACACATCACATTCTGCAGCTGATATTGTCAGTATGTTTCCCATGACGCATGTTGCATTCTGTACCTTTACTCGATGCTTATTCGCCACCACGTGAGCGTTGGTGACAATGAGTCCGTCCTCTGACACAACGAACCCAGAGCCGCTGGCGACTGCCACCTCCCGCTTAGAAAATATCATCCTGAGCAGAAAGACAAAGACAACAATATGAAGACACTACTAACTGCTTCCAACTCAATCCCAGAAACTAACATCAACAAAAAACTAAATATACAGTCCTTCTATGCTGTTGCAGCACTGAGCTCCAGGTTTAACTGCAGGTGTGTTAAGAGGTACCAAGTCATAATTTTAAAGGTTGTAAACATGGACAAAAAAGGGACAGTTACCTCTTGTCGGGGTTGTAATTAATGATGCAGGGATCAAAAAGTACCTATATTCTTTATTTAGTCACATGTGCTGATTCTTAGTGGTCTGCTGCCATTGAACTACTGAAATATTCCACTTATAATGTTGTGCAAATTCACCGAATATCCATAAAACTGGTAAAAGAAAAATGCAAATTAACGTGTGTTTCCATCCACTGTAGGAGTCTGAGATAAACATGTGTTGACGCTAATACTCCAAAGTTCCTACAGGTTATTCAAAGTGCTTTACAGATGACTGAAAAGCTGATGATAAGACAGAACAAATGCAAAAAAAATGTAATATAACCAAAAAAATAGGTTAAAATAAATTAAAATGAAATAAGAACTAGATAAAAACAAGTCCAGTGCCATTAAACCACTGCAGAAGAAAAGGACATAACGAGATGACGTCATTAGAAAACCACCAGTCAAATGATGGAAAACCACATTGAAACCATGATGGAAATATGGGATTTATGTTTGTTTCATGTATTAATTTGAGGAAAGTTACAGTCTCCTCTTCGTCGCTCTGCACAGATCCGATGTTTTCGTTGTTTAAGTCACACGCTGCAAGTACGTCATGTTTCCATCGTGCTTAATTGATTGATGCACAAACTTTTTTGTGACTTATATGTGACTTTTTTTCCATTCAGGTTTTTTTAATGTGCAAATTGAAAATGTGCATAAAAATAGGTGGATGGAAACACACTTAGCAGCACCATACCTGCATGTATTAGATTTACAGATGTGGTACATTAGCCAGTTTTTGATCTTGGCGCTGCTGGACTCCCATCTGTACCCAGTAAAGTAGAAAGAGGGTTTCTTATATGTGTGTGTGTGTGTGTGTGTGTGTATGATCAGGTAGTTTTTCTTACTTGCGGTACAGTTCAATATGAACGACAGCAGGTGCAATCTTCTCCACCACGTCGGCGATGAAGTTGTACTTGTAACGAAGACTGTTCGGGTTCTGCTGACCTGAAGGAGGGAAAACACACAGTGTCAGTGAAGAGTCCCATCATGGCTGACCGCTTCATACACACAATCGGATGGGTTTTGCTCGCTGGCGGCAAAACGAGGTCCAACGAGGTCACATGTGTGATCCTGCAGGCAGAATTTAGGAAGGCTCTGAAGAAGAGAAGTGTAAAATTGTGGGCTTGTGTTGCCAGATTGGACGAAAACACCAATGTGTGAATATTGCTAACTCATGAAAGCAGTTTCATTTGAAGTGTGACGGCTGCGAGCGGTGCACGGTGGTGTGATGGAACCCAAACTGTAGCTGCTGTGTTAAACTAAATCCAGATGTGGAGTTGCGGTATATGAAGTGTAGGGTCTGAGAGCAGCAGCTGCAGACTGTCTGCAGCTCCCACTGATGCTTATAAAACCAAGGAAATGACTCAGAGCCTTGAAAGATACGGAGCGATAGCTGGGGACAGATGTCAAGATGTCTTTTTACAAAATATAACAGTCCATGCATAACTGTCGCTGTCACCTCACATAACCCCCCCCCCACCCCCCCTTTATTGGTTTCACTCCAGCTTTGCCGCAATATCTGTCACGGCTGCAGATCCTTTTTTTTCTCATTTCGCTGGTCGTTTGTTAGTCGGCCCCTCCCTCTCTGACCTGCTGGGACCGGTTAGTTACACTTTCCTCCATCTGTTAGTGTCAAAAACATGTTTTCTTAAAGCAGGGTGACGTAAAAAAACAGCCCATGGGACGAGAAGTTAATGTACTGTTAAACAAAAGCCCATGTATCGGCTCGTCCAGCTGATAGAGGCGTCAGATCAGGAAACGTGATGAAATGTGAGCCTAGTGCAGCCACCATGACAAAAATACAAAAACAAGATGCTCATTCAGTGTAACATGTTAACGAGGTAATCTGACTCTGATTATACTGCAGCTTTTTTAATTTTTGGGATGTCATCTGTCAGTTTTTAAAATAATAAGGCCCGAGTTCAAGTGAAATCACCAGCCGTTAATGTTCGTGTCAAGTTGAGTCTTTTTATTTTGTCAAATTAAACCGTCATCTAATTCTCCGGTCATGTGACACTGATGACTTCTCGTGAGGAGCTCCTCCGGTACTGCTGTACAGTTTCTGACTGAGCAGCTGTTTGTTGTGAATGTTCACTTCAGCCTGGACTGCAGCTGACTGCCTGGAAGACACTGATGTGTTTATGTGTGTGTGTGTTTATATGTGTGTGTGTGTGTGTTTATGTGTGTGTGTGTGTGTGTGTGTGTGTGTGTGTGTGTGTGTGTTTGGCTGAGGGATTAGTGGCGTGCCAGCTGCTGCAGCTTTGAAGTGAGCTGAATGGAGCTAGTCAGACGGACGTAGAAACATCCTGACCTCAAACACACTGCAGGTGTCAGTAACAGCACCGCAAGTACGGAGGTCAAATGAGGGCAATGCTGCACTGACAGCAGGTACATTTCAAATAATAATGATAAATAATATAATAGTATGAAAAAATAACCAGATGCTAGTGTCCTTAAGCACCTAGAAGGGATGTAATTATATGCACAATTTGGAGATGCAGCGTTATTAAAAGACAGCACCAATAGAAAAAGAGTAATGTCCGCACGCTTCCTCCAAAACCACAAGTTAAATTTTAATTAAAAAAACATTTTGAGCCGAGTCAGATTTTCTTGTTTTTTTTGACCTGACAAAGATCCAACTTGGATCAAAACGTTGTCCATTTTCATTAAAATAATAAATGTTCGAGTGTCCTTGAACGCACCAACAAGGACAGTTTTCAAAACAATGTCTGCTCACGTCACCACAAGATCATAATGAAATTTTAATGAACGAGGCAGTCGTCCATATTTACTTTATCGTCAAAATCTCATGAAAAGACCAAATTCAACGACACATTTATCTACAAAAATGTATTGTGTGTGTATCCAAAGCCTGATATATATTATTCCTCTGTGTCCTAGACATGTGAATCAGCCGTACTTTACTTTCTACACCGTAGTTTGTTTTGACCCAGAACTGCTGCCAGAAATACATCAAATTAATCCGCTGCTGAAAATAGTCCCCGATAAATGTACTATTTCGTCCTGTTTGAGTAACGTTTGCTAAAAACTACGATAGCGAGCTATCAGGAAATTACTGAGCTTTTTTTAAAATATGAAAATATATATTTGTGCACGATTTTAAGTCGATTAATTGTTGACTGTGATTATAAATCTGCAGCTCTCAGCAATGAATCAACGGACGCCTGTAAGGACAGAAAACAACAAAAAAACTGATGGTTATATGGAACAGACATGTGATTTGTAGTTGCACCAAATGTGTTTTTTAATCAGTTGCACACTTACATCTTGGCAAAGTATTTTTGGGGGTTTTTGAACACATCTCTTGAATGCAACTCAAAAATCAAATATGTGGCGCTTTATTTGAACTCCCGAGCTGGACGAGCCTGAACTGGGACAAATTCCTCCGGTTCCTGAAAGAGTTGAGTCACCGTGCAACTGTGTTTTGTTGACACTGTATCTAAGCTTGTCAATCTCACAGTGAGCTCTCAAGTCTGTACAGGAAGCCGAACAAGTAAAAGAAAAAAAAAATATATATATATATATATATAAAAGGAAAACACATTTTGATCCCTTCAAAAAAAAGGGGGTTAAATAACTGTTTGACCTAGATCTGGGTCCGTTTAGGAAGTTACACAATCGGCCAATCAGCTCCAAGAAATGAATCATCACAAAAGACTTAGCATGTGTGTGTGTGTGTGTGTGTGTGTGTGTGTGTGTGTGTGAGGGTCACTGACATCTTCCAGATTTCTTTCCTCAGCTCAAAAAGAGCAAAAATCCTCAGAGAGAAGCTTGTTGGTCGAGCAGATCAAAGATGGGAGGAGAGGAGAGGAAATTAGGAGGGAAAGTGCAGGAGGATAAGACGTGGAGGGAAAGAAGAGGAGATGGACAGAAATAGAAAGTGACAGACGTGTGGAGAGAGGAAAGAAAGAATAGATGGAAAGAGAGAGAGAGGAGAAGACATGAAGAGAAGAAGAAGAGGAGAGGCGAGGAGGAGCAGCAGAGGAAGGATCGAGAGAGAGAGAAGTAGAAGCCGAACAAAGACAAGAAGAATGAGAACGATGATAGACGGGAGGAGAGAAAGGATGCAGGAGAAGAAGGGAGGGAAGGAAATGGGAGGAGGAGAGAAAGCTGCTGGGTGAAGCAAGGAAGAGCAGATGAGTGAAGGAGAAGAAGGAGAATGTGGGAAAGAGGAGGAGGTAAAGAGTGAGTAAACAAGAAAATCACTAAAAAAAAATGGGAGGAAAGATAAGAACGGAGGAGACGCAAAGTCCCTCTCTACTCGTCTTCCTCCATCATTCCATTCCTGGAGAGATGAAGAGATTATATACTTTACGTTAGGGAGGAAGAGTAAAGAAAGATGAGAAGAGATGAGAAAAAGGAGAGCGAAAGGTTGCACAGAAAAGAGGAGAAGAAGAAGTAGAAGAAGAAGAAAGACTTTGACCTTGTTAAACTCAACTAAGTTTCTGACTCAAACTGCACTCAGCAGATTGGTGTGTTCACAGCTGCAGCTTCACAGACTGTGTGTGTGTGTGTGTGTGTGTGTGTGTGTGTGTGTGTGTGTGTGTGTGTGTGTGCATGCCTGTGTGTGTGTGTATGTGAGCTCCTTCATATGCTTTCATTACTCTCTCTCTCACACTCACACCCTCATAGAGGAACACTGTTTGTTTTTGCAGTACAGGGCAGGCACTCAGGACATCCTGGCTTAATTTCAAGACATTATGACCTTGTTAAGATAACATAAAGAGAGAGAGAGAGAGAGAGAGAGAGAGAGAGAGAGAGAGAGAGAGAGAGTGAGTGTGTGTGTGTGTGTGTAAGAGTGGAAAACAACAACCTTTTTTAGAGTTTGGTGCAGTGCAAGGCGCCGACACAAATCTGACCGATCAGCAGATGGAGAGATGCCAGAGAGACGAACAAAGACGGAGCATCAGGATGAGTTGAGACGTAACAAGAAAGCTTCTGATGATATAAATGTCCGTTTTAACTGTGCGAGTTTTAAAATATCCTCATAAACTGTAATTTACACTTATTCACAGGGCAATTTACACTTATAAACTGTAAAAAAAAAAAAAATACACAGCTTCATCATCTGTGACATCATCCACCAGCTGGTCTTCAACTGGTACTGGCTCCTTATTGGTCAGAACTACAGATGTTCACAAATCGTTAACCCTGAATCTTTAAACCTGCATTAAGTGATTTAATTATAAATATTTCTGTCCACCTGGTGAATATAAATCCAATATTCACTCTCTTTTAGTTCTGTTTTTGTTCTCTAGCAGCTCCTGAGGGGGAATATCTGGCTCTGTAGCTGCTAAATGCTCCACTAGCGAACAGTGGCTTTTTTAGAGGTTTTTCTCTGGAAACAGCTGCCTGCTGCGGCCAAAAAAACGACGCTATGAGAGCTATGAGAGCTCTGAGAGTGAACCAAAACAGTAAAAGTTGCAGCCGGACAGATAAACAATGAGGTGAAACTTGCTCCGTAAAGCCGAGATGAGCTGCAGAGTCGCTGATGATTCTCTGACGGTTCATGTTTCACTAAAGCTGCTTTAAACTGGACTGAATCGTCGTCACTGAATGAATCAGCGGTGAAGCTCCTCACTGGTGGCTGAGAGCAGGGACGCTGCATTCATTTCAGAAGCGAGAGGGGGCCAAAAAGTGTGTGTGTGTGTGTGTGTGTGTGCAGAGACTCTCGCTAAACTTTTGCAGAGTATTTATAGCTTGCTTGCACCACAGGGTGGCGGAATAATTCCAAACACAACGCAGCTAACTAGTGCTTGTGGGATATACCAGCCTTTTTTTGTTCAATTACCCAAAACTATGAGTTTAAAGGACAGTAACACTTGTGCAGCTGAGTAGCAGTTTTGGGCTGTTATATCCCACAAGCACTAGTTAGCTGCGTTGTGTTTGGAATTAATCGCAGCTAACAGCCTGAATGAACTTTGGGAGCACCAACCACCAAAGTTAGAGTAGACGGGAGCGATTAAAACGTCTTTTTAAAGTGTTGCACTATTTGGGCATTTGCAAGGATACATTGATTCATGACTTAAAAAGAATGTGGGAGGAGGGTAAACTGGGGGGCCAATGGTGCCTTGGACCCCCTTCTTCACTATCAAAGTGATGTATATGTTGAGTTTTGTACTGAACTGAACATAACAGCTTTAACTATCAAAAAACTGAACTGTACTAACGAACTGAAGACAGCTGAGCGACACGGCGGGAAGAACGGTAAGACCTTCGATCTCTGATGGAGGAACTGAAGTGTGTTTGAACATCGATGCGAATCGCTTAGCTTAGAAAAAAAACGAAAGAATCTTTGAGCTGAACTGACAGAAACGATTTGATTTAGCGAAGTGATTCGTAATTCGCCTCCAACGATAAGCTCCTGCAGCAGTCTGTATTGTAACATCAGTTCACCTACTGTGAAAATCACTTTTTTTCCAATATGCAGCTGGTTGTGTTACAGTCTGAGGCCTGTATACTGGATAAAATGCTTTAGAAGTGGGCAAACTGCAGCCAACCCAAAGAACACACAGTTAAAGTTATATGGCCCTTTTTTTTATACTATTCTATGACATTTAGTCGACCAAATCAGTGACAAAACCCAACCATCGGTTGCTGCTGCAGTGGAAAAATCTGTTGATTAGCAAACCATTTAATAACAGGTTTACATGCCGAGATGATGAGGATGGAGATTTGGTTACTTGGCTCACTGCAGAGATCAGAACCACAAATCAGATTCATGGTTTACTGGATGAATGTAAAAATGTGAAAATATTTTCAAAATGCATTCTTTGGGAGATTTGAGTTGGCTTGAGAAGGAGAAAGTTAAGTATGTGTGTGTGTGGACTGCTGCTGAGGTCATTAAGTTCAGATCCAAAAGACACACACACACACATACACGCACGCACACGCACACACACACACACACACACACACACACACACACACACACGCACACACACAGCTCTCACCTTTCCCGCAGGCTCCTCTCTGGATGAAAATCACCGGCGGCTGCTGCAGCTTCATGGCGCGGTTGCTGACGCGCTTCAGCTCGCAGATGTTCCGGTACGAGACGCCGTCGCTGCCGCACACTGGCTCGGTGCTGGTGCATACGCACACGCCGGCTTTGCCCCTCCGCCTGACCGTCGCGGACACCTCCACCCCTTCGCTCACCACGCACTCCATCCCCTCGGCGCACTCGCGGTCTCCGGTGCCGCCGCACTGCTCGCCCTCGCCGGACGCGCAAACCGGGCAGCAGTCGCAGCGGTCCAGCACGTCACCGGCCAGGCAGTCAGCAGGTATCGGCGCGCACTGAGACTTGTCGCACTTCTCCGGACAGCCGATGGCGAAGCGTTTGGCTATCCGCGCCTCGGTGACCAGACAAGAGGAGGCGAGCAGGCTCATTACGCACAGGACGAACTGGAGACGCATCATGGAACCAGCGCGAAAGAAACTCAAGAAGAAACTGGGTGATGGAACTTTAAGTTGAACTTATGTAAAATACTATGCTCTAGTGCAGAAGTTTAAAAGTGGGAGAAAGCATGAGAAACTGATGCAGTCTGCAGCTTCTGTCTCCGGCTGTCCCGGTTTATAAAAGCTGCAGGATAAACACAACAGGCGATTGGTGGGCGTGTGTGACGTCTGTCAGGGGGAAGGAGGGGATGATGGTGAAGGTGCGTGCAACTGATTAAAACTGTGCAGGGTGAATAGGTGGAAATACTCAAGTACTGTAGGCTACCGAAATGTAATTTTGAGGTACTTTTACCTTTAGAGTATTCTAGTTTTGAGCTCCTTTTATTCCAAAGTCAAAGTTTATTTCAAAGGAAAATGCATTTTCTTATTTGATATTTTTCTGACACCATATGATCAACTTAAAAACAGGATGCAATGTCTATTAATTATATCCACTAGTAAAAAGTAGTGAAAATTAGCTCAAGCTACAACATTAGATGTTGCCTACATGTTGAAATAATGAGCAATAAAAACCAAAAGTGAGATAAATGTTGTTTTGGCACATTTGTACTAGAACAACATGCTGTATAATCTGCGTCAACAAGTTATAGGCTAACTAAGCTGAAAGAGCTGCTGGGATCAATTTCTTTAAGTTTTGTCATGTTAACATCATATGTTCGGTTTTGGGATGTTATAATTGGATAGAATAGAAACATATTATCATAACATAATGAGCTATTTAAGTCATAATCATGACTGGTGTGTTTAGATGACTTGATAACTAAGATAATCTTGAGGTAACAGGCGTAGAAACACAATTTATTAGTTGTTAGAAAGATTGAGATAATTAATAATGATGCTATAAAATGTTATCATCTCGCTGCTTTTGTCTTCCATATATGAAACTTCTCTGAGAACATGAATATGTATACTGTAGGTAACGCTTTAAATCAAGGTCCTTATAATAAGCGTGAATTAATACGTAATGTATAGGATGTTTATTAACATAATTATGTGTTAAAAAGACCATATAAGAGTTAATAATAGCATCATAAACACATTTATTGTTAGATTATAAGACATTTATAAGCACTTACCTGTTAACAGTTTATATGCTGCTTAATAAAAGCCTTATAAGCTTCTTATAATTGTATATAATAGCATTAAAAACACATTTATTGAGTTTATGTCATTATTATGTCATTATTAAACCTTTACTAAGCTTTTTTGTTGCTTTATTAAGATTAAAACATACTTTATTATGCATTTATTAACAGTTAACTATGCTTTTTTGCAGCTCTAAAGCGAGAAGAATTACTCATTAAGGTTAATAAATCCTTTATTATACACTTATTAACAGTAAAGAAGAGCCTTATTATCTATTAACTAATGCTTATTACAAAGACCTTTAATATAAACTGTTACCACATCATATATTGAGGGAGATACCTTATTTAAACACCAGACATCGTTATTTTTGAGGCGACACAGTGAGACTTCAAAATGAAACATGTCAGAGTCCAGGCTACTCTCCATGTCACATTTGTTTCTTTCACCTAGTTAATTCAGATAATTTACAAGATTGATAAAACATCTGTAAAGTTTTTATGGCTCCTTATGTTTCTTCAAGATGAGAAAAATCTACCTCAGAGCTCAGAGTGCTTTACCTGACTTCAAACTGGAGACTCATCACTGGAAAAAACCCCTAATAACAGGTCAGATTCAGGTGCAGAGTTTATGTATCTTTAAGCATAAAAAGCAAAACTTTCCCTCATTCTTAGTCAGCTTAATCTGGACGTTTGCTATTATTAATCTGAACTACTTCTGATTCTGTTTGGTCTGATCATTTAGGATGTTAACGAGGCTCTCTGTGTAATTTCCACGTTTCTTCTTCAGTCCGACTGTTTCGTGATTCTCCATGCTGCTGCTGGCTGTGCTTTCCCGCTGACCTCCAGTCGTCGTTCAGTGCTGGTGTACAACAATTGATTTTTCCAATGAGAGAAACAATTCAGTACAGTCATCGAAAAGTTCAACTCGTTTTTAGGACTCGTCTGTTTCGAACACGTCTGTAGAAGCTGAGTTGTTTTTCAATTAAACACTTTTTTAACGGATGATAAATTGTTTAAGTGTGTTTACTGACTATGTTCTTTATGTGTGTGTTAAACTCACTTTGTCTTGTGCTTTGTGTTGTTTGCTTCCTTTAAAGTGGATGCCACCATCTAGTTTTCAACCAACTCAATACAATATCTAGAAATTAAATTTATTAACTATAATTATTTCATGATTTCATTATGAAACTCACAATTTCATCTGAATACCACACTTACACCAGGAAGTTATGCAACTCATTTTCACGTTATTGTGAACATGAAACAAAGAATAGTTTAAAATAGTTAAAACAAAACTAACAGAGTTTGAATCCGGGCTTGTCAAAAGATTCCTAAGAACTGACAAAAAAAAGCTGAAGATGCCAAAAGAATCAATTTATTTCACTTGAAATGAAACGTGCGTAAACATCCTGCAGAGTGAGACGTCATTCATCTCGTTTATCTTCCCTCAGAACGAGCCGTCTTGCCTTTTATCAAATGATTATTTTAATAATAAAAAAGGTAAAAAGTATTGTTGTTTCAGCTGTGTTTCTGCCTCTCATAATGCTCACAGTTCTCTAAATGTTCAGTCTCGTTTACGACTCACAAACGTGCAAATTAGTGACTTCACGTCAGCGAAGTGAATCGTTCGAAATGACCGAATCGTCCGTGAGTCTCACACTCAGTCGTCACTTCAATAAACTTAATGTAGCGGAAAGCAGAGTTACATCATTAGTAGGATGATGCAAAAGCTCTGTTTTGGAAACTATCAATTGTTCTGAACCCTTGTCACATTTAAATGATATCATATGATTATTATGTCATTATTTAAGTAATTTGTCTCCCTGTCGTGGAAAAGCTTTTAGTTGTTTTTTTTAACAAGAATCTTGTAACAGGAAAACACATTTGTCATAACTAGAAACAATTCATCACTTTAACGGTTATTTATTTAGAGTTATTTTTAATGTCCTCAATAAAATTTTGCATTTATTTCCTAATAAATTTTGTTCTCCAAACTTTTGGCAACGCAGCTTCACTGTTAGACTGTTCACTCTGACTGTAAACTTGACTTCTCTGCTCTCTGTTTCTAGTCTGTTGGTAAATATTTACATACGATTAACAAACAACCAGCTCTTCCTCCTCGCTGTGTTATATGTGTTCAGCCTCTGCGCTGGGCTCATTTCCTTCCCGTCCAGCTTGACTCACCACAGATCTGCTGCTGCTGCTGTTGTGTTTGGGTCAGACGGCTGCAGAGTTTTAAGGGTTATTGATGCAGGAGGAAGCCGAGGAAAACCACCCAGTCTGATTCCTGAAATGTGTGTGTGTGTGTTCCAGTGTGGGTCTGAAATAGTAGAGACATAAATCTGAGTGAGACCGAGAGTTAGAGTCGTTATTTTCACCTGCAAATGTGACAAAGTGTAATGTTGAAACCAACAACAGAGAGGGTGTAATTTTAACGACTGCGGATGTGTTCGTTTGTGTTTACTGTACATGCATCTAAAGATGACAAGTTCCAGGTGACTGTGTGTTCATGTTGTGTCAGAAATATTTTCATGTTGTCCCGATGACTGAATGCTTAAGATGAACACCATATAACGCAATGTCCCTGGTTTGATTCCAGCCGGGAGCCTCTGTTGCATTTCATACCGCTCTCTCCCACCTCATCTCTCAACTATTAACTGGGAAAAGGGGGAAAAAATATATTAAATTTCATTACTAGATTTGCCGAATTGGTAACGTCTCGTAAAATTCTTGGCTGTAACAACTCTTACTATTGAAGAGTTTGCCTCATGTAGATATAAAAGTTCTTCATTTGTAAAGAATGAGGAATATTTCTATAACTCTGATGACCCTGATGAAAGCCACAATCCGAAACACGTTGTTCTGACGATAAAGTTGTTCTATATACTACAATAAAGTTGTTCTGTATACTATATATTACTTCTCAGTGCACTTTGGAAGTAGGTGAAGCTGTGCCAGAAAGCCCTACTCTGCTTTCACATACTGGTTTTCAGAGTTACTATAAAATGCAACGTACTCTAGTAGCGTTAGATTTATGCATTCTTACATTGCTGTGTCAAGATATGCCACCGTCCTGTTTCCCATCATTGTTGCTCCAGATTAGCAGTAGTTTTATTACAATCACTCACTGGATTTGCACATATCAGCCACCCTGACCACTTGATTTGTCTGCACACAAGTCAAATCCATCACTATTTACTTATAACTCATTTAAAAAGTTTCTATTTTTACTGCAGTACAAAAAATGTTTGTCATATGTGTGTTCTTTTCCAATGTAAAGACATTTTTATTTATTTAACCTTTATTTATACAGGATAAGCTGAGCATACTTTACAGCATCACGAAATGTTCATGTTTTGTCACATTTTTCTACTGTGTCACTTTTTGGACATGAAATAAATCAATTGTTTTGCATCTTAAGAGCCTCTTCTACTTTTTTTTTTTGTCAGAGGCAATGATTTTATGAAATGGGACACTTGAGTGTTTCCTTCCATTAGCAGTGAGCAAAATCAAGCACAAGAATTAAAAATAATAAAGGCACTCATAATTAATTTGTACAGTGTGTCAGGAGTTCAGTTAATGAATCTTATTTGAAATGAATCGTAGTAAAATTATAACTACATACAAGTTACTGAGGGGAAAAAGCTTTCCTCTGAGAGAGAGAGAGGGAGAAATTACTTTTTTAACATGATCATCGAACAACCTTTTGATGCATTTTGTTGATGTGATGTAATGATGTATGAGGATACAGCCATGCTATCTTTTGCATCATACAATTTCCATTGCTCCAATGGTGTTCAGTCACAAGATGTTCAACAAGACAAATGTTTAATGACAGGACATCCCAACGCTTCTAATGAAAAAAGTAGAGCTCACATGTGCTTTGTCATGAAAGGTACACATAGGAAATATAGTTCATAACTGTAGTTCCAAAGGTCAGAATACATCGGAAAATACAAAATATCAGAGGATGAATCAATGCAGAGAGCAATCAGGAAATGAAAATAATGGAAATATATATCAGAAGTAATCAAATCGAAAGAAATATTGTACAGACATTGAGAAAAATGTTATAAAGTGCAGTACAACCGTCAAACACATGAGTAACCCCCATTTAAAGCTTCATGCTTATGCCAGAATCTTCACATTTCCAATCCACCCATCCACAAATAAACTTTACAGCTTATGAAACTGTAAATTTGACTTTACCAGGTGAGGAGAAGGTTAAATTGGTTATCTTCAGTATAATGAAGAACATAGAGTTAAAGAGCACTGGTCTTTAAAGCACACTGGTCAGTACTGCTCAGTACAGTTTGGCGTAAGGAGCAACTTGGCCTCTGGAGGCCACTTGTCAGGCTTTTAGACCCTCAGTCGGGTTTTATAAATGTACTGTCAGATGATCTGATGACTGCACCCTCAGGGCCACTCAGCGGCCCCCGCTGCGTCCCATAAGTCCAAGAGAAGACGTGATGCAAAATGGATTTTCATCCATCTTTCTGTCTCTCTGTTTGTGTGTTTTGCCTTTGCCACCCCCATCACCATAGAGATGTACTCGAGAGGATCTGAGGGGGCGCGAACTGCGTCAATGATCTCAGGACTTGCTGACCTAAAAAAGGGGAAAATGTGTATGTGCATTGTAGCTTCTCAGGGTTTTTGAAAAGTTTCCAATGTTCTTTAAAGTGGCCTTTGAGGGGATTCAAATAGAGTGCCTTGAAAATATCCTAATGAGACTTAAATGTGATTCAGTGGTCCTTGAAGAGGTCTTGAAGGGATCTTTGAAGGGGTTGAAGTGATCCTTCAAGGGGTTCTGCTGCTTACTGAAGACTTTCCAGGATGTTTCAGGCACCCTGGAAGTGGTACTTCCATAGATCCCTGCAGGGGTTAGCACCTGAAGCGGCTCCACTGGTCTTTGGAGGCATTCAAGGGGTCTTGAAAGAGCTCCATGGATCCTTGAAATAGTTCCAATGATACTTGAAGATGATTCAGTTGCCTTTGAAGGGATACCTTAAAGGGGTTTCAGGGGGCTTTTAATGAGCTCCAAGGAACTTTGAAGCAGTTCAAAATGATTGAAGGGGCTCCAGTGGTCTTTGGAGAGGTCCACTGATCTTTAATTAGTTCTTTAATTCTCATGGTCACTGAAGGACTTCCAGGAGACTATTAAGGGGCACCACCATTGAATAAGTTCTATGGATTCTCACTGAAGGGGTTTAATTGGATCTTTCATGTGTTCAAGGCATTTTGAAAAAGTTACAAAGACCCTTGAAGGTGTTCCAGTAAACCCCAAGTGGTTTCCTTGAAGATGTCCTACTGGCTCTTGAATGGTCTTGACTCTTGAAGGAGTTTGTTGATCCTTGAATGAGGTCCAGTGACACTCAAAGGGCTCAATGGGTCATT
Organism: Thunnus albacares; assembly: GCF_914725855.1. NCBI lineage: Eukaryota > Metazoa > Chordata > Actinopteri > Scombriformes > Scombridae > Thunnus > Thunnus albacares. The sequence continues at coordinate 25,086,279 of NC_058125.1, read as the reverse complement.
TCAGTGACCATGAAGGGGTGTTACTGGTGACTGAAGAGGTCTTGAAGGGGTTTTATGGATAATTTAAGTGTTGTCAGTGGTCCTTGAAGGAGTTCACATGACCATATAAGGGGTTCTAGGGTTCACTGAAGATGTTCTACTGGCTCTTGAAGGGCTTTGACTGAAATTTGATGGGTTCAAGAGGTCCTGGTGGAGTTTCATGAATCATTTAAGTGTTTTCAGTCATCCTTGAAGGATTTCAGTTGACCATTCAAGGAGTTGCAGGGTTCCTTGAAGATCTACTGTCTCTTGAAGGGCTTCCACTGGTAATAAAAGGATTTCAAGGGGTCTTGGAGGAGTTTCATGGGTAATTTAAATGTTTTTACAGAGGTCCTTGAAGGGGTTCTAGCACTCCATGAAGGAGTTAAGTTGACCATTTAAGGAGTTCCAGGGGTCCTTGAAGATCTTCTACTGACTCTTGAAGGGCTATGACTGGCTTTTGAATGACTTCAAGGGGGTCTTGAAGGAGTCCCATGGATCACTGAAGTGTTTCCAGGGATCCCCTGCAACATAACATTCACATTTACATTTTGTCATTTGGAAGACACTTTTATCCAAAGCGACTTACGAATGAGGCAAGACAATCAAGCCTTAGAGGACAGTGACTCCGAAAGAACTGTGGTACAAACTGACAGGGTACAATGCAATGAGAGAGAGCGCTAGACAGAAGGGATTTTTAAAATATTTTGTATTTTTAATGTAAGAAATAATAGGAAGTAGACACGTGCATAAGAAATACCCTAAGCTACAAGAGCAAAGTGCTAAAAAGGTGTTCACCAAATGTGCTGAGGTGCTCATGGAAGAGCTGAATTAGGCTCTTAAGGAACAATTTAATGAGCGCAGACCTTTCCAAGAGTGCATGTGGTCTAATGTTCTGAAAAAACATGATTTAGATCTGTTATATAATAATAAATGCACTGGGGAAACGAGTATGATGTGATTCTTCTCCTCACACACTGGATGTTTAATTTCCTGTCACATGATACTGTACTGTGGTGTAAAAGTAAAGAACATTTATTGGAGAAAGTCTGGCTGCAAGAATCAAAAAACATTCCAGTTTGTTTAACTAAATTAAGAGCATTTGTGAAGAACAATCAGTTTTTTATGCAGGTCTCACAGGGAGCTGAGTAATAGAACAAAAAGAAAATGACTTTTCGCCTTGTTCGCCAGTTTCCCATGTTATCATTTGTGGTTATTTAACAGCATTTGCAATACATTTTATGTCCTTGTATTTTTAAACCAAATTCTTGTGAAACAGTGTCTCAAAATGTGTAAACGTCTGTCTTGTGTTATCCACAGTGATGGATTGAAATTGATATTGAGTTCATTGTTGACCTTGGAAACAGTATTTGACAGAATAATCATACAGTGTCAAGGTCAATGTAGTAGCTGTTCTGAAGCATTCAATCTTTCTTAGCAGAAGGATATTCAATGTTGGCTTTAAATCTGATATTTCCAAAACGTTTATTGTGAGTCATGCAAGTAAAATGCATCAGAATTAACATTACACAGATATAAGATGTAAAAAATGAGCAAAAGCTCCAGTCCCGGTGGATATGTCCTCTGCCTGCCTCTCCCCGGCTCCAGTCTCAGTTGGACAGCTCATCATTCCTGTTTATGATGTGAAGACTGCTGGATCCCAGTCAAACACTCTGCTCTGCTTTTCCTGGAAACCCATAGAGCGTATGCGTGTGAAATATCAATCAAATTCCACTCATGTTGAGTCAGTCAGCAATATTGATTTGATTTATGCACATGCGTGAGTTGGAGTGCGAGAGCTTAAAAAGACAAAAGAGAGGGCAAGCAACAAAATGAGAGTTGGCGTATGATAATGTGCAGCTGTCAGGCCTGTACTGAGTGTGCTTGTGTATACGTCTGAGTGTGTTTGTATATATGTGTGTGTTTGTCTCTCAGATTACTCAGGCCTCCTCCCATCCGTCCAAACTGTCCAGTGAATTTCTCATGTCAGAGTCACTTGGCAACATTTATTTTCCCGCTGCATCATGTTTGTAGATTCAGATATTGGCTGCGAGTGAGTAATCACAACATCAGATCTTTGATCCTCCTGTTGGCCAAAATTAAGGCAAACAATGATGAATCTGATGTTTCCAGATTGGACAATAAAATCAAGATAAGATCTACAATCTGAAACCGATTAACAAAAGAAACTGTTTATCTAAAATGTTGGTTATCAGTAGCAAAAACGCTGGTTCTGTTCTGTCAGGTTGTTGCATGTTTTTAACTGATTAAACCGCTGAAAATTAAGAATAACAATTAAGAACAACAAATGAGGAATGTTATTGTTTTTAAATAGTGAAAGTTTTAATCTTCCTCATGTCTTTTCCTGTTTTGTGATGTTAGATGGGATTTTGGTTAATTAATGACCTCATCATAATAGAGGCCGTGCCTTTCGGATTGTTTCTTTCAAAACAATGAACTTTGGCCAAGAGGCAGCAACTGCTGTTTATTGAATTTTCTCCTGATATCCACAATATCAGACAAAAATGACCCAATCTGACAGATGTGGAGCATCTGGGAACAAAATTGAGGATTGAGCATGAAGTTTTGTTCTTTCATTCCATGGAGGGATCCCAAGAGGAAGATATGCTGTCTACATTATTTCACCTTTGCTTTGGACAACATAGTCATTGACATTCCTGATCCAATCCCTCTTGCCTAATGTTGTGAAAGCTGTTGGTGTGTTTATCATATGATGTGTCTTGGCAAAGTCAAAGTATAGTTATAGTCACAGCTACAAACAAACATGATACGCTGTCAAATGTGTGCTAACCCCTTTTTCTTCACTTTACCTTTGGGTTCATTCGGCTTTGTGTCCAGTTGTTGTTGGATCTGATCGGATTCAGGTCAGTGTTGTACACATTTTCCAGGTTTTCCAGGTGTCCTTCTTTGGGGGAAGTTTTCAGGCTTCTCTCTTGAGCAGCCCTGCAACAAACAGCAGCTACCACGTCTTGATGCTGAAGTACCTTGAAGTGCTACTGATGACCGCTAGATGCTCCAACTGACTCCCACTCAAAAAGCATCAACTTCTCTCTAGAAATACTGAGTCAATCATTGTTTTCAACGAGTCATTCTGGTCTCAATCTCTAAATTCAGGCCCTCTAATATGAGTGCTGGTGGTCATTTTGGAAATAATTGCTCTGTTAATAAGATTTGAAGACCTATGGTGGCTTTGATGTCTGCTGTGTGGGCGTTTGACAGCCGTGATTTGTCAGTTGGTTAACCTGCTGCTTTCCCTGGCTCCGGGACTCTGACACTGAGTCAGACTAATGACCACACAGTATGTAATTTCTGCTGCTAGGGATCTCTCAATCAAAACAATAACAAAAGACAGATTTTTTTGATGTTGTGAACTAGTGTGGGATCATGGGAGTTGTTGTCTTTGTTGTTAAATAACCACAATTGTCCATGAAAATCAATCTGGCGTGACTGAGACAGAAGAAGAAAAGAAGAGAGGCGAAATCATGTTCACGGATGAGATAATTTATTAAAGTTATATTCACATTATGTCATTTCACTTGAACAATGAAATAGCCACAAGCAACATTAGCTAATGTTTGCTTCACGGGGACAGCTTCGCAATGAAGCAATGAATAATTATGCTCAATCATGAGTAAGCAATACAAACAATAGTAAACAATGGATTGGCTAGTTAGCTAGCTCGTCAGGTTCCTTCCCCACTTTCTGATGTATCATCTGGTCTCTCCTGTGTTTCCTTAAAGTTATAGCCAGTAAAGGTGGTAAAGGGGATATGACGCCATTGACAGGCGACCAAATGAAATGGACCATTACTTTGATTAAAATTACAGATTTCTCTGGGTTGATGGAAACATTTCGCATAATGTAAGTACACAACTCAACAAAATATAGAAAAAAGGTCTAGTCATTTTAATGCAGAAAACTTACATATTATGTCTTTAATGCAATATTTCAAAAAGTTTAATGTTACTTGATTTCAATAGGCCTACCTGCTGTGTTAGCATAATTTAGCGGGCCGTGTTTTCAGAACGTGAAAGGCAACACTCCACACTCCTTATTTGGAAGGTCCTGGCTCCAAACGGAAAAGATGTCGCCAACCATAAGCTGCAACTCTGGGATTCAAACCAGCTCCAATGTAAACCAACGGGTGACATCACACCTTGCTACATCCAGCTTTATATAAAGTCTATGGTCTGCATCCTTCAGACAGAGTAAACTCTCGCTGAGAAGATCTGTTACTGCAGATAAAAGCAAATAGAGCCCTTGTTTTGTTCTTATGTTATTCTTCCTGGCAGCATCACGGCCGTTTTAAAATCCTCAGCTGGCAGCACTGGTTGGTTTCTGTCTCTCTCTCTCTAAAGGAACACTTGGTCCTCTCCTCTGAAGTTTATTATCAGGAGCCCATTTAAAATATGAACTCAGAGCCAGCTCCTTCTTTACTCCCATTTGTCTTGCTAGATACTGAGTGGTGGTGGCTTCATCAGATTGATGAAAGGCGTTTGAGTCCAGTACTGATAAAGCCTACTGTTGAATGTAAATCACAGGGTGGAGATGGCAGGTTATGTAACAGGAGAAAAAGCAGCTTTCTTGTGTTTCAGCAGTGTGTTTGGTTAAAACTGAGTTCAGGACGATCTGACTGGAAGACTCATATGAGATAGAACCTGTAAGGAAAGACAGGTGCTGCCAAGACAAGGTGTTTTAGTTTAGCGTCACTCGTAGATAAATGAACATTTTATTTGTCTTGACTGAAACAGAATTCTTTAGTTTGAGCTGCATCACAATTCTTAGCCTGTCTTCCTGTTTGTCTTTGTTTGTTTGTCTGGCTATGTTTGTTTCTTTCTTTGTTGTACTTGGGTCTCTCTCGTACAAGAGATCTTGATCTCAATGAAAACAAATAAATAAAGGAGTTGTACCCCCAGAGCAGGAACTTTTTTGGGAGCTAAGAGCTACTGCCAAGAGACTAAATGTATCCTCTGGTTCTGCAGGTGAAGTTCAGAAAAAATGATTCCTGGAAAAGTTTGATGGGATAATGAGATATAACATGTTAATTAGTGAGCTCCAGAGTTGCTTGTAGTTCTTTTGGACTGAGCCAGGTAAGCTGTTTCCCCCTGTTTCCAGTCTTTGTGCTAAGATAACTTAGCCGGCTGCTGATGGTAGCTTCATATATTAACGTACATACATAAGGGTAGTAATGATCCTCTCATCTATCTCTCGATAAGAGAGCTGGTTTCCCTGTCGAACCAGTCCATTAAAGTGGACATATTCTGCGCATTTCCAGGTCTATATTTATATTCTGGGGTTCTACTGGAATATCTTTGTATGATTTCCAGTTAAAAACTCCTTCTTTATCTTCTATTGGTCCTCAGCCCCTCAGTTCAGCTTGTGTCTGAGACAGGCCGTTTTAGGTCCTGACTCTTTAAGGACAGTTTATAGGCATGCAGGAACGACATGATGACATCACAAGGAGGAAGTAGAGGTAAGTTTGCAAACAAAGCATTCAGAGCAGGTTGAAGGCCTCATTTTTGTTTTTCAGTTAGCATTTTTACATATGTTCACCTCAAGTTTCAGAACTTTGACTATGTTTAACATCCAACATCGTGACAGTATAAAAATAACAGAAAGTCGCAAAAAGCATGATATGTCCCCTTTAACAATGACTGATAACAGCTGGTGAGAAGTCTGGCTGCGAGTTCACACGCACTAAATGCAGCGACTGCAGTTTAAGTGTTTTGACTGAATGATTGACATAAAAAAAAGTACACAGCTGGCTTCATTTTATTCTGCTAAAGACATGCTGTTCTTGTTCCTTTATTAAAAGCTTGAACTATAGTTTGCTCCATATCGGCTCATGTTATGTTCATGTAGTCCTTTATTTTTGTAACATCTGAACATCTTGTTAAATTGTTAAATTAGAAAATGTTCAAAAATGACTGATGTATATGTACCAAGAATAAAAGAAAAGCTTATTTATAGCTTGTCCTGCTGGCTGATGAAAGATCACAACAGATAACGTGCGTCCTGTGTAAGTGTTCACAGTCAGCTAAATGCTAAACAGGCTCATGTAAATTTTCTTTGACATAAACTGACAAGCTCACATCCAAAAACTTTATCTTTTAGGGGGGGGGGGTAAACTTTCTGAGCCTTTATTAAAAAGGAGAAACAGGTGAAAAACCATCTGATTGTTCCAAAAGAGCCATTAACGGTGCTGCTCTGCAGTTTTGAGAAGCCGACCTGAAGTGAACCTCGGTCACATTAACCTTTGAACAGATTTGGTCTTAAAAGCATCTATACGTCATTTGAGAAAGTCACATCCTCTCTTACAAAACAGCATTAAATCGTCACAGAGCATGAAAAAGTTAGTCTTCAGCTAAATTTAGAGCTTTCGTCTGCAGCTGTTGGCTTATAAAATGGGAGATAAACATTTCCTTTCTCAGGATTTGTTGATATGGCTCTCACAGTGGAAACAGAAGGGTGATTCGTAGAAGTCAGTCAGATGATGTGATGTCGGTGTTGCCTTTCCACCGTGTTTTTTACATTCACTCGACTTATTTTGAACTGCAGATATTGTGTATTTCAGCAGCAAAAAACGAAAGGTGGAAAGATGGAGTTTTATTTTACAGGTACCCTAATTTTACAGTATTTCCATATAATTTGAAGGCATGTAACGGCCAATTTTCAGGATATTTGCAAAACTTTTTGGTGCAATTAGGTACAAATTTGTTTTTGGATTTATATGTCGTTCATAATTTCTCAAATTTCTTCCAGAAATTCTTGATTTCCATGAAAAGGTTATGTGATTAGGCAGTAAAGGAGAAATATGCTCATTAAAACTAATATGCTGATATTTAGTTTGACACACAAACTTAACTACACACTAAAAACTGAGTATTTCCTGTCAGTTGAGGAATATTGTCAAAAGTCTAATTTATTAAGATTTTTTTGCAAAAAAAAATATAATGAGTCAGCACTTATCAAATAAACCAACATAAAACTTTTTTTTTCCTTTCTGCAAAATGTCCCTAAAATTGACCATCACTTACTGGCAAATTACACAGAAACTTTCTGGGAAATTGGTATAAAATGAAAGGATCTGTTAAATAAAGTGTTATTGTTAATTTTCCAAATCCCACAACAAATTATGTCTGCAAACACACACAGACCCAACAAACAGATTACATGTTTGCTAGACATAAAAGTGAATATTGTGTTTTCCCAGGAACAATAAATATCAGGAGAATTACCTTAAATGTAAAACAGATTTATTTCAGTTTGATTGTTCAGCGCAATATGGCAGCTTTAAAGAGGAGCCAGCAGTCTTTGATCCCGAGGAACTGACGTTTACTGCTGATGTCACATGTTCTGATATCAAACTCTGATGTAGCTGCTGGAAACATCTGGATGTGACGTCACTTTATCTACATTTTTGGTCAGTTACCATCACAAATAAATCGCAGAGGGTCACTTAGGGGATTTCTCTTCAAGGCCTCAGCAGTCAACGTAAACCGAACCTGATTTGGAAACATTTTTGTAACAGCTGGCGTAGAACAGATGTTACGTAAGGAGGTGAAGGCAGTGTTTAGACGTATGCATCCTGGTTACACACACACACATGCAGAGAAATTACTGTAACAATGACGTCTTAATTCAGTTTTAGCTTTACATACAGTAAGTAACTTCCATATCTAGCATGCAGGCATACTTACACACATGCACAAACATAAATAACATTTAAATCGATTGTTTTATTTGACACTCTTTCTCTCACTTATATTTTTTTCGTTCTTCTTTGGGTCCCTTTTATGTTCACACGTTACTCTTTAAATGGCTTTATCGAACAGTGTACATTGTAGATACATTACTTATTTACAACGTATAATGTCAATCAGTAGGTTGTGATATGTAGCACAACAAGCAAGTAAGTAACCAAGTAAACAGACGTGCATTCTTGCACATGCTCAGTAGCGTCGGCCTTACACAGAACTACTCTCCGGAGACTGTAAACGTGATCGCTGTTATTAGTCTTTGGATCCGTTTCCAAACAAACTAACGCGACCAAAACTTTCCCATTTTGCTCCTCACCAGGGGCCTCATCTATAAATCGTGTGACAGTTTTGTGCTTTAACTTTAACTGCTCGTTTCTGAATCTAATTGATCAATTTCTTCTTGTGCTACACACAGTGGTACACAGGTATAACTGCAGGCAAATTCCTAAATTACAGACACACAAATCAACTCTACTGTCAATCATGTGATCATGAACAGCTTTTAAACTATAATTCCTGATGATGTACATTTGTATTATTTAGAAAACAAGGTAGTCAAGCCAAGAATATATAAAAGCAAGTAGAATTTTTTGAAGATCAACAACAGATGAAAATGACCTGATTTTAGAGATGATCTTCAAGTGGAGGAAAAACAACTTGACCTGGTTATCAGAACAGAGGAGGTCGACGAACTCAGTGAATGAACTCAGACCACCACATTCATGTGATTTACACCCTAAACGTTCAGGCTTTGAGGTCACTTATTGGGAAATGGATAAAAAAAATGCAACATGTTTGACAGTTTAAGCTCACAGGGAGCAATTCAGCAGTGATTCTGTGCATTGTGATTCATCGTTAAACCACTGAAGAAAAATTAATTAATGAAGGAAACTGCAAAAATCCTCCTACTAAACTAAACACAATGTAGAAACTGTACACAATCTGGTGTGCAACAGCTCAGATAAATGTCTTAATCACACCCGGCCTGGATAATGTTCATCTTGCACAACTCCTCAAGGTGTGGGATGTGACTGCTGCGGGACTTCCCATCCGCAGCCGTCGTCCAGAAATCACAATGACCTACAACCGCCTCAGAAGAGTTTATTTGGAGAGCCTACACCCGATGAGACAACGGCCTGAAGAATGAGGGGCTTCCAACAACTGTAAATCAGGACAAAACTGTCTGAAATGAGGGAAATATGTGAGGGAGAGAACATTTGGAAACAGGAACACCTAGTGGACATTCACAGATCTCCTCCTCACTGAAGGATATGGATCCACTAGATGGCAGCATTCTCACCTATTTATTAAGTAGTGTTTAGGAACATAGAAATGAATAGTGATCCTTGTTTTTTGAACAACAAATAATGATGGAATTGGTGTCTTTTTCTTTTCTTCACTAGGTTTGATCAAGTTTGCATTTCCTCTGCTGCCAAAAGGAAGCTGGACATTTCTATGGCAGAGGGAAAGTGCCAAAATTAAGACTACAGTTTATCTATCGCATATTTATTCATCAATTGCAGCTGCTTGTAATGTGTTACAACTGTCTCAGATGTCAGGTATGTCATGTGCAGTCCTGTATTTGTATTTATATGCTTTTTTACAGTACTGTGCAAAGGTTTTAGGCACTAAAGTAATAAATAATGCCGTGAATAGTTTTTATTTATCCGTTAACTTGATACAAACTTGATTCAACAGAGGAAACATAAATGATATTTGCAGCTTCGCCTTTAAAACAGCAGCAGTTCCCTTCAGTACACCTGCACAGCTGCTTATGTCTCTTCATGTTATCTCTCTTCCCTCTTGTGTTTCTCTCTTCCCTCTCTTTCCTCCTTCTTTCTCTCTCTCAACCCAACCGGTCCAGGCAGATGGCCGCCCACCTACAGTCCGGTTCCGCTCGAGGTTTCTTCCCGTTAAAGGGGAGTTTTTCCTCACCGCTGTCGCCAAGTGCTTGCTCATGCGGGGGAAATGTTGGGTCTCTGTAAAATAAAGGTCTTGACCTGCTTTATGTGAAAAATGCCCTGAGATAACTTCTGTTATCCTATAAATGAAATTGAATTGAACTGAATGTAACCCCAGACTGACTCCATGATGGTGAGATCAGGGTTCTGTGTGGGGCCAAACCATCTGTTGCAGGACTCCTTGTACTTCTTGTTGTTGAAGATAGTTCTTTATGACTCTGGCTGGATGTTTTGGGCTCGTTATCATGCTGCGGAATAAAGTTTGGGACTGATCAAACGCTTCCCTGATGGTATTGCATAATGGATAAGTATCTAAACATCTAGAGTGCCTAAAACTTTTGCACAATACTACATTTTTTCCTACCAAATCATCGCTACGATAGAGCACCAAATGTGCAATAATCTGCTGCAACAAATGCACAATTTACTCCTGTTTGTGAGATGTTTTCTAAAACCTACGAGTCAGCTCTTGTAGAAAATTACTGAGACTTTTTTGAAAATAATAAACTAGATCTTCAATACATCTCCAGTAGGATCCAGTGGGCTTGAGACTTGAGTAACAGTATTAACACATCATTGGTTTTGGTCTTTTTAAGAGATTTGTTGACAATAACAAACATTATTTCTGCAGAAAAAGACACAGAATCCAGTTACAATTATGTTCAAATTTCTTTTAATAAATAGAGCACATGGTCTTAGATCAAGTACACACTAAAAAGGGTCAAAACAGCTCATCATTTTTTTTTTTTATCAACTCTTTAGAAAGAACAATGCAGGCACTTTACCCAGCTTATGTTCAACAGGGAACAATACAGGGGTTTGGGGGGGACGGAGGGGGTGGGGTGGGGGGGTGGGGGTTGTGTGCATGCAGCCATGTACACGTGTTTATAAAAGTCAGTAAACAACATATATATGTAGACTTTTTTTTTCTCTCTCTCTCAAAAGCATCTCATCACTGTGAGTAATAAAATCAAACTAAAAAGCACATCAGAACAGAAAAAAATAAGAAAACACCCTCAACCAACCGGTCTCTCCAACACAAAACAAAAACCGGGAAAAAGTGGCTGCTAAACTCTGCAGCTCCCAAAAGTCCAAAAAGCAACATTTACACATCAACAAATCCAACAACATGAGTTAGGTTTCATATCTCACCATTCATATCTTTTAATTAAAAACATTAAAAACAAATACATCAACATCCGACGGAGTTTGAAAGGAACAGTAACGTGAACGTTCAGCGTGAGAGAGACATCAGCTCCTCGACACTTCAGTCCGCAGCAGCGACTCCTTTTTTTATTTCTGCTGCTTTAACTCGTTTTTTTTTGTTTTTGTTTGTTTGTTTGTTTGTATTATAACCGGAAACATGTAAAAACCTTAAAATGTTTGACTTTAAGCACTTCAAGCACAGATTCTCTGGAGGTTTGCACAGTGACGAGAGCACATCATGTCACATCATTTATCAAAGTCATACGGACCCGTATTGCTTCTTTAGACAATTACATTTTGAATTGATGTTGGTTCTTCTAAAAAAAAATCTATTTTCATGTTTTTGTACCTGTTCTCTGATAAATAAATGTAATAAAATAACTCACAGATTGCTGCTGGAGATAATTTTTGTACAAAGATATTAAGATTTTGTGTAAATCTGTCCAATCAGAGCGGCTGCTGTCGTCATTCTATCGACAACACAGCGGGAGGTTTTCAGTCCTGAATTCATATCAAAAAATCATCCAACTGATAAAAAAAGCTTTAAGGTTAAAAGTTTTAGCCTTTATGAGTTAAGTTTCAATATAAGGTTGCTCCCAACTGGTCATGTTGGCAGTAAGTAGAATAATCAATCCTGCTAGTTTCTAATAGCAGAAACTATTGATTGAGAAAGGTTAAAGGGTTTTTTTCTGTGACAAAACAGCTAGATTTGCACGATGCTGCTGTTGGATGAAACCCTCCAAACTTAAATCTTTATGTTTAGATTACAGACAGAAAGTGGCATCGTGAAATTATAAACTTGTTCACGCAAAATAAACGGTGCTGGAAGCTCGGTGACGTAGACATTACACCGGCAGCCAACATTGTTCTCCAAGCTACCAGCAAGCTAACTTCCTCTTAGCCGGCTAGCTAGCACAACCACTGTGGTCTACCTCTTACTGTTAGATTATCCAGAACTGAGATTTACGTTATTATTTCTGTATTGTAACAATTTTATTTTCCACTCTGTGAACATAAATCTTTTGCTTTGCTTGATGCTTTTAATGCGAAGTGCTTTGTAACTTTTGTTTTGAGAGTTGCTCTATAAAGAAATCTTTACAAACCACACAATATGTGAAGAGTCACTCTGACCACCAGAGCAGTTTATACTCAGCAGGTTATATAAAAATCAATGGTGTGACAGAGCAAACATGATTTCTCTATTTTGAACTCTCCAGCTTTCCGTTCCCTCAAAGGTCAGCGACGTCTCCACCAGTGAATCCACTGATCTCAGCAATTACAGTGAAATTAACCTATTTAGGTATGAAAATTTGGTTTGCACAAAAGCTGCTGTGAGCAGGACCTTCGGTCTGGTAAATCATATGACTCCTTGGTGTATAAGCTGAAAACTGGAGGATGTGCAGACTTTACTATCGAATTCAACCTCAGTGAATCTGGACACGAGTGCTCTACAGCACTAAAAACAGCATCTGTTTGACAGGATGACGTTTTCTACAAGAGATGACAGACAAGAGGGAATACGACGGTTCTCCAGAGGAAATTCAGGAATCAAAAGTTCATAATATCAAGCGAGATTTTCTAAAAAAATAAACAGTCTTTCAGCTCTTCTTTGACAGCCTGTAACGTCTGAGCTGCTGCTTTAGAAAAACCACACGACCGCAAACTTTGGTTTGTCTGTTTCTTACTTGAACCATGAAACCCGCTCATGGCGGCGACGGGACGGGTTTCATGGTTCTTGCGCTGCTTTTAACAAAGCTCAAGATACTTTTTTTTCTCTTTGCATGACAACATGGTTTCTGTTTGCCAGCAGCCCTTTCTTGTAAATAATAACCGGGAAGACAAAAGTGAAGGAAAAAAAAAAAACACAGCAGAGGAAGAAGTCTTATCCAACATGTACACACATACATAAAACTGGTCCCAGGAAGTTTTGCGGGGGGATAATTTGGACAGTCAGGATGTTTTCTGTCACAGCACATAAAGAACTTTGTGTAGAAGTGTGTATTAAGAGATTGTCAGTCACCATCATCATCACCATCATCGTCACGTCCGTCAAATCAGGGACATCTGCAGGTCTGAATTCTCAGTGGTGCGACTGCTCAGCTCGCCTCCGCTGCTGTCGGATCCCAGCCGGGCGATTTCGCTGCGGCGTTTCCACGGCGACTCCTCCTCCCTCGTTACTTTGACGACCGCACCGTCTCTTGTAGCGACAGGCGGGAGCGAGCCGTGGGGAGGGGCATCATCACCGACTGGACACCGCTCAGCCTCCACGGAAGCAGACCCAGGAAGTTGTCCTGGTGGTGGTGCGAGTCCAGTGTGAGGCTGAGCGCCCGCGGTGGCGGAGCTGGGGGAAGATTGTGGGTAGTGTAGTTCCTGGTCGAGGGAGTAGTAGAAGGTGGAGGAGGATGTTGGGGAGGGAGAGGAGTGGTCACTGCGCTCCTGGAAAGAGAGAAGGAAGGAGGAGAGGAAGTGAGAGGCAGAAAGATAAACGTTGGAGGGATGGATGGATGGATGCACGGAGAGAACACAGTGGTGACTCGATGGATGGATGACGGATGGATAAGTGAATGGTCATGGAGGACAGGAGAAAATAAAAGATAAAAAGGGAAAACTGTGAAAGATTCCTCCTCTTTGTTCAAACAAGAGCATCAAACTGCAGGTTAAAATCTTTCACCTTGTTCACCAGTAAATTCACTTTTTGTCATGAGAAGCTTGACGCCAAAAATCACCTGTTTCTACGGAAGACAAAACACGCCAGAATTTTAATAGTAAAGGTCATTTGATTTTTGATTGTTTTTATTGATTTAAAAATGTATGTCTGAGAGGTTGTCTACTAGTACATGATGGTCTTTTCTCTATTCCATTAAAATCTGCTGGGAATATTTGCTAAAACTGTTGTATTTATTAATTTATGTATTTCTTCATGGTTTTTTTTTAGCCTAAACTTTTAAACCTGCAGTGCGGAGCTTCTGTGTCTACCTTCTGGCAGTGAGAGTAAATACAAGTTACCTGGATGTGACACCAGTTCTATGAATACATGTGTGAGCTGGTCCCAGTCACTACTGGATAAAAAATCAGAATTTGATAGATTTGGTTCTAAACATTTGGAAAGTTTAGACGAGCCACACGATTTAATTATTTTATCCCTCAAGTTAGCGGATGGCGGCATGCTCTATGGATGCCCTTCAGCTCTGGCAAACCAGTCATCACTGATAAAATGCATTACTACCAGTGCGTCAGTGTGGGAGTGTCACCACAGACACCAGATTAAAAAGTCTGATATGCTGTGAAATATAGAGATTTATCTGGCAGCGATGGGCTTTATCAGTATTGTGTGAACTCGTTTGGCAAGAGCTTGAATGTAACGGATGTTCATTTATATGTAAACTTTAAAACTTTTATTAGCTTCATGACACCTCTGTCATGTAGAGGAAAGACAGAAAAAACAATTAGCAGTGCAAGAATCTGTAGCATTTTTGGCATTTCTAGTTAAAGAGAGGATCCTGATGTAACACATAGATGAAAGTTTAGCTGAGATAATTTGCACCTAAGCACATTATTGTAGGTGCTTTAATCCACTTTTTAAGCACCTAAACTAAATTGCAGACGTCCTGAATTGGGAAGGCTCTTTATTGTGAAGAGGAAAGATGTGTGACACCTTAACCTTTGTTGCATTAGTTCAATGGTATAAACATAAGGACGTTTTTGTGTGAAGGACGGCGTGTAGAGTTGCAAAGTGTGAGGAGCTGCAGGTTCTGGAAGTGTTTGTCTTCCCACCTCAGCGTTTTCTTACAGTAGAAATACAAGAGTCTCCTGAATAATTTATCAATACGTTTATGTTATAGTTTCAATTATATCAGCTTTGTTTCTGATTAATCATATTTTTATCTGGTCAGTTTGGTTAGCCAATCAGAAGAGGTGTGATTGTTAAAGGTGTTATTGCAATCTGAACTGCTGAATGTTTCATGAAGTTTCTACAAAGTCGGATCAACATCGTCCAACAGAATTTGAAGTTCTGTGATTGGCTGATTTTCTTACATCGACATTTCAAAAAAGTTCCTGCTGTGACAGGTGTGTAGGATCAAAACCAAAGAATCCTGCACACTGTTCTTCACTTGAACTCACTTTAATAATAATACAAGAATGTTTTGGTCCTCAAACCTTCATCAGGCAAGACTGAAACGTCTTGTTATTACAGCCAGTTCGAGTGATGGACGGGCTTCTTTTGGATGTTCTGTTGGCTGTTTTTCTCCTTAAATTTGCCCACAGGGTTTGACTTTTTTATCAAAGAATCAGATATTTTTCTAACAGCTGTTAACCTTTTCTACTAATGTTTCAACCAGGAGCTCCAACTGTCAGTCACGTAACACTGTTTATACAGAAAATGAACTGAACTTCTTCCAGAACCCCGGAAACCCAAATCACTGCTCCCACTTTGCAACTTTATTGCACAGCAACAGTAAAGATCATAATCCATTTTGTAATAAAATGCAATAACTGTGTAATGCAGCCTCTGCTTAAGATTAAAGGATAGGTTCACAATTATTCAAGTTTGTCTTAAAATAACAACAAGGCACATGTGGACCAGATCAATATGGACTTTTCCACCTGGGTCTTATTTTCATAGTTTTGGCCATTATTTTGGTTAAGATAACTTCCTGCTGGCTTAATGCTGAGATACGGGGTCACACAGTGTCTGTTCAAAAGGAAAAGTGAATGGTGACGGTAACACATGGGTCCATGCAGTTACAAGCAACACATACGAACGAAGTGATGCTGCAGTTGCCAAGGAGCAGGACAGGATCGAGCGGCAGTTGCTAAGGAAGCGGAGAGGCAGCGGGGCTTGGTGATTGGACGATGAGCAGCGGTGGGAGAGACAGGAAGTACAGGGCAGCAGGGCTCATTTGGGGAGGGTTAGTACTTCACTGTCACACCTCACTCTCTGAAAAGCAGACACACACACACACGCGCGCGCGCACGCACACGCATACATAAACACGTAGAGGGGAAACAGAGAGACAACATGACAGAGGGTTAGCGGGGAGGAGAAAAGAAGAAGCTCGTGATGAACTCCCGGCTCGTGAAGTCCTGCCGGGAGTCAGGAACGCTGTAAATGTTATTAAGACGTCAACATGGAAAACAACACAGCTGACAAAAGGGAAGAAAAGAGTGACGACAGATAGGAGACGTTCAGAAGTGATCGGTCAGCATGAATGATTTGGTGAAAAAGATTTGATCTATGAGCTTTCATTTTGCTGCGCGCACGTCAACATAACATGTACAAAAAATATTAAAAATGAAAGTTGAATGATGAGAAGCTGGGATGCCAATGAAACGATATGTTTTGATGGCAGATCGATAAGAAGACGATGAAGCCTTGGGTGGGAGGAGTTATGGTGGAGGACGAAAACAGCATTCAGGCATGAAATGGTCATCAGTGTTGAGGCAGCACATCACAAGTCTACAAGCATGGGTCAAACACCTGGACTCAAAGGGTCAAAGGTCAGCTACCAGGTCTGTTTCATGCAACACTCCTACACACACACGTTTAGATGCGTGTTTGGATGTTCTTGAACCACTTTCCACCTACACCAACCTGCGTCATGTGTGATCAGATTGCGATTGCATAACATCACGATGCATCAAACCCAGCTGCACACGCATGTTATGAACACGTAACAAACACTGAATTATAAGAAGTTTTTCTGCGGTTGGTCTGATACTCGAGTCACAGGAATAAAATGGGACTTTAATGGGAGGCCAATCATAATCACAGTTATCAGTAATCTTGAAAAACTTTACTGGAAAATGGGCAACATTACTGGAAAGAAAAAAAAATAATAACACGCAAGCCTGCTTAAATATATCTTATTTTAACAAGAAACAGATTCAGTGAAATGTCGACTTGTGAATTAAATCAAACTGAATTGTTATTGTGTTTCAACTTCAAAACGAAACGTAAATTAAACAAAATATGAGGAATCTAGGAGTTGTTTTGTTCTTTAAGTCGACTGACAACAACCTGTAAAGCTGCATTAATCTCATCCACGTTCGTCTCGATGTTCAGAGACATTTTTCTGTCATCATTTTTCTGGCTCTGGCACAGGAAGTCGACATCCTCATTCTTAAAACTCTGATTAGCTCAGTTTTATCCAACCAGGGAAACAGTCAGTCATTAAGAGCTGCAACTAACTCATCATCGTTTCATCTGCAGATTATTTTTGCAATTAATCATCTATTTAATGTTGATTTGTTTAGTTTGCTTGTATTGTTCGACTAAAAGTCCAAAACCAAAATATTTTTAATTCACTGTCTTGTATGACAGAGTAAAACAGAAAGTCATCATCACATTGGAGGAGCTGAAACCAGCAAATATTTGGCCTTTTTATTTGAAAAATGACATAAATAATTTTATGTCGACTGACTAATCAATTAATCAACTAATCTTTGCAGCGCTGCACCTATTTGAATGATGCGGGAGACAATTCAAAGGTCTTAAAAGTATACGGTATATATAACTGAAGAAATGTATTGTCATATTTATGTACGAAGACGATCCTCTTTTGTGATGCAATTTTCTAAATTAACTGTAAAGATTCATGTTAACTATGAATAAATCCAAACACGAGGTGCAGCAGCTTTCAGAGGATTATAAGTATTTTCATAAGTGACTGATGGAGACGTTACTGTCAGTTTTAAAGGAAGGATCCAAAGTGATGTTTGTGAGAATTAACATTTTCTTGAGGTAAAGAGAAAAGCTTTTACAAAATGTATTCCAGGAGATAAATGCAGAAATTTGCATACAAGACGCTCATTAATGCAGGTGGGAAGCAAACTAAAGTGTCCTAAACATTCAGGTTTTGCCTGAAGCAAACTCTGAACTGTATTTGAAAAGAATTTAAAATACAATTCAGAGAAGAATCTCAGATAAAGTTCAAAGTACAAACTGTCTGCCTGCTGTTATCTCTCAGACTCCAGCTGTGATTTTAAAGGTTTATTCTGCTGTTTTATCAGCAGGTGGAGAGACTATTCAAACTATGCAGCTATTAGTAGTTTTAGGATGGAAGCACAGTACAGGGTTCACTTTGTGCTGCTAGATTAAAAAAAAAAAAAAAAACACAAAGAGCTCAGCTGGATACTCTGTAGTGTGCAGAGTAAATGGCGGGTGAGGGGAGGCTGGTAGCTGGTGGGTGAATGAGGGGGAGGGGGCACAGGATCACATACGTGCTGCATTCACCACTGCAGAATGGCGTATACCTCTGTATACAAGGGCTGGACAGCCTTCTGGCCTGACGGATCTGAAAACAACAGTTTACAGCACAGCTCAGTTACAGTAATGTGAAGAGCTTCTTTCCAAAATACCACATGTTCATCCACCTTAGAGAGACCTTACTGCCATGAAGATAATACAAAGGTCGAACGTTTTTGCCAAATAACATTCATGTGCAATTATTCCAACTACATCTAAGTCTGTTTAAAGGTGTTGGGGAGTAGTAGTATGAAGCCTTTTGTGCTTCCAGAGTCTAATAAATTGCCTCAAGTGATGTCAGCGTCTGTTGGGGTCGAAAATAAAAAAAAACTCTGCCAGTGTGGAGTTAGACAGAAGTGAGGTTACCAGTCGTCTGTCCTCATCTATGCTGGAGGCTAGCAGCTCCAGGCTACATTAGCTGCTATCAACATCAAGTTGCATTGTGGGTAATGTAGTCAACAGGTTTCAAAAACAAAGAAAATTTTGATACTTTCTTTTAAAAAATAGTAAAAAACTAGTCCAAAAATGTGTAATTTTTAATAGGTAGAGCTAAGTTAGCTTGTGTTTTCTGGGGAAATGTAATGCCAACAAGATTATTTTTTTTTTAAATATAACAGAGCGAACATTTATATTATACATGTCTACAAAAAGTTGCCTGGAAACACTATTGTTCCATATCATATCAGCACAAAGTTTCCTTATAAAGTTATAGTAATTGCTAAAAAAATGCAGAAAATTTGTAATCCACAGTCAAACCTGAAACCAGTTTCATTTAAAACTGCTCAAAATAGAGAGATGGAATGATTTCCCCCCAAAATTCAAGTCTCACTGCTGTTAAAATAAAAAAAAACTATAACTGAGATTAACGCATATTCACTGAAACCTGTGAACGCCTTCTTAAGAGATCCTGAAAACTAACAGACAAACAAACAAAAAACCAAACTGCCTCATAAACTTCACTAAAACTGTCAAAGCAGGCTTGTTGTCTATGAATGTCATTCATTTTGATTCATATTAGCTTATTTAAGCTAATTTTATTTTTCTTACTATTACCATCTGGTGGATAATTACGTGGTTTTGGAAACAAACTCTTCAAACAGTCAGAAGAAATCGAGGGGGAGTGAGAACGGAGAAGGACAGGAAGTACTGGGAGCTGTGTGAGAGTGTGTGTGTGTGTGTGTTTGTGTGTGTGTGTGTGGTGCAGTTGAGAGTTTGTGCAAAAGAAATTACACTTTTCAGGGTGTGAAAACAGACGTCAACCATCATAATCATCATCATCATCATCATCATCATCAGGCTGTGTAAGAATGTATAAAACAAGCTCTGAACCTGTACAATATGAACATTGTACTAAAACAATTAACAGACACATTACCTGCTCACCATCTGTCTCCTAATGACTGATTTACAATGATCTTATTCCTGCACATTCACAACAAATGAGATGAAATTTTCCATGTTTTAATCCTCTGTGAGCTGAATGTTTGTCTCGTGTGGTGACGTCTTTCTGCCACAAGATGGAGCCACTTCATCTCATTAGATATAAACATGTTCAAAAACAACAGAATTCAGAGTGACACCTATCTATCTATCTCTCTATCTCTCTCTCTATCTATCTATCTAGCTATCTCATATATGTTTACACATGTTGTTCTTGTGAATGTGTTTTGTTGTTATATTAAAGAGAATAGAACAAAAGTGCAGCCACTCATATTTTAACCAGGACAAATAAACACGGTCAATTTCAGAACTGAGTGCAAGGTTTCACTCCTGGTTTATAAAAAGATCAATGTCAAATGTTTTTCAGCATCAACGACACTTTGATACTCTGCACAAATACCAAAATCAAATTTATTTCACGTCTTATTTTGCTAAGAATAAATTATTCCACCAAGATTTTACCAAATATACTTTAAATCCTTGACAAACTTTGGGTGTTTTCGACATTAGTGCAACATGACGGGATACCTACAGTGTTAGCTGAGCGTCCGGGGCCGCGCTGAGCCACGATCGCCCCTGAGATGGCCTTTATCCAGCTGTGCATGTCCTCTGGACTGTCAGCCTGACACAGAGAGAAAGACAATTTGTTTTATAGTTTTTAAATGCTGCATCTTAACAAGACAAGTATAAGTACAATCATTGAAAATATAGAAAGATCTTAATATTGTAGAAGTTAGATAATATAGTGACTTTGTAAATATGGATAAAACATTGTGGCTTTTTACTGCCATTGTTTCAGCCTTTAACTCAAATAATGAAAACACATTCTTCTACAACCACCTACATGTATGTATACACATAAAACATATATGAGATATAAGATATAGGAGACAATTTTCTTGAAGTTGTCTTTTTGTCTCAATGCAAAGGCTTCTCTTAAATTTTTAGCCATTTTAGCAAAAAATTAGGACATTTCAGAAAAGATATTAAGATTACTGATGCTACATCCTAGTTGGAGAATAGTGTATTCTTATTTTTTTTTCTTTCCTGGTTATAATACTGATGTCTTTACCGCACCGTCTGTTTTCAAAGTGTTTTAATTCAACACAGCTGACTGTTGTCTTTTATTTCAGCAACTTGCGCATCATTGTTGGCCTCTGGACTACAGATGGAAATGAGCTTTTATCTATATCTGATACAACAAATGTATTGTGCATTGTCTCTGTTAAATGAATGATAAATAAATAAATACGTGTTTGATGATCTGTAGGAGTCATGCGTGAAGCTGCTGCGGGAAGCTTTGACTTACAGTGACTGACAGCAGTTCATCATAGTTTAGTTTTAATCCACTGCAGCTGACAGTTAAAGAAGACAACTAAAGAAGTCGGTCTAAATCTATGTTTGAGCATTTGTTTTTGTTGGTGACTCATTTTTTTCCACATGGGAACTAATCAGGCAAAGAACTAAAGGCTTTAAGGTTTTAGTGAACCTCAAACGACACAACCTTAACCCGCATGTTGACCTGCGAAAACCCCTCTGGATTGTGAATTAGTTCGCCTGAATTTGTTGCTATTTCCATCCTGTTCATGTGTGTTACCTGCATGTAGAAGGTTCTGGAGCTGGTGACCATCTCAAACAGGTTGTCTCTCATCATCAGCTCACTACAGAGACAGAGAAACAGCAGCAGCATTTTTTTTTTTTTTTTTTTAATGATCTGTCATGTGGGATCCTGAATCGACCTTTTATCTGCTAAAAAGGAAGCTAACTGACCTCTGTTTGCACTCCTGAACTTTGTGAATCTCCTTCAGTGGAATGACTCTCAGTGCTTCCCTCTCCTGTGAGGAGGAAGAGAGTAGAACAATTACACCTCTGCAACAGCTAAAACATGTATAACCACAGGTACAGTATGTTTCTACTATGTAATTCTGCTTCATCTCGACTTTGTTCTTTTCTGGCTCAACAGGAAACCTTCAGTTAATTTGTTTGTGCCTGCATCAGACTTCATCTTGTTGAGAATAACAGGAAACAAAAATCTGCGCGAGATGAGGCGCGGTTGGTTGTGTTCACATCGAATCTTATATTAAAGGTAAATACAGGAATTTATAAACATTCACAAGTAAATTTCACGTTTCAGAGACTCAAGCTGGTCTGGCAGAAACAGGCCTAAAGATAGTTGAGTTGGGGGAAGAGCCAGATGGCAAAAGTCAGACAAAGGATCCGCACACTGCAATTGAGAGCTCCCAGCAAATCTAATTTAACAGAGCAGCTAGCTGAAAATGACTCTGCACACTGATCTGTGCTCTCGGTTTGTGTTTGTTCACGAGGTTTCATCTCTGGTTACCAGAGTTGAAGCGTCGGGAGTCGACTGAACAGTTTCCCAGATCCTCTTTTGTTCAGTTTGTCTCTACTTGTCATGATATCTAATG
The DNA here is from genome assembly GCF_914725855.1 of Thunnus albacares. Classification (NCBI taxonomy): domain Eukaryota; kingdom Metazoa; phylum Chordata; class Actinopteri; order Scombriformes; family Scombridae; genus Thunnus; species Thunnus albacares. Next base: position 25,064,201 of record NC_058125.1, on the reverse strand, counting down.
ATAGCTAGCAGCAGTCTGCAGACATCAGGCTGATGCCTTATGAAGAAACATGAACAACAGCAGATCCATTAGTGAGGACTTTCTGTATCATTACATATAATATTATTACACTGCGCCTGCTCTAGTTGAAGCATCTGGTAGCTGTGTGGGAAAACCTGTATTTAACAGGTTTACTGACAGTCTTGCAGGTGGTGCAGGTCTTTTATTATTCTTGTACAACTGTCCAGAAGAATTTTCGATCTTGCATTTTGCAGGCAAACAAAAATTAATTCAAATTGTGAAACGACCCCGAGCTTGAAAAATGAGATTTCATTTTTTGGTAGATCTGATGAACAAATGCAGGCTAGACTGGCAGCGGACATGAAACTCATCAAAACAAAACTTCAACAAATTCTTTGATAACATGTCAAAGGTACAAGCCTCTCATAAAAATGAGTCCAGCCAATCAGAGAGCTTAAACTTGTGATACATGTGCCACTAACAGCAAGCAGAAGCTAAAGATAACGCTTAAAACAACACATGAAAACTGAAACTAAACAGCAGTTTAGATCAGTTCATTTTTTGGATGAATTCAGCAGAAATGGTTTGTTCTCTTAACCCTTATTGCAACAAAACAAACAAGAAAACCCTCTGACAGCAACAACAGCCGCTGAGGCTCATGGGTATCGTAGTATTTAGATCCATCCACCATATCAATCTGACAGAAAAAAACATGATTCATCAGGAATTAAGTTGAAATAATTAAAACTGAAACCTATAGTTCTGTTAAAAAGTACTGCTAAATGTATGGTTATGTCTCTGGTGTTGACTTGTAATGTTTCAAGTGTTCCTCTTTCTGCAGTTGCACTCATTACATCACTCTACAGTTGTGGTTAAAACCAACAATGGAAAATATAAAGGTATGCACACACACACACACACACACACACACACACACACACACACACACACACACACACACACACTGGGTGTGTCCATATATGAGCAGAGAGACAATGTGGTATAGGACTCGCTAATCTTGCCACACGTGGATCATACAAAGAGGTATTTAGGGCGCATGCCGCTGCGTGCAGAGACACACAACCTCCCTCGAGGGCAGAACAAGCCTCACTGCCCACACACACACACACACACACACACACACACACGTGCACACACACAACACTTTTCTACAGCTTCCCGTCTTTCACTTTTACAACCTGCGCTGGTTCTGCTTCATTGTTAAGGGAGGTTAAACATTTCTAATATTATATGAAGTTATAATGAGCTGTGTTTGTGTGTTCATGGTTGAATCTAATGTAAACTAGCAGTCAGTCAGTGTGTGCACATGTACTTTAGTAACCCGGTCACACACATCTCTCTGCTGCAACATGAATTTTTAAAAAGGATTTGTTCACTCATATCACTAAATGTTTTGTTCCACTCGGATGGAACAGACTGTAACGGGATTCAGAACTCATTTCTTTGGCTGATTTTGAAGATCTGAGTGAAGTGCAGCTCTTTCAGCTTGTTTTTTTTTTTATCCCTTATTGTTGCATTCAACTGTATTTACTGCTTATTTACAGCTTTTACCACTGTGCCCCATGAACAGAGTATGAACAGATTCCCCAAGCAAAAGAGAGTGTTTCTGCTCTCATTGCAACACTCTATATAAAAATACATATCTATAAATATCTATACAAAAGGGTTGAATGAAAAAACAAACAAACATGTTTTCTCACCAAGTCAGATTTGAAGTAGCTGACAGCGTTTTCATCCAGCATGAAGTATCTTCTCTTCCAGTTCTTCATCTGAGGAAGAGGAGTTGAGCAGCATCAGTGTATTAGTTAGTTAACCCCCCCAAGCTAAAAAAAAAAAAAAAGCAGCTGTTCATGGAGCAAAGGACCTTTAATATGACAACCACTCAATTCCTTTTGTTTTATTTTCTTTACTGTGGGTCATAAAAACAGCATTTGACAATATTATTGACATTTTAAAGACTAAATGATGAATTAAGTGGATAAAAAAGTCCTGGTTGTTTCCCCAAAGGCTGCAAATGTCAATTACATCCCAGAAAATGAAAGTATTGGACAAACAAACATACTGAAGATTTAGCTATCTTTATAGTCTTCCAGTGGCAGAGATTAAAATGTAAAGTCTGCTAGAGAAAAGGTCATAGTGTCATTAAAATCAAAAGGGTTCATCCTCTAAGCAGCGGGAATGTGCTCAGTACATTTTATACAACTCGTGTTATTACTGACAGAATGTGAAGCAATTTTTAGATGCGGCGAGATTACATATAAAGTCAGATCAAAGACATGGATTGACACATTGAAACGTGTCTGCGCGAGTTGAAAATGTTTCAACTTGAGAGAAGAATTTTCATGTATCCTGGAGCTTTATGAACCTGCTTCATAAAGTTAAAGAGATGAGAAGGGAAAAAAAGGAAGCTGGAGGGAAATAACAGAAAGAAGCGGAGTTTCTGGTGAGTTCTGAGTTCAGTCAGAGGCCGAACACAAACACACAGTATGTTGCTAGCCAGCTTACTGCTAACATACAGCTGTTGGTACTTTGGGTGTTTGGGGTGAATAAACACAGACTTTCATATTACTTGTGTACAAGTTGATCATTTATCTCGATGATTTAGCTGAAGAAAAAAGGGTCAGGGGGTCACCGATAACATCAGGAGTTATCTTGAGAACATTAATATCCACAGTCATGAGAATCTGGTTAGTAAATGTCATGAAACTATCTTTCTCTGGACCTCAGTGTTGGTGTGTGTGTGTGTGTGTGTGTGTGTGTGTGTGTGTGTGTGTGTGCGTGTGTGTGTGTGTGTTCTCTCACCACAGCTCCCTGTTTAACACAGTATCCGGCCTTGATGACGGCCTGGTCCTGAGCTCCCCTGGACAGGAAGTAGGGCAGGTGATTCTGACCCCGCCTCAAACCTCCACGCTCCGCCCCATTCTGCCCCTCCCCCTGCTCCTAAAACACACATGAATATATGGAACAAAATATTCATCAAACAAACAAACAAACAAACAAACAAACAAACAAAAAAACAGTTTATTTCCACATCCAGTAGTTACGGAGCAACATTATCATGTGGAGTCGTGTTTCTGTCCACCTGGTGAATGTAAGTCAATATTCGCTCTCTTTTATCTCTGTTTTTACTCTCTACCAACTCCTTTATCTGCTAAACGCTCCACTATGTTCACCAGCTAGTCTACAGCTAACTGTGTCTGTTTGCTGTTTGGTGCTGAGCAGGTAGTGTACAGTGGCTTTTTACAGCTTTTTCTCTTAAAACAGCTGCCTGCTGTGGCCAAAAACGACACTATGAGAGCTCTGAGAGTGAACCAAAACAGTAAAATTGCAAAGAAAATGAGCTGAAAGATGCTTAAACGCTCTGTAGTCTGATCCAGTCATGTGATTGTTCATCTAAATAATATTGATTATTGCTGCTTTAAAGTCATTTTTATTAAACCTTCCATTGCCTCACTTCTTTGTACTTTATTTCACTGGACATTTTGAAAAGTGGAGGTCTCTCAGTCACTCGTCTGTGTTGATGCATGTTGAGTCACGTGCTTGTAGTTGCATACCAACACAGACAGGACCGGACCTGCTGAGCCGCTGCCCCCAATCGCTGCTAATACAACACACATGACACTGTGTGTGTGTGTGTGTGTGTGTTACCTGTGTAGTGGTGATGATAGGGACTCCTCCTACGATCTCAGTCTTGTAGGAGACCTGTTTCATGGCTCCCAGTATTTCCTGGGGAGTCTCTGCGTTAGCAGCATGGCCTTCACCTGGCTTTGGCACCTAAAAACATAACGAGAGATTAACAACAAGTATAAGGTTAACACCCAAAGATTTAGGTCAGGTCTATATTTATATTCTGGGGCTCTACTGGAATATCTTTGATTGGTTTACAGTTAAAAACTTCTTATTTATCTTCTACTGCTCCTTTATGCAGCCCCTCAGTTCAGCCTCTGTCTGAAACAGGCCGTTTTAGCTCCTGTCTCTTTAAGGCCCTCCTCTGTTCTGATTGGTCAGCTTTCAGGAAGCTTCCTCCGGCTCCGGAGGCTACGTAAACAAACTATAGTAGCAGGATTTCACTTCTTTTTCTCCTTCTCTACATGTCGGAGCCTGAATCTGATCAGAAATATGTGAGCGGAGGCCATGCACAACCTCGGCAGCAGAGATTACAGAACGGACGGTTGTTTACGGACGCACACGACAAACTGATGTCATCTCGCCAGGAAAGTACAAAAAAACATTGTAAACGAAGCGTTCAGAGCAGGTTGAAACTTGGGCTCTGACGTTCAGGGAGCATTTTTACATAAATTCACCTCAAGTTTTGGAACTCTGACCATGTTTAACATCCGACATTATAACAGTATATAAATGACAGAAAATCACAAAAATAGAATATGTTCCCTTTAAGGTTTAAACAACTTTCTAATTTCAGAGGACATTTCAGTTTTTTTTTAATTTTTCTGCAGTGATAGCACTCACTAATTTCTGTTTTTGGTAGTTTTTTTGTTACATTTTCTTATTCTTATTCTATTCATTGTACTGGCTTTTTGTCTTGAACAGTGCAAATCACCTCTTAAATGAAACGGTCCATCTAAGCTGTTATATCTATAAAGTCCCTGAAGGGCTGGGGGATGTGTGTGTGTGTGCTTATTGAAAAAAGGAAAAAATTATGTGCTCAAATGTTAGTCAACAGTTGCCATGGGAAACAGGGGTTTTAATCTTAGAAGCTGTTCACAAAAAAAATGTCATCTTTTGAAAAAAAATGGAAAAAACACGCAGTATTAGAGCTACAGTATTACAATAATGTGTATTTCCTAACACAAAAAGTGAGGTTTAGACATTAAAATATAACGTTACGCTATAAAAAAACACGACCACTGAACATAAAGCGCTGCAGCTGCAGGTGGATATTTAAACGCCCGGCTTTCCTGTCCCCCCCCCCCCCTTTTACACTCTGTTTAAACTGAATCTCTCTGGCCTGATGGGTAATTTTCCATCTGCTGTAGCCTGAGGCAGAAGACAGAGCGGCCCACAACAACAGGAGAAACAAGGTCACCTATCGATCCATCTGTGTGTGTGTGTGTGTGTGAGGCTCACAGTTATCTTGGTGGCGTTGTTGAGAACAGTGATCCATTCCACCAAATCCTGCTGGTCGTTAGCCTGCAGATAAAACTTCCTCATTCCTGCATTTATAACTACAGGGAGAAAGAGAGAGAGGGAGAGAGAGAGAGATGTAACATAAATGTGTCTCCATACTTTGAATCATTAGATGAGAAAACATAAGAGGAAGAAGAGAAATTCACTGAGCTTCATGCAAATCACAATCTAAAAATATCAGTTTGTTTCTGGTTTCTCAGAGGATGTGTGTGTGTGTGTGTGTGTGTGTGTGCGTATGTTAACATCCCATCCAGATGCAAATACACACACACACACACACACACACACACACACACACACACACAGAGAGAGAGAGGTCAGGTCGGAGTCATTGTACAGTTTCCTCCTATTGAGCGACAAAGAGCTACTGTTGGCCGCCAGAGGAACAACAACAAGCTGCAAGGGACAAAAGAGAGGAAATAAACCTAACGAGAGAGGAAAAGAGGGAGGGGGGCGGAGTGAGAAATAAAAGGACGAAAAGGGAAAAAGGGGAGAGACGAGGAAGGAAGGAAACAAGGAAGGAGTGGGGATGGAGGAGATGCGGAAGGAAGAGGGGAGGGAGGGTAAAAGTTGGTGGGAAAGAAAAGCTGCGAGCTGCATGGCCAAAAGTATGTGGACACCTAAACGGTGTTGGAGGATGAGGTCTTCCACACCAAACTGGGAAAACCATTTCTTGATGGCGCTGGCTTTGTGTAAACGGGAGCATCGTCATGTTGAAGCAGGAAAGAGCTTCCACAGACTGTACCGGAAGCAGGCTGTCTTGTAAAATATCGTTCCTTTACTGGAGTTATACTGGTGCCTGGACAAAACCATTAAAAAACAACCCCAGACCAAAACAGACTTTCTGCAGGTTTCTCAATTTAAGACTTTTAAAGACATGTTTAATACCACCTTGAATGCAATTTGATGCTTGTTTCACAATAACACCAGATTAAAGCTGCATTCAGCCCTGCGTTAAAACAACGTGAGGGGCTGCGTTGGTGGTTGCGTGTTAATGCTTTTAAAGGTTTACTAGACACCAAAAGACTCTGCAGCGGAGGAAACATTAAGCACTCAATTCGATGCTTTTTAAGACTTTTCAAGACCGGCAGATACCCTGCAAAACTACACAACAGTGCGTGGACTAGTGTAGGCTGCTGTAGGTAAAGAGGGAGGGAGTGGAGAGACAAGGGATAAAAGGGATAAAAGGGAAGAAGGAAGAAGGGAGGAAACATTGGAGGGAGGAGAGGTGAGGAAGGGAAGAAAGACAGAAGAAGAAAATGAGGGTGAACTTACCAAAGCAGAACTCTGCCTTTGGTCTGAGTTTGGTGGCATCACTGACCTGCAAGAGAAAGATGCAGTGAAGCAGCTGAACTCACACAGAAGTGTGTGTGTGTGAGTGTGTGTGTGTGTGTGTGTGTGTGTGTGTGTGTGTGTGTGTGTGTGTGTGTAACTAACCTTGGAGATGTAGGTCAGATTGAGAGATCCCACCTGCTCTGCTCCTTCAGGCAGATTCTGAGCAAAAGAAAACACAAAAAATATTAATAATCATCATCATATCATTAATATTATTGGTAGTAATAGTAGTAATAATAGTACAAGTAGAAGTAATAGTACTAAAAGTAGTATTATTGGAAAACAAGGGTTGAGTTTGTGTTTCAGTCCCTCAAAAAAAAAACGCCGGTAAACACCAGAGACGGGAGATCCTGAAATAAATGATCAAGGAGTGATACGATATGTAAAATCACATAGTAAATATTCAACTGTGTTCCACTGTTATTAAATAAAACTGATAATTATTTTCATTGTCAATTAATCTGTCAATTATTTTCTCAATTAATTGATTATTCATTTGGTTTATAAAACATCAGAAAACAGTGAACAATGTCCAGCACAATATCCTAGAGGACAACATGGCATCATTAAATGTCTTGTTTTGTCCAATAAACAGTTCAAAACTCAAAACTATTCCATTTTCTAGGGCTGTAGTCTGCTGGTCGACTAGTTGGTTGATATGCTCTCGTCTGACTAAATTCTCATTGGTCGAATAATCTCCGTATTATTTTCATAAGGAGAAAAGTGCTACATCAATAGCTTTCCAGGAGTATCATATTATATATTACATATATATATTATTTCCTGCGGCGCGAGGGACAGACTAACAAATTATTCAAAACACCCCCGTTGTTTTCACAACTTTGAACTCGCCCAACCTGATGGAGACCGCTGGGTCTAACTGTACTCAACGTTTACTGAATCTGTGTTTCTCCATAATGACACAACGAGAATCCCCGCCAGGCCAAAAAAAAATTAAATATTAAATATTTGTTTAATATTTAACATTTCGACAGCGTTTGGGAGTCTCTGTGCAGCGCTGTTCCGGTACGTGAGTCAACCTCCGTGTCGTTGCCTGGGAAACCACTGGTCGCGTGGCTCCGTTAAGGAGTATGTTTGCGTAGCGAGCGGGAAAAGAGCGAGGGACAGAGAAGCGATGGTGGATGCGAGCGGAGCAGAGGAAAAGGTTAGTAGTAAGTTGTTAGTCTGGCGGTAAATGTACAGTTCAGACTTCAGTGTGTCACGTCTGTTGTTTCCCCAAATGCTGGAAAAATAAAGGGGGTTAGCTCCAAAGTTAGCAACAGTGGGTTAGCATAACCCGAAGACACAAAACAAGAAGATTATGTATCATTTTAGTCGACCAAGATTTTCTTTGGCTGACTACAGCCCTACCATTTACTACCAAGAAAAGCAGCAGATTTTCCACATTTAAGAACCTGGAATCAAATTTTTGGCATTTTTCATCAATTAATCAAATAATCTTTGCAGCTCTGATAGAAAGAAAGAACTTATGTAACTCGTTTGGTTCATGATTGCTCTGATTTTGGTCAGAAATATTTGATCAACAGAAAAACGACAACACAAAATGTTCATTTCATCTTCGCTGTATGACTTCACTAAACATTTTCTGACAATTTAAACCCCTGAATCCAAATCACATCTTAAACCAGATCAGCTGATCAACCAACAGCGATCCGACTTCTAATGAAGGTTTGAAATTTAGAGCATCAATTAGATACTGTATCTTTTAACATTTAATAAACAGTAGGAGGCAAATACTGGAAACTCTGAGTGAAAAAATAATCCTACAATAAAAACATAATCGACTGAACAACCGATTTGCATCAATCAAAAGGCAGCAGATTGATTTTATGAGTAGAATGACATAAAAGCAGTCAAAACATAACTTCTTTTTGTTATTGTTGTGTTTTTAAATCGTTTTACGGGGTCTGAAGCAGCGGTGGATTCACACATGATATTGATCTGACGGGGAATGAGAACAACAGGAGACAAAAGCAGGAAAAAAAAAACATATTTCTACTACATTTTTTTCCACTAGATTTGCCTCTTGTGCATTAAAGGAATCAATTTTACCTCTTCATGCCTCTAAAAATGATTCAAACAAAACAAGAAAAATGAAAACTGACACCTTAAAACAAAGTCGTTCACAAGTTAAGAAGGTTGGGGAAACTTTTCCGCTGTCACGAGAAGACAAAGCTAGAAAAAGAAACGATTATTAAAAGAAGCTTTTAGGCATGAAAATGATCTATCTGAAAAGAAAATATTAATACCAGCAGCAGATATTAGTTATCAGCAGCCTCAGGCAGGTTTCTGGCAGCAGCAGCAGCAGCTGTGTGAGGCTGAAGCTGCGACGTTTGAGGAAATCCCCTCTGTGGGAAATATAAATAATACAACTACTAACCTTTTCAATTTCTGTTCTGGTTCCTGTTTGTCAGCTTGGTTTGACGAGAAAGGATCAATCACGTGTGTTTGATAAGGGATGATCCAGCTTTTATTCAGAGTAGTTCTGTTTTCTAAACCCACAAAACTCCTCTTAACATCTTATTTCTCCAAACTGTTTGAGGCTCTTCAACCTGTCATTTTGTTAACGAATCACTTTCCTCTAATGGGATAACCTTCTGCCTTGTATTTGAGTTGATTCTTTTTACTGTGAAGACAGTCGATGATACAAAAAGACATAAAAGTAAAATCTAAAAGACTCATATCATGGATTTAAGCTTTGATCGACACATCACTGTTATCCATAAATGATTCCAGTAGAGTCTCCACGTCATCCGCAACCTCAGAGCACTTTCTGTCACCCCTCCGCCTCCCCCCCCCCCCCACCTCCCTCCGCTTCCTGTTGCTTTACAAAAGCATCAATCCAACCCATCCTGTTGTACTGTTCCCCCTCTTTCTTAACCATGTCGGCCATCTCCAACAAAAACAAACTTATCAGTATTTCACACACCGCTTCCAAAATCATCTGCCTCCCATCTGACCCCCCCCCCCCATCATAAACAGACACGAAGCGAGAGCCGTCGCACGCCTCGCCGCCGCTCACAATAGCCAATGACACGACGATCACCCCGACGATCCACACGTCACGTTGGTGGCGTCAGGACGTAGGTGTATCGTGTGTTGGGATGCAGGCGGAGGAACGAATGTTATGTGTTTTATGTTTATCAGTATGTTTGTGGTTCAGTTATCTTTAGTTTTTTTGTTAAGGCTGTTGTGTTGACGTGTTCCTTCATCTCCATCGACACATACTGTTGTTTATTTTGGCTCGATCCCACACGCACCGTGCTGCTGCCAGAAATACTCGCCGGAGCGCCAAACGTGGATTCATCCGCGAATGAAAATAGTTCCCGAACAAACACAGTTTTTCCTCTTGTTTGAGTGACGTTCGCTGAGAGCTACAGCGCCCAGCTGTCTTTTGAAAATTACTGAGTTCTTCTTCAAAATAAAACTATATATTTGTGAGCTGTTCTTAAAGATTTACGTCTTCAGTACGAACCGATCGTCTTGAGGCTGAGCGCAGGAGTAGGGAGGTCAGAAAGTTTTTTGGTGTTTTCATTGGATTTGTTGAAAGATAAAAATAAAGAATATTACGACACTTCAGACACTTCACAGCTGTTATTGTGTGTAGTTGCAAGTAGGGGCTTTTTAACAGCTGTTGCCTTCAGGGACACTTCAGGAGATTAGATCGTCGCCAGCTAGAGCAAATTTAGAACACTAAAAAAAGCTGTAAAATCAATAACAATCTGCATATTTGGTAATTATTTGACTGATATTATAGCTCATAAATTAAACCCCTTGTCAGCAGCCAACTGTCAGATATCGGGAGTGTCTTCGAAAGCAGCAACAACACCATAACTTTACCAAAAAAGGTGAGTAAAATGTGGTGGATTATCTCCCTGACGCACATTTCAAGTCTCTGCAAGTTGATTTTTCGATGGAACTGAGATGAACTGGAGATAAGAGTTACATGGAAGGAAGGAAATCAGTCTGTTAACTGATGCTGTGCAGTAAGTGTAGCTTCTAAACAGGCTCAAATTCATTTTCCTCATTAAAATTAAAAAAAAAAAAAAAAAAGGCACCAGATCTGCTACTAAAACTCTACATAAGCACAAAGATATTAGAGCAGCAGATGTTTTAAGCGCTGACTAATCAGAGAGGACTTTATACAAATGTCATCAATATGAGAGAAGTGCTCAATCATGCACACAAATATTTATCTGCACGCATTCACACACACACACACGCAGCCTTACCTGAGGGTTATCCATGTACCACAGCAGCTTGCCCAGCTGAGTGTTCAGGATGAAGTATCGGCGCAGGAACCTGCCGCTGCTCTCGTTCTCCTCGATGTCCAGGAAGCCGCAGATGCGATTCTGTCGGTCCACGTAAGGCATCGCGACCCCGGCCAGCTCAGCCCGCCCTGGGGCATCACAGGAACGCTGCCAGGAGGTCGAGACAGGTTGACGTTTAGTCGATGAGCTCACTCAGAGCAATTTACAGTAAGTGCTAAACTCAGGTTAAAGGCGCTATAGGAGAGGATTTTAAAGCTGCATTGCAGTTTTTATTTTTGTGTAATAAAATATACAGCGCTGTGAGAAAAATATGACTACTGAAACGTACTTTGCTGTGTAGTCATCAGATCTGAAACAAAACAATGACTATATGGTTGAAGGTCTGAGTTTACATCCACATCTGATGAACAGTGTTGACAGGCAGTGTTGGAAAAAAGTACTCAGATCCTAAAAGTACCAATACAGAAATGTCAAAATACTCCTTTACAAGTAAAAGTCCTGCATGAAAAATCCTACTTAGTAAAAGTACATAAGTATTATGAGCTTGATGTAGTTAAAGTATTGCAGTAGAAGTACATAAGTATTATGAGCTTGATGTAGTTAAAGTATTGCAGTAAAAGTACATAAGTATTATGAGCTTGATGTAGTTAAAGTATTGCAGTAAAAGTACATAAGTATTATGAGCTTGATGTAGTTAAAGTATTGCAGTAAAAGTAGTGGTTTGGTCCCTCTGACTGATATATTATTATATATGACATCATTAGATTATTAATAGTGAAGCATCAGTGTTAGAGCAGCATGTTACTGTTGTAGCTGCTGGAGGTGGAGCTAGTTTACACTACTTTATATACAGTTAGCTAGTTTAGTCCAGTGGTTCCCAACCTAGGGGTCGGGCCCCTCCAAAGGGTCAGCAGATAAATCTGAGGGGTGGTGAGATGATTAATGGGAGAGGAAAGAAGAAAAAACAAAGTTCTGATACACAAATCTGTTTTCAGTTTTTGGACTTTTTCTCTAATCTTTGATTTTTGCTGAAATATTGGATCATTTGAACATTTATTGAAATGAAAGCATGTGAGAAGTTTAGAGGGAAAAATCACTATTTGGTGGAGCTGTTAACAACTCATAGACATGTGAAATGTGACCCCGACTACACACTGCTTTTTGTAAGACGTCAAAAGCCAAAAAGGTTGGAAACCACTGGTTTCATCTTTAACAATGTGTTGTATTTTAAAAGCTTGTTATATTATCCATTGTGTCAAATCTTCATCTGAAAAGTAACTAAAGCTGTCAAATAAATGTAGTGGAGTAGAAATGGACATACTTAAGTAAAGTACCTCAAATTTTACTTAAGTGCAGTACTTGAGTAAATGTACGTAGTTCATTTACTCAAGTACTGCTTAAGTGGCTGGCTGACAGAAAGTATGTGGACATTTTGGGAAATCTGCTTATTGACTTTCTTTATAAGACTTAGATTGATGTCTTTCTCAATGCAACAACTGTACGTGAAGTAAAGAGCTGCAAGATGTGATTAGCTAAGCTTAGAATAAAGACCGAGGCAGGGAGGGAAAACACTAGCCTGGCTCTGTCCAAAGGTTAAAAATACACAACACCTCTTACGCTCGCCAGTTTACAAGTTGTATCCTGTTAGCTTAATACTCGAACAAACAGAGATGTAAAATAAAATGTGTGGTTTAAGGCGTAGTTAACTGTTAGAACTCTTTCTTGGCAAACATGCAACTTCCTGGAGTTTTGTCATCACAGTGAGGCTGCCAGGTGTGGTACCTTTATGCATGTACAGAGATCAAAACTAAAACCTGTGCTCACCGATGTTATCTGGCAATCTTTTGACAAATTGTTCGCCCGAAAAAGGCTGTCGGCCCTCGATACTCTTCACTCAGGTATCGATGTTAGTATAAAAACAAACAAACGATACCAACAAATATTTCTGGGTCAGGTTTGTGTTCCTGTAATCTGGTTGATCAGTCACAGTTTCTATCAAAGCAGCCAGTGTTGCAGCCAGCGATACTATGAGCCAATCAGTAGCTGATGAGTAATGATATTTGTTAACGAGCTCCTCAAACAGTCCAGTCAGACACGGAGGCATTCAGTAGTACTCACCGGCCTTGACACGCTTACGCCCGTTACACGTGGAAATAAAAAGACAACAATGGAGAAAGAGGAGATCTGGATAGAACGGCCATGTTTGAAAATTCCATTGTTGTGACTTCTGCATCTGTTTCCCTCGTTGGCTCGGCTCTGATTGGCCGTTTACTCCCACACACTACAGGATGCGCTGTGGTTTTTAATCAAACACGGAGGACCGCTGATCGATCGTATCTCCCTACATGAATGTTGCTTCTTTACACCGCGAGCTGTGTCATTCTGATGGAGAATTCTGTATTGTTATGAAGATGGAGATATATATATATATGTATATCCATCAAAACTTCAGCCTGTGTATCATACTCATCATTGTTCTCTGTATCACAAGGTCGGATGGATTCTTCATCTATAAAACTCACTTCTCTCATTTAAATCTACCAACTACAGAAACATGATGCAGTAACTACTGAACCTCAGATATAGAAATATGTTTGCACTAATGTTGGCAGAACTGGTTTCAGGTACGATGCACCTTTTAAACTTGAGTCTTACTTCCCTCTTGGAGATTTTAAAGCTTTATTATCTAATGTTTTTTATGATTCTTGTAACTGTTTTTAATAAATTTCGTGTTTATTGTGTAGTTGTGTTGTTTCTGTCTGCTGATTGTGTTCTTGTCTTGTTCTCAGGTCTCTCTTGACTGTCTGATTAAATAACAATTAAAAAAAATATAGAATATTCAATCTTTTTATTTGTAAATTATTTGTTTCTTTGATTTTACCTCAAAACAGACTAAAAGTGATGTGAAACTGCCTGATATATGTAATGTGTATAGCCTAATTGTTGTCATGCAACTCCCCAAAGTCCTGGAACTGTTATTGATGAGTGGATTTATTGATTAGCTGATCGACAGAAAACTAATTATCAACTGTTTTAGTAATTGCATCATCATTATTGTCCTTTTTTATGACATAATGTCAAATATTTGCTGGTTCCAGCTTCTCAGATGAAAGGATTTAATGTTTTGCACTACCATACATGATAGTGAACTGAATACCTTTTGGTTTTGGACTCTGGGTCGAACAAAACAAAACATTTAAAGATGTAACCTTGGACTGGGAGAGATTATAATGGGCATTTTCACTATTTTCTAACATTAAATAGACAAAACAATTACTAGAATAATTGAGAAAATAAACAGCAAATGAATTGATAATGAAAATAATGGTTAGTTGCAGCCTTAAACATGTCTTCAGTGTCCTTACTCGCAGTTATGTCACTCGCAATACAAAACTACACTGATCATATACATGATTCAAGAGAGATATTATAGCTCCTGAAACATACAGTCAGATCAGTATAAACTTACTGAGTGATACTTTTAACACCTATAATATAATATAATATAAACAGCATATTCAGGTTAAAACAGTTACCTATTCTGCTATAGAGAATATACATTAGAATTACCAATCATAGGTGCACTATAAATCCTTATGTAGGGCTGCAACTAACCATTATTTTCATTATCAATTATTTTCTTAATTAATCGATAAGTTGTTTGGAAATTTTAGAAAATGGTGAAAAATGTCCATTACAATAACCAAGAGCACAAAGTGGACTCATTAAATGACTTGTTGTGTCCATGAAACAGTCCAAAACTCAAAACTATTCCATTTACTACCAAGAAAAGCAGCAAATTTTCACATTCAAGAACCTGGAACCATCAAATCTTTGGCATTTGAGAAGCTGGAATCAGGGAATTTCTTAAAAAATTACTCAAAATGATTAATTGATCATCAAAATAGTTAGTGATTCATTAATTGATGATCGACCCAACACAAAATATGTAATTTTCTGCTGCTAGGGGTCTCTCAATGAAAACAGTAACAACAGACAGAATTTGATGACATTGTGAAGTAGCATGGGATCATGGGAGTTGTTGTCATTATTGTTAAACAACCAACATTGCCGTCATTGCAGTCAGCTTCTCCCGGTTAGGATTCCCTCACTGTTCATCATTCATCAAGACTTTTACCAGAGATGAATTATCGACAGAGGTCTACTCCTCTCCAAAACAACCTGACCCGGTGATTAAAACCAGTAAAAACACTGAATAAAGCAGTTTCACCTTAAAAATCAGTGTTTCACCAACGCTGTTTGGCGAACACAGAACATCTGGAGGGGCTGCCAGCCAAGCATGACTGTATAAATGAAGCCTAAATATCTCAATCGCCCCCTGGTGGCTGGCTGCAGTATAGGTCATAAGTTCCGCCCCCTTCGTGTTAACGAATTGGACATGAGCCAATGGCTGAGGGGGCGTGTCCTGCAGGCCGCTGACTTGGTAGGAAGTGGAGACTTAGCTGCCCGCTAATGTTTGCTCAGCTTGTTTCTCTGATTACTTAAGATCCAGACGTCTGGTGACTAAAATCCTTCATCCGGTTAAGAGATATCTACAAACGATCGAAATCTTAAAAGTGTATCATACAGATGTGGCTAAAAACTGGATAAAAAGTCAATTCATGACAGCTTCTGGCGGACAACCACAACGCTGACGCATGCGCAAAGAGGATATAACGTCACTGACAGGCGGCCAAATGAAAACGGACCGTTACCTTGATTAAAGTTTTCTCTGGGTTTGAACATTGGTAGAAACATTTGGTATAATGTCAGTAGACAATTCAACAAAATATGTAACATAGGTCTAGTCGTTCTTAGACATTTTAATTGTTAATTGTTATTTAATTGCAGAAAAAGTTACCTTTAATCGACTAATATTGCAGCTTTACCCCTATATTATATTTGTGACATTTAAAATATCATCAAGCATGTAAATCACTGACTCACTGAAGACCACAGACACACAATAAATATAATACTGAATGAATATTATGGTGTTTCTTTAACTTACACGAGGAAAGCAAATGAAAGCCCATGACATTATACGTTGCTCCATCATACACTGTTTTATCTCATTTAATTACAGTATTTTTGCATGTAATTACAGTGTTGTAACTCCACTGCTAACGCATTTAGCTTGTATATAGATACCATCAGTCCATACAGGTAAACGTATGTATACACGTATAATATCCACTGTAGTAAATATACATTTAAACAGCCAGCAGGGCGGTGATCAAACTGTTGTCACAGGCCTAAAAACATCGACTGATTTCCTCTCCCGCCTCCATTATCCGTCTCTTCGACACTTCTTACTACTGAATTATTATTCTGTGGGGAGTATATTTGGTTGTGTACGAACACAGTCAGTCCTTGTGGCGGCACACAGGCTGTAAAAGCGGCGTATTGAGGGTTTACTTACACAGTTCGACTCAGTCCGGGTCCAGTGTGGCAGCTGTCCGGCACCAGCGTCACGCAGCGTCAAGCGGCGTCAAGCCACGTCAAGCACCGTCACGCAGCACGAAACAAAACATACAGCTTCCGGTTTCTGCTTTCAAGGTAAAAGCAAGAATGGAGGTACTTCCGTATAGACTTCAGTGTAAGAGCAGTGGTGGAAATAAGTACATTTAAGTACTGTAACTAAGTACAATTTTGAGTGTGTTAAGAAAAGTTGTACAATTTCACAAAAACATGATTGGTTCAATTAAATATCTGTTATAAAAGTGCCCTGGTGCATTTACCAAAAAGTGATCCACTTTTGCTGAACCTACCCAATAAGATTGATTGGCACAATTTTTTTTTACAAACAGTCGCGATGTACCTTGGAGATCCTGACTTTTCCTCTTGTGCCATCATGAAGTTAACATTTGTGTTTTTGAGTGAAATATCTCAACAACTATTCAATAGATTGCCATGACATTTGGTACAGACATTCTCCTCCAGATGAATTGTAATCTGGGAAGAGAAATTATTTAGGAAATATATAAACAGAATCTGTCAATCAGTGGTTCCCAACCTTTTCTGAATTTTGATACCTTAAAACAAAGTAATGCCTACTTCTGACCCATCACCAGTCATATATGTACATGATTTATGATCAAGTGAACTAATGGTGATTTTCCCTCTGTTTCAATCATATTTAGAGACCTGAAGTGCTTAAATTATCCAGTAATCTACTGCTTTCCCATCTCATTAATTGTCTCATGGCTCTTCAGATTTATTGTGACTCCTTAGGAAGTCCTGACCTCCAGTTTGGGAACCAATTAGACCCAATAATTTAAAGTATATCCTACAAATGGGAGAAGGTTAATTCATTTTAAAATGATCAATAGATTATACTTGGTCTCTTCTAGACTGTGCTTAAATCCAGGATTTTAAATGTATTTAGGACAGTGGTCAGGAGGATTACATGGCTTTATTTCTGGAATTGGTCCAAACTGCCGTCGTGTCACCATAGGCATTTTATGTGCCACGATACCCGGCCGACAGGTAGCTCTTAAAATGGAAACTCTTTCTCTCTCTAGCTCAGCCTACTTTAATGAAACTCTATAATTTTCAAGTGATACATTTTTGCTTTTATGAAACATGTCCTTTTCCAACCAACTGCTTTTCATTCTCTTTGCAAAGGCTGATGGTAAATGCATACGAGGAACACCTATAGAGTGCTGAACACACAGCAAACTGGGATTTTGTGCCACTGCAATAGGATATTTATATTCTCTTAGAGCCACCTGAACAGGAAGCCATGCAGTCACTTCAGCCTGCACGAAACCTTTAAAGGCGTGCAGTGCTATTTTTATATTTTTGCGGCACTGAAAATCTGCAGATATGATGACACCAGCTTTTTATTTAAGGGAACAATTTATCACAAAATCTGCAAAGCAAATACACACCTGACTGATTTTAAAGTGAAACACCCTCAGAGAAGGAAACAACATCTGGTATTTCATACAAAACCAGGGGACTTCCTGCAGGCAATAACTGGCCATACGTGTGTGTGTGTGTGTGTGTGTGTGTGTGTGTGTGTGTGTGTGTGTGTGTGTGTTAAAGGCTACTTTCAGGGACAAATTTAAGACTCAAGACCAGCAAACTGAGAACAGCTTATCCAATTGCGGACAAAAGCCGTGTCCCCCATTGGTAGAACGCTGATTTTTGGGTCAGTGGTTAAGGTTAGGGTGTCCAGGAAATTAATGTAAGTCTATGCAATGTCCCCAAAGGTGACTTAGGTCAACATGTCTGTGTGTGTGTATGGCTGTGTGTTGTTTCTGAGAGTGAACCTGAATTAATTTCAATGAGAAGGCATTGTGGATTGTGGCTCTTTGTGAAGGATAATTATGGAGGAAAGAAAAGTAAGAGAAAATAACACGGTGCAGAGCAGAATAAACAGGTGGACTGACTGACTGACTGACAGGTAGGAATTTCAGACAGACATACAGGTTGTGTTCACAAGTTAGCACCTTCTGTTTGGTTTCTGTGAATGCCGCAATGTTTCCACCTTCAGTTTCCACTCAGGAGACACGAATGGAGGCGAAAATGAGTCAAAATAGTTTCAGCTTTAGAAAAATGTTAGTTTTTCTGGATAAACGATTATAAGAAACTCGAGCTGTGATTCAGGAGGGGAAACTTTTGTGTTGCTGACTTTATTTGTAGAGCTTGGTACGGAAGACAAAGTTATTTGTTTGCACTGTAACGTAAGACATTTTATTCTTCTCCTCTATGTTTGACAAATATTTCACCACTACAGTTGTATTTTGGTGTCTTGTGAGCTGGGCACTTGTATGTGCATGACACAATAAGTAGCTAACAAATGGAGTAATATGACATTATCACAGCCTGAGTTGTTCACACCCACCTGATACTGATTTTGTTCACTGAAATATTCTTTTTTTTCCTTTCATAGCCCTGGATGGACAATCTGGACGGTCTGGATTAGGTGAAAGTAAGCTGATGGCAAAAACAGATATCATTAAGAAGAGCTGCAAAAGTGTTGGAAGAGAGTCCAGGAAAGGCTTAAGATTTAAGATGATTGAAGCAGAAATGGATTATGTGTAAATTCTGACATCTAGTGGTGAGAGATAAAAATTACACCAGTGTATCTGTGTTGCGTTGTATGAGTGTTATCTGCTCACAATATTCTTTATCTAGTTTCCAGTGGCATGTCAGGTCAGTAACTTGGTGTTTGTATAAAGAAACAGTTGTCTGACTTTGTTACTATGGAAAATGTGAAGTCCCATCATGCTGCAGTGCAGCGGTTTTTTGATATCCTTCCAAGGATATCAAAGGTCTCCCTGCCGAAGTGCAAAATTGTGCAAACATCAATCTCATATTCAGGTTCATCCAAGGGTGGATTTGTCTCACAAAGCATTTTTGTCCAAGGTGTCTGATCAGGGAGAATATTACAGTGTGTGAAGTACATCAGGGTCCTTACTCAGCGGTTTTAAAAAAGTGTAATCTTCATGACAAAAGTGGCTGTCCACTTAAAGCCCCCATCCACAGTTTTTCTTCTTGTTCCTATAGTTGAAAGTTTGAGCTTCACTGTGCAGAATGATGTAGGTAGGATTTTAACAAGATAATTGAACTTTTTTTGTGGAAAAACCATATCCGACACAAATTATTATTCAAATTAGACTATTTTCCTACATCTTAAAACAAGTCTGGAGGGGATTATATATATATATATGTCATATGAAGTGTTGCCCACATCTAAAGCAGCCCAGTTTTCCTATGAATTGTGTACATATTGGAGGACATCGCACCTCATGATTTTGTTTAATGCCATTTTAGAAAGTAGTGTTCCCAATATGTAGTGAGGCTTTAAGTAAGGGCGTGGAGGTCGGGGTAGTGGTGGATGGACCTGCACTGAGTCTGGCTTTCATTCAGTCGACTGAAGTTTGTGTCCTGCCACAGACCTGCATTTAATGTTCACATAACAGTATCTGCTATCTTTCCCTTAACCAAGTGTTTTAATTTCCTAACATTAACAATGTTTTAACCTGATATTTTTGTTGCCCTAACCATGATTTATTTGCTGTAACCACAATCTTTCCCCAACTATAACCAGTAGAATTTTAATGATCCCCTCCAGACATGTTTTAAGACATACAGTATTAAACTCCTCTGCTTGGAATAATAAAGTGTATGACATGTTATTTCCACCAAAAAAAAAAGTTCAATTACCTTTTTAAAAATACTTAAAATGTCATCCACTGCTTCTCCCTCACTGAAAAATCCAGATTCTCTCACTATGTAAATAATGTTCATTTCAAAAGTTTAACTGCTGGACACAAGATGTCTCCTACTTCACCGTAAAGTCCATTCTCAGTGTTTGTGCACTCGAGGCTTCAAGTTTCCACATCACACTTGTATAAGTTGCATACTGGACCACGATTGGCTTCCAACAAGTTGTGTTTACACAAATCATTCTTGTGGGTTCGCACCTTAAACTCAGATTTAAGGAGAGCACAGAGAAACTTTCCTTCTTTGGCAGATGAATGTGAAAACAAACTCCGCACATACATCATTCTGCACAGAGAAGCTCAAACATCGGCCTGAAGGAACAAAAAGAAAAACATATTTCAGTGGAGGGGGACTTTAAAAATATTGGCATTGAACGTAATTCAGGGTTTTTGCAGAATTGTTCTGGTTTGGCAGTGGGGCTGATCTAAAGTTACAGTGACATTAGTCTTTCATTCAACAAAATTGGCCCACACTCAACCCAAACAAACTGTCTGCCTCGATACATAAAGGGCAGAAATGTCCAATATGGATATAATTACTAGGGATTCTGGGCTGTTTTTGTATTAGCCTAGCCCTTGTAGACTTTAGCAAGGTGGAACCAACTGATTGATGGATTCAGACTCAAAATTTTATGTGTCTCAGGGACCCAAACTCAATAATGCATAAGCATCATAATATCTACATCAACCTTCTATCAAAAAAGGCAGAAACATTTACTACAACTAAAACTAATAATCTGATGCTGAACTCCAGCCTCCAGTTTTTAGCTCCATGGGGGCACCAGACAGTGGTGCCCTCTTCCCCCTCTTCTGGCACTCAAACACCTTGCAATATACACAGTGTCACAATTGTCAATGATGTTCATAAGACTGTTTTTGTATACAGATTATGTTTTTTTTTGTTCTTCACAAAGCCACAACAGTCAATCAAGAGAGTCTTTAGAACGATAGAGAACTTCTGTTCCTTCTTAGAATAAAATCAAAGGGCCCTCTTCTCTCTGAACCATCATCGCCAAAAAAGTGAGTTGATAGTGGTGGTAAGTCACTTGGCCTCCATCCTCTCTGTCTCTGATCCTATGGCTGCTATCTGCTGAATGTCAAAGGCCTAATTGTTTTTAAAGATGGCTCTGCCAGCACCGATGCCAGCCCCTGTGCTGGTCTATTCTTTAAAACTGTGTGATGCCTGAACACTCCAGGTGCCACCGCCAAGCTCTGCCAGGTTCTCAACAACCAACGCCTGCTCGGGCAGCTTTTGGCACCCTTTGGAAAAACTCAGATCTGTTCTTTATTGTCAGGATATTGAACCCCTCCTGGTACAGTAACGTCAGTCTGTTGGCTGGCAGGAAGGCTGATGCTGGCACAGGGGCCGCAGCATGCCACGCAGGGATTTCAGCCAGGCTTAGCGCTCCGCGGTAACTTCTGGAGAGGTTCTCGAGGTTTGAAGAAGCGAGGCTCGATGCCAAGACGACCTGGCTGCCCTGAAGAAATAGACAGCCATCACAGGGTGCATGTCAACAAGCAGTAGGATCATTTCAGGTCCTGTGGCAAGATGGCAAAGGCCAGTCATCCAGCTCTGGTGTAGTCTTCCCGTTTCTCCTCAAAAACAAACAGAAGGACGCACAGTTTTCCACAGAAACAGTGTTTGTGTCACAAGTTCAGTTTTATCCAGACCTTCTCCTTTTTGAAGCGGAGTTGACTCAACTTGACTGCAAGTTTTTTGTCAAAGTTAAAACATTTTCAAGTGGTACAGATGAGTCTTACCTTCAGTTTGTGCCACTTAGAGCAACATCCTTTAGGGATGTGCAGGCAGGGTATCATTTTGAGAGTATTTCATGAAATCATTCAGGGATTTGGTTTGATCACTAAAAGAAATTCTACATGTTTAACAAGATAGGACGAGACAATATAGAGATTTTGATGGTTCAAGTTTATTGTTATATCCATGAGAAGCAGTACATTCCAGTGCAATGAAAAACTTCTACTGATCTAAATCTTATTTAAATGGAGATAATATACATAGATAATACAAAATACAAAAACAAAAAGTCGACTGACTGACTTCATCATTTTACCATAAGTAATAATAATAATAATAATAATAATAAGCTGTGACAAAACATAATATGAATTTTGTGGTTTACATAAACATACCAACAGGTATGAGAGATTTAGTTATTACTATATTTACAGTATATTTAAAAGGACATTACACCAATTTCCCACACAAAGGTTAGTCATATGGAGCACTACTCAGGCTGTGAAAATAATCTCTGGTGATGTCATCAGGGTTATCTCAGCATCGGCAAAGGGATTTTTAATGAAAAACCTGCATTAAAAGGTGCTGGTGTAGAGTTTGTTTTCTACAAGCTGCATCATGAGAAATGTAGGGTCCAGCATGCCCACTTGAAGTCCGGATATTTCTGCCATTATTGCATGGATTTTCACGATTCTTTTTTTAAATCTGTTTCTTGTGAGTCTCCCGACTTTATCAAAGTATTACACTAAATCACTGGAGTGCCCCTTTAAACCACTGATTATTCAGTATGAAATAAGTTCTGTATATTAAAATAATAAGTATCAAGAAACAACAACCCTGGTACAGCACCTGTTTTATTGGCCTGTTTGTGAGCTGTATGCAGATGGGGTGTGAACAGTTAATAGTTTTGCTTTTGGGAGAAATAGTTAACCAGGGCTCCACCCATTGTATGACTCACCTGAGTCAAACAAGGAAACACAGAAACACGTAGTCAGTAAAGATTTACCTTCAGACTCCCACTGAAAAAGGAGAGAGACAACAGGAAATGTTTGGAGCTCTGGGATATACTGCCGCTTACACCAGCAGCTGACTCCACGAATGAAACAAGTGTTTTAGAAAAGCTTACTGGAGGAAGGAGTGGCACCATCTCCTGTCTGCAAGCTGTGTTTTGGGCTTCTATCGTAGAGGAAAATGGCTTCACGATCAGAGAAGGATTTCTGCTGTCCTGCCTGCTATGACATCTTCAAAGATCCTGTCCTCCTGTCATGCAGCCACAGCTTCTGTAAAGTCTGCCTGGAGAACTGGTGGAGAGGTAAACAAACCCATGAATGTCCAGTATGTAGAGCCAAATCTGAATGGAGCGATCCACGTTGCAACCTGGCGTTAAAAAACCTGTGTGAGGCCTTTTTACAAGAGAGATGTCAGAGAGCTTCTCTAGAGTCTGAGGCGCTCTGCGGTCTGCACGCCGAGAAACTCAAACTCTTTTGTCTGAACCATCAGCAGCCAGCGTGTCTCGTCTGCCGAGATGCGAAAATACACACCGACCACAGATTCAGACCCATCGATGAAGCTGCACAAGATCACAGAGAGGAGGTCCAGAAATCCCTGAAGCCCTTACAGGAGAAGTTAATGGTATTTAATCAGGTTAAAGGAAACTGTGATCAAACGGCAGAGCACATTAAGGCGCAGGCTCGACACACAGAGTGGCAGATTAAGGAGCAGTTTAGGAAGCTTCACCAGTTTCTACAAGAGGAAGAGGAGGCCAGGCTGGCCAATCTGAGGGAGGAAGAGAAGCAGAAGAGTCAGATGATGAAGGAGAAGTCTGAAGCTCTGAGCAAAGAGATAGCAGCGCTTTCACACACAGTCAGAGCCACAGAGGAGGAGCTGAGAGCTGAAGACTTATCGTTCCTGAAGAACTACAAGACCGCGGTAGAAAGAATCCAGCGGTGCCCCCTGCTGGATGATCCAAAGCCGGGGTCAGGAGCTCTGATCGATGTGGCCAAACACTTGGGCAACCTGACCTTCAACATCTGGAACAAGATGAAGGACATGATCTCCTACACTCCTGTGATTCTGGATCCAAATACTGCTCATCCAGAACTCATCCTGTCTGAAGATTTGACCAGCATGAGACACGGAAAGAGGAAGCAGCTCCCTGAAAACCCGGAGAGGTTTGAGTACTGGGATTCTGTCCTGGGCTTAGGCTTCAATTCAGGGACTCACAGTTGGGATGTTGAGATTGGAGACAACACGGACTGGGAACTGGGAGTGTTAGCAGAGTCTGTTTGCAGGCAGGTATTCACGGGATCTACAGTATGGAGCGTAGAACACAGTGATGCTGGTTACAGAGCTTTCTCCCCAACACATAAATACACCGCTCTCCCAATCAGAGAGAAGCTCCAAAGCATCCGAGTTCATCTGGACTGGGACAAAGGAGAGCTTTCATTCAGTGATCCTCATACTAACACACACATACACACCTTCACACACACTTTCACTGAGCGACTGTGTCCGTACCTTTGCACCATGAATACACTCCCTCTGAAAATATTGCCTGTAAAGATAACAGTGGAAAGGCACAACTGAAAATCTATCTATCTATGTGTACATACTCCTAAATTGACTTCTAATGACTTAGTTATGAAGGTCTGTGTGATGTAACTATTGTTATTTTTGCTCATGTTTGTGAGTATAAGAACTCTTAATACATTCACAGAGTCTGCGCAGATGTTTTCTGTATGTGGGACATATCTGCTCATGGAGAAACCAAATATACACTGCAAAAAAAAATCGTAAAAAAAAAAAAAAAATGGTAAAAAGTCTGGCGGCAAAAGTTGCCAAACACTTATTGTCAAATAACAGTGAAAAACTGTTAGTTATTCTACAGAGATTTATTTTGAAAATATGGATATTTACTTTGGACATTGTCTGCATTTTTACAGTCCAATCATTGTAAAATAAAAATAAAATCTCATTGTAAAACATTGCTAGAATGTTGCTAGAATAAATTTATTTATAATTGTGACACATTCATATACTAACATTACATTAAAACATACATATTTGGAGTTTTTCTATTATTTTCCAAGTGTATTACAACTGTATTTCTAACCCCAACTACAGATTGTTTCAGCTTCTGCCGTCTGGTAAACGGTACCGCAGCCTCAAAGCCCGGACCAGCAGACAACCAGGCTTATGAAAAATGAACACTAATTGCCTGTCTGCACATTAACACACACTACACTATACATATCACTACCACACTGTATCTGTAATCTTACTGCATTTTGTTTCTTTTTTAAATGCTATATTGCTGTTACTGTGCTGCTATATTGCTATTTTATTGTTATTATTGCTAGTTGTTGCTGCTGCAAAGTCGAGGAACACACACACCAACACTAACTTAGTCGGTAGGCAGCAGGTTACTGGTAATGTATTTATTAGCAGTAAATAGGAGCAGCTGGGCGATCTGATGTTTCTTTAATAAATAATATTAGTAACTTATCAAGCTAACTGGCTAAACTTATTAACACTAGCATACTAGCTGTCACTTAAAGTCTTTCTCAGGTCACAACTTGCCACAGCCTTTTATTTAATGTTTGCAGGACAGAATAGGAGCTGAAACATGTAAACTGACAAATGTAATTTATTTAACGTCACTATGACTGATGTGAGATTCTGATTCAAGGCTAACGTTAATAGCTTCATTAGGACTAGCATAATGCTATGTTATCTGAAGCCACACAGACTTAACGTTACTTAATGCATACAAAAAGCAAATGCTAACGTTAGCACTGCTGACTCCACATACATTTTAAAATTCTGACACTTATGCAACATCAACGCTTTAGTTATGTCAAGTTGTAGCTAGCGTTGAATGCTACTATCTCACTTTCCCTTTCTGGTGCCCTTGGTGTTAGCTCAACTCATGACAAGTTCAATTTATATCTCTCTTTGTACAAAACTTCATGTTATGGAGAAAAACAAAATGATTACCTTACCTTTACTGAAAGCTGAATGTGAGTCATCATCTTCAAATCAAATCTTGGGAAATGACTTGCGTTACTTTATTCAGAGAAAGTTTCTCTCTGTGGTCTCTGCGCTTCAAGCAGAGATCAACAAAGTGCGCATATATTCAAACAATTGAATGTTGCGCAGTCATTGGATGAATCACACTGGGAGGACCCGCCCCCAGAACTCAAACAATGTCATTGGTCGAGATCATCTCCCCACAACCTGATTCATCCAATGATTGTACAACATTCATTTGAATCTGCTCACATTTTCTTGACCTGTCTGAAGCACAGAGACTATAGAGACATTTTCTATGTTTACATTTATATGTTTTTTCAACTATTTTAAGGTCTTAAATCCCTTCACCCATATTATCAAAGCTCAAGCCTTGCTTGAACTGTTGAGTCCTAGCATCAAATCCCAGTCTTTCACACATCTCTCACCTATTGCTAAAAAAAAAAGTAAGCCATTGTAAAGCTTTACTCATATTGAGGTCCCTCTTTATTCACCTTATATTATCCCTGCTTTTTGCTCTTTGCTCTCTTACAACAAACATACATTTTTATCACCATTTGGTTTTGATATGTGGCCCCAACACCAATATGTTGTGCATCAAGACCTAAATACAATAACTCTCTTCAGCCTCAAATAGCCTATAAATGGCAGGTTCTGAAGAATGATGGCAGTGTACACACAATATATAAAAAATATCCCTCTGAAGAAGAGTGTCAGACATATAGTTGATTGTAATTACTGTCAAATACTGTTTATATAAATTAAATCTCATACATTAATTGGAAGGTCTGTAGATATATTGGATAGTTGCTTGTAATTACTTTCAAATAATGTTTATATGAAGTAATGATTATTAAAATTATGTTTTTGTAAGCCATTTTCACATGATCCTATTTTTTGTATAGTATAAAACCAGTATTTACCAGGAATTTACTGTAATAGATGAGATACAGATAGATCACATACCATTAAAGCCTAAAGTTCTCAAGATACCATTAATGGGTGTTAAAGGAGGATAATTTGCATATAATTTTATGTAATTTTTTTGTGTTTTACATCCAGAAATCTGTGCTTCGATGTGGCGGTCTTAAGGGTAAATTGGATAATTCTATGAATTTATTTAGTCACTTTTCCAGTGTGAACACAGCATATACTCAAAACCAGATGTAGAATATATAATTTGGGTTTAAGATTAAAAAACAGGAAATGATGCAGATGCTTTTTTCTTGTGAATTTCTAAATTTTTCCCCACAATATGATAATTGTAGTACGAGCCAGTAGTACACAAAGCTGGCATGTGAAAGCTCTAAGTGTTCACAGAACACATATTGAGATGTGAAGTATAACAGGGGACATTTTCTACAGAGCAGCGGCGGTGACCATTGGTCAGCTGAAATTCATGCCTATTTTTTAGGTACCCTGAGCTAAAATGAGTTTTAGCCTGCCCTCACTGATGGGAAAATGGGATGGACAAAATATTAGAAACACAGCCTCCAAAATGACTGTAATGTTAAATTGTCTTTTTATCAACAAAAACTGCTCATTATAACCTTCACGAAGGCAAGTTGTATTACAAGGCTAGTGTTTAAGACTGCATTAGTTTTAGCTCTAGTGAATTCAATAAACTGGTGACACAAGCAATTTCTCATCTTTCCTTCTACTGCCAGTCAACAGGGAACACTGTTCAGGAAAATAAGAAGGAACTTGGTGGTAAAAAGAGTGCAACTTTGGAAAATATCTACTTGATTTGATGTCTGAAGCCTCATATTAGCTTCAGATAAATGTTTAAGTACATTTTTGCATAAAAAGGAACTGAGGATTTTTCCTCCATCACTAACAGTAGGTTGAAAGTGCATAAAGAGCAATATTCAGTATGAACAGGAGGAATTATTACAGCAGAAACATCCTCTTTCAGTCTTCATAAAGGAACCTGACTACTATTTTAAGACAGGCTTGAAAAATAGTGAAACTATCTTGATATTGATTTCAACCATGTTATATGTATTTGAAAACAAATTGTCAATGATTTGATTCTCTAAAGAAGCAATACAAAACACAAGCTTATTACATGGATCTGTTTATGAAGAGTAAGAATGGACATAAAAGAGATTAAGAAATAAAATGATATATTTTTTTACTGACTGGTTTCTGTGTGGTTAACTATTGTGCTATTTTGCCATAGAAATAAAATAATTTAGTTTTATCATGATAATACAAAGATCAGATCGTGACTATCTTGAATTATGAATTAGTTATTTAATGTGATGTGATACTCTTCCCTTTTCAGATATTCTCTTCATAAATATTGTTGTCTTTTTAATTGAATTTTTGCTTGTTTGATAGCTTGATATGTTTAATAATGGGCTATATACTTAGTATTTCCTTAATACATCATTTGTTTTTGTATTTTTCATTTTTCATCATTAGTAGATTGAAATATTGTATTTTCTGTGTGAATTGTTTGCTGATCATTAAAAATATTTATTGTTTGGATAGTATATGTGTAGCTTAAGCTTCTTTTGTTAAATATTATTTGTAATTCCCATCCAGTATTTAGTATTTTCAAGTTTTTCATTGTAGTCCATTGTGTTGCCTCCCTCATACCTTATGTGTATTTTTTCAATCTTTTTTAATCACTCACTGGCGGTGGAATTGTTGGCCCAGTGAAAGACAATTCCTCAAATATTGCTTTTTCATTATTAGTATAGGCTAAAAAAGTAAGTTGGACTCTGCAAATGAGATAAACGACTATCAGATTATACGCTCAGTGAAGCAACAAGGAAATAATAAAAACCCTCTTTCTGCACTCATTAAATGAAATATTTCCTGTTTTTAATTTATTTTCCATCCATTTTTTTAGCGGCAGCAAAATCACTTGTGCCGCATTTATTGGCTGTCACATGAAATTTCCCCTTTTACGAGTTTAATGGGAGCATCCTGAACGCAGCATTCGTAACGATAAGATTGATTAAACCACAAATGTGAAGGTAGAAATATTACATATTAGAAACTCCGGTTTTACGCTTCAAAATAAAACTTGACGAAAAACCACACTGCCAAAATTCATAAAACCCAGCAAGAAAATGTATCGAAACATGTTTAGATTAAGTGGTTTGTATTAAATCCACATTTTACTGCGGATATTAGCATATCGAAATGCACCATCTTGGTTCAGCTAAAATGTATTTTTTTTATATGTTCAAGTTAACCTTTTATTCTTACAGGATAGATGAAGTAGGTTCCGGTTACGTCCTGCTGTCGGTGGTGAGCTTGACGCAGCGGGGGAGTCCAATTATGGAAGCCTTCGTCGTAACCCGGAGGAGACAATCGAGTGCGATTTAGCTTGAAAATAGGAGCAGATTTCGCTGAATGGGGTTATAAACCACATCTATTATTGACAATCCCGGTCCGCGGTTTTCTCCGTTGTGTTTCTAAACGGCCAATTTACCGCTGTCGGTGTGTTTTCGGCCTTGTTTATACTGTGCAGGGCAGCTTGGATCAGGGAAGCAGGCCCGGGCTCCTGCGCGAGTTTAACGGCTGTTTCGGCTCCGGAGTGTGTTTTGTGCAGCTCAGCCCTTTAGCTCACCAAGTAAGTCGAAATCCTGACACCTTTCAGTGTTAATTTACCAGCAGAAATCGGTCTCTCTGTGTGTTTTTTTTCGTGGTGGCACGATAAAGATGTCAGTTTGCTGTTATTGTTAGCCGTTAGCGTGACGGCTCCTGTCTTCTGTGTTGAGCTTTTTGCTAATGCTAACGGCTAACACTCGAGCTAACGATGACAATAACTTACATAAACGTGTTATATTTATACGTAACTTAAATTTTACGTTTTACGCAGTGACATTGATAAACCGCTTGATTTGTGTCACCTCCACCAGCGTGTTTTAGTTGTGTTTCCATCAATTCTTCGGCTAGCATCCTGTCAGCACTAATAGCAGCATCTTAGCTCCATCAGATTAGCTCATGTTAGCCTTGTTTTGTCAGAGTAACTGGCTGAGGAACTGTTTCGAAAGATGTTAAAACTACTCACACCCATCTACGCTGCTTCTTTAGTAACAATATAATAAAATGTAGATTTAAATAGTGTAAACATTTTATGGGTTTCTTTCGAGCAGAAATCTCTAGAGGCCGATCTTATGTGGACTAATATTTATTAAAGTCAGTAGTAGTAGTTAAAGGGTATATTCACAATTTTTCAAGTGTGTTTTAAAACAACAGTCAGGTGTCCATATGAACAGTGAAAGAGGTTTTCCATGCTGTAATAATGCCTCCTGTTCATACTGGCAATTAAATGATCTCGTTCAAATGTGTTTTCAGTGTAAGTGATGGGGGCCAAAATCCACAGTGTATCCTCACAGTCATTTTGTGCAAAAATGCATTTAAAATTTGACGTGAAGCTTATATGAGGCTTCAGCAGTCTGAGTTAGTCATACCAAGTGGATATCTGACACATTTACAGTCTTTTTAGCATTCAATTTTGTGTTTCCTCGGACAGTGTTTCCCTGTTGAGCTGCAGGTGGAAGTATAGTAACAAAAAGAGGGACTTTGGCACTAAAAAGACTGTAACGTTGAAAGATATCTACTTGATTTGACTCATTTGGACGCTGAAGCTTCACATTAGTTTCAGATAAACTTTTAAATACATTTTATGCACAGAAGGAGGACTGTGGATTTTGTCCTCCATCACTTCCATTATAAGTGCTTTATGAAGGGATCTTCTAATGGTCAGTATGAACAGGAGAATGATTACAGCAAGAAAAACATGTTTCAATGATCATTTGGGCTCCTGACTGTTGTTTTAAGATGGACTTACAAATTGTAAACCTGTCCTTTTAATCATCTGATTTGTTAATATGACACTGCCTGCTGCTGTTCAGCTTATAAATCTAAAAGATATATAGTTCTCTTGCA
Source organism: Thunnus albacares (assembly GCF_914725855.1). NCBI lineage: Eukaryota > Metazoa > Chordata > Actinopteri > Scombriformes > Scombridae > Thunnus > Thunnus albacares. The sequence goes on along the minus strand of NC_058125.1, from coordinate 25,033,473 downwards.
AAATTCAATACAAAGGTTAATGTGGGGAATCACATTCACATCACAGTCAATCATTTAAATATTTCTTACCCACTCTAAATTTATATAATGTTTCTTCTCCTCCCTCGTCTCCTTGTTTTAGAGAATATGACCCAGATGCAACAATGACATCCAGATTTGGTAAAACCTACAGCCGCAAGGGAGGAGAGGGCACGTCCAAGTTTGACGAAGTTCTGTCCACCAAGAGGGGCACCCTCAGCACCAAATGGGGTGACACCACCTACAAGGCCAAGGTGGGATCCAAGCGCGCCGGCGCTCCCAAGAACGACTCTGTCCTGGAGGTTTACAAGAGGCCCCGTCCGTGCGGCGACGGCTTGGAGGATCCCTTTGGGTTCGACAGCGACGAGGAATCCAAGCCGGTGTCTTCTCGCAGCGGCAGCAAGTCGTCTCCCGCCAAACCGTCCTCAGCAGAACCTCCCCAAGCGGAAAGGCCAGGTGTCTCTCTGGACACGGGGAGCAGGTCCAGTCTCCACGCCATGGCGTCTGCTCAAGGAGTGCCGTGGCTGGGCGGTGACAGGAACCAGTCCAGGATCGTGGAGGACACAGCCCAGTTCTTCAACAGCAGCAGTGCTAGCATAGGTAACACAGAGTTTGAAACCTTTTAAGTTTGGATTGATCAGCAAGTAGAAACTGCATCTATTTTGATTGTTTAGTATAAAATGTCAAAATAATGCTGTTCACTGTAGATTTATATTAAAAAAAATGGTGAGGTTGAAGTCATTACGACAGCTGTTGTAGTTTTGTAAAGCAGCTTGCTTCCTGTTTTTAAATAGGAACTCTATATTAATTTAAAACATTAGAATGAAACATGAAATATTCTTACGGTGCGGTGACTCTGCACAAGCTGAAATATGATGTTGTCTTCCTCTGTTTGTTTTTGAATATCTTTTGATAAGCTGGCTGAACAGACGCCAACTCTGAAAGGCTCCTCTAAGTTATCCATCAACATATAACCACATCTGGGCAGGACGATCGCGTCATGAGTCCTGCTTTTCATTCGAAAGGAACTAAAAACAAATGTAGATGGACTGATACAAAGGCTTCAGTCCTGCTGCATCCGGAGGCTTGTCTTCACCACACACATTTTCTTTTTTTTATTCAAAACCAAACTCCTACAGAGAAATAAAGCATTGTAAATCTTCTGAGGGATTTCAATGGATCACCAGTGCTTTACTCTCCTCTGGGTTTCCGTGCGTCTGTAGTGAGGGTCACCAGAGCAGGCGTCCTAACATACTGCTCAACTCTGAACACGACACTCGCAGTGCTGTGTTTCTCTGCTGTTTTGTATGAGATCAGTAATCATTTAAAGCTTCAAGAACAGTTGTTACCTGCTTATTGTTTCCATAAGTGCTTTAGTTTTAGATTTCCTTTTTCGACCGAGCAGCATCGGGAGAAATTTGGTTTCCCCCCGTTTCTCTGCTCACAGCCGGTCGCTGTCAGTGTCGTCGCTTTCAGCTTGACTTGTCCTCAGCTTTCCGTGACCGCTGCTGGCCACCTGCCAGAGACGCGAGCCACTCCAACTGACTCCCAACAACAAGCTGTGCCTCAGTGAGCACTCCGGCTTAGAGTGACGTTTTCACAGTGTTGGGACACTGAGCCAAGTTGAAGGGAAGCCAGCGCGACACCAACGTTCAACTGAAACACTGTGTTATTTGCTTACTAAGGCCAGGCAATATTGACTCAGTAAATATGACAATCCTCGACCAAATAACTCTTCGATAAAACGTCCCACTGCCGCAGAGCCGACTGTTGCTACTTTCAGATTGATATTCAAGAAGATTTTTAGAAACGCGTCCTTTTACTCAGCTAGAACAGAAAATAAAATTAGATTCAACCTGAGAAAAATCTACATTAAAGGGGACCTATCATGCTTTTTGTGGTTCTCTGTTATTTATATACTGTCATGATGTCGGATTCCAGTTCCAAAACTTGAGTTAAACGTATGTAGAAATGCTCCCTGCCAGGCAAAAGCAAGGGCTTCAACCTGCTGTGAATGCTTAGTGCGTAGTGTGTTTTTTTTTTCTACCTTGCTGACACGCTGACGTCAGATTGTCGGGCGTGCCTGTAAACAGCCTTGGTTGCTAAGGTTGTTGCTAAGGTTTTCCATGCGTTATTTGTGTTGTTCACTCGCTTATTTCGAGTCGGCTGTGACGCAGCTTCCTGAAGCTGACCAATCAGAACAGAGTGGGCTCATCAGGAGGCGGGGCCTTAAAGAGACAGGAACTAAAACGACCCGTTTCAGACAGAGGCTGAACTGAGGAGCTGCATAAAGAGCCAGTAGAAGATAAATAAGGAGTGTTTTGAATCATGCAAAGCTACTCTAGTGGAGAGCCAGAATAAAAATATAGATCATAATCGGTCCCCTTTAAGCTATCGCGTTCTATATTATTATATTACCCAGCTGCTCTACATACAGCTACATTCTTGAATTGTGTGATGCAGCAGTGGCTGAGATACATAAAGCTGCTATCTCAGCCTTTTCTCTCTGATCCTTGTCTTTGTATTTATTTCTTTATTTTCTATCTGATCTCTAATCAAGTCCACAGAATGTACAAATATAATTAAGAGCAGTGATTTTATTGAGCAATGAGTTCATATCACGCTTCATTTACAATTAATTTTACATTGTATGCTTGCTTTGTTTTGATAAATCAGAATTTGTGTTTCAGAATCCAACATCTTACATGATGTTTTGAAGTTAAATTAGAACAAAACCGATTTTTCACACCATAATCTGCATGAAGGAAAATCCTGAGAAAATCAGAGATTGAGGCCAATCCAGTCCGGCCATTTTTTGTGATCGGCCAAAGCCAGATCTATTTCTGATCCTCAGTCTGTTTACTCCGGATACGCTAGCTGTCAGAATCACCTCATTGTCCTACTTTAAAAACACTGTAACCATTTCCTCATGCAGTGCTGAGAGCGAGAGAGAGAACACACAGAGCAACACAAAGCAAACCAGCCAGTTTAGTTAATGATATGATGGCAGAGCCACGCTGGTTTAAACCAGCCACAGTCACTTTGCTTTGATTTCAGTGACATTTCTCAGGTGGAGCACGACTCTTAAAGCACCGCTGCTGATTCTAAACTGCTTCAGTGTTTATTTCCTGATGGGTATGAAGAGAGGCTGTCCAAATCCTGCACACAAACTTCTTGATCACAGTTACAGACTGGCACTCTGATCTAAATGCAGGAGGAAACCATTACAAACTGTATTAAAATGGTTTCCCACTGTGGTTGTTGGGGGGGCTGACAGAGTGGGTGGTGGATGTTTTACAACGGTCTGTCCTGCTGTCTGTGGCCGTTTTTGGGAATATATTTTAGGATTAGACTAATTCTCAAAGGGGTGCTCCAGTGTGGAAGCTCATCAGTCCAGGACTAAACCATCATTCCCCCCCCCACCACCCACTGCAGCCAAAGTGTGTCGCCATCTTCTCTGGATGTGAGAGTCAGCTGAAAGCCTGACATTCAGTACGGTGGTCGATAAGGATCGATCAGCTTAGACGTTGCAAGTTTCTAACAGAGCTTATTTTCTAAAAAGCTCAATTGGACCCAAAACCAGAGACAAGATGATAATAATCTGATTAGAGAAAGATCAAAGTGCAAGATATGCAGTTAATGTACAGTAGCTGTGATATGTCGATCCAGGGAGTGAATATGATAAATATGAATATACCTGAAGATTAAGGCTGCACCTAACAATTATTTTCATCATCTATTAATCTGTCAATTGATTTCTCGATTAATCTCTGAGTTGTTTGGTCCATAAAATGTCAGAAAATGGTAAAAAAATATCAAAACTATATTAATACTGTTTCCCAAAGCTAAAGATGCAACAAAGAATGTGTTGTTTTGTCCCGACCAATCAGAGAAAACTTAACATTTTTCCCTTTTTTAAAATGGCTCAAAACAATTAATCGATTATCAAAATAGTTGGCGATTTAATTTAATAGTTGACAACTAAAAGATGAATGGACTAATCCTTGCAGCCTGGTAGAAAAGAACTACAGTCACAAACAGTTTTTCTTATCAGCAGCCCATGGAAGAGGGCGAAGTAGTGAAAACGTCCTACTTTGCAGATTTGTTGCACTTCTACCCCACAACAAAGCCTTCAGAGGAAAAAAAACCACATCTCTTGTGTAGAAAAGATACAGATATACCTTGATGTTACATTGTGATGCAACTTCCTGTCATCGCTCTGGGTAACGAGTCCGGTGTTGTCCCTGGTTTTTGTTTCCTGTGAAGGCAGAAATGGCCACAGGGGTTGCTAAGAACCAGAGTGCTGCTGTGTGTTGTCCTGGCCAGTGACCCGCTTTTTTGATTTTCTTAACGAATTACACCAACTGGAAAAAAAGCGTTTGATATGAAGCTTGGTAGCAGTTCCAGCTGTGTGTGTGTGTGACCTGTATTCAGTGAGTAAAGGTGATTTCTGAAATGGTGCAAACATTATGTTCAGCATCTTCCTGTGTTAACCATAAGCCACATCGGGGGCACACTGGGTATTTTTCAGGTTGCAGGTTGCTACTCCACTGTTCAGCAGTTATCTATTTGGCTTTTTTTTTTTCTTTTTTTTTTAAAGAGAACAATTTGGAAAACGTCGGGCAGATTTGTTTCAGTTTTCAGTTCAGGTTTGTCTCAGTAAACACATACAATAATACTAATAAAATACAGTGTGTTGTATGACGGTTCTGCATGTTAACCTGATGTCTTTTTCCCTCTTTATTGCTAAATTGTCCACCTTTTGTTCAGATCGGTTCCCAACACAGTAAGAAGAAAACAGTATCAGAGGATCATTTATTGTTTATGTGCTGAAACGATTAATGTAGACGATCAACAAATATTCTCTGATTCCAGCTTCTCAAATGCCACAATTTACTGTTTTTTCCCCCTCAATTTTATTATTTTTATCATTTTATCATCTTTGGGTTTTTGACAGTTGGTCGGACAAAACAAGACATTTTGATGAAGTCAAATTGAGCTTTGGAAACTTGTTGATGTGTGTTTTCCCTCCGTTTTCTGACATTTGTTTAGGCCGAGCAGTTAATTAAAAAAAAAAAAAAAAATCTACATAGTCCATATTGTGTTTGTGATCCTGTGGGTTTGTACTGAAATCCCTCTTGAAGTCGTAAATTCCATTTTAATGTCTTATTTTTATTATTGTTGTTTTAGAGCTCAGTAATTATAGTTGTGATGTTTGTTTTTCTGAGACAAATCTGACTAGTTGTACACACATTCATGTTTTTCATACTAATTAACAAGAACTGACGTCTTAAAAGTATAAAGTTAATAAAAAGACACACTTTTGCTACCAGTTTACTATTTTCAAGTATTTGTCAGTTTTGATTCTGAGTCTGTTTTCCTTTTTTGTTTTTTTTACCAGGGAAGCCTCAGCAGAGTTCCTCATCGTCGGAGAACCAGCACAGCTACTCGTGGTACCAAAACGCCTCTGAGAGTGACAGGATGCCCCTGGCCCAGACCACCACCCTGAAGACGGGTTCCAAGGCTGAGTCCACCTATGACAACTGGGATGCTATCATGGGTCTCCGTCCACCCTCGCCCAGCCAGGAACCTCGTAACCCGGCCCCCACGCTCTCGTGGGCTACAGCGGGCGTCGCTGCAGGCAGCTGTGACCTGGCGCAGAACCGACATCAGAAGCCCCCCTCTCCTCCACGGCTCCAGAGCCCCAGCGAGAGCGAGGACCTAGGGGGTGACTCGGACTTCCTTGTTGAGACGTCAGACTACTCCCAGACCTCCTCCTCCACTTCCTCCTCGTCGCTTGTAAGAAACACTAACTGTCGGACGTACAGGAGGCCAAACAAAGGCAAGGCCTCGGACTCCAGCGCCTTTGCCAGCACCGTTTTTGGTGCAGATCTTCCCAAATCCACGTCTGACGGCAGTAATAAGACGACAGGCGGTGGAGGGGGACGGGGCAGGACGAGAGACTACACAGTGCTTCACCCCTCTTCCGTGTCGATGTGTAACGTCACCATCCAGGACCGAGGGGTGGAGGAGTTTAGCAGCGATGCGGCGCCCTCTAGTGGTAGCAGTAGTGCCGGTTCGGGCAGTACGACAGAGCTAGGAGAGGCGGGATGGCAGCGGAAGAAGACGGAACAACAGAACACGAGGTAGATCAACACAGCTGGCAGGGTTGACCCTTTCTGAAATGTTTCAGGTTAGGGTTGGACCGATGTACAAACAAAATGTCAAACCGGTTTGATATTAAGCCAAATACCGGACTGGTAATACTGAATATCACCACAAGGTGTCACTCGTGACTCAGCCGCTCCTGAGTGGAACATAATGAGAGTCCATGAATGAGAGTGTGACACGTTGTGTTTTTATTTCTCACAACAACCATTCAAGTTGACTTTTCTTCTTGCGTAAGGGTGCTTTGTGTAGCCGCCATGTTTCCGGTTTAACAGCTAGAAAACAATGCGGATACACACAGCTATGCTATTCAAACAATGCTAGCCATGCATGCTATCTAGCTGCTAGCCACCATGCAGGCTTTGTATCCAGGGTTGTTTTCAAAACACAAGCTGCTCTCAGGCTGCTGGAAGCTGTAAGCAGCCCAGCCGGGTTTATTTGGGTCATCGGTGAGATGCTCTGTTAGCCCGAGTCAGCTTACCTCCTCCAGATTGGCCCCGTCAGTGTCAGAGCCTCTGTGTGAGACAAGTTTCATTATGACAAATGCTGGTTTAGTCAGTTTGCATAAAATCAAACAGGTTTCAGCTCGTACATCGGACCACACTGGCGAAAGCGGAAACTGGCCCAGGAAGTGAGACAGTGTGCAGCAGTTTTTCACTTTTATTTTGTTGAATGAAAGTAATTTGAACATTGATCATGACCTGAAACATGTACCAACATTAAGGCTTTAATTTGTCCATTATTTTTAATAATTCAAATTTGATTTCATTATTTTTTTTTTTACTGAGCTTGATTTTAGCTAGTTATTGTTTAGTTTCTGGTTATCTAATTAGCTTTTCAGTGTGGTTTTAGGGATGTCAGTATGTTGGTCTGTAGTCAGTTGGTCGGTCAGTCCATCAGTTTGGTCTAGACTGAAATATCTCAACAAATATTGCTTGAATTGCTGTGAAAGTTTGTACTGACATCCACAATCCTCAGATGATGAGTCCTAATGACTTTGGTGATCCTTTGACTTTTCAGCCATCAGCACCAGCAGGTCAAAGCTTTAACTTCCACTGAAATATTTCAACTTTTACAAGATGGATTGGCACAAACATTTGTACATAATTTCATATTATGAGACACTCTCATTTCATTTCAGCACTATCATTGTGAGCACGTTAGCATTTAAAACTCAAAACACTGCAAGTACAACCGTGAGCACCTCACAGGTGCAGTTAGCACCTTTTTACTATTGTCGTAACCCCTTAAAAAGCTTGATTCAAACCCACAAGATCTCATTTTAAATTCTAGCAGAGATCCCAGAGTGTCCAAAAACATCAAATATGTCTGGCTGAAATTTGGGAAAATGTGTCTGAAATGATGCGCAGAACATGTAGAATATTTACATTTGATGCAGCCATAAAACACAGGAGACACATGATGTTTTCACTCAGTGTAAACATCATGTAGCTGCAGTGAAGAGAGATGAGTACATACTCTATATTCAGTATTGTCAGACAGTGTGGAATCAGATTTAATCAACTTTAAAGCTACTTGATAGGAAACAAAATAGAAAGCTGTATATCAAGTAGTTAAATTTTATCGTAGAGGTTTGATAAAAACCAGATCAGTGAAGCAAATGCTTTGAACATTTGCAGATATGAGTTTTCTCACAGATACAGATTATCATTTTGTGAAAATCCATTTTTGGAGTTTTTCATTTCACACATTTCCTTTTGACATATTTTCATCTCTCAGCACGACGTTCAGGTTAAAACATTGTTTCATTTCAGTGTTCAAACCTCCATACACGTTCATATATTTGGCCTTTTGTGTTTTTTCATCACCTGGGATGAAATTTATAGATTAGTCTCTTCAACAGGGAAGAATCTCGTGTAAACATTAATTCAAATTTGTCAGGTTCGTTAATGCTGAACACATTTGAAAACTAAAAAAATGCACTTGACGAGCTTAGACATCAACCTGATTGCATGATTTTTGTCTCTGTCGTCTCCGCAGGTTCAGGCAGACCCAGCCCAAATCAAAGAAGGACAGTAAGCTGGACCTGTTCGGTTTCGAAGACGCAGACACCCGTCAGGAGGAGAACAGCTCCGACAACGCGGACGGCGGCTCCAGTTACAAGATCAAATACTTCGGCTTCGACGACATGAGCGACAGCGACGGCGCCGACGATGACGGCGACGGCTCTAAAGACAGGAGGAAGACCAAGAAGGCCGCCGTCGCCGCCAAGGCGATCCCGGCGGCGATGACCGTGGAAGAAACACCGACCGACGACTCACCGGATCCCATGGAGAGGTTCGAGAGTTTCGAGAGGCTGGAGAGGCTCGAGAGTCGAGAAAGACCGACAGCCAAGCAGAACAAGAAGAACTCTGAGAGGCAGGATAACAGGATAAGAACAGGTTAACACACACACACACACACACACACACACACACACACACACACACTTTCTATAATATAATAATACAACCTAAAGAACAAAGAAGGTTTTAGGGACACTCTGATTACTCATGAATAAAAACCCATTTCACCATGTATGTCTGCTATAGAGGGGAGAGACGTTCCGACGAAGATACCCGACGGCTGATTGGTTAGGTTTAGGCGCAAGAGTGACATGGTTAGGATAAAAAGATCAGGGTCAGAGCCAATCAGAGGCAGAGTCGTGGCGGGGCTTTACAGAAGGCGTACTGGATAAACATGCATGACAAGAGCATTTAGTCTCTCCCCTGCTGTAGCACACATCTTGTCTTAATGACAGCAGTATAATAGAAACTATAATCACATTTAATTATCTCTTAGAATGAAAATCAAAAAGGCTCATGTCTCTCTCACAACATCCCGTTTGCTCATTTTAAAGATATCCCCCCCCCCCGTCAGTCAGCTCAGGTGAGTTTGGCAACTGAAGGAATTTTGAGTTTGTGTTAAACTGCTCATGGTGTAGTCAATTAAATGATAAAGACTGTCATTAACTGAAATCATGTTAGCTCCTGAGGGGGCTCATGTTACTCTATGACAGTCACTGTCAGGCTTTCTGGTCAGCAGTGGAAGTTTCTGTCAGTGAATGATAAAAAGCACAACACACACTCAGCCGAGAGGAACATGACTAGAACATACAGGTCCAGTGTTAGGGTTTTTTTTTTTTTTATTAGCAAAGAACAATGTAGAAAACATTCAACTAGCTTCCCATATTAGCTGACCACGTAGTGTTGCTTTTACTGGTTCAAATGACAAACATCACTGGCAGCAGATTGTATCAACTGCCTGACGCTGATTCTGTTACTGTTGGTGTTGGTTAATGTGTATTTTGAAACGTCTCTCTGTAACACCGTTCTATAAACCTGAGTTGTTCTTATAGTTCAACATGAGCAGCAGAGTGATGACTTTTCTCTGGAGGAGAATCTAGCTGAGTCACATCAGATTTCAGGCGAATCTCCAAATTAAACTTTTATGCGTATCATTTTAATATTTTGATAGTAGTGCAGAGGGATCTTCTATATTTACAGAAAGTAGGTCATAAAAGATAAGAAGTAAAAGTCCGACTAAGCTGTTCTTTCAGTGTTAGATACAGATTAAACATTTCATTTTCAGTTTGTAGCTACTCAGAGCTGCAATGTTTTTACACGGCCAAGTTTTAGTTATTTATAAATGGAGCTTCTTATGAATATAGAAACCTAATTAGACATGATGGGGGATTCAAAAGGATTCAGATTCTCTGAGATAATCTCGAACCACGACCAGAGGTTCAATCCTGATCTTGAGATGGTTGGTTTAGGATGCTGGACACCAGAGTCTGACAGGGTTTTGTGTAAAAGGTTACTAGTATGAGGCCTCATATCAGAGGAAGCTGGAGGTCATCTTCTGTTTGTGCTGTTTATGTGTACGCAAGCACCCAACACCCACACCAACAGGAATATACACCGCTCTGTTTTTACCCCCATACCAGGGTACGCTATGTACCCGTCGTCCCACACACACGCTCATACTCTCACACTCACACACACACACAGAGCACGGTGTCCCGACAACACTAACAAACACTATCTCCTTCCTTATCTCCTCTCAGCTTGTCCTCAACAGCCAATCAGTGTGTGAAGGGACAGCGAGTGGTGTTTATCTGGTCTAAACGAGACCACCGAATATAAACTGAAAACGCTGACAAATACAAGATGACCTTTTATTTAACCAGGAAAAAGCCTCACTGGAAGATAGATAGGCAACAACCATGACAAACAGACAAAAAAAAGACAACTTAAGACTCCTTAAAACAACTAAATAACTGTCTAGATCCCAAAATAAAGACACAAACAAATCAATTTCATACCATTTCCATTTAAAATTCACAAAGTGTCTGCATTCAGGATCTAATCGATACTTAATGTTTTGTTTTTATTATTTACAACCACATCCCTTCCTTAATATTAGATACAACACCTCCAGATAAAACAGAACAGTTGAGCAGGTAATAATGATAATAACTTTATTTGTGCCTTTTGATGCAATGATGTGGCCCAAAGTGCTTTACAAACACAGTTAAAACCAATGTTAGGCTGAAAATGTTGACAAAGTTCAATTACCCAAATTATTGGCCAGATTAAAAAGATAGATCTTTAATTTCTTTTTAAGAATAGCAAGTAGGGCTGCAACTAACAATCATTTTCATTATAGTTTAACCTGGCTGTTCTTTTCTCGATTAATCAATTAATCATTTTGTGATTAATTGGTAAAAAAATGGTAAAAAAACATTCATTTTACTGTCTCTGTATGACCCCGAAAAGCTTCATAACATCACATTTGAGAAGCTGCAATCAGCAAATATTTTGCATTTTTTTTTGGAAAAAAGACTAAAATTATTATTCGATTATCAAAATAGTTGCTGATAAATTTTCTGTCAGTCAAACAATCAATTTATCAATCAAGCAGCTCTAACAGCGAAGGAGTTTCCTGTCGTAAGATCCAGGGGGAAGGTGTTCCACAGTGTGCATAAACTAATACTGCAATGGAGCAGAAATGAGAAGGATATCAGTTTAGGAGAGAAAGACAACTGCTCTATAAAATATAATAGATATATGTCAGTGATGCCCAAACAGCAGTTCTTCTACTGTTATTCCAAAGTAAATGAGACCAGTAATCCCAGTGTACTAAAGATTTTCATTCAGCTTGATTGACTGTCTGACTGGTTTGTCCACAGACGTCCTGGACTTCTCGGAGGAAGGTCTCAGGGTGGTAGCCGGGGCTCCCAGGAGGCCGCCTCAGGGCAAACCGGCCGAGAAGAACCCCGATTCCTTCCGGAGGATCTTCAGCGCACACAAGAAGGTTAGACACGACGTCCACATTCACACACACACACACACACACACACACACACACATCGCAGCCGGGTCACATGACGGCTGGCTGGTGTTCGCTGCATGGATGACTGTTAAGTGTTGGCTAAGAGCTCATGTCACATCCTCTCACTCTGGGGGTGTGAAAGAGCTTTGAAATGTCTCTTTTTAAAAATCCTTGGATATGCTGCGAATGTCTCAGTAGGAAGTGAAAGAAAAAGTAGTGCTGCGAAACACTGACAGACTATCAGATTGTCTTTATTGCCATATTTGACCAGATTAATCTAAGACTGGTGGTATTGGTGGTGTTATTTTTTCTGAAAGAACAAAACCAAGAAATGAACTGCTCTACTAACAAATATTGTGTATGTAGCTTGATATATCTTATTCCTCTGTGCTGTAGACCTCCATTGTTGTCCGAAAACTATTCAAAAACACATCAATGAGCCACACTGCTGCTGCACTGTAGATTAATCCGCCACTGAAAATAGTCCCCAGCAAGAGCACTATTTGCTCCTGTTTGAGTAACGTTTTCTAAAAACTACAGTGACCAGCTATTTTTTTTTTTTTTTTTTAAAACATGCAGTTATGCTTGTGAGCCATTTTTCAAAGCTTCATGTCTTCAGTAGGAACACAGACAGGTTAGAGAAGTCAGAAGTATTACAACACTGATTAACAAAGTGTTCAGTTTTGGTGTTTTTATGAGATTTGTTGCCAAGAAGAAAAATATAGAATAACACCAGACTGATCCTTTAAAACATGCTATACAGTTTTTGATTTTTAAGTACTTTTAGACATTTTTTGAACAGTAAAAAAAACTGAGATGATAATTGTTTAACATTTGTTAAATCTTCACAGTCAGACAGAAAAATAAACCGATTAGATAGAGTCGATTTGCAATTACAACACAATCGCCAACCTTTCATTTCATTTTACAGATGGAAGTAGTAAAGAGTAACTAACACTCGATGACCCCGTTTAACAGATCTCCTCAGCAGTTCCCACACGTTTAGATTTTATTTGTGTTGGTCAACTCTGCCCTGGAGTGTCCTTCACAAACAAACAAAAGTAACCACTAACAAACAACTTAAATTTTACCACCCTTTCAAAAGCACTTCGTAAAACCCCTGTGGTCTAGTTAGTAGATGAAAATGCTCCAAATACAACAACTAAACCGGATAAACATGTAAAACTTGAGCTGAGCCTTCTGACTGAAACATAATAAATCATAGTGAGATCAAATAAACAGAAAAACAGGGAACAATCTCTCAGTACGAGGGCACATCTAGGTCATTATATGCATGTGCACTTGTCAATCGCCAACTGTAAAACATTCCTTCGTTACATTACAGAAGACTTCTACATGTACCTGTGTGTGTGTGTGTGTGTGTATGGGACTGTCCACCTACGCCCTGTATGACTCAGTGCTGAGTGTGTGTGTGCCCGTGTGTGTGTGTGTGTGTGTGGGGGCAGAGCAGAGGAGTTCAGCTCTGGTTTATTCATGGCTGGATGGTGGGGGGGTATATCGAGTCGACTTTGAACATCTCCGAACTGCTTCTCTTTTATTTATCAGCGTGCTAATGGCCTGTCGCTCCCCAGCTCTCAGACTGGGCTCACTGGATATCAGACTATTGATTTCATAAGCGCCGTGGTGGCTTTTTATAGCAGAGAGATCGATGTCTGAAATCCAGACCGACGGATGTGCGAGTCTTAAGTTAACTTTTTTAATAATTATCAGCGTTTCCTACTCTGGGCTATATTTATCTCTCACATGTGAAACCTCACTGCAATTAAAACCTTACATCAGGTGGAAAAACTTAGACCGAGCTGCTGATTTGATTTAGCTCTTCCGCTGTAGAGGTGTTTGTTAATTAGACCTCGGTGCCGACTGTGGAGTCGATCGTAACGAGCTCCGCGAGGCCTCTCTCTTCATCACAGCTGCTTGTTAAACACGTTCTCGTTAGTTTACAGCGTTTTAACTTTGTTGGGAGCAGTGATGTATGATTGCGCTTGTAATTAGAATCATTTCTGAATTGAAATTAGTTTTGTAGATGTAGTAATTCACACATAAATCGCTCCCTCCGGTGTGTATATTAGTCTTCATATCACTTTTTTTTTCTTTTCAAATAGATTTTGCTGCTGGATGAGATGATTATATTTTACAAATAAATGCACTTTGGTTTTTGGAGGGTTTATAGAATCAAATCGGGAACATCTAGAAGGATAATTATAAAGTTTAGGCCAGGCAGTTAACACATTTGAATTTGTATCTTACCTCTTTTTTAAAGCACCTGAATGTTCAACTAACTCATATGTGACCCAATCTATCAGCCAATCACTGTCAGTCAGCATCTGCTGGTGTTCTTCGTGTGGGTTCATTCCAAACTGAGGAAGTTGAGTCATTGTTGTTGCTTAAATATTGAGGAGATTGCATCTGGGTCATGTGGGTGCACTTCACAATACAGAACAAAATGAAACAAAATGTGAATGCTGAGTGTTTTTTACAGAACGACAGAAACACTCTCGTGGAGTCGGTGATGTTGCAGAGCGGAGGTTCAAGTACAGACATGAGATGCGACAGTTTTGTTTTGACCTGTCATCACTTTACTCACGAAATTAACGCCCAATGAGATACGGCTGATATGATCTGCCGCTGGTGAAACAGGAGACGCCGCTACATGAATGTTTTGCACACTTCCAGATCACAGGTCCGATAACATCAGAGCAAAGTTGCGTGTTTTTTGCTGTATTTTTGCTCCGGTTGTCAGCACGCAGTCGCTCTGCACGGTGAAATGCCCGCACTGTTGAGAGAAGTTCAACAACACTCGCAGGCTGAGGTGAACAAAACACATCAGAGTACAGAAAAGAAAGGGTTTGCATTTGATTGAGTTTATTTTAGCTGATACTGATCCATTAAAATACGCCCGTAAAGATCCTCTAGTTAAAGGTTTAATCTATGAATGATAGACAGCGTCATTTCTGCCACAAGATCCACATTTGATGACGTATAAGATACTTTTTATTCAATGATACACCGATCCAACCTCACGCTCTGTTGATTCACATTGTTATACCACTTCAGTTCCTGCCAATACTGCTTCCAGATCAATATCATTTTCCCCAGATCTGCCACTGCGTTGGAATTGTTTTTATGTAAGGTAACATGAGGCCACTGAGTCAGCGGCTTCCCGTGAATGTAACCGATGGTGCAGAAACTGAATTTTTATAATGTCATTGACAAAGAAACTGTGTTCAGTATCTGCACTGATTCTCATTCAGCGTATCAGATCTGTACATCCTTTTAATGGATTCAGATACTTAATATCAGGAGAGTTTGTTGAGTGCTCTCACCTCACTGTTCATCTTACCTTGTGCATACTCCTTTGATTTTTTATTTTTTTTTTTTTCAGCCGAGGCAGATATAACTTTGATAACTAAGTTCTCTCTTTCTCAGCGCCTGCAGGGAACTTCTGAAGTGCTAAAGTATAAAGTTAATTTCCTCTGCGTCTGCCCCTGTTGTGGCCCGGCAGTAAGAGAATTAGCAGACACGTCGCCCATAGGAACATAATGTACTTAATGTACTCTGGTTCTCTGGTTTCATTCCCTGACTCTCGCAATAACTTCCTTCCCTCTCGCTTGAATAATGTGCTCTCCTCTTCGTCTCCATCGCTTCCTCTCAATCACTTCGTATTTACTTTTGACTTCTCTGAATGTTAATATACTTTCTACTGTAGCTCTCTCACTCCATCCACCTTCAGTTAACATATTTGAGAGTTGAGTTCATTATAAAAACAAAAAACCCCCTCGGAAGTGACCGGCCTACGGAGGAGTCGTCAAAACTCTGCCTCGATTACAGTAAACTGTGCGTCGGTGGCGGCGGCGGAGCCCCAGTGCTGTTAGGTTATTCTGCCCGAAGATACTGCCAGATATTAGATGTTACCATAATGACAGCACACAGACGGACTCATCCATATTTAAGAGATGGTGTTGGGTGTGTTTGGGACGAGCAGTTATTACATCCATAACAATGACCCTCTCCAGACTTCCAGTGTCACTGTTTTCCCTGTTGTACCGTTGATTTTTTTGTATTATTTTGTCAGCTCTCAAGGAAAGAGAGGAAGGAAACTTCTTTGTTATTCATCTGTCCATCATGCGAGTATCTCTTGACTTACGCCAGGTTCAGACTACACCATACCAACCTGACAGATGTGAGGCGTCAGGACCAAAAATGGGCGTCGAGTGGGGCAATTAATTGTTAAACCCTGTGTAGTAGAGGACAACCAACCCTGCATCTGGGACGCTCATGATGTCCTGAATATATACTAGAATGTCAGGATTTTTTTTTTTACCTTCTCTCGCTTCATATGACAACTTCCAGCAACAACAACAACTTCTGTGACGTTGACCAGTAGGTGCAGAGAGCGTCTCTTCTGTGCAGAACGACACGAAAGAGGGATGATGTTGTCGTAGCGACTCTGTGAGGTGGAACTGTGGAACAGAGGAAAGGTTCATGGCGCTATGACAACCGGACAGCCAGTATCATACACACTGCTTAGGACGCCATCGTTCGTTTACATTCTTGTTGTTCCTGGAAGTCGGTCTCTGGCCTCTTCTTCTCTACGACATCACGCGGGGTCGTGAAAGACGGGAAGCTACGATTGGTCGGGTGCCAGCGTAGAGTCTGTCGTGTCTCTCGGCCAAGTCGCAAGAAGAATCAATGACTCTACAATCAGAAACATCTTATTGGATGAAAATATCATGTAGTCTGAGCCTGGGATAAGGCTATTTCCTGGATACTGTGCTACCTGACTTTCAGTACTGATACAAAAACAGTATTTTTTGGATGTAAAAAGAGGCTGAACTTCTCAAATGGTGAATGATTTCTGAACACAAGCAGCTGTACCAAAACTAAATAAACTGATGCACCTGAGTAATAGGACTAAAACAGACCTGCCCCGCAATGCCAAAACAGTACTCCTTTTTTTTTCTTCTCTTCTTTTTTTTTTTTTTTTTGTCCAGGGCACACAGCAGGAACACAGCCGCTCTCGCCCACCTTCCCTCTCTCTCTCTCTCTCTCACTCTCTTCTCTCCCATGCTGCTTAGCGGCAGGTGGGCGGGGCGGGTGGGGTAGGTGTCCGTCTGTGTCATTCAGATTACTGTAGGAGGCTTTAATTCGGCTGTGTTGATGTTCCAACACAGCAAAGCTCATCCCCAAACTCCCCTTTTGTCTCTGCTTATTAACCCCCCCCCCCCCCCCTTCCTCCACACCTCCCTCACTACTTCGCTCTACAGCCAACTCTTTTCTTTCTCTCTCTCTCTCTCCTCGTCCTTCCCTCGTTCCCTCTTTTGTTTTTTCATCATGAATGCCCCGGCAACCGCCAACCACAGGTTTGGCAAAAATACACAAAGAGGACAAGAGACGAGCCAAGGATGAAAGCATGAGGGGAGGACGGTGGTGTGGGAGGGTGTATTTATTTGTTTTTAAGTGTGTATCCTGCTGTTTGAGCAGTGCTGGCGGAGGACTCTCACCAGCTTAATGTGCATCTAGTTATCCTGTTTTCCCTTCTTTTCACCTCCTTTTACTTTCTTTTTCTCCTTTTATTCTCGTATTTCTCCTCTTTTTTTTTTTTTTTTTTTTTTTTTTCACATCTGTTTTCATCACCGTCCTGATTTGTCTTTTTATCTTTTAACTCTTCTTGTTCTTGTCAAGTTTATAAGAAAATACTGAACCGAATGAACAAATGAATTTTTGGATGTATTTGAATGTTGACATTATTCACAGGAGGAACACAGGAGCCCTTCAGCATGTGCAATCAAAAACATAAACTTTTTAAAATCTTTTAACGAAATTAAAGTTAAAAAAAATAAAAGGCAACATGCAGAGCTGGAATTATTTGTCAATAAATTGATTAATCAATTGACAAAAAAATGCAACAATTAAGTGCTTTTTTTGTCATTTTTTTAAGCAAAAATTCAAATTTCAAATGTGAACATTTTCTTCTGTTAAACTAAATGTTTTCAGATTTTGGACTGTTGGTCAAACAAACAAGAATTTAAATTGTGATAAGGATTTAAAAAACTTTCTGACATTTTATTGACAAAAACCGATAATGAAAATAATCATTAGATGCGACCCCAGCGACATGTTTTGGGGTCTTATTTCAAAGTGAACAACAATAGCTGTGTGAGACGGTGCGTTAACACTGAAGGATACTGCAACAAGACGTCTTAAATACACATAATAAAAGTACTTCCCAAGGAGCGACATTTCATCTTCAGGTTTGATCGAACTCTTAAATATTTTTAATGAATCCAAATGCTGAATCTCATTCGACGTGTCCTGGGGGAACAAGTTTTTAGTCTTCACATTAGAGAGTAAAAATAAGATGAGTATTAAGAAGCTGCTGGGAAATGAGAGACATGTAATCAGCATAAAAATTGAGTCAAGGATGCTTCACAAAACAACATACATCATTAAAAAGAAGTGAAGAGCTGTTTACATAAATTTAACCCAGTAGAAGGTTTTGATAGCAGACATCAACAAGGTGATTAAACTTTTAAATGACCCACCAGTTTTAACATGTTTTAATGGTTCTGTCTGTCTTAAGACATTTGAACATTCATGCTTCAGAGATGATAATCTGGTTTTTGTGTGTGTGTGTGTGTGTGTGTGTTCATGTTGCAGTCTCCCACCAAAGCCGTGTACAACGCCAGACACTGGACGTTGGACAGCGAGGAGGAGCCTCCTCCGTCTTTCCTCTCACGATCGCAGACAGCTCCTGTAAGCACGCACACACTGGAGATGGCTACTTTAAAAAAAATAAAATGACACGTCCTTTTCTCTTCCATCAAACAATCTCAATATAAAACACAGCTTCAAATGCTTCATGAGCAACATTATATACCTGACACATCCCATTCATATCATTTCCCATCAACCCTCTTCTCTCCCTCCCAGGCGGCGGTCTCAGCAGGAGGGTCGAGTAAGGAGCCCGCCGACACTCAGAAGGACAACGGCGTTTTCAAGGCTCCTCCGCCTCCTCCTAAGGTCACCAAGTGTGTCACCGTCCCTACAGACCCCTACCAGGACACCGTCACCACACTCAAATGCCGCAAAGAGCACAAAGAGGTACACAAATATTTGACACTCACCTTTAAGCTGTATGCCACCACATACTAATGACACCTTGTCATAACTTAAGGAAAAACATATTAAGGCGTCCTGGTGGTTTATTACATGTTATTGCAACATCCCAGGTTCAAATCCAACCAGACCTTTTGTTGCAGTTTGTTGTTCGTCCCCTTGCCCAAATTTCCGGTCACTCTCAACTAACTATTATTAAAACCATGATAACCATTTCCACTAAAGCTGAAACAAATAGTTGATTAATCTTTTAGTTGACTGATGGAAAATTAATCAGCAACTATGTTGATAATGGCCAATTGTTTTAGTCATTTTTCAAGCATAAATGCATAATATTCACTGTTTTTTTTCTGTCATACACTACCAGTCAAAGGTTTGGGTGCAGTTTCTCATTCAAGTGAATGGGAAGGTGACTGGTGCTGTATATGATAGTTAACTGAATATTTTAGGGTTTTGAACTATTGATTAGATGAAACAGGTAATATAAATATGTCACCTTAACCTGTGGGAAATAGTGATGGGCATTTTCTCACTATTTTCTGACAATCGAGAAAATAATTAGCAGATTATTCAGTAATAAAAATAATCGTTAGTTGTGGTCCTAACCCCCACCCTTGTTGTTTTTTCAGTTGTATACAGTCGTCCAGCACGTGAAGCACTTCAACGACGTGGTGGAGTTCGGAGAGAACCAGGAGTTCACTGATGACTTTGAGTATCTGGCTACCGGTCTGAAGAGCGGACAACCTCTCAACACACGCTGCCTTAGGTAAGAACCTGCTGGAAGGAACGAAGCGCCGCTCGCTTGGCGCCGACATGCTTGAACATGTTTGTGTGTTTGTGTCTCCCAGTGTGATCAGCTTGGCTACGCGCTGTGCCATGCCCAGCTTCAGGATGCACCTCAGGGCCAGAGGGAAGGTGGCTCAGGTCTTCAAAACACTCAACGACGCCCCACAACACCCGGTGAGGATCTGACAGTCAGATGGGAGGGGGGCCGTATTCTTACAAACAATATCTATAAATCATAAGCTCATTTAGGAATGACACAACTCTGAGAGCTCGTACGCTAGAATTAAACTAAATAAAATAAGCTTTAAGTAAGTTTTAAGAAAACTTACCTTTTATTTTAATCAATTTATTGACTTTTAATAAATGTATTCTCTCTTCTCTGCAGAACCTGGCTCTGTGTACGGCGTCTCTGATGTACATCCTCAGCAGAGACCGGCTGAACATGGATCTGGACCGTTCCTGTCTGGACCTGATGATCCGGCTGCTGGAGCTGGACCAGGACCAGTCGGGCGGGGCCGTGATAGACTCCACCAGTCAGCTGAGCGCCAGGGAGATCGCCAAGATGAAGGAGAAGATCAGGAAGCTGTGTGACACCGTGCACAACAAGCACCTGGACCTGCAGAACATAACGGTAACGGAAAGTTCATCCTATTTTCAAACCGACGCTGCTGTTTTGGGAATTTGCCGACAGTCGATGTTTTGTGTGAATATTCAAGACGTCAGATCGTTCTAATTTCATTTACTCTGTGTTTTTTTTCTGCTGAACTGCTTTATTATTGGGGTGGAAAAGCTTTGAAACAGCATTTAGACTTTTACTCCTCTCCACTGAAACCTCTTACTAATGATATTCTTTCAGCAGCTCTTCAGTCAGGGTGACTCACTGCCACCCACAGTGAATCCAGATATTTCTAGCAGCTCCACTGGAGCTTTTAGCGATCTTTAACCCCGACAGTGAATATCAGGTTTTGTCCTCGGTCTCAGAATCAAAGTACTTCTCTCTAGAGCTGCCATTTTACACCAACGTTCAGCAGTCACACAGGCGGAAATCCATCACAGAAAACAACTTCTGCACAATCACAATACATCATAAAATAACTGGAATGTGTATAACAGCACAGACTGAGATGTAACCTGTTTATCTCCCCTTCCTCCTCCTCCTCCTCCTCCTCCTCCTCCTCCTCCTCCTCCTCCTCTCTTTCTCTAGACGGGTCATTTAGCCATGGAGACGTTACTGTCTCTGACTTCCAAGCGAGCAGGAGACTGGTTCAAAGAGGAACTCCGGCTACTGGGAGGACTGGACCACATAGTAGATAAAGGTTATACATTAAAGATGTTATAAAGATTTGATTGATTTGTTCCTCTCTGGTGCTCAGCCTATATGGGCTTATAAGACACTAATCAATAATAACCGGGATGGTCACATGACAATTCATGATGTACAGCTCCACAGATTCAAAAAGAGAATATTCAGCATTCAGTTTACATGGAAGAAATGTCCTGTTATGATGGATACAGTGTTCTCCGAGCATCTCCTATAAATCTCACCAAAACATAAATCTCCATATTAATAATCCAACTCAACGTATCGGCCTCGGACACCCTGAATGAATCAGGATTTTTCAATTGGATCTTTTCAAACAGATAATTCCTTAAGTCACTGTACGTACAAATGGCAATAAAATACTAAATGAAATTCATCCACGACGACACCAAGATCACAAAAAATGACATAAACATTGGTCTTCGGGAAAACCTTTATATCTGCCTACCTCAGTTTCCAGCGGTGAAGTACGAGTTCTTAACTGAGCACACAGGAACCTTTGCCTTCTCTGTAGATTTAATTTTATATATGGTTCTGTACAGTAATCCTCTTTGATTTGAATGTAGTTTCTTACAAATATCTGTCTTCAATTGTTCCTTATAGATCTTTAGTAGTTTCTGTTTGACTGTATTTATATTACACTGCATGTTATTCCTGAAAACATCGCAGCGACCTCTCCCGACCGAGGATAACGGCGTGCTCGATCCCAGTTAAATATCTTTTTGGTCAGTCGTTCCTCTGGCAACTGAATAAAGCGTTTCCACGACCTCACAGTTTCAACTCTCTGCTTTTACAAGACATGACTCCCCATCCCATATCACCTTCAACAGCTCACTTAGCAGTAGATTTATGCACCCCCCCAAGAAAACACCTCATGGCTGGATTCTGGACGGCATTACTCTCCGGGGCATCTTTAAAAACCCCTCACTCCTGTGGCATAAAATGAAATTGAGCTGACCGTTGAATCATAAAGTTTAGTGAAGGCTGAAAAACTAAGGTCAGGACATAATTTCATTTTATTCATTACGGACCCTGGCTCTCTTCCTGCTGATTCTGCCAGTACTTTAATTCCCTCTGCAAAGCACATATTTTAATTAAAAACCAAGCCAAAGATATGTATAAGAACTAGTGTACTTCAAAGACACTGCTCCAAATTTAAATATACGGTTAGTCTGCCAATCTCTGCAAACAACACAGCATCATCAGCATATAACAAAACTCTTAAATTCATATTATCAGTCACTACGCCTAGATTGCTGCATTTCTTCAGCTAAATCATTTACATAAAGGGCAAATAATGCAGGATAAAGAAGTTGTATTGATTCAAAATGACTCAACAAATGCTCAGTTTATATCAGGGATGATGCATCTGTTTACTGATTGTCTCCCTTGTGTGTCTCTCCGTCTTCACAGTGAAGGAGTGTGTCGATAACCTGAACCAGGAGGATGACAAGGAGAAGCTGGTGTCGTCTCTGTGGGGAGCTGAGAGGTGTTTACGGGTGTTAGAGAGTGTAAGTTTGACATTGACTCGAGGGCTTTGAGTTAACTTGAAATCTTCAGTCTGGCTCAACTTTATCTTTTCCCCAGTCTGTATAACCGAAAGAGTGAGATTTGATCAGAAACGAGAGGTTCTAAGAACATCTGTCAGATTTAATCAACGCAAAACAAATGATTTGGTTCCCAAAAATGTATTTTGAAAAAAAATCAGACATAAAATGACAAAATTTAATCAAATTTCCTCTCTAATCAGTTCAAAGCATTGAGGTTTAGTTGAGCTGTAATGGTTCAGACATCTGCTTGCTTATGATCCTGTTAATGTACCATTCAACTCTAAATATCTTAATCAGATTAACTCCTCAGCTTAACGCACACTGCATGTCTGTGACCTTGAACCTAAACACCAAACGTTCCTGCAGGATGGATATTTCTGTTTTTTTTTACATAAAGAAGGAAATAAAGTTTAGTTAGTGAGATGAACCAGTACAAGTCAGCATTGGGTGTCATTTTCTTTGGGTCTTTGTCCATTTGTGTACAGGTTGGTCTTTATCTTAAGTTCAGTTCTGGACCTGTGAGGACATCCTCTGCCTCTAACAACAAACATGATCAAAAAAATACTGGAGACACAAAGTCAGGAGAGAAGTTAGAATTTAACATGGCTGCTTATTTTTTACACTGAAATGTGAAGATCTATTTCTTCTTTTAAGAACAATAACATTTTTGGACGAGTATAATTCCAAAAATGAGTAAAATATTCCTCAAAAGCATCAACGGAACAAAAAACAGCTGATGTCTTTTAATAGTTTGTGTGTGTTTCTACATACAGGTGACCGTCCACAACCCTGAGAACCAGAGCTACTTGATCGCCTACAAAGACTCATCGCTCATCGCCTCCAGCGCAAAGTGAGCGCACACACACACACACACACACACACACACACACACACACACACACACACACACACACACACACACAGTCTCGACCTTTGACGCCGAAGGTGTCACTAACGTCTCTCCACCTTCGTCTCTGTCTGAGCGTTGAGTATGAAACTGCTCAGCTTCAGTCTGATGGCTGAAAATTCTTATAAAGAATCTTTTTAGGACATGTTGACTATTTGTTTATTTACTTAATAAACAATTCAGAGATACTGAACTCTTGACAGAAGCAGATTTAAACCTTCAGAAACCCAGATGGACTCAGCGTGTGTGTGTGTGTGTGTGTGTGTGTGTGTGTGTGTGTGTGTCTGAGTCAGTGTGTCTGCTGGTTATTATCTGTATGAAAATGTCCCTTTTCATAGAGTTTTGTTCAATTTCCTGGTCATGACATCATGTCAGTCACAGCGCTGACCTTTTGACCCCTGACCTCGGCCTCTCTACTATTGTAGAGATGGAGAGAAAACTCAGTCCGGTGTGGAAACGACCCGACCTCACACTCTCTCTCTCTCTGTCTCTGTGGGTCTTTGCTCCGGAGTATTTCACACAGATATCGGTGTTTTTTATTTGAATCTGATCCTGATACAGTCACTTTGCTTCAAATCTAATTTATTTTATTCCTTTTGGATATTATCATTAATTAATAACCCTGACGTATTACTAATCATTCACATTACTGTACCTCAGTCAATCACTGGGCTACGTACAATCATTCCTCTTGTGATTTAAAAAAAATAATAATTCTGTGATTAAAAGATCTGCTTTGACAGCTTGATTACTCAGGTAATGTGATATTTAAAAAAAAAAAAAAAAACACCCACACATTTATCTCCAAAGAACTAACTTTGAATTATATCTTCCAAAAAACTGGAATTCTTCTTTATTACATAAAAAAAATAAAAAATACGATGCTTCAAGACAAATTATTCATGTTCTTATTCATGAGCAAACACAATCGTTTGGTTTGAGGAACTGGAGATTTTAAATGTCTCATGATGGTTTAAATTCTTCTTCTGGGCCTGAACCATCCTGATAAAAAGAAAAAAGAAAACGCAGAAAGAAACTTTAAATATTGAATGTAAATTTTGACTAAATGTGACATGTATGCTTATGTCTTACTGTCCTCTGACTGTTTGTGTGGCTGATACTATCAACCAGTTTTTATATCACAAATATATAATTTAATTCAACTGTAAAATGTCCCATTCAGTACATACCTTGCTCACAATTCTGCAGTAAGAAAATTTAAGGGGTTTTTATCAAAAAATAGTTTGTGTATGTTGTTTTAACACAATCGATATCGGCCTCAGAAACCTAGTATGAGTCAAATTAATTTACCTTCTCCGCCTCCTTCACCCTCTGCGTGACCGGACCTTCGCCCTCTACAGAAGGTCTGCAGTGAGGGGGGGGGTTGAGGATGATGAGGACGAAGGCTGAATATGTCAACAAAGAGCTGCTGTGTCAGTGGGCGACACAGGCCTCAGTCTGAGCCTTCAGCTGTCCTCTCTGTTAACTCAATTAACCCCCCGAAACCGCAGGGTGAGCGAGCGAGCACCGCCACCTCCGACACAACCGAATCTGTGTATTCATGTCGAACGGACTCTTACGCTCCACATCTTCATCTTCTTCCTTTTAGCGTTTACCGTCTTCTTGTGTTTTTCTTCTCTTCCTCTCTTTTCCTCTTTTACCTGACTTCACTTTTTTTTCTCCTCTCTGTTGCCGTACATTCTGCCCTTATTGTTTCAACCCAAACTCACCCCTCTGCCTCTGAGGGATTCAGCTGTCTGCAGGACTAATTCAGTGAACCCCCCAAACCGCCTTGTTAGCCAGCACACACACACACACACACACACACACACACACACACACACACAAAACTCCCTTTGTCTCATCGACTCTCCTCAAGAAACCAAAGTTTTTCTTTACAGACACAATAGTAACTTAAATCCTGTTTTAAAGTTTGTTGCATGCGGTCTGTGCTGAACCCGGTCCTGGTTAGCGGTCCGTGGTGAAAGCTCAGAGTTAGCTGGTTAACCCACTAATGTCCCATAGACAATTTTTTTGTGGGGATAGTTGTAGGGATTCTCGCTCCAAGCTGAGTTGTATGCGACCAGTGCAGTTTTATACAAGTCCACACACTGGATTGTAGCTCCTAAAGTCTTATTATTGACTGAAAAAGGCAACGTTTTCACCTCACAGCGTCTAAATCAGACAAAAAAAGACTAAAGGGAGCTACAATCCAGTGTTTTTCCTTCATTTCATTTGTTGTCTGACACCTGACATAAAAATATAGTACGAGATGCACACACTCTTTCTTTTTTCCAAATATAAGTTTGTTTTCTTGTGATGTAGGTGGTCGGAGATGTGAAGTAAAACATGATTAAGAACCTTGAAGTCTAGTCGTAGTCACAACAGAGCTTTAAAATACAACATCTCTCAGCTGCAGAATGAGTTTTTTTAGCCCCACCAGAAGAAGAAAATGAACAAACTGCTTCATGGACTCTTTTAAACCACAGCACAGATTTACTGTGGTTTTCCTCTCCGTCCTCCCTAAACTCTCACTGTGTCACATCCTGTCTTACTGTCACTCTCATTAGCTGGTGTCTGATTCTTTTTTTGCACTGAACCTCCTGTTTCCCCTTTTCTGTTCTTCCTTCATTTCTTTCCTCTCTCTCTCTCTCTCTCTCTCTCTCTCTCTCTCTCTCTCTCTCTCTCTCTCTCTCTCTCTCTCTCTCTCTCTCTCTGACTCTGTTTTCTGCTCTGTGTTCAGTCACCGCTGTCATTAGATTTAATCTAGTTATTTACAGCAGGCTGTTGACCTGCTTCACCCCCTTCTGCTGCTGCTGCTGCTGCTGCAGCCGGCCTCTTTGCGCGTGCTTGTGTGTGTGTGTGTCTTTATTTGTGCTTTCAGACACATCTTGAATGCTGCTCTGTTTTTAGTTTTTTTGTTTTTATGTGTAGAAAAAGGGCTAAAAGGAGAGTCCCGATTAGACATCTGGAGGTGAATCCAGTTTGTTTGTGTTGGTGATGAACGAGTGACTGTAAATTGATCAAAGCAGCAGGTGAAGACAGTGAATTAAAACACTCGATCACCGGTCTGATGGAAAGGAAACAGGAAGGCTTTCATCCATCATGAAAGATTTTTATTCTTTAATTTTTCGACCTAAGCAGCCATTTCAGGGAGTTTTTTTTTTTTTTCCAGATGTTTTAGGACCGTGTCTACATGGATCCTTAAATCATGCCTGACCTCCGTCCTCCGGCATCAGGCATGATTTGAGGATGTCTGTATGTTTGATTGATCCACTCAGACCTATGTTATATATGTTATTGAGTTGTGTACTTACATTATCCCAAATGTTTCCAACAATGTTCAAACCCAGAGAAATCTGTAATTTAATCAAAGTAACGGACCGTTTCATTTGGTCGCCTGTCGATGGCGTCATACCTCCTCTACCAAAGAGTAAACACGCACCAGATGCATACGGCGGCGCTGTGTTTGTCCGCTACAATGGCGTCTACCAAAGAGTAACTTACACACATACAAGATAATACAATAAAACTGTTATAAATGGACTTTTATTCAGTTTTAAGACACATTTTCATGATAAATTTAGGTGATTTTTAACTATATCTTTTAGCCGGAAGAAGGATTTTAGTCATTGGACGTCTGGATCTTAAGTTATCAGAGAAATAAACTGGACAAACGTTAGCAGCAGCTCAGCTAACAGCCCCTCCAGGAAGTCCGGTGGTCACCAAACATCGTCGGAGAACACATACATAAAAATCTTGTTTCTGCAGGTGTTTCGTCATGTTGTCGGCGTGCAGCTGTTTACTCGAAACACATCAGTAACACGATGGGTTTTAGTCCTACTAGTAGTAGTTGGTCGTATTATTTAACAGTTTTGTGTATTGAAATCTGTCCTCTACTCTCCTTTCAGGGCGTTGAGTAGGTGCGAGGAGATGATCCAGCGTTACAGCAGGCAGGTGAACTCAGGTGACAGAGCCGTGGTGGGGAAAGCAGTAGAGAACTGTATGAGGGCCATTATAGGAGTCCTGCTCAACCTGACGCACGACAACGGTTAGTAAACACACAGGAGGTCGATTTTCATCGGAGCGGATTGTTGAATTATTCCACACAGACGACCTGTGCTTGATGTGTTTTAATGTGTTTTTGTGTGCAGAGTGGGGCAGCACGAAGACGGGAGAGCAGGAGGATTTAATAGTCACGGCTCTGAACTGTGTCCTCAAAGTCCCTCAGTATCTCCCACAAGAGCAGAGGTTCGATATCCGAGTACTGGTGAGTATAACACACACACATACACACACACACACACACACACACACACACACACACACACACACAAACTCACTGCTGATGAGTGATAATCCAAAAATATGGATTCTAGTGCTGCGGAGTGAACAGCAGGGCTGCAACTAACCATTATTTTCATTATTGATTCATCCGCCTATTATCGATTAGTCCTAAAATGTCAGAAAATGGTGAAAAATGTCAATCATTTGTCTAGTTTACAGCCAAAGATATTCAGTTTACAATCATAGAAGACTAAAGAAACCAGAAAATATTCACATTTAAGAAGCTGGATTGAATTGTAGTCAGTGTGGAAATAACAATGACATGTGTGGACATGAAGTTCCTGCTGGAATATGTTAATGGAAACCATTAGTCTGTAATGGTTGCTGGGAAGCTGTGAAATGCTGTTACACTTATCACACAGTAACAGACAAGATAACTCTGTTAACTGTGTGTTTCTGTTTCTGTGTGTGTGTGTTTCTGTTTCTGTGTGTGTGTGTGTGTGTGTGTGTGTGTGTGTGTGTGGTCCAGGGTCTCGGCCTGTTGATCAACCTGGTGGAGTACAGTGCCAGGAACAGGTACTGTCTGATGGAGATGGAGATGGAGGGAGGTCAGGGTCCCTGCAACTCCACCGTCCTGCTCAACCCTCAGCACCAGGACATAGCCAGCACCGGCCCGCTGAGCGCCATCGCTGCACTCGTACAGGTACCTACTCAGCAACCGGACGCGGTCCAGATGTTCATAACTGACAGAGGAGGAACCGACCAGTAAACCAGCTGTTCTATAGTTCATCTTAAATTTAAAAACCCGCAGACGAGTAATTTAGTTCATTCGACAATAAAAGAGTCGGATTAACATCTGAGACTGAAGGTGCTTTTACACCTGCAGTTCTGGTTCAGTTTGGGTCACATGGACTGACAGGTATCTCATTGATTGGACGGTTTTTGATGATGTCATCCTGCGTTATCAGTGTTACATGGATCAATGTGGAGAAATCAAGCTCAACAAACATCTCACTCGCCTCCTTTTCATTTTCTGATTGACCAGAGAAGATTTTGACTTCTGTTGACCAAAAGAGGAAGAAGAGTTTCAGGAATGTCTCTCTTGTTTTGCTGTTTTATGTGAGGATGAAGAACTTTGAGTAATATTGTTGAGCTTCAGTGATCAGTCAGTCGACAGAAAATGACTCAGCAGCTATTTATTAATCAAATAAAATGTTTTTAATGAAAAATATCAAATATTTGCTGGTTGCAGCTTCTCAAATGTAACAATACATACATGATAGAAAAGTCAAAATCACTTCTCTGTCCCTGTTTTATTATTTTATTAATAGTTAAGGTTCAGAGTTGCAGATAGTTTAGTTTAGTTTGTGGAGTTCAGGGTTTTTCCTGTCGTTTCGCTCCGTTTAGTGAATCACAATCAGCACTAGATTAATTTATGCAGCAGGTGCTGTATGTGAAATATTTCCAGCTGATCACTTTTACATCCTAGACCGTAAATTAATAGTGGTCGTTATCCTCGGCGCTCGTGCTTCGTCTCATCTGTGTTTTGTTCCGCGCTGCCGTGGCGGCTCAGTTTCCCATGAGCGCCATTAAAGCTTCATTTAAATCGAATCATCCGTCTAATTAAATTTGTCTGGTGCTCTTATCCAGACCGACTTCCAGCGAGGTCAAATGTGGAAACAGTTCAACTAGAGAGAAACTGGAACTGTAGAAAAGAGGAGAGACGCAAATGATTTCTAGTAAAAAAAAAACAAATCGTCGCCATGGCAGCAATCGCAATCTTGTCTCGACTTCAAGAAGAGACTTTCAGCCACATTTGAACACATGAGACCGAAATATCCACCAGAAAGTCAGAAGACAGAGAAGTATTAGTTCATGTGACTGTCAGATTTAATCTGAGGGTTTGAACCCCCACAAGGGGTCACTGGATTAATGTAAGAGGTCACGAGGTCATCCAAGCTTTCCTCACATTTTCTTTATTTCTTGTGAATTATTGTATTTCATCTCCTCAAGATATCAGTTACTCAAATTAACCAAAATAAATCATCTTTCATGTAAATTTGCTTTTATATTAAAGAGTCACAAGCCAAAAAAGGTTGGAACCACTGCATCAGAGCAACATTTAAAAACAACCAACGGGAACATAAAACCAATTAAAGTAGAATAAAATCAAATACAAGTAGACAAAACTATAATAGACCAGAAATATACTGTCACTGCAGTAAGAAGACGCTCCAAATGTAACAAGAGAAGATTAATGAATCAAAGGCAGGGGAGGATAAGAGATATGTGTATTTTTTTTAAATTAAAATTTGAAAGTAGCAAAGTTGGATCCATTTAAGATCATCAGGAAGTTTGTTTCTATGTGCGAGATATAAAATATTACAATGACTGAAATGACATCTTCATCACATATTTTATTGTAACTCTTTACTTTGCCGTAGAGGAAGTCACATACAGATTTAACAGAAGGACAAAATAAAAGTTTCAATGGATGTAATTTAACAATGGAAGTGTACATTAGGTGATTGTTCTGAGTGAAGGGACTGTTTCAGATACTATTCATCAGCCATTTTTCCACTTGTTACCACAGAACTTTACATCTATTATGTGTAAAATTTGACTTTGTTTTTTTTGTGTATCAAGGTAAAAGCTAACCGCTACACAGCCTCTGCTAAACATAAACGAACCGTCTTCCTGTCGTCCTCCTCAGCTGTTCCTCCAGCGGGAGCGGGCCGCCGTCCTCGCCGAAGCGCAGACCGATGACCTCATCAAGGAGGCGCCCAAGCCCGCACTGGACCAGAGCGGAGAGTGGCAGGAGACGGGCGGGGAGATCCAGTGGGTCGCCAAAGACAACGTCTCAGACAAACAGGAAGACGCCAAGAAGAAGGAGAAGGACGAGGAGGACGAGGAGCTGGACCTCAACAAAGGTACGACTACAGCTACTGGTTCTTCAAGATGAAGTCTGTAGATTTTATATTTACTGTAGATAATAATACCTGACAACGTGTCCTCTTCCTCCTCTTCCTCCTCTTCCTCCTCTCAGCTCTGCAGCATGCAGGGAAGCACATGGAGGACAGCATCGTGGCCTCCTACACAGCACTGCTGCTGGGCTGCCTCTGTCAGGGGAGCTCGGTGAGTCTCACACACACACACACACACACACACACACACACACACACACACACACACACACACACACACACACGCTACCAGATTGAGGTTAGATAAAGTAATTAGCATCACTGTATCGGCTACAGTGCGTATTGATTGCAGTCCAGTATTTTCTGCTGGACTTTAAGTTCATTAGCTTCAGGTTTGTTCTTTCCCAGCTGTCAGTGAACACACCATCGTGTCGTTTCACATCCGCAGCTTCTCTGTTCAACAGCTGCTGGTGCTGATCGGCTTCAACCAACAGCTGTTATTTTATCCCATCATGTCTTTAGTTTTTATTAATAGTTGTTGGATCAGTTTTCCATCATTACTACTTCAGATCTCAGACACCCAAAATCCAAATTTATATTCCCAGTTGCCACCTTTTGAGGAAATTCACTACTTTAATACAAGAAAGTGAAGAACAGAATCTAAATAATGTGGTGTTTTGTTTAATGACAATTCAGTATTTTCATCTGCATTTTTTATCATAAATTCTTGCATTTTGTGCTGAAATAGACACATAAACCTCATCAAAGCATCCAATCACACTGACACACACATACTGTATATCCAGTGTGTTTATATATATATATATATATTTACATTATGTACATATTGATACATTCATATAAAACCATAGATGTGTGGTATTACTGTATTCACACATTAGCTATAAATGATTTGACCATTTTGATTTGATGTCAGTTTTCAGATTTTGTGTATGTTTTGACTCTCTCTCTCTCTCTCTCTCTCTCTCTCTCTCTCTCTGTGTGTGTTTGTCTCTATGTCTCTCCACCAGATGAATGTGACTACTGTGAGAGAGAACCTGCCTAAAGGAGATTTCTCCATCATGACAGAAATGCTGAAAAAGTTCCTCAACTTCATGAACCTCACTGTGAGTCTTTAGAAACCCTCCTCTGTGTAGCGCGATGTCATTAAAAACTCTAAAAATGCCCGAATACTCAAACAAAATCAAACACTGTGAAATAACTTGAAACAATGAACCAGATAAGTAGACACATGACTAAAGTCCTGGAAGTCCTGGAGCTTCTCATCAGGGTCAGAGAGAGGAAACGCTGTAATGATTTTTGGAAAAATGACACCAAACGTTCACCTTTCGGAGCTTAAACACTTTTTTTTCCAGCGGCAATCAAACTTTATTTGACGACGCGTTTGTCTTGCAGTCATGTTACACCTTTTATTAAAACCTTAACGAGATGAAATGTGAGTTAATCAACAGTGAAATCTGAACAAAATGACTTTATTAATGACATCATCTGGGAATTAATTATCATGATGTATGATGTCATGTGATAATGAGTGAATGAACTTGATGAGATGATGAGTTAACAGTTATTAAACTATGAGATGATCTGTGTGTGTGTGTGTGTGTATGAATAGGATTGTTGCATGCAGATGGTGTTTCTGTGTGTGTGTGTGTGTGTGTGTGTGTGACTGACCTCTGCTCTCTCTCTCTCTCTCTCTCCCCTCTCTCTCTCTCCCCCCGCAGTGTGACGTCGGCACCGCGGGACAGAAGTCCATCTCCCGGATCATTGATTATCTGGAGCACTGCTAGACACACTCATACTCTCACACACACACTCACTCACAAACATCATCACCTCAGCCTCAGTGTATCGCTGGAAACACACACACACACATCCTGATCATCATCATCATCATCATCTTCCTCTCCATGTCGTGACCAGGATGTCCTCCAGTTAAAGGAACTTTCCACTGTTTTTTTTTTTTTTTTTAATGTCGGAAACTGAACTAAAATCGACTCCTAATTTGACTTAAATGACGATGGCGTCCAAACATCAGAACCCCCACCGGATCTGATCATATTTTATTTCACCTTTTTTATGAAACTTACAGACCGAGTCAGTATTTTAGTTTCACCCTTCCTCTATTTATAAAAGTTGCTCAGAACGATCGGGTGCGTTTTTTGCTTTTGATAAATTTCCTCTTAGTTCGACTCCTCTCTCACCTTCGCCCCCCCCTTCCCCCCCCCCCCCCCCCCACCTCTGTGTAAACACGCCGCCTTCCTATCGATCAATGACAGATTGGAGCGGAGCTGCCCCGTCTTCACCAGCTCCGTCATCAAAGCCTTCATCGGCCTCCGGAGCCGCGATCTCTAAAAAAAAAAACTACCGACTGAAATAATTGGTTTCACGTCTCCGCTTTGAAACCGACGACCTC
This sequence comes from Thunnus albacares, assembly GCF_914725855.1. Lineage (NCBI taxonomy): Eukaryota > Metazoa > Chordata > Actinopteri > Scombriformes > Scombridae > Thunnus > Thunnus albacares. The sequence continues at coordinate 25,000,607 of NC_058125.1, read as the reverse complement.
CGCTCCCTCACGCTGCGTCCGTCGCCGTCATCTTCTCTTTGTTTTTTTGCAGCTTTGACCTCTTGTGTCTTGTCTGTCGAAATGAGACCGTTCACGGCGGAGAAATCAGAAGTATTGATCCTTTTTTTTTTTTTTTTCACTCTCAAGACCACAGACGTGGCAGTTGAGAGAGTTGAGACCCTGAATTTCAGACTCTTGTGAAAGTGGTTGTAAGTGTTTGCATGAGGTCTGTTTTTCATCTATGTGTGTGTGTATATATATACACACACACACACTTTAGAAATAAGAGCTCCTCTGCAGCACACTGGCTGACTTTAAATCGGTCGTTCTTCTCGCGCCGCCGCTCGTCAACAACACGTCTGAGGGCTAAAATGAAAACAACCCTCGAGTTTGTTAAAGCTCTCTGGAACTTCTGAGAAGAAAAAAGGTTTTCACCCTTTTGAGAGAATCGATTGTCCTGTCGCTCGACATCAAAGCTTTTTGTGTCTCGGTGGGACCAGAACCTGTCCTCCTTCAGCTTCTTTCAATTACAGCAACGGCATGTGTGAAAAAAGAACCTTCAATTACAGCACAAAAGCAGCCGAGACGCCCCGGTCTGAGAGGTGAAGACGAGCTGCTTTCATTCGGTTTGAACTAAACCAACCGGCGGAAACACGTTTAAAAGTTTCACTCCATAGTTTTTTCTCCTTTTTTCGGTTTGTTTCAGCCAAACTCGTCTCAACTTTATGGAAAAAAAAAATCCTCCTCGGATCCTTTTGCAACATCTGTTGTTTCAAATATCACAGGAAAGAGTTTTTCTGCTGTATTTTATTACGTCTCCATTGGCCCTGCGTTGTTGTTCCCAGAATGCATTTCAGCAGCACCGAGAGTAGAGAGTAGGTGCTGGAAATTTGTGAATTGTAGAAATTGGTGCGTTTCCTCCTTTTCTGCTGCGTTTCTTGTGATGATTGTGACGACTAAAAGAGGAAATTTAAAAGCTTTTCTTTTCTTTCGTGGATGTTTACATCTCTAAATTATTTCCAGATATCAAACTCAAAAAGATCTGAGGAGATTTTTCCTTTTTTGATTTTTTTGATACCACCCTTTATAAAAGATTTAGAAGTTGTAACTAATGGCTTTATTAATATTAGTCAATCATTTATTAACACTTTGTAGGTCAGTTGTAAACATGAGTAAGAAAAAAATGCCACGTTGTGTAAAGTCTATCTGCCTCCAGCACGACACTTATACTCTCTGACATGCTTATAAATGTTATATTAAAGGTTATTAAAAAGGGTTTTTTTATATAATAACCCGAGTCTGTAGTTGTAAATGTTCATAAGCTAAAAATGTCTTGTAAAGAAACCTCCTGTAGGCAGTCCAGACTTTTTCCCCAAAGCTTTAGTGGTTTTAGCTTAAAAGTTAAAGTTAAAGTTAAAGTGTTGCTCCAGCAGTAGATTGAGAGTCTCAGAAGTCTGGTTAAAGTTAGATTTAACTAAAATCTGTGCAGCAGAGACCGAGACGTTCTGACTTTTTTTTAGTTTTTATAATATGGATCAAACTCTAGAAACACTGGATCCTACATTTCCCATAATGCAGCTGGATAGTTTTTCCTAAATGCTCCAGTTTGTAACTCAGACTCTCTCTCCTGCTGTTTAACATTATTTCAGGCTTCGAGCTCAAACTGAGATAACCTTCATGACATCACTATGACATCATCACTATGACATCATCAGGGCGACTTTTTTTTTTTTTTTTTCAGCCTTTTCACAACTTAAATTGCTCGTAACTAATTAATAAAGCATCAGTGAACTAATAATATTATTAAAGCCATTAGTTATAACTTATAAGACGTCTGTAAAGGCTGCTTTTTTTTTTCTGCGTCGACTTTAATTCGGCACGTCGGAGACGAGCTGTCGGGGTGAAACACGGAGGAAGGATGTTTAAAATGAGATGTTAGATTTGAAAAGTTTTGCTTCCTACTTTTAAAAACACTTTTAAAATAATCCTGGACACTTAAGTTTAAAATGGGATAATGTAATGAACAGGTTTTAATGCTTTTCCCAAAGAGAGTGATACTCTTTTTTTTTTTTTTTAATGATCATTTGACACCTTCGTCTGAGCCAAAATCACCTTTTTTTTTCAAATTGTTTCCGTTCAGAATTTCTTTAACTTCTCCAAAGTGTTTTGTCATCAAGGCAGAAAAAAAACAAATGTTTGTGTGTCTTTGTTCCCGCAGAATGTCTGTAGATGTTTAGTTTGTGTTTTCTCAGATAATCCACGTTGGGACGAATTCGCTGTTTAGACTCTGGGGGAGAAAATTAAGATTTAATTCAGTTCCTTTTTTTTTTTTTCTTTCGGACAGTTTCATCTGCTGTTAAAAGTTGGAAGCACGTGTCATCAAGCATGTTCATTCCGTTGTTTTGTGCTTGTCTGTTCCTCTGTGATCATTAACACACACACACACACACACACACAATCTCTCTCTCTCTCTCTCTCATTCACACAGTTTTACCCTCACACTCCTTTTAAAAAAAAACAACAAAAAAACGTTTACAAGAGCTTTATTCACAGACGTCTGGAAGAATAAATGGAAGAGCTTTTTTTTTGTACATAGTTCTTGTACATACATTGATTTCCTCATGTAGGAGGAGAGGCTGATGGGTAATTTAGGGTTGGGAGGGATTGTGGGTGGGATGAGGGGGATGGGGTGGGTGAGGGGGGAAGGGGGGAGGGAGGGGTTAAATTTAAATTTAGACCTGTAGACTCTACTTTTCTGAATCTGACTCTATTTTTCATTTTCTAAAGCCTTTTCTCCCGGTCGTGTTGTTGTTTTGGACAGACGGACAGAGAGCTTCTTAACAAGCCAACTGCAGGAAAACTTGATCTTTGTACCAATTTGCAGACTGATGTCTTTGGTTACCTGTATATAATTTTAAAATAATAAAAATTGCTACTTTCAGTACCTTCTGTCTTTCTCTTTGTGCTTCTGTTTTGTTTAATTTCATAAATAATCCATATTATTGGAAGAGATGATGTGTGTGTGTGTGTGTGTGTGTGTGTGTGTGTGTAAAACCTTCTTGGTCTTGATGAAAACATCAGAAAAACACGTTTTTGGCAAAAAATATATATTTTAACTGGATGTATGTACAAATACAGTTTTAGACAGAAGGGCTACATTATATTTCAGCAGTAAATTAAACACAAACACATTTTCATTAAAAACAAACATGACCTGATGAATCTTGGAGCTTAATGTTTTTTTCTGACAGCAGGACAAAATGAGTCTAATTAATACAAACAGTGATGTATGAAAGTAGAAAAAGTCTAATTGTTAAAATACATTCAATGTTTTAAAAGTCACTTGGTCCCGTTCGTTCTCTCCCACATGTCCTCATCATATCTCCTCTGCTCCTCCTCTGTGCGCACCGGGCCTCCGCCGCTCTTCCCGGTGTGAAAGTCCCTATCTGGTCCCGGTGGCTCCCCTGCCAGCAGTGCGGGCCCCTGTGAGGGCGCAGCGGCCCCCGGGGGCCGCGGTGCGCGGGCCGGCACCGAGGCGCCCTCTTGGAGCAGCTCGCTGAGGGTGGCGATGTAAATCTGCGCCATTTGGAGAGTCTCGGATTTGGAGAGCTTCTTGTCGCTCTCCAGGTTTGGGATGACGCTCCGGAGTCGGTCGAAGGCGACGTTGAGCCCCAGCATCCTCCTCCTCTCCCGGGCGTTGGCTGCGAGTCTCCTCCGTCTCTGCGCCCGCTCCAGAGCGCACTTGTCCGGCTGTAGGTAGTGCAGCGCGCCGCCTGCGGGGCCCAGCCGGAGCTCCACTATGGCGCACGGAGGGTCTCGGTGGTCGCAGACGCCTCTGGTGCGCTCTGTCTTCGGTCGCTCCTGCGCGCGGCTCCGCTGCAGCAGAGCGTGGATGTCGGTGTGGAAAGGCGCGGGGGCCACTCCTCCCTCCGGGTCCACTGAGATGAAAGGCGCAAAGAGGCTTTTACGCGGCGGCATCGCTCCTCTTCTTCACTCTGAACAAACTTATGCCAGAAGCGACCACTTCACTGAGTTAAACTTTCACGTTAAACTTTCTCCACTTTGATGGGTGAATTTATGGACAGGGCAGCCGCGGGCACGCGCAGTGCGTGCTCCGGGGGCGTGGAGAGGGTCGTGTGCTGCCTAATGAACAGAGCCAGAGTCCACTGCAGGAGGTCTATTAACCAAGTTCATCAAAAGAGGATTAGAAGCGTCTCAGTGAGCTGCTGTGGGCCTGACGCACGGAGGCGGCCAAGCAGAAGAGCAGCGCGGCCGAGCAGGGAAGGAAGGATGAGATCAGTGGTGTGGTGCATGCATACATTGAGAGGAGAGATCAGTATAACCTCTACAAAGTTTTAACAGAGTCACCAAACACACTATGATCAAAAGTCTTTACTCATAAGTTCATTTGCATGATTAACCTCGTTTCATTTTTGACAAAACTACAGAAGTGCTGCAAAAACGGATTTTTAACTAATTACACTTTATATTGGTGCTGTAGACTGAAAACTTTGTACCAGAGACTTCCTTAAGAAAAGAACTGATCACTGTAATATTCAACAAAAGTAAACAAAAATATGTTAAAATTGACTTCAGCTCCAAAAAAAAAAAGCTAAGAAATAGAAAAGTTAGAAGACTTAAGTGTGTTTGTGTGAATTGTTCTTATTCTTTATGGTGATATCACAATTACATTGATTTTAATTTGGCAGAGATGTTCATCGGTGCTAAATATTGAGTTAAATTCACTTTATTATGCTTTAGATTACTTCTATGGTTCTTCTATAGACTTGTCTGCAGTATAATTTGATTTTAATTTAAAATTCATTTTGAATCTGCATCTTTTAAATTACTTTTTTAAAGGGCATTTTTTATTTTTAACCTTCGTTTCCTTAGTTACCTTTCCTCCAGGGCCGTAGCGTCCTCAGCGTTGTTTTTATATATTTTTAAGATAAGATATAATCTTTATTGACCTGAGGGAGATTTGTTTTGACAGCTTGTACATATATTTTGATTTATTTTTTATGTAGTTCAAGGCTTCAGCATCTCTCTCCTTCATACACTTGTGTTCCCGGCAGTGTGGAGAAAGTTTGGAGTCAACATTTAGACCTTCGTGTTTTGAAACATTTACAGAAAGTACAGTTTTAACAATTAATGTAATAAATAAATTATGTACGGAGAGCCTTGTGACTTATAGGGGTTAAGACTATTGTTGCATCTCTCTCTCTCCTTCATTTCCTGTCTGTCTCTCTACTGTTGCTATTTAATAAAGTACACACACACAAAAAAAATCCAACTAATATGAATAATTCTGCATTAAGAGGAACTTCTAGTGTGACTTTAATATTTCTAAAATCTTGGCAGGAGCTCTGCTTTCTTTAAACCTTCACTTATAATCCTGCTCTGTTGGATCTCATATCTTTTTTTTTTTTTGTCATCTAAAGCACTTTTTAATGTAGTTTGGAAAAGTGCCACTTAAATAAATCAAAGTCTCATCCTGTAATAGATGTCTTTCAACAACATTTTGCAGATGTAACACTTTCTCTGTGTCCTCTACAGATTCTTGTTGTGACATTTGTCTCATACATTAAAGCTCATCATCTCATCAGTGGGATTCTTGTTTTTAAGGTTAATTAAAAGCGTTGCGGCTCCCTGAGGTTAAAGCCCGATGATGACTGACAGTAACTGGCAGTCTCGTATCCTTTGGACGGACTCTAATGGGATTTAGCAGCGTGTCCTGGTCGCCGTGTGCCAGCACTCTGCCGGGCCCGGCCTTTACAAACGCCACAGCGTGGCACCGAACTGGCATAAAGATGGCTGCGTGACACACAGAAACATAATAGACTCCTTATGGCCAGGAGGACCCTCGCTGTCCGAGGCTGCGGGTTCGTTTCTTTTTATTCTCCAATCTGGAGCACGTGGGGAGGTTTGGCTTCACGGCTCAGATGACAGTTGTTGGCACGCTCCGCTTTATTAAACCCAATGAAACGGCTCATTGCAGCCAGCGGACGGACACGGGCCGCAGATCAAACCCCTCACGCCGCCGTGACAGGCCCATACAGATGACACCTACACAACTGTTTAGTCTTCTGGCCACATGGGACCTTCTGTTCCTCAGAGTTTTAAAAGTCACAAGTTTGTTGGAGTTTTTATGCAAACTTCATCAAGTTGCAGATCATTTTGCACAAGCCTGAGATGAGTGTACGTTACTGCTGACCATCTTTCAGAGCAGATCATAGTTTTGTAGGTTTTTGATCTTGTGTTTGTTCTATATCAGGAGCCACCGATCACAGATTTAAGTGGCTTGGTTCTACAGTTGGTGTGTGGTTAGTCAGTCCTCAGCTGTGGTCCAGTCTGAAATATCTCAACAACTATTAGATGAAATGCAGTGAAATTTTGAACAGAACATTCATGTTTCCCAGAGGATGAATCCTACTGACGTTAATGATCTCCTGACCGGTGAGATTGGTCTGTGGTTGTGAGTGAATCAACAACTCGGTTCAGACATTCAAGCCTCCCTCAGGATGAGTTATAATCACTTTGGGGATCCTTTAAATTTTCATTGAGCACCATCATCAGGTCAACATGTTATTTTGTCCAATACTTTGATTTATTTCCAAATACCTGCGAACTAAAGCCATTCCGATCAGCCTCAGCTGTACATTGTGTTTTGTGCTAATTAGCAACATGCTAACACTCTAAACTAAGCTGGTGAACATTATACTTGCTTAACATCAACATGCTCTCATAGTTTTGTTGCATCACGTCTGCTTTTTTGTCAGATGTTGAATGCGGCACTTGTAACTGCTTTACCACATGATAACATACATTTGACAACTTTATACTTATATATTCAGAGTTATTAAAGGTACATTATGATCTGGTGTAGCCCCGCCCACCACCTGCTACCCATCTCAAGATGATTGACAGGTTTGTTTATGAGGAATGTTCAAACGTAACTGCTCCATTAGAGGTTTGATTTGTTCATCTTGGATGAAGTTAACTGAGTGGAAACATGATTAGCACTCGTGTGATTGGCTCAGTGCCAGTTATTTGATTTTACTCATGATTTGGTTGGCACCATTGCTGCGTTCACGTCATACGAGATGGATGGTAGAGACGGGAAGGAAGGATTCCCATGTTATCACTACTCAACTCAAGATGGTTGTATGTTTTCAGTGAGGGTTTAAAACACTGTGAACTGACTAATCAGCACTACATCCAATAAATTTATTACCTTGAATGTCAGATTTTGGGTTACATGATTTTCTTCCCCTAACAGAGCTTTCAGAAAAAAACTTGGATGACGTGAACAATATTTACAAGTTATGGACTGCAAATTATGGATACTCTGATATAACATGGTTACACAAAGCTGGGCAGTAGTTCATTTAAAGCTGATGAAACGTATGAAAATGACAAACTGTTAAGTAATCAATCTTACGTAATTTACCTATAAATGGAATCATTTATACAACATATTTTCATACATTTCAGTGTTTAAATGATAACTTTTAGTTGAATATATTTAGTTTTTCCTCACAGTCTCCCAAACAACAAATCCTGGGTTGTCTCAAATCATCATCAATTAAATCAAACAAACTGTTACCGAACATAGAAAGAACAGGGCCCAGGCCTCTATATTCATATATGAGTGGCTGAGAAACAATGACAACGCAGATTTTAAGCAGTCTTCTGCTTAGGAAATAAAAAATAACTGGACTAGTTAGTGGTTAGGAAAGGTCAGGCTTCAGTTGTTAACACGCTCCGCTTTATTAAACCCAATGAAACGGCTTGTTGCAGCCAGCGGACGGACACAGGCCGCAGATCAAACTCTCACAATGAGTCAGCGAGGCAACAAAGAGACGAGTTTGCAGCCGTCATCCATTTCCATGCTGGTGGTTTAGCATGTTTTAGCCTCTTTAATGTAAATCATGTATAATTTACGGTCCAGGACTGTGTTGCACCAGCAGTTCATAAATCCAATAAGTTTTTGTGTGTTAAGTCATTTTCTAAAGTTTTTAGTAACTACTAATTTCAAACTAGTGATTTACTAAATCAGGTTGCACCATTAAAACTAAAGAAATGTCTCAGCTTGTCCAGTGGATTGGAAATGTGTTTTACTTCTTTAGGAGAGATGTCAATCAAAGACAGTCTATACAGGCCCACACACTGCTGAGTAGAGGTCTAATCAAGCAAAATAGGCAAAAACATCTATGTGGGTTTATCATTAGGGGCCTTTAAACTGGGAGAAGTAGAAGAATTTAAAAATATATTGTTATGACCCGGCCTAAGAGAAACCTTGGTGCAACATGAAAATGACACTCCCTCTTCTCAGCTCCAAGAAGAAGAAGAAGAAGAACAACAACAACAACAACATGAACAACTCAGACAGCAAAAGCCAAGTGTTTTACCTTGTTGGTGTTGGTGCTGGTCTGGCTCCTGCTGGGCTCTCTCCTCCAGTAGATGTGATCATGGAGGTGAGTTGGCACATCACTCTACTTAACTACAACACAATTTGACTGAACTGAACACTGAATAAATTAGTTCATCTCTTGAAACTGCTGAACATACCGATGCTTCCCTTAAAGAATAAAGGTTTTACAATTTTTCACCAGGAGAGTTTCTCCTCGCTGTAATCATTCCTTCCTGTTCATACTGGATATTAAAAGATCCACGCAGTCATTTAAAAGTTGATGTGAAGCTTCTATTCAGCTTCATCAGTCTGAGTTAGTCATATCAAGTGGATATCTGACACATTTACAGTCTTTTTAGCATCAAATTCCCTCTTTGTGTTTCTTCAGACAGTGTTTCCCTGTTGAGCTGCAGGTGGAAGTATAGTAACAAAAAGAGGGACTTTAGCACTAAAAAGACTGTAACGTTGAAAGATATCTACTTGACTTGACTCATTTGGACGCTGAAGCTTCACATTAGCTTCAGATAAACTTTTAAATACATTTTTGCACAGAAGCAGTGCATTATGAAGAGATCTTTTAACGGCCAGTATGAACAGGTGGAATGATTATAACCAGAAAAACCTGTTTCAGTGTTCATTTGGGCTCTTGATTGTTGTTTTAAGACAGTTTTGAACATCTGTGAACCTGTCCTTTTAAATAAACAACTTAGTTCCTACTCTGCATGCTCATATGCATAACAGTGTTTCCATTTTTACTGCACAATAGCGCAGTAAAGTCGACATTACCACAAAAAATATTGACCACTTATGAATTGTTTAATGAAGTAATGAATGAGGGTTATATCTTGATAAAATATCAGGTTGAAAGTAGAAACTTTGGCATCTTTAAAACCAACAATTTGCAAATTGCTGTTACATCGAGTCGTTCAGTGTTTCAGCGGTTTACGGAAGGTGTTTAAATGCATCACTGTGTAACAAGCAACATTTTATTTTTCTGAGGGAGTTTGAACAGTTACTGCAAACTTTATCAGTTTGCTTGTTAATCAGCAGTCGTTTCAGGATTTTGCAGTTACTTCCCAGCTAGAAATTTTTGTTCTAAAAACGTTCTGAGAATGATTTAATTTTCTGATTTAATGCCCTATCCTGCAAGATCTGTTAAATTGCATTCTGTGTCGTCAATCGCTCTGACAGCTGCATCACTTGTTGATCCCATACTGAGACCCTCGTTAAGTTAACAGTCTGTTCTGTGTTGTTCCCAGAAACCCTCACATGGTACTGACATGTGGAGATTAGCTAACTAGCTGTTTTATGCATGCTGATAGGACATGTCTACAAAATAATGTTTTCTTTTGGTTCCTGGAACATTTTAAGATAACGTTCTCTAAAAACATCCTAAAAATGTTTGGTGACAACCTTCTTAAAATGTTTAGTTATAACATTGTTAGAATGTTATGCCCAAACGTTCCTCAAAACATTTCCAGCGGGAAGTTTTAATCATTAATTCATAATAATCTTTTTTTTTAAAGATTCCAGTGATACATTACTACTGTACAGCATGTTGGATTTTTATGTCATTAAGACTCAGTGAAGTGTTGAAATAATTCAATGTACATGTACACATCATACATACAGTAAGTGATACTATCATATGATTTGGATGTTTTTTCCCCTGACACTGAAACAAGGTTAAAAGTCCCCGTCAGTCCAAACCTCACTGACCTGCACTGAGAGTAACTGTCTCTGTCGGTCACACTGGACAGGCTCTGTAACTAACACATTGATCAAATTCAAATTCTTAGCATCGTATCACTTATTGTAATACATTTAAAACACTTTAAATCTTACTTCTGGTCATTTTCAGTGAGTTGTATTTATATACGACCAGTTTGATAACACCTACACAACATGATGACATGTGATACTGGGAATGCTGAACGCAGGTAAACAACCTCACTGTGACTGTACTGAAAACTGAAGACCTAGATATGGTTTCATATCTTGAGTGTCGCCTCAAACTGAAATATTAGAAAGCACATTGATAACCTGTAGTTCCTTTACAAAATGCCTTAATGTGATACTGAGATAATTTAGTGAAAATTGCAATAAATAATTTGTGTACTTACTGCATTTAATTACCACCCATGATTCATAACAATACACATCCTTTATTTGATTTTAATTTAGGGGGGGGGAAAATATCATTTAACACATTATTTATTAATTTATTATTATTTTTATGTACCAGTATGTTCCATGTTTTGCCTCCATATGGATGTATGCTGGCAGATACTGACTGTTGCACGATTGCAACTGAGGGGAAGTGCCTTTGAATAAGGGGTCAGGGCCATCTTATAGGGAGTCTACGATCAATGGACAGACTCTTCTAGAGACAGAAGAACCGGAGAGTGAGCCTGAGCAGTGATAGCCCCCCCCCCTCCCACCCCAAGGCTAAACAGACAAAGAAAAAACAAGCACTACCTTGAAACCGCAAGAGGAAAATCAAAGGGAGAAGCCATGGTACTGCCCACACTGTTTTATTGATTGATATGAGAGATCTGGGAAGAACAATGCAGAACACATAAGAACAAACACTCTTTTATATCATGAGTTTTCCATCAGGGGGGGTTATTGGGAGAATTCAAGTTATAGCAGGAAAACTTTGAACACATTAACATACACTGCAGTAAACTGGTTACTGTAAAAATCTTTGTTTACAGATCAGAGTTCTCCTCTACGACTACATTTAGGATTTTATACAGGATTTTAATACAAGTCAAAGCTAATTACATACAGAGGAGACAAAAAGCAGCCCTGACTGACCCCAGCATGTTTCCTTATTAAGAACTCTGGTTGTTGCTCCAGTATGAAAGATTTAAAACGCAGCAGACAGAAAGAGTCGGACTGATGAGCTTTGCTGTTGAAAAATCATGTCACAGAGGGGAACGAATCATCACGGACATAAAAATGGAAAGTAAACATTGTTGTTGAGTTTCAAAAAATTCTCTTTAGTAAGAAGATAAAACCTTGAAATGAAAGATTTTCAGTGTTATTGATGTCTGGCAGGTCAGATGTCAATAATTATATCTCTGACTGCGGTGGTGTCTGTGTGTAAGTTTCATATTTATTTCAGCATCTTGCATCATGGACCACTGAGCTGATAAATGCTTAAAATTTTTTATTTTTTTCCACCATTTTTTGAGGGAAAATGTCTGCTTGAAAATCCATCAACCAATATTTCATGTTTTTGAAAGTTTTTTTCTAAAATTTCCACTTATATGCAGAGTATTATCACTTTTACTGAGCAGTGAAAACTGAAACTTATATTTCTTAACTTTGCATTTGAAACCATACGAATCATTTATAGTAATTAATTCATATGAAAGGCCTTTTCCCTCCTCTGCATGGTGGCAGCATTACTGGAGAACAAGAACATGATTAAATCAAAGAAGAGCATGTACACACATGTTGAAACTCATTAAATAATGACAGTTTCCTACAGCTCTGATCATTGATTAGATATGATATATACTGTAGATTTAGTGTTTTTTACACAGTCTGACTGTCTGGAATGCTACTGAAAGTTAAATGTTGAAATTTATTGTTCATTTTACTGACATATGGAAACTTTTCTTTCATTCGTTCATGCTAATCCTAACCCAGATGTTTGATTAACCCAGATGTTGCTGTGGCTGTTTTCTACTATGATACACAACAGAATAAAACCAGCATCAGTCATGCCCAACGCTCTTTATTGGGTTGATGTTACATCATCTGAATTTACAGACACAACAAGGTTAAACGCCTCATGTCAGCTGTTAAAAGTTGCTCTTGAACATACAGTTAAAACTCAACCTGGTGGCCACCTGAACACTGAAACGGTTCCTTCAAAAAATGTACAAATCACTGTTGAATTTAACTTGTTTCCCAATCTGATGTGGTTAGAGTTTAGGTACAAAAACAACCTGGTTAGAGAAACATCACAGTTTTGGTTAAAAGAAACCAGTGTTGACTTACAGTAGGAAACTGTAACTATCTATAACAATGTCGCCTGACTTCATCCTTTGCTCCCAACAGACAAGAGTCATAATTCCTTGTTACTTGAATATAAACATTTGAATGCAAACATTGTTTTTGACATTTGCTGCTATTGCGATGTATTAGCTTTTGGAAATACACACCTGTTCTCCATTCTTAACATTTTCCCTCTTGCATTCATCTGCTTTGTCAGTCAGTTTTTGCCCGACAGCCACCAAACACATTATATGGCGCTTTGACCCCCACTTGCCTTTTTGTCTAGAGGACTGGAAGGACTTTATCTGGACTGGAGGTATCATTGTTGCACTTTATTTTAATGTGAGTTCATATTTGAAGCTCCAGCACCAGACATTGTACCATTATCACTATTGTGGGGCTCCAATCTAAAATCTCGCCAGGGGCGTCCACATTGTCGGGGCCGGCCCTGATAACTGATGCAGCTGTTCTTCTTGAACGGACAGTCTCGGTCAACAAAACCACCCAACCATCTGGGATTGTGATGTTCTGGCTTCTTTACACTTGTCAGTATGTGGCATTTGACAAATAAAGAAAAAATGCACTGACTGATGAGGCTGAACAGCCAATCAGACAGTCTCGCCAGGAAATTGCAATTTTCCGATTGCAACAAGTAAACGTTTTGTACTCCTTGTAACATCGTGGTAGACCACAAGCAACAGTCACTTTTCTACCACAAAGAAAGAAAGAAGAAACTGTCTGCAATGAATAAACAACGTAAGCAATTCACTGTGACTGAAGCGGCTGCATCAATGCTCGTAACTGACTATATTTTTATGTTAGTGGGATTATTTTAATGGCATTATTGACTGATTTTATTTGGTGCTAATGTTGAGGTGAATGTTAATGGAACTCAAGTACAGTATTTTCTTTTTTATATTACTTTGAGCCCATGGTGTGAAATATAGTTGTTTCTGTGATATGCAATATGCTTTTTATTGAAAGAAGTGATTGAATATGGCTCTTCATTGTTGGTATTTATTTTCCTTTGCTTGAAATCTTTCCCAAAGTCTACTAATTTTACCGCAAAAAGACCACATAAAACTTTGCAAATGCAAATTTTTGAGAAAAAATGCTGCAAAATCAAGCATCTTTGGCCACAATAATCACAAAAAAAAAACCAAACCCTGAAATCCTGGAGGGACTGATCAGAGCGCTTCCTCTCACTGATTCGACATGCTGAATCTGCCACCTGGACAAAGTAGACACAAACTACAGGTGACAGTCGTCGACGCTCGGAGCAACGACGGCCGACTGTCTGCTGATGGACTCTAAAGTGACAAAAACTCTTTGATGTTTGGATGCAGCAGGAACAACACGCACACACACACACACACACACACACACACACAACATATATATAGAACAATGACTACACTCAAATACATGGAAGACCGGTTGCACACATGACTGAACACACACACACACACACACATGCACAAAGCCCACCGATATGCTCATTTGTCTCATTTCACACCAGTGATCCTTCCTTCCTCCCTCATTGTGTCCTTTACACACACACACACACACAAACTCACACTTGTTTCACTATACATCACAGGACCCTCCTGCTCACTCTCCCTGCAGGTCCAATTACTAATCATTGATTAGGCCAGCTGTGTGTGTGTGTGTGTGTGTGTGTGTGTGTGTGGCCATGAGAAGTGTAATCAGGCGTGTTGCCCCACTAATGAAAGATCAGCCTTCTCTATCGGCCCCTGCAGGACTTTCACTGTGTGTGTGTGAGTTTGTGAGGAACCTCGGTGACATAATCTTAATCTAAAACCGATTCTGTCCTTAAAGGGACAGTTCAACATTTTGAGTCTTTCCACTCTTATGTTTTTACGCTAATATGAAGCTTCCACCAGGGCCAGCTAGCATGAAGACTGGAAACTAGCAGAAATAGTTTGTGTATGAAATCCACTGCAGGTTAAAGTTAAACTTATTTCATGCTCAGATCAGATACATCAGTCAAAAAGCTTCAGGAGGGGAGAGAGACTTCATTAGGCTACTGCTGTCTCTAATACTTGCAAAGAAAACAAAAATTAATTTTCCTGAAAAATAAAATAAATTGTCGTGTATCATTGTTGTAAAAGAGAAATGTGCTTCACAGAGCTGTGTGATCAGGATCGGCAGTAAAGTCTGAGGGGAAACTCAGATTTAACGCAGATATGATGAGAGAGACTCTGATTCTTTACTTAAGTACCAATACAGTAATGTAAAAAGTAAAAGTCCTGCGTGAAAAATCCTACTTAAGTAAAAGTACATAAGTATTGGCAGCAAAATGTAGTTAATTATTAAAGTAGTGGTTTGGTCCTTCTGACTGATATATTATTATATATGACGTCATTAGATTAGAGCAGGTTGAAGCCCTGACTTTTGACTCTCAGGCAGCATTTCTACATATGTTCACCTCAAATTTTGGACTTTGTTTAACATCAGGATATAAATAACAGAAAATCAAAAAAAAAAAAAGAAAGATAGAAAAAAGCAGGATGTCTCCTTTAAAAAATGACATCAGTAAAGAGTGCTGTTGAATTTTGTGGATATGGACAAATATGATATAAGTGCACATGCTGGTTAATTTAAGTGCTAAAATGCTCACAAATTAATTGTTGTTCCACTTTATTAATGTCACAAAGGTTTCAACTTATGACAGTGGAGCTAATTTATCTGAGAATATGGATGTAAACTCCAGGAACTCACTTCATTTATTCATAAAGACTGATGAAGGATGATGAAGAGTTACAGACAGAGAAGCTGGTGGAACAGAGGCTGGACAGGAAGTGACGTCACGACTTCGGCTCTCTACCTTTGTGACGAGCCACCAAAGTTTCCACTGTTCTTTAAAGTGTTTTAAAGTCAAAGTGTGGCTCTTATATACAGTATCTGTTTTTGTACACAACAGTAAATGTGATTCATTAGTTTCTGTCCACTGAGCTGCTCCACTGGATCGTAACAGCAGCACAAGACTCCTCGATCACGGCCGTCGGGAAATTAATCATCTCTCTCCGGTGTTTTTGTTGGAGCTGCTGTGTGTGTGTGTGTGTGTGTGTGTGTGTGTGTGTGTGTGTGTGTGTGTGTGTGTGTGTGTGTGTAGTGTAGTGAGAGTCAGTGTGTGTATTATTGATGGTGCAGTAGAACACAGTGTTGACTGACTGAATCAATGCAGTTTCTCAATAAACTGTTTTCAGAACAATCACATCACTCGATCCTTTAATTCTCATTTGCTTGTTTGTTTTTTTTTCCCCCACTTCTCTTTTTTTTCTCTTTTTCTTTCTATCTGTTGTTCTTTCATTCTGTTTGTCTGCCTGTCTTTCTTTCTTTCATGCTCTCATTCAGCCATTCATCTTTGGTTTTTGTCTTGTCCTGTTCTTCTCTTCTCTTCTCTTCTCTTCTCTTCTCTTCTCTTCTCTTCTCTTCTCTTCTCTATCTATCTATCTATCTATCTATCTATCTATCTATCTATCTATCTATCTATCTATGCCCTTGCTCGGTGTGTGTGTGTGTGTGTGTTTGTGTCCTTTAGCAGGCTGATCACATGTTGGTGCACAAACACACAGCGATCAATAACAAGATTAAACAATGTAGGCTGCAGGTGCTGCTGCTGTGTGTGTGTGTGTGTGTTTCTGTCTCCATGACAACTGAACAAACTCCATCCATCCTCCATCCTCCAGCCGTTAAAAGCTCTGGAAAAGAGCTTGAAAGTGAACCTTGAGTTAAGTTTATTTTACCAAACTTGCCTTCTTCCTGATTCAGACACCTGTCAGCCAATCAGAGACGAGAATCGAGACCGCCCTAACATGTTACAGCTCATTTTTCATGTACTATATCATCACGTTGCATCATATCACACTCTGCTTCACGTCTCGGCTGCCGTATTTGATTTAGTTTCATGCAGTTTTCTTTCATGTCAGACCTCCTCCCTGCTGCTCTGAACTCGTGTCTCTCCCAGTTTTCTCAGCTGTCTGCGACTCTGACAGACGAGCCGGTCCGGTGTGTTTTTCTCACCGTGATAACTCGACCCCGTGACCTCTACCTGTTTCCGCCTGGCTGACGCTGCTCCCGTAACCCTCACCAAGCGACTGTTAATTATAGATGCATGAGGCGGGAGGGACAGGAGATGTCAGAAATGTCAGGTTGGATTATGAAAACTGCCTGCGAGGAGAGAGAAGGAGGCGAGCAAAGCAGGATGAGGAGCTAAATTATAACTTACCAGACTCACCGTTTTATTTATTTATATGTTTTTTTTTATGTATTTATTCAAACGTTTCACACCTTTAGCCTTCCACGTTTATTCAGAGTGGCAGACATGTGGATCTCTTTTCTGCTCTGCAGCTGTTTGTTCATTTATTTGATCTCATTTCATATCATATTCTTTATTCTTTCAATGTTATATATACATTTCTTTCCCTCATATTTGTATTTTTAGCCATGCTAAGATAGGGATGGCGATGTTGGTCCACCACTTTGGTCCAGACTGAAATATTTCAACAAGTTTTGGATGAACTTGCACCATAATTTGCACTAAAGGCTTCTAATATTCTATATTTATATATTGTGTGTGTATCCAGAGCCTGATCTATCTTATTTCTCTGTGCCGTAGACTGTTGTTGTCCAAAAACTATTAAAAACATGTCAGTGAGCCAAACCGCTGCACTGTTGATGTTCCTTCATCATTATGAACACACACATTGCAGTTTATTTTGACTCAGTCCCACACACACCGTCCTGCTGCCAGAAATACTCACCAGAGCACCAAATGTGGATTCATCCGCCACTGAAAATAGTCCCCAACAAATGCACTATTTCCTGTTTGAGCAACGTTTTCTAAAAACTGCAGTGCCCAGCTGTTTTAAGACATTATTTAGCCTTTTTCTAAAGAATATATGCATTCATAGCCAGTTTTTAAAGATGATTGTCTTCAGTAACCAAGACTTTAGCAACACTTATGGTACAAAGAGCAACTTTATGATGAGACCAACGTGTTTCAGCTTGTAGCCGATGCTTCATAATACAAATGTTGCTCGAGACTTCTTTCCCTTCTCTCCCTCTCTGTGAAGATGCAGCAGAACAACCATGTTTCCTAGAATTACATTCATACACAGACTTAAAGGCTGGATAGCTCCAAAACTCTGGATCCTACATTTCCCATAATGCAACTCAATAGCATCTTTCTTTAGGTCCTCCCTGCCTCCTAAATGCCCAAGTCTTTCACCCTCAGTTCGTAACACAGCCTGATGACATCACTATGATGTCATCAGGGTTATTGTGTAACCTTGCACGGCTCCGTGCAGAGCCGCAGCAGACACTGTAAAATCAACTTAATGTGTTAAATTGGTGGAGTGCCCCATTAAGTGAAAAAGACTTGTTTATATGTTGGTTTTAGTATTAAAATTAGAGTTAAGTGTTGTGGTTATGAATGTATGTCAATGAAAATCTTCACAAGTATATATATATACATTGTGTTTGTCTTATTCTGGGTCTTTGCTCAGTGTTGGTTGCATCAGTGATCCGATGGAGGGAGCTGTGGCTCTGAGAAACTGACGACTAGAGAGTCTGGAGGAAGAGGGGGAGGGGAGAGTCATCAGGATTTTATGTGAGAGCCACAAAAACATGTTGAGAGAATTTTGAAAAGAAAAAGGGAGGAGTAGAAGACAAGCCGAGGATTCTACTTTTGCTGTTTCATAATGCTGTAATCAACATCTTCCACCTTCTGCATTCATACATTTTTAACAATAACTTCTCCTGTTCTACTTTTCAACTTTTCAGCTCCTCTGATCCTGCAGCACAAAGAGCTTTATTTGTTTAGATTCAAAGCTTTCTTTCTGTTGGACCATGACATCTCGGCTGCAATATTTTACACTTTAAAGGACTATTTTGCAGGTTTATCCTCTATATTTCATTCCCAAGACTACATATTGCATTTCAGTGTTGCCCAGCAGTGAGCAGCACAGAGCTCCTCATACTAAATACAAAGCCGTCATTAAATTTAATGAGGAGGTGCAGGGGGCTTTTTGTCCATTCAGTTATTAAAGATGAAAAGCTACTAAAACACTTCACATTGTAAATTCAGTATAATACCCATTTCCACAGCACTAATTCCATCAGTAAAACAAAATTCATATTATATTCACCACTTTGCTGCTCTCAGTTTCTCTTCTTTTAACAGAAATAATGTTGTCATTCTGTAGTTCCACTCACCTCTTCTTCTTTGTACGACTGCAAGACGTTTAATGTCAAAATGAAGGCTGGCCTCTTACAAAACACTCTCCCAAATAAAGACCTTGTCCACTATTTGAGAAATTATAGTAGACTGCAGAGGTTTTTGCCTCCCTGTCATCCATTAATTCCTGATAATGGACACCTCGTCGTGCATTATCTCTTACATATATACTGACTTACATCTTACTGCTTCATAAAATCGGAGTCATCCTCATGCTGATATGCAGGGAGAGCAAGGAGGAGAGCAACACATCTGACATGGACGTCAGCTTCTTCCTTGGATGCAAGAACATACAGTATATATACAGTATATATATATATATATATATATATATATATATATATATATATATAAATAGGCACCAGAGGCTTGTATGGTTCACTACTTAGTCTGTGTGTCATAAGAAAATGAAACAGCAAACACTGCGCCTATTAAGGGTTGTACAATTGTATTTCATCTCTCTCTTCTCTCTTGTTCTGTACGGCTAAAATGGTCGAGCAAGGCACTATCACTGTCAGGGTTGTGGGTTTGATTCCCACCGGAGTCATCCATGCAGGGTACGTTTGGGCACTATGGTTTTAAAACATTTTAAAGTAGTGTTGCATCATTTCAAATTAGCCGACAGACGTGTCTAATTTTCCACATATTCTCTGTCATAAGTCAAGTTAGCATGTAAATATTAGCGATATCTTGGTATCAAAATGGCGGCTGCACTCTGACCTTTAGATTGACACCTCCATTGACCCAAGAGATGCTTCCATGTCCTGTCCATAGCCTACAATTGCCAATGAGTCTCTGCGTTGAAAGGAGGTGCCTGCCCCTCTTCTTTGGTGTAAAGACCGAGCCAATAGGAACAGATTGTGCTGATGACTGGAGCTTTGCACAGATGAAATTCCAAAAATGACCATATGCAGCTTTAATGTGTTCTATAAAGCCACAATAAGAATATTATGTAAATTTAAATAGTTTTCTGTGTGTTGCTTTTTATATAAACTGCTTTTCCACCACAGCACTTGTTTTGACTCTTTTATATGCACAAAGTTTAGTTTCAACAGGAGAACAAAACACTATAATGTGTTTATGCTTTGGTTGCTCTGAGGCAGGAGTCCCCTGGAGCCTCTAAATGGCCTTTGTTTTGGAAAAAGGCCTGGAAAATGTGTAAAATATTCATTTTCTGTGGTAATGTTATCAAATTTGAACTTGGACTAGGTGCAGCTAAATGCTGTGGTCCCATTGTGTTTTCCAGCTAACAAGTCCCAGCTATAGGTCATCTGCAGGTATCTGAAGTTTTTTTCCCCAACAGTCAGAATCACTGTAAGTACTACTGGCATTGAGTAATAAAGTTGAATAAAACACACTGAAGTAGAAGGATTTTATTTCCACTTGAATATACTTTTGCACACAGAGTGTTTCCTTTCAAAAGGACCAAAACCATGAACAGCTACTTTGGGTAAGCCTGGGATAGGCGTTTTAGGCTAATTTTACAGGAATTTACAGGAATGGTGTGAGGTTAAAGCTGATGTTCTGCCTGTTTTCCACTCTTGCTCGTGTGTGTGTGTGCACAGCATGTGCTCGATTTCCACTATTCTGCATTCCTACTGAAGGTTAGTTAAAGCCAACAGGGGAGCTGAAAGCAGTGCTGGTGATGAACCTGAAGCTTTGAGTGTTACCTGCTGCCAGACTCCAGCTGTGAATGAGATGCTGATTACCAGGCAAAACCAGCTCTGTGTGTGTGTGTGTGTGTGTGTGTGTGTATGTGTGCGTATTTCCTGAGGAGAAATGATGAAGGCAATATTGAGCTGAAGTACCGAGGCCACGATTTGTGAGTTTGTTTGTTTTTTCATGTAGGAAATAAAGTTTTGACTGCAGCAGCGTTATTTTGTGTGATGAAAACAGAAGATCCAGTGGAGTGTGTCTCAGGACTGTGACTATATATGTCTTAGAACATGATGTTTCCACTCACGAAATTTAAGTGATGTCATGTTTCTGATGTGGATAATAAATAAATCTGGATCATAGCGATCACAAAGTGTAAACAGTGTATCAAAGTGACACAGTTTGTAGTCTAGTAGTGTGATAGTGTACCAAAAAAGGAGATGAAGCAGACTAGAAAAAGAAGTCCTCCATTTCCAAACACAATACAGCAGTGTTTCTATTAGCCAACCGACCACATTTGCCTGGATAAAGTTGAACAAAAGTGAACTCTGACCTGTGAAACCGCCGGCGGCGGCTGGAAAATCGCACTGGAACAGGAACCGCAGGCTTCAATTTGTCCGTTACACAAGGTTAAATAGAAGTGAAAGGGAACGGAACAAATATTCATACCATGGGAATATAATATGACCGCACCTTTAAAGCACAAGTGTTACTAATAACATTAATGATGGCTCTGTTCTCTGAGGCTATCTTCAAAATCACTCTGTTTACTATTTAGTGCATCGTATTTATGCAACTTTCACGTTATATCTGAGTAGGGCTGAGCGATACGGACAAAATCAAATATCACAATATTTTTGACCAAATACTTCAATATTGATAATGTGACAATATTGTAGAGACAACTATTGGTGCTTTCAAAAAATATTTGCACAATGAGATTTTTGATAAATTATCATCTGTAATGTGGATATAATGACTAAGTGAGTAAAGGAAAATAATTAACAGCTTGAACAGTCTGGTTTAAAACCAGCGAAAGACGACACTTACGCCATATCACCATATTATCCATATCCAAAATCTGAGACGATATCTAGTCTCATATCACAGTATCAATAATATAATAATAATAATATCGTTATATATCCCCAGTCCTAATGAGGAGTTATTGTAATTATGAGATTCTGACTTGTAAATAACATTCACGCCTACTTCTGAGTCATTATTATGACCGCAATGGAACAAAAAAAGTCGAGTCCATGTGTCACAGCATTAAACAAAAAATTGACATATTATCACCTTTTAAGTTGATGTGTTGAAGTTGTTAGCAAATAGTTGTTTATTTCCACATCCAGCAGTTACGGAGCAACATTATGATTCATCTGGAGTCGTGTTTCTGTCCACCTGGTGAATGTGAGTCCAATATTCACTCTCTTTTAGCTCTGTTTTTACTCTCTACCAACTCCTGAGGGAAATATCTGGCTCTATGTTCACCAGCTAGTCTACAGCTAACTGTGTCTGTTTGCCGTTTGGTGCTGAGAAGGTAGTGCACAGTTGTTTTTTAGAGCTTTTTCTCTGAAAACGACGCTATGAGAGCGCAGACAGTAAACCAAAACAGTAAAGTTTCAGCTGAACAGATAAACAACGAGCTGAAACTCACTATAAAGCTCCGTAAAGCCGAGAGGAGCTGCAGAGTTGCTGATAATTCTCTGTAGGTTCATCACTACGAGCCAACACTTTACACACTGACAGATCATCAGATCATACATAATTATTATGAAAAATATTGATTATATCTGCTTTAAAGTCGATACAAGATACGTATATTACAGCAAATCCAGTGATTAAAACAGACTCATCAGTACTAATAAGTGAGGAAGAAGATCTGCGCCACCTTTGATTCTACTGACATCTGTCACTCAGCTCAGTAAGACTTGATGGTGAAATAAACACCATTATAGTTTAAACAGCTGTTTCAAAAATACTGCTCAATATTGCATCTCTCATTTTAAGTTTGAGGTTAGAAAAGGTAGCACCAGCAGTGTAGTTAGTATGAGTGTGTGGTTTGTGTATGTGTGTGTATGTGTGTGAGTGTGTGAGTGAACCTGCAGGGATTTATACACAGACAGTGATTTCTGCTAAATTATACAACACCTACTCATAAAAGTGTGCTGTAGCTCTGGTGCAGTGTGTGTGTGTGTGTGTGTGTGTGTGTGTGTGTGTGTGTGTGTGTGTGTGTGTGTGTTGGGCTGAATAGCTTTGGGGCTCATTCTGTCCATCTCTGTATATGAGCACCTGGGGATGTCTGCATCTCTACACTTGTGATTTTGTCTTTAAAAAGGCTTTCTGTCGACCTGTGTGTGTGTATGTGTGTGTATGTGTGTGTGTGTGTGTGTGTGTGTGTGTGTAATCTTGGCCAGCAGGTGGACAAGCATGTGAGGCTTAATGAGATGTGATTGGCTCTTGCAAGCACAGAACAACAGAAGGTCAATGGCTGCTTAGTGACCAATCAGGCTTTGGCTTGTAGCGGCTACACGCTGACTGACTTCAGCACTCTGAACTCATGTCTGTCAGAGATCGTTGTGAAACTTTATTTTGCACTGAAAACATGTATTTAGATACAATAGAGCTGCAGCGATTAGTTGATTAATCAACAGAAAATTAATCGGCAACTATTTTGACAATAAATTCATTATTTTGAGTCAATTCTTAAGAAAAAAATTCTTGGTTCCAGTTCCTGCTATGTGAGCAATCGCTGCTTTTTTCTGTTTTATATCATTGTAAACTGAATATGTTTTGGTTTTCGACTGTTGCTCCGATCAAACAAGACATCTGAATACTTCATCTTGGGCTCTGGGAAACTGTGATAAACATTTTTCACTATTCCAAAGACCAAACAATTACAAAGATGAACGAAAGATTAATTGATAATGAAATTAATCACTCGTTGCAGCCCTACAATACAGTAATCAATGTACACTGTGTTTACACATACAACAGCTGTGGAATATGCACTACAACCTGAGTTTATCTAGTACATCTCAAAACTACTGCAGTGAATGTGAACCTACATTTATTTATTTATTTATTTATTTGTTTACTTTAAAACCTGAAGCTCTTGAGTCCAGAGTCAGGACCGCTGTCCATGGTGCTGACACGGTTTGTCTCTCTGAGAACAGAGGTGCTGTCCATGGTGCTGAAAGTACCTGGAGGTCTCAGAGAGTCGTCACACTGAAGAGTGGTTTTAATCTTCTCCTCTAACTCTCAGAGAGAAAGCAAATAAGTGTGTTTCCCAAAAGGTTGAACTACTCCTTTAAATATTCACTTTTGACTCAGAGAGAAAGTGGAATTTGTTGTTTTGGTGGTGAACATGTAACAGCAGCAAACATTTACTCACTTACACATCCAGCAGACATGAAGCTACTTCAGCATTCATTCAGTCATGTTTGTGTTCATCTGACATGAAGAAAAAGAAAAGTCCAACACTGATATATGATCTGATTTATTGATGGATTACAGAGACAAAACAACAACCAAATGATAGCATTTTAAAGTGAAAACACTTATTTCCAACATGGTCCTATGAAAGAAAACTGAATAATAGGTTATCATTTGATGTATTTCTTGAATATATCATACATGTTTCAGAAAGTGTGTAAGTTCAGTTTAGTGTTAGTTTGTGTTTCACACATGTTTTAAATTCCTCTGTGCCATGTCTATTCTAAACTTAGTTCTTTGCTGTGTAAGATGAGGCAGTTGGGTGTTTAACAGTTAGTTTATTCTGTTGTACTTTTACCTGAGCCAGTGATAAGACAAACTATAGTTATGTAGATGTTTATGTGTAAATCTGATAAGCTTTTAAAGAATAGTGTGGTTTGTCCTTAATTGAATATGCTAATAATGTTATTTAGTGATGTTACTTGGTGCTTATATACTGTCATATATGGTCGTGAAGAAAGACTGTTCCTAGGTTAGTTAAACTTTTGACTTGTGTTTCTATCTGAGGGTTGGTTGCTGACCTGTAAGGTTAGTAAACAGATGTTTTAGATTCTGTACAAGTAGTATTTAAGGGACTGGATAAGTGCAAACTTTTCAGACAAAGAAAAGATAGCTAGGTGGTATCTTTGTCTCCAGAACTATGATGCATTATACTTCTGATTGTATTATTTGATTACATTATTTCATAACCTAACAACGCTCTCTTTGTGTGTTTATTGAGTGATCAGCAATTTCCCATTATAGTCTCAAGATGTTACAAGATAAAAAAAAACATTCAACATAAAACTCAGAACGCACATCAATACAAGTAAAGTAAAAAATAATAACACAAACATTAAATACAATTTGAATGGCTAAAGTAAAAATGTAATTGTAGGTTTCATTATTAATATGTTCCCTTTGAAATAAAACATCCGTTCTCCCTTATTCAGCTCTGTTTTGTTTTCCATAAATGCCTGAGGGAAATATCTGAAATATCTTTTTCTCTGAAAACAGCTGCAGCTGGAAACAACACTGATGTGAGAGTGAAAGACACTAAAATACTGTGTAGAACAGAACTGCTTATTTGAATTGAATATTTTGTTTCATATACTTGCTAACTGTTTTCAAAGATAAAAGATATGGATTACTATCTATCAGAATAAGAGAAGCAGTTTGTTTTTTATTATTAGTCTTCATTTTTATATTGGTGCAGTCATTTTGTGTTTCTTTCTAAAGGTTAAACTTGTTTACTTGTTGGAAAAAGTCTCTGTGGGTTTGTTACTGTAAATGACATTTTATATTAAACAGACACTCAATCAATTGTAATTATAAAAATATTCATATTATCAGTTTTAAATGTTGCTATTTCTGTTAGTAAGTTTTTTGTTGAATTTTTAAAAAGTGAATATTAAAGGTTTTTTCAATCCTCCTCACCCAAATAATGTTAGTGCTTTTATTTTCTGGCTTTCCTTCATAAAGATTTGAAATTAATTTCAAATCAGGTAAACAGCTGTACAGTAAGTCAGTCTGGATACAGATGTCAGCAAAATCCATAAAATTTTACACCTGTGTGTGTGTGTGTGTGTGTATGTGTATCTGTGTGTGTGTGTGTGTGTGTGTGTGTGTGTGTGTGAGTGAACCTGCAGGGATTTATACACAGATGGTGATTTCTGCAAAATTATACAACACCGACTCATTAAAGCGTGCTGTAGCTTTGGTCTTGCGGCATGTTTGTGTGTGTGTGTGTGTGTGTGTGTATGTGTGTGTGTGTGTGTGTGTGTGTGTGTTTATGTGTTGGGTTGAATAGCCTTGGGGCTCATTCTGTCCATCTCTGTATATGAGCACCTGTGGATGTCTGTATCTACACACCTGTGATTCTTTAAAAAGGCTTTCTGTCGACCTGTGTGTGTATGTGTGTGTCTGTGTGTGTTTGTGTGTGTTTGTGTAATCTCGGCCAGCAGGTGGACAAGCAGGCGAGGATTAATGAGATGTGATTGGCTCTTGCC
This sequence comes from Thunnus albacares, assembly GCF_914725855.1. Classification (NCBI taxonomy): domain Eukaryota; kingdom Metazoa; phylum Chordata; class Actinopteri; order Scombriformes; family Scombridae; genus Thunnus; species Thunnus albacares. Next base: position 24,974,779 of record NC_058125.1, on the reverse strand, counting down.
AGGCAACAGAAGGTCAATGGCTGCTTAGTGACCAATCAGGCTGTGGCTTGTAGCGGCTACACGCTGACAGATGAGAGTTAAAGCATCGATGTTCTCTCTGAAGGAGACAGAGTTGAAATGTTAATGTTGAAGACTTGTGACAGAAGATGGATGTGTTATGACCATATTCTCTATATAAGATGGATGTAGTGAGGTGTGATGTCACCCGTTGGTTTGCATTGGAGCCAGTTTGAAGCCCAGAGTTGCTCCTAACGGTGGTGCCATCTTTACCATTTGGAGCGTCCAAATAAGGAGGGTGTTACCTTTCACTGTCAATCACAGCTGTCAATCAACGCCCCACACAGCAGACATTAAAGCTACTTAAGTCTTCAAATCTTATTGACGGAGCAATATTTTCTAAAATGACCGCCAGTACACTCATTAGAGGGCCTGAATTTAGAGATTGAGACCAGAATGACTCATTGAAAACAGTGATTGACTCAGTATTTATAGAGAGAAGTTGAGGTTTTTTGAATGGGAGTCAGTTGGAGCATTTTTAAGGTACTTCAACCTCAAGCTGTGATAGTTTTCGCCTGGTTTTGACATTAAAATTGTTATTAAAGCAAACAAATTGTTACCTTCCTGGAAATAAAATATCTTCCTTTCTCCAAAATATGTTCAACAAACAAACAAACTTAAGGAAAACACACATATAGAGACTTATAGTGTCTCAACTAAAGACTTTTTATTTTTCTCATTGATTATCTTAATGAAACTATGCAGATAAAACTGTGTAGGGTGTATGTGTTTACTGTATTCCTGTCTGATTTAAGGAATGTATTTGAGATGTCTCAACAATGCTTTAGTTAGAAAAGATTTCCATGTTGACGTAAATCATAATTTCTGTTCTATTTGATTTGCTGTAGATAAATAAGCGTCTCATATTAAAGCTCTTCAGATCATGTTTGCTGATGATTTAGATGTTTCAGACTGCAGCGTCTGGTTTATCTCAGTTACCTCAGTTTGGACTCCTGTGTTGACTGACTTCATACTGTACAGATGTTTTGACTGACAGCTGTTCTTCAGCCTCGGCTGGTTACACGTCTGTCAGGGTGACGATGAAGGAAACAGAGCTGGTGTCTCTTCAGCAGTCGAAGACAAACTCTTGGTGAATTCAAAATGACATGTTTTGACATGCTGTCGAATCGTTCTTCACAGTCTATATTATTCATAGAATAAAGAATTCCTACAGTGTCTCTTGCTGCTCAACCTCATGTCATTAACATCTTAGGTTTTAATGTTTTCTCTTTTACACAGAAGTGATGCAGCTGCGTGAGGTTCACTGTCCTGGTTGAGGACACTATTGTGTCTTTGGCCGCAAACACGACCCTCCAACTGAAAACTGGCCTCTCTAAATACTACAAACTACAGGTAATATTACAACAAGTATCACTATTGTCTCTGAAGGATCTTATTTATTTCACATAAACAGAAAGAATGACACATCTTTATTGCTTGGATGCTACTTTACAGTCACAGAGATGGATCAATGGCTTCTTTTGTTTGTTTTTCTTCTCCCATTTTTGCATTGAGGAATTCCATGTAATACATGCACCTGCAATACAAAACTAAACATATTTCCTTTACATACATGTGTATACTATACTATACCATATATGTTTAGGTCAACTACAGATATAGAAATACAACAGTGCTAGTCAACCCTGTCTTCTGTTTTTGGCCACAAGTTCTCATCAACATCACACCTGCCAATACACCTGGGAAAGAGTCTTTTTGCAGATAACAACATTCATTGTGTCCAAGAGGGAAATCTGATCATGTGTCTGGAGACTTTCTACATGAGGAGAGGAATTCTGAATGGAGAGTGAGGTGGAAGAAAAAGTGACAGCCTGTTAGGACGGGCTGTAAACACTCTGTGCCTGGAAGAGGAGGGTCAAACGCCACAGTCCCACACAGTTAAAATGTTCTGGATCATAAAGGTCATCAAGGAATGAAATGAGGCGCACAGTGTCGTATGTTTATGCGTTATTTCTTTTTAAACTGCAGACATAGCAGAATGCTGCAAATTTCAGTCTAGTTTACAGTAATTTTGTTCTGTTTTGGATTTTGAATGTAAATGTAACAGTTTTACAATAATATGTGACAACAAGGCCTCCATATCAAATGAGCAGATATGTGGTTTAACCATGTGACTCCAGAACGACACATAGAAGTGTTTTCTAATCTGACGCCTCTATCAGCAGTACTGTTAAACAATAATGATGTTTTATGATGTGACAACGCTGTGTTTAAGGTCTGGTTAGGTTTAGGGAAAGATCATGGTTTGGGTTAAAATGATCACTTTGTTTAGATTAAAGTGTTGTGGGTTAAAGTTACTACTTGCTTAAAGTTAGGTCACCTTCGTCGTCATGGCAACAGTAAACACTATGGGGTTAAGGTTAGGGGATGATAGTAGTTAAACTTTTTTTTTAAAAAAAAACTGTCAGTTGGAAACAGGAAATCAACAGCGTTCAACCTGTGCCAAAGTTCACTTTTTGCAAGTTTGGGTGACGCCATCCACCCAACCCACCACCTATGATGGAGGAAATTTCTCCACATATATATACTTTACATAATCTGAACTGTACCACTGCTGGTTTATGGCTGACTTGACATTACAACCTTTTTTTTTCTTGGGCAGACAGGCTCATATGTAAGCAAGTGCAAATGGAGTGTAAATACACAGGAATGCACCTTATGTCAAAATAATGAAAAGTGATCCACAGTTTAGTCGTCCACAATGACTTCTGTTGTGCTGACTGTGTGAAGAGTTTTGAAAAAGTAAACTCAGTATTGAGAAATGTGTGTTAGCAACTGTATCTCTCTACGTCGTCTTTACATTATGAGCAATAATTTATCCAGCTTTTCAATGAATGCAGTTTGCAGTTTGAGCTTGTCACTTCTCTTCATGCAAAACTGCAGAACTGATCATTTTTAGGGCTTTTCATGTTCAAGTAGAGTCACCAATATGAGGCATATCAGCTGAGCACACGGGGTCCAGTACTTGAAAACGGTTGAGACCACAGAGTGAACACATGCCTGCTTACAGTACGCCTTGATTCTCTTAACTACACCTGAAATCACTGAAAAGTCAGTTCACAAACAGACACAGTGATGTATGGAAAACGGTTGCAAAGTAAATCTTTAACACTGATTAATTAATGATTCTCTAGCTATTAAAGCAGCAGACAGGATGGGTTTGTAAAATGAAAAAAAATATTATGTCGCAGATTCAACTTGTTTTGTCACCGTGGGTCTATTTTTTAATTTACTGTGTTTTTAAAAGGGTGTGAAGCAAAATGTGTATAGTGAGAAAGAGTGACAGACTTTATTTTTGCTTGTTCCTGTGCTTCTAAGAGCAGAGGAGGGAGTTGATGCAGGTCCCTGTGTGTGTGTGTGTGTGTGTGTGTGTGTGTGTGTGTGTGTGTGTGTGTGTGAGAGAGAGTCCTTTGTATTCTCATGTGGCAGTAAACAGCACAGCAGAGTGTTATTCAGGCAGCGTTGTCTAATAACTGGGCTGTCAGACTGAGACAGAAGCCCAAACCAGCTGCTGTTCCACTTTTAATACTTAACAAGCAGGGACACACAAACACAGATACACACACACACACACACACACACACACACACACACACACACACACACACACACACACACACACACACACACACACACACATACAGGTGTAAAATTTTATGGATTTTGCTGACATCTGTATCCAGACTGACTTACTGTACAGTGATCACAGCAGCAGCTGTTTACCTCCCAACACTGCAAACTTCATGATGAAGGATGTTTTAGGTCAAACGGTTAAAAACAACGTGTTTCCTTCCACATCATTTTCTTTTTTTTCTGGACGCTGCAAATCAAAATGAAATTAATTTCAAATCTTTATGAAGGAAAGCCAGAAAATAAAAGCACTAAAATTATTTGGGTGAGGAGGATTGAAAAAAACCTTTAATATTCACTTTTTAAAAATTCAACAAAAAACTTACTAACAGAAATAGCAACATTTAAAACTGATAATATGAATATTTTTATAATTACAATTGATCGAGTGTCTGTTTAATATAAAATGTAATTTACAGTAACAAACCCACAGAGACTTTAGTTCCTTTTTTTCCAACAAGTAAACAAGTTTAACCTTTAGAAGGAAACACAAAATGGCTGCAACAATATAAAAATGAAGTAATAATAATAATAAAAAAACAAACTGCTTCTCTTATTCTGATAGATAGTGATCCATATCTTTTATCTTTGAAAACAATAAGCAAGTATATGAAACAAAATATTCAATTCAAATAAGCAGTTCTGTTCTACACAGTATTTTAGTGTCTTTCATTCTCACATCAGTGTTGTTTCCAGCTGCAGCTGTTTTCAGAGAAAAAGATATTTCAGATATTTCCCTCAGGCATTTATGGAAAACAAAACAGAGCTGAATAAGGGAGAACGGATGTTTTATTTCAAAGGGAACATATTAATAATGAAACCTACAATTACATTTTTACTTTAGCCATTCAAATTGTATTTAATGTTTGTGTTATTATTTTTTACTCTAATTGTATTGATGTGCGTTCTGAGTTTTATGTTGAATGTTTTTTTTTTAATCTTGTAACATCAGAATAAATTAACTCTTAAACACCCGACTGCCTCATCTTACACAGCAAAGAACTAAGTTTAGAATAGACACAGCACAGAGGAATTTAAAACATGTGTGAAACACAAACTAACACTAAACTGAACTTACACACTTTCTGAAACATGTATGATATATTCAAGAAATACATCAAATGATAACCTATTATTCAGTTTTCTTTCGCAGGACCATGTTGGAAATAAGTGTTTTCACTTTAAAATGTTATCATTTGGTTGTTGTTTTGTCTCTGTAATCCATCAATAAATCAGATCATATATCAGTGATGGACTTTTCTTTTTCCTCATGTCAGATGAACACAAACATGACTGAATGAATGCTGAAGTAGCTTCATGTCTGCTGGATGTGTAAGTGAGTAAATGTTTGCTGCTATTACATGTTCACCACCAAAACAATAAATTCCACTTTCTCTCTGAGTCAAAAGTGAATATTTAAAGGAGTAGTTCAACCTTTTGGGAAACACACTTATTTGCTTTCTCTCTGAGAGTAAGAGGAGAAGATTAAAACCACTCTTCAGTGTGACGGCACTCTGAGACCTCCAGGTACTTTCAGCACCATGGACAGCACCTCTGTTGTCAGAGAGACAAACCATGTCAGCACCATGGACAGCGGTCCTGACTCTGGACTCAAGAGCTTCAGGTTTTAAAGTAAACAAATAAATAAATAAATAAATGTAGGTTCACTTTCACTGTAGTAGTTTTGAGATATATTAGATAAACTCAGGTTGTAGTGCATATTCCACAGCTGTTGTATGTTTGAACATATTGTACATTGATTACTGTTTTGTAGGGCAGCAACTAGTGATTATTTTCATTATCAATCAATCTTCTGTTCATCTTTGTGATTGTTTGGTCTTTGGAATAGTGAAAAATGTTCATCCCAGTTTCCCAGAGCCCGAGATGAAGTATTCAGATGTCTTGTTTGGTCGAACCAAAAGTCGAAAACCAAAAGATATTCAGTTTACAATGATAAAAAACAGAAAAAAGCAGCTATTGCTCACATAGGAGGAACTGGAACCAGTGATTTTATTTCTTAAGAATTTACTCAAAGTGATGAATTGATTGTCAAAATAGTTGCCGATTAATCAACTAATCTACTGTATTTAAATACATGTTTTCATCTCTGACAGACATTAGTTCACTCATGCTTCACCATCTCATTCATCAGCTGCTTGACTACCAGCTGATTCATAACAAACTTGCTCTTGTTATTCACATGAAATAAAATATGAAACCAAACATGAGTTAATGTGACTGTATTTTTATTTGCCTGATGCAGTATTTCTTATATATTCTACATATTCTCTCTATTTTTTTCACAATAGCCACTAATGTACATATAAGCAAGTACTAAATTTATGGCAAACAAGAAACAAACAACAGATGGAGAATATTCCAGCAGCCACATTGGACTTTATAAGTATGCCATCCACAGTAACAGGGTCAGCCTCTTCGATCTGTTCTTCAATAAAATATTCTCGAACAGCTTGTGAAAAGATCTTAATAGGAAGCTTGAGGCCTCTGATACACTGTTTACATCATTAAAATCTTAAATGTTCAGCTACATGCTGCTCGTCCTTCCTATATGGCCAAATAATTACACTAAACTGCCAGCTTGAAACTGATAAAATCACCCCATGATACACAGGAGAAGATGATAATTTTCAAAGCTTAAATCTGCATTTACTGCTTTTCTGGCAGCAATGATGACATATTATAGGGTTATATGACAATATATATTATATATTTACTTAATTACACATTCAGCAGACACACAGACACATGAATTAGAATTGTGTTTCTGGTCACCTAATTATGTTTTGCTTTGGTCTCCTCTTTTGCTGCTAGATGTTCCACTTTCTTCACCAGCTAGTTTTTAACTTTGCTCTTTATCAGAGCTCATTTGCTGAAAACTGTTGCACGCTGTTGCTAGAAATGAGGTTGATGACAGCAGTGAAATTGAAAAATATATACAGTAAATGTGTTGTAAAAAAAAAACCAAACAAAACAAAACTAGGAGCTAAAAGAGACTAATAATCTGTGTATACAGTTGTGAGTTTTTCACTTGATTCAGTGTTCTTTAAGACAACTTTTGCATAAAGATTTCCACCACAGTGACACCTTTCACAAACAATTAGTCATTTCATCTATTGTTATAGAAATACTGATGATGCACCTTCAAAACTAAAAAAATCCAACTAAAGGCCAATTCATGCTTTCTCGGTCCGTGTTTCTGAGCTCTACTGTTGTTGTCGGTTTGACCCTGGAACAGCTGAATAATGGTGGAAGAAGTGCTGAGTCTGAGATCATGAATTAAGGAAAAGTTGTAGAAATACTCCTTTATAGGTAAAAGTCCTGAATTTAAAACATCACTTACTGGCAGTAACCTAGATTTCTTCTGCCTCACTGAAACCTGGTAGAAACCTCTGGACTATTTCTCACTAAACCAGACCTGCAGGATTCACATAGACTGATAAACCTCGTCTTGAGGGGCAACCAACAACCGAAGTTTCTATTCTTGCTGCTCATTCTTTCAAACACCTTGTCTTCAAACTCTCTGGTCCCACTCCTTTGGTCACTGCTGTTATTTACTGCCCCCTCCAAAGCCAAACCCCTCCGCTCTCACTGATTTCCTGACCCAGCTATGTGCCGTCTCATCTCCCGTTTTCCTCCTGGGTGATTTTAATATCCGTGTTGATGACACTGACTGTAAATCTGCCATAGAATTCCTGGAACTGCTACAATGCTTCAACTTCACACAATATATCAACTTCCTCCTCTCACTGCCGCCGTCACATCCCGGATCTGGTCCGCTCCACTGGTCTTACAATACATCAACTCTCCAGCCTCAACCTCCATATCTCTGACCAGCTGGCAGTCACCATGGAGACTGACATCCCTATCCCCGTCCCAAAAGACAAACGCAAAATATCCTTCAGAAATTTCAAATCCATCTCCCCCTCAGCTCCTCCCCTCCCCCGCTGTCAACTCTTATAATGACACACTCTCCTCCTGCCTTAATCAGCTGGCAAGAAAAAGTATCACCAGCAAAATATAAGTATCAAAAAGTGTTACTCCTTGATTATTATTGATGAATCAACATGTAAGCAGCATTTTAATATAGTAGCTGGTTGAAGTAGAGCTACTTTTAACTACTTTATTTACTCTTTATGTACTGTTGGATACTTTGATTTATGATAATTTATTATATTTTAGAAGATGTTTGTGTTTTGTGTGACAGATAAATCTAGTGCCCTAAAAAAACCAGTATCTTCTGAAATGTAGTGGAGTATGAAGTAACATGAAATGGAAAAAACATCACTTACCTCAAAACTGTACTTAAGTACTTGAGTAAATGCACTTAGTTACTTTACAACATAAAACTATTTGAGACATTTGAGGTGATATTCATTCTCTCATGATCATAAAATGTACCACTGACACAAGTAATAACACATGAAATCTGACCTCCTTTCAAATGTATTTCAATCAGAAGTTAGTCAATTAGGAAAACATTATATTCTAATTTAATTGATCTTTTTTTTTTAACCCTTATAGAAGAATAAAAACCCCAAATATATCAATGTCAGCAGATAGATGACTAATGGCTACAGGCCGCATTTTAAAAATACATAAATAATACAGTGTTATGTTACGTTATAGGATAAAAGTACATTCTGTATGTTTTTTTTTTGGAAAACCTGCTTTATTCTGCTTAGAGTGAAATGTGCACATGAGTGAAAAATACACACAACAACAAAATTTATATATAATATTCTATTTTCATTTTATTAGTTTCTTATTTGAAAAGTTACTTTCAGCAAAGACATACCTGCATGTATGAAGCAAAAATACACCACCAGCCAGGTGCAGGATGTAAGAAAAGTAAAAAATGAACTTGTGTTATTTGTTATTAAAGTCTTTTACATATATATAAAACATAACATTAGCAGTAGCTGACACATTTCTCAACTTTTTGGTCAACTGATTCTGTCACTTTCATCTGGCTGATTTATTCTCACTTTTAACAAACAAAACTAAAAACATCTGTAAGTCTAACGTGAGCTGACAGACTTTACTGATGCTCCGTTCTGCACTACCCCCCCCACACAAAGTGAATTAAAGCTGCGTTGGTCGGGACCTCGCACTCTGGCTTGTCGGGATCAGATCATTTTTGCTTTATAAAAACGAGGGATACTTCTTACAAGTGTGGTGTGCTTTTATTTTGAAAGTTTGATTGACATGTGTACTGTCAGGTGTGTAGAGACAATAAGTAACTGCAGCTGGACACAGAAAAATACTCATATATTTGAATGGAGAGTGTGAGCGAACCCACACCTTTTTGAACATTTACTGCTTCCACATAGTTTTAGATACAAATTTCATTTGAACTTTAAATGAGTCACGAGACTTTGACCTACAAATCTTGAATTTACATGTTTTTTCTATCTTTTATTGTTTTTGATATATTAGAGTGTGAGTTTTAAAGTCTTTTCTTGCTCCTCCTGTGATTTTATAATGAGTGTGTATTGCGGAATGTTTCACAGCACTGAGGGAGTGACATCACCAGGAGCAGTTGGAGAGGAGGATTTTAGAGTACTTCTTATGAAATATGCTCATAAATCCCATGACTTTGACCAAATCTAACAATGAAAATTATGTCTTAGTGGGAAATTTCGTTGTGAATCCATTGATACAGGTTTGAAAGTGGTCAGACTTATAGTTTAAACATCAGAAGCCTCTGTTTGACACAAAGTTCATGCCCATAGATTGCCTCCCCATTGTTTTACAATGAAAGGGTGATGTGGCACTGCAACTTTTAGGGCTTATAAAATCCAAACCGTTTGAGTTATTACAAAGTTTTTAACAACTTTTTTTCAGCACAGTGTCATAAGTCATGTATTTACCATTAACCATTAACACCCTCGGAGGAGATAGGGGCCGTTTGGGGGCCAAAATTGGGTCAAAGTCTTATTTTGAAATTGAGATTGCAGACTTCCTGTTGGATTTAGGTCAGGGGTGTCAGTGTATGATTTGTAGGTCTTGATGTTACGAATAATTGAGTTTTGGTTTGATCTCTCTACGACATTCCTATGGGCTGTGGTGGCCATTTTAGTTACATAGGTGGCGCTAGAGGGCACATTTTGGCACTTTAAGGGTTAATTTTTACATTTTATCACATTTTTCACCAGACCTGATGTGTGTGCCAAATTTGGTGAGTTTTTGAGCATGTTTAGGGGGTCAGATTTAGGGTTTAAGTGGCATAATAGTAAAGAAAGAAAGAAAGAAAGAAACAAACAAACACACGAAAAACAATAGAAAAACAAACTGTTTTACAGTAGTCCTCTGCCTTTTGGGCTCAGTCCCTAATAAAAGAGCAAAGCAGGGAAGAAATCAAATGTGCAGAAATTACAAGATTTACAAGCAGAGCGAGAAGCACAGAGGCGCAGAAAGAGACAACGAAATCATACTTTCAGCATTCGGTCATCTGTCTGCCACAAAACAAAAGTAGTAAAACTGTATGTGATCAGACGTTCACACGTTCACAAGGCATGATTTACAAAGACAAGAGACCGATTGCAATTATTCCACAACTTCTTTCATGTGTACACAAGCTTCACATCAACATACTTACAACAGCATCTGTACAACTGTCGAAGCTAAAACAATATTTTATTAGGATTCATGTAATGTGATTAGAGCAGATGACAAATCATTTAAATAGTTTTTTTTCTTTGTTCTCCATCATCGCTTTAGATCACACCTGTTTTTTTCAACTTGAGTGAACTGTTCTGATCAATATGGTAATTAAAGTTCTCTGTACCTCCTCTCTCTTTAGAAGTTCCTACCAGGTCAACGTGGAAGTCTAATTATCATACGCATATTCTTAAATGTTCACTGACCCTCTAAAGAACAATCAAAGAAAACAGCAGACAATAGCTGGTTTAATGAGCTTTTTAGGTATCCATGAATGGAGGAGATGCACTTGAATTAGCACGTACAGAACAGAAACCTGCAATTAACTTGCAATTATCACATGTTTGAGTCGGAGTGCTGCACCTGAACAACAATAACAGCCAATACCTGCATATTATCAGCTCATGTACTTTCTCCAACTAGCTGACTTTGGGTTCTGTTCTTTACAAAGAAACAAACTGCAAACATGTTTTTCAAGTTGATAAGAGTGTCTGAGATGAAAGTTTTGCTTGGACACAGCCTACATGCCAGAAGTGGGGAATGAAGTCTTAAAGGATAAGTTCACAATTTTTCAAGTCAGTCTTAGAACAACATTCAGGAGCCCAAACGAACACTGACACGTTTTCTTGCTGCAATCATTCCTCCTGTTCATACTGACCATTAGAAGATCCCTTCATAATGCACTTCTTCTGTGCAAAAATTTATTTAAAAGTTTAAAGTTTATTTGAAGCTAATATGAAGCTTTATATTTTACGAAAAATACCATAAGTGTGTCAGATATCCACTTTATTTGTTCCTATGGACACCTGAATGTTGTTTTAAGACACTTGGAAAATTGTGAATCCGTCCTTTAACTATTTACATGGTTACAATTGATAAACAGGGAGTCTTAAAGCAAAGTGTTACCAGCATGTTTGATTACTTTAGTGTGGTTTAGTAATACACTAAATGAAGACTGTGTGACATGGGTGAAAGCTCCAGAAAAAAGAGTTGATATCGAGCGTCAACATAGAAAAGAAGTCCTAAAAAGTGCTTTGGATGAAATCATAACAACTACTGAGCTCGCACGACAACAAATAAAAACTCCATAACGACTCAGCAAGCTCTTTCTACTGATGAAGAGGGTGGAATATGGTTGAAAGCTCCAGAGTCAGTGGGGCTTGAGTTAGGATTACTGTGTAAAACCATTGTCGTAATTAATCTTTGGACCTCCGTTGGAAAAAGTTTCAGATCAGCTCAAGGAAAAACATCTCCTGAGCAGCAAAATGTTCTTTAATGCCGACAGTAAAGGAGAGCAGTTTACAGAGCACGCAAGGTTCACCAAACTCACTCTGAGTCGCTATAGCCAGTTCTCCTTCTTTTGTTTGGTTTGCATGGGTTACGTCTTTTGTCCAATCTCTTCTTATTGTCCATTAACCCAAAAGAAACTCTTTACATCAGCTGTTGTAAAGCTGAAATCCTAAAAATAGGCCTGGACATGTCAGGGCATGTTCTGTTCACCCAGACATGTTCACATATATCTTCTTTTATTTTTTTTTTTAAAGATTGTTCAAGTTTATTTTACACCATTATTTCTAAATTCTCATCTGGCTTTTTTTTTTTTTTTTTTTAAAGTTATTCTTGCCAATTTTTCACCCTTATTTCTCAATTCTTTTTATTGTTTAATACAGAAATGCTTACAGTTTCATCAGTGCCCTGAGTGTGATTATCTTTAACATATTTTGTGCCCTCTCATTGATTACAAAGTTCTGTGAAGTGCACATACATTATGATTGACAATGCTTCATACTAATAACAATTAAAACATACTTAAAACTTAACATATTGATAATCATCACTTTGCGTCGCCGTTTGTTCCATCCACCACGTCATAAGTCTTGAAAAATGATACCACAACATCTTGTTTGTTCTTTCAACACATCTTATTATGAGATGTAATGAACTTTGCATCCTCTAGGAGGCACTGTTGAGACTTTAGACTCACTCAGTACTTAAAAAGAGATTTGAAATGATTCCTCAGAGATTATTAAACCATGTAAAGTTTATTTTCTATTATACAGTATATACACTCAAACCTACAGTGGAGGCGTGTGTGTGTGTGTGTAGATGAGTGTTTTTGTGAGTGTATGTTGTCGTGTTAGAGCCAGATAAGCCTCGGTCAGCTGTGTGTCTGCAGTCACTCTGCAGTGTGTTGAGATGCAGAGGGAGTCCTCGCAGACTTCGATTTTCTCTCAGCATCCCTCAGCTCGAAAGCCTCGGGGGAGCGAGGAGAAGAAGCAGGGGATGCTTCATCAATAATGTAACGTGCAACACTGAAATCTGTCCCCCATGGAGTGTTGTGTGGGGAAAAGTAGGTTCCCGCCTGTCCATGGATTTACATACAGAGGGAGAGCCCAACCAGACAGAGTGACAGACTGACAGAGAGACAGACAAAGAGGATAGAAGAGGAAGATAAGCAGAGTCGAGGGAGTTCTTCAATTTCCTGCACAAGACTGGATTGTTGCAGCACTGTAGACACAGCGAGAGGAAAGTTTGAAAGTGTTGGAAGGGGAAAAATAGGTAAAAATCCTCTGGCTCAGTGTAAATCACAAACTGAGGCTTCAATGGAAATACAGAGAATCACAATACACGGCCAAAAGTATGTGAACAGCACCCCTACGATTCATGTGATTGTTGTTGTTGTTGAACGTGTTTTTCCAAAATCATGGGCATTAATCTCCCGCTGTAACAGCCTCCACTCTTCTGGTTTCAGGCTTTCCATCAGATTTTGAAACCGGGCTGCAGGGATTTGCTCCTATTCAGCCGCAAGAGCATCAGTGAGGTGCAGGTTGCATTAATTGATTAGTTGTTTGGTCGATAAAATGTCAGGAAATGCTGAAAAATGTCAAAAATATCATCTTAAAATGTTCTGTTTTCTCTGACCAACAGTCAGAAGAAAAAATGTACTCTCTACTTTTTTCTTAAAGCATCTATAATCGATATATATATTTTATAATAACAATTTATCAAAAGATGTCATAATAAACCTACAGAGAATTATCAGTGACTGTGCAGCTCCTCTTGACTTTACGGAGCTTTATAGCAGGTTTCAGCTCATTGTTTATCTGTCCGGCTGCAACTTTACTGTTTTGGTTCACTCTCAGTGCTCTCATAGCGTAATTTTCTGCCGCACGAAAAGCTCTAAAAAAGCTCTAACAAGCCACTGAACACTACCTGCTCACCAAACAGCAAACAGACACAGTTAGCTGTAGACTAGCTGGTGAACATAGTGGAGCATTTATCAGCTAGAGAGCCAGATATTTGCAAAAACAGAAGGTAAAAGAGAGTGAATATTGGATTTACATTCACCAGGTGGACAGAAACACGACTCCAAATGAATGATAATATTGGAAATAAGCAACTGTTTGCTAACAAAGTTCAACATATCGACTTAAAAGGTGATAATATGTCAGCGTTGTGTTCACTACTTGTTTGCACTTTCCCCCCCAAAAAATCTGTTCATGCAGGCTTAAAGAAATGACTTTTAATTGATAATCAAAATAGTTCCAGATTAGTTTGCCGTCCATTAGCTAACTGTTGCAGCTCTAGTGAGGACGGGGTGAGGTCAGGGCTTTGTGCAAGCTTTTCCACACCAAATTGGGAAAACCATGTCTTAAAATCATCTCACTTTGTAAAAGGCTGCTCTAGTGATTTTGCATGTTTTCACCAAGCGGCAGCCTCCAGGGCTGTAAAATGAAGCCAAGGCAGAAGTGCCAAAAACTGCAGTTCTTTGAATGGCCACCGGTCAATGTTTACAGCCCAGTACAAAAAATGGTTTTGGTCTCTGTAGCTAATTTCCTCTTTCATGACAACTGTACGGGGGGTGATTTATTTTGTAACTCACCCGTTTAAATTTTATTAAACCATAAAGTTATGTATGATGAAGGACATGGCTGCTTTGAGTGACAGGTCCACCAGCCGCTAGGTGGCTTGTTTCAGCCATTCGGCCCGCCTCTTTGCCCATTTTTGATTGGCTGGGAGTTAGGCAGCATCACGTACTGCAAAGATGGCGACGGCTGGAGCGGCTCGCTTTGAGCTTCAAAACCGCTCTTCAGAAACCAACGGGTGACGTCACGGTAACCACGTCCATATTTTTACACAGTCTATGGTTTTCACCCATTAAATATAAATCACATGTACTTAATATTATTGTCAACCATTTTCCAAAGCGAAAGATTCTGATTGATTTATTAAATTTCAGGCAGCTAATGTCAATATAATATTAAAATCAGCTTTTTCTTCAATCGTTTATCCCCATTCGGATATTTTATAAAAAATACTGAATAGTTTCCAATAAAATCAGGTGGAAAGATGATTAACTTTTTAATGATGTGGCTCATAATTCATAGAAAACAAGATTTTTTGTCATTTTTTTAATTTTATAAAACAGTTTTAATCCATTCTTTACCAAAGTTTTTCTGTAATATTCATGATCCATCTCACATACACTGTACATAAGAATAAGTGTGTGTAGGGGAGCCTGTATCCAGGCTGCCATCGGCTCTAATGATCCTGAGGGGGGAGACGTGATGGAGGCAAGACTACGCACACACACACAGACACACACACACACACACACACACTGCAGTCCTCCTGTGGGATTGGTGTAAAGATAAATTAATCATTGAAAGCCAAACTTGCTTTAGGCATAGCCTGCTGCTTTAAAATGAATTTCTTATCAGCGAGTCTCTCTTTCTTTCACCGTCCTTTCTTTTCTGTCTTTTAGATAAATACATTTATTTTTCAGCTCCTCTGCCTCTCCCTCGCTCAGGTATTCACAAGCTGCAAAATTCACAACACGCTCACCCCTCATCTGCCAGCTGCACATTGTAAAAAATGCGCTGTACTCTTTCTTTGTAAGCTCGACACATACATACTCACACATAAAAACACACCTGCTGTATGAAGACGACGAGCTGAAGCATCTTGTTGAATTCTTTCCTCGGCATGTGGTGTCGCTGTGATACCATCTGACTCTTCTGCACAGGTCTCTGTGTGGAAATATGGGGTTTGGGGGTTTAAGGTGATGTCAGTGAGGGTCTTCACAAGTATAGAAGTACTAAATGTGTGTAATGGAGTAATGGAGAGGATGTGTTTAATATTCTGGTTCTGTCTCATTCATTCTGAACTATTGATGAGCTGGAGATGTTCTTCCTGGATGCCCGGAGTTCAGTTTTTACACTTTGTTCCTCTTCGTCACGTCTGATTTTTCCAAACAAAACATGAAGTAAAAGCAACATCGCACCCAGCACAGACATTTTTATATTAACAATGGATGTTTTTTCGTCTTTCAGCTCATTGTTGTGGTTTTACTGCAGCTGCAACTCTCGCTGTTTGGCTTCAGTCTCATTGCTTTAATCAGCCTCGTTTCCAGTAGAAACAGGCAGCTGCTTTCAGAAAAAAAAAAAAACTCTAAAAAGCTACCATATACTACCTTCCCAGCACCAAACAGACAGACAGACACAGTTAGCGTCTAGCCGGTGAAGAAAGTGGAGCATTTAGCAGCTAAATAGCCAGATATTTCCCTCAGGAGTTGGTAGAGAGCAAAAAAAAGTAAAAGTGCTTTACAGAGTAGAAAACAAGTTAAAGCATAGATATAAATAGACAGCATGATAAAACACACAACACATACATATACGCCCAAAACCAATTAAAAGCTAAACTAAATAAAAATGTCTACACGGTTCATTTTTATCAGAAGATAGTGTCGGCGCAAACCTCAATTAGAAGATAGGATGTTTCAAGCTTCAGGTGCATAAACGCTGGAAGCTCTGCTGCCAGTTTTTGATTGGACTCCTGGGATTCGGAGGAAACATCTGTCCTCTATTTATTTTTTTTTTTTTTAAAGAAATGTAGAGAGTAGTTGTCGATAGATCTTGTTCAGGAGCAGTTCAGTTAAAAAACAAACATGAAACTTGTATTGATCGATTTTTTTTGGCCACTTTGGGGGCAGAAATGATTTGGGACTTTTCATTTGTTAGTTGACCAGAAACTCACAAATAAATGACAATGTTGCTACGTAACTGCTAGATGTGGAAATAAAGAAATGTTTGCTAATACTTTCACCATATCACCTTAAAGGTGATAATACATCACTATTGTGTTTACAACTTGTTGTACTACCACCAAGTGTTTTATTAAAATGCATTTTTAGGGGGAATTTTAAGTCTTTATTATAGTGACAGAGAATTGCTTTCAGAATTGAACCACAGATGTTGCAGTTATGTAGCATGCATCTTAACCAGTATGCTACCAGGGTTCATCTAAAAAAACTGTCAACGGTCTAGTTTATTAAGAATATTTGCAATCTAACAACTATGCATGAACCCGAGCATAATGAATAGGGTTAGGGGACACTTTTTTTTCAGTTTTTTCTTATAATTTGTACCAAATTGCACCTCCTTCTCTGTAAAATGTCCCTAAAAATTGACAGTTAAATACCTGCAAATTACTCAGGAAATTTCCAGGAAATTAATATAAAACTTAAAGGATCTGTAAGCGTTACCAGAAATTCCCAAATCTGATTGCCATGAAATTTATTGATCACATGCTCCTCTGAAGATGAACCATGTTGATTTTAATGATCTCATATCCTGAACTTTATGAACACCCTATTTTATCTCCACTACTAGTTAAGGCTCTATAAATATCTAAATATCTCAACCATCAGTATGTTGTTTATTATGTCCAACATCTTTCATACTGAGTGATGTAATGATTATTTCAGCCTCCAGGGGACAGTAACGGGGTTTCAGACTTTTTTTTGTTGAGAATAATTTTGTCATTTTTCATTCAGCTTTTCTAATTCAACAGCCCCATAGATCACAAAAGAAAACTAATTATTAGACCATTTATCTACATCTACATTTGTTCCTTTGTCTGCAGTTTTCTATGTCATTTTCTGTTTTCACTTTTCTTTTCTCACACACACACACACACACACACACACACACACACACACACACACGGAGCGGGAGTGCTCCTTGAATAGACTGCGATTGTGGTAATTGAAAAAGTCAAAACAAATTATTTGTCATTCTCGTCAGACTCATCAAGAGAATTCTTTTGCAACAATAGCTTTCACACAAAGTTACATACAAACGACATTAGCACACAAATACCCATCCAGCACTAATCAGACCACCCTGCAGTTAGTGTGTGTGTGTGTGTGTGTGTGTGTGTGTGTTTTGGGCTCTTTGCGGTACTGATAGTCTTTTCTGAAACTCTCCAGAACTTGACACACAAAAGAAAAATCACAGCAGCAGTTCACTCCCACCGACAGCTGATGTTCCTTGGTGTCATGATGTATGTAATACATTAAAGACAACATATGCACATTTCCAGGTCTGTATTTATATTCTTGGGCTCTACTGAAATATCTTTGCATGATTTACAGTTAAAAACTCCTTATTTATCTTCTACTGGTCCTTTATGCAGCTCCTCAGTTCAGCCTCTGTCTGAAACAGGCCATTTTAGCTCCTGTCTCTTTAAGGCCCCCCCTCTCAACCCACTCTTTCATTTCTTTCTCATTCCTTTACTCAAAATATGAAATACTCAAATGTGATCCAAAATATGGCAGCGGACACAACACAAGCAACTCATGGAACAACGTTAGCAACAAAGGCTACAGAGCGGACGGCTGTTTGTGGGCATGAGCGAATGTTCTTACATCAGTTCGTTGAGGAAGTAGAAGTAACTTCGCAAAAGAAGCGTTGAGAGCAGGCTGAAGCCCTGAGTTTTGACTTGCAGGGAGGATTTTTACATACGTTCAACCTCAAGTTTTTGAACTCTGACCATGTTAAACATCCAACATAATAGTATATAAATGACAGAAAATCACAAAAAGCATGACATGTCCCCTTTAAAGCTGTTACTTGTTTATCATGTGGTAGAATGGATGGTGACTTTTTTTTTCAATGCAACCATCAGATGGTTTAAATAAACACTTATCCTATCTATCTATTCATTAACAACCCCATCAACCCCTGCAGATGAACAGCATTAAAGACATACCGTGCACAAGCCTGATTGACTGTGAGCTGAGTGTCAGTCACTGCGTCAGAACAGTAGTAGAAGCAGCACTGCAGGTTTGAGTCTGAATATTATCGCAATATCAAACAAATAAATCTCTTTGGATTAAGTTGAGAGCTTGTGTTTGTTCTCATTACACTGTGAGACTTTTATTAATTTGAGTGCTCAGGGTCCAATGCGAGTTCTGCATTTTGCTGAGTGCTTTTTAACGAGCTCTGGTTGTAAACGTAGGCAGTTTCTTTATTAAGACTGACTGTTTAAGATGGGTTTTTTTTCTTCCTTTTAGCTTAAACTGCAAAAATAGGGTTATTACTGATACACATATGAGCATATTTTATGTCAAAATGTGTTAGTAGCTTATTACTTTTTTTTTTTTTTTTTTACAATATCTGTAATTTATGAGACGTTTTGTAAGCTTTTGTTTGCTCACATCACTTCAAACTGTTTTTAGAGGAGGCTGAAGTCCTGGTTTTTAACTTTAAAGGAGCATTTTCACATACATTCACCTCTTTGACCATGTGTAACACAGACATCCAACATTATAATTGGTTAAAAATAACTGAAAATCACAAAAAGCATGATATGTCCCCTTTAGCAAGTTGCTTTATTGCATGTTGACGTAATTTCACTAGAATTCCTTTTGTATGTCATCATAACTCAAGTTAAAACAGCAGCAGAGTTACTGGTGTGTGTGTGTGTGTGTGTGTGTGTGTGTGTGTGTGTGTGTGTGTGTGTGTGTGTGTGTGTGTGTGTGTGTGTGTGTGTGTCCTTGTGTGTATGAATGTTTTCCTGTTTGTGCATCAGGAGTTTTGCTTGTATCTTGCAGTGTGTTTTAGTACGTGTGTGTGTGTTGTAGCCCTGCAGCTATACTCACCTGTCAGTCTGTGACAGTGCAGCTTCATCCATCTCATGTTAGCTTATCGCTGCTTGTTCTGATCCTCCTCCATGCTGCCGCCGCCGCCGCCGCCGTTGTCAACAACTCAGAGCTCAGAGTCGACTCTTTTTTTTAACCAACAGCTGCCCTTCAAAATACTTTCTCAAAACACGCTACACAGAGATGCATATTTTGTTTATGTGCACTTTCAATATCACAACACTGCAACTTAAAGCGGCACTAATCAATATCTCCTTACTAACTGGTGCATTTTGCTCCTGTTTTATGCAAATAGTCGACAAAGATGAGAAAAAAAGTTCTGACAAGGGAGCTGAATCTTATTTTAGAAAAATCAATCACCTACAAGATTTATTTTGTTAAATGAATTTTTAACTTTTGGAATATTGAACAGGTTAGAACATTGTCTACAGATGGTTTTATTGCTGAATTTGACTTTTAGTTATTTATATATTATAATATTATTATATATCTTTGGGGCATGTAAAAAAATCATTTTTGTTTCTATGATTTTACATTATTATTATATTTCTGCTCTTTCTCCACTGTGGTTGCTTGTTAATTAATCAAACTGATTGATAGATCATCATGCTGCTGCTGGTGTTTGTGTTCTTTCTCTGTTAGAGTCTATTTGGGTCAACTGCACCTCGGCTGTACTCAGGTCCTGCTCAGATCCGGTCTCTCTTTTTTGAAAATTAATTTATGCATGTTGGGTATTTTCCACAGGTCAGTTTCGGATCTGGTCCAAAATTTTTAATGCGTGAAAACGTCTAGTTCAGACTCTTGTTAATTTCATTTCTAGCCGTGCCAGGCGGCTGCTTTCAGCTAAAAAGCTCTCATGAACTTACTGCACACTACCTGCTCAGCACCAAACAACAGGCAGACAAAGTTAGCGACTAGCTGGTGAACATGACCGAATATTTAGCAGCTAAAGAGCCAGATACTCAAGAGTTGGTGGAGACCAAAACAGAGATTAAAGGAGAGTAAATATGGGCTTTAAATTGATCCGGTGGCCAGAGACATGACTCCAAATGCATGTTAAAGTTTCTCATAAAAACTTTATAAGATGATAATATGTCAGTGTTGTGTTTTTAGCTTATTTTGAAGCCACCAAGTGGTCAGAAAAAGTCAATTAATGCCAAGTTAAATAATCTGAGGACATGGTTTAGTATTGTGAGGGTTTGAATTGGTCAATTCAGAGAATTAAATCACGTAGTAACTTGTGGGAATAATTTAGCAAAAAGTTTCCTCAGTGACACGTGGCTCTGAGTTAAAATGTTTTTGGTACATTTTGGCCTAATGGAGTCGGTAGAGTACAGGGTTGAAGAAACATTATGATTTATCCTCTTGTTTGCGTAAATATTCAAAACAATGAGTTGAACAGATGGACCGACAGACTTGAAAAGCATCACTATCCTTCGCTTTTACTCCTAGTAGGGCAAAAGTTTCAAACTTTAACAGGTGGAAACTTCTGAACCATCTCGTTGCAATTGGCCCAAGAGAGGCATGTTTTACTGTGGAGAAACATATTTCACTTCTTTATTGATTAATGTAAAGATATCTGTCAGTAAAAGCAACAAAAACCAACAAGGAAGACCCAAAATACAAAATGATACAAAACGTCAGTGTTGTGTTTGGTGAAGGATTAATGAACCACAGATGAGGAAGTAAACACACAGAGCTGAAGCTATAGGAGTATAATAACCAATAATTGATTTTCAGGATTTGTTCTGCTCTGCAAAGCTGTGATCCTGATTGACTGTTGCAGCAACCTGTGTGTGTGTGTATGTGTGTGTGTAAAATACTGCATAATTAATCTATGGAAGTAAATTATTTATCCAGAACAATTGCATACATATTTTAGGAGTAATACAGCATTTTAAGAATTTTGAGCTTTCTTGGCAGCTGTAAAGCCTTATACATACATGTACATATACCTGAGACACACACACACACACACACACACACACACACACACACACACACACACACTAACTGCAGGGTGGTCTGAATAGTGCTGGATGTGCGTTTGTGTGCCGATGTCGTTTGCATGTAACTGTTTGAAAGCTATTGTTGCAACAGATTTCTCTTGATGAGTCTGACAAGAAATACAAATAATTTGTTTTGACTTTTTCAATCACTACAATCACAATCTATTCAAGTAGGACTCCTGCTGTGTGTGTGTGTGTGTGTGTGTGTGTGTGTGTGTGTGTGTTTAATCTGTTTACATGGGTATAAACAGCCTGAGATGATGCTTTAAGTCCCCAGTGGCAACTAAAACACAAACACACAAAGAGGCAACATTAGTTTTATTCACTAAGAATTAATACAGTGAAAAAAAGATAACAGGAAAAAGTTGAAATGGAAAGAGGTTGGGCTGAGAGAAGCTAATCTTCCAACAGTCAACAATAACTATAACCAAGTAACAAGTAGGTTAACCAGTGGAGGAAGAGCTATTCATATCCTTTACATAAGTAAAATTAGCAATTAGTTATAGTCCTGCATTCAAAAGTAAAGTATCAAAAATAAAGGTACTTATTTCTTAGATCTGCCACTCTGTGAGTTTTACATAAAATATATATTGATTTATTATTACTGATATTTTAACATCTCAGCAGAATTATTTTGTTGTAGTTGGTGAAAATGTAGCTAATTTTTACTAATTTATACGGTGCTGAGTGTGTTAATTTCTAATAATGTGATATGTTTTGTAATTTTGTTTCCAAAGTCAGAAAGGTGTGTGTGTGTGTGTGTGTGTGTTTAATCTGGTTTCAAAGCTATTCGACCACCCAACAAGCAGTCCTGACAGAGTATACTGGCCTCTTAAAACTCTTTTTGACATCAAAGAAGAATAGTTAACCTAGCTCTATCCAAACGTAAAAAAATCTGCTTACCGTCAAGTCTAAAGCTCAATAATTAACACGCTACATGTTGCTTGTGTGGTGGAAATAAAAAGCCAAGACCAAGTTGTCTTTTAATGAAAAACCTTGCAAGGGACCAGCATACAGTCACAACAGAGTGTAATTGCAGACCGATGATCAAATACAAAGTGTACATACTTTTTATAGACAAGGAGTGTGGGAAACAGTATCAGGATGTGAGTGGGATGCAGTGCCGGATGTCATCAAAACTGTCAGACTGTCTAAGAAGAACTGTTGTGTTTTATGACTCAGTATGTTTTTATGACTTGTTGGAATGAAGGGGAGGACTTTGTATCCTTCCTCTCCTGCACAATTTAATATAACTTTTTACTGTGTAATATTTTTATTGTAACCTTTGTGCAAAAAAAAAAAAAAAAAAAAATGTCCGAGATGAAGCTACTCCCTACTTTGATCCAGACAGTGACGAAAAACAATAATGAGCATAGACCAGATGGTTACATGTGTGAGTTTATCCAAAATGCAAAGTCTAAAGTGTGGTGCAGAGAATACAAAGTGTGTTTTTTTTCCATTACACTTGTTTAAACCATATTAAAACTGAAGTGTAAAAACGACATGTAGCAAATTTCCCAAAAAGTTGAGCTATTCCTTTAAACAAACAGCATCCTTTGACTCCAAGAGCAGACAAAATATTCGTGTTTACCAGAAAAAACATTTTAAACTATTTGTAACAAACATTTATTAATTTTAAAATGTTACTCATGATCTTTTTGAAAGATGCCTTTAGCATCACTGTTGGCTCTTAAATCGTCCTCTCTGCCCAACTAAGACTCACTTCACCTGAACTTTCAAGTTTCATTTCCATCCAGGCAAAGTATGTGTGTGTGTGTGTGTGTGTGTGTGTGTGTGTGTGTGTGTGTGTGTGTATGTGTGTGTTTGCATCCTGGCTGTTGTTGAAGTCCTGGATGTCCTTTCTGTCCCCACCTGTGCCTGAGGCGTACTGTGGTCCAGGTTCCCCGCTAACTTCTCCTAATGAATAGTGAATGCTGTTGTCAGGCCTTATCAGACAAAGCAGCAGGGAGACGGGCGAGTTTGGATTGGATGGTCAGGACGGGAAAAAAAAGTTCTCTGGTTCTAGTCGATCCACTTCTTCAACTCTTCGTGTCAGAGTCTCAACAGGTAAGATGAACACACAATCAGGTAAACGCTTGAAATATTAGAAAGCAACTGAAGAGTCCAGCGATCCCAGTGGATATCGAGCAGGTGCTGGATTCTGGGATTGAGCAGTTGGTATCGTCCTCTGATAATATTTAAGTTTTTTTTTGACTTGAGGTCAGCTTCAGCAGTGGAAAGTGATTGTTTCAGTTATCTGAACCTGTCTGCCTTTAGGTATCACACTAGAAACCTAAAAGCACAATGTTTTATATTTACAGCCACTTTAACTTCTTTTCTTGCAATGAGAGCTGACACCTACTCTATTGTTTACCGGTTCAGTTAACTCAGTAACTATCAAAAGCAGCTACATTCAGGAAATCAAAACTAACAAACAAGTCTAAAATGTATCAGAAACTACAAACATCCCAGTTACAGTATCTGTATGATCAGACGGCTCCAACGGTTCAGCTCAGAAATAAAACTGAGAGAGATAAGAGAGAGATAAGCGTCTGAAATGATTTACTTTGTTTCGAAACCATTATGAGGTTTGGCTACTTGATCCTGATGTACATTGTTTTATGTGTTTCCTGAATCCTCGTCACAGGCCGTTTTCAAACCTGTAGTCTGTTTTCTCAGCGGATGAGTTGAACTTTTTTGCTTTTTCCTGTTGGTTTGTTTGTTTTTTTTCCACACAGAAAAAAAATCCAAGCTAACCAAAATGCATCACTAAAAGCCACATGAGAACATTCATGCCACTCGTTGGTTAGAAGCGAGACCATAAACACAGGAGAAAGGTTTCTCTGTCCAAATTAAAAAAAAATACAACTTTGTCTACTCCCGGCTAGCTGCTAGCAATTGTTGATTGTGCCCATCCCAACAGTACACCTGACTACAGGAGCTGTTTACCTGAAACTTGCAGAGTTCGCCCTGTAGTTAGGTCAGATCGAGGTTAGAACATGATTGCTGTGTTCAGACGAATCGTACTGAGGAGGAAAACAAACCAGAGTCCCATTCAACCGGACTAAAAGACACCATGCATTTGAAAAGAGCTAAAAGAGAGTGAATATTGGATGTTACATTCACCAGATGGACAGAAACACGACTTCAAATGAATGATAATGTTGCTCCTTAACTACTGGATGTGGAAATATTCTCCATCTTCCATCCTTCAAATGTTAAATAGATCACCACCTCCTATTCAGCACAGACAGGACAGTTTACATAAATCAATATGTGTGTGTGTGTGTGTGTGTGTGTGTGTCTTTTCACACAGTTGAAAACATACAAAAAACTTTCAAGTGTCAAGATGTGACAAAATTATACACACACACTTTGACACGAGTAATTAATTCAGTAAGAAGCACAGACCAACAAACACACACACAAACACACACACACACACACACAGTGGGTCTAATCCTTCGTCACCAGGGCAACCAGACAGCACAAAGCCAAATAACCGGCCAGGCACATAAACACACCCGACCAATAGGAGGTGGCCTCGAAACGAAGGGGAGCCGTAGAGGCACTTCGACCGCATCCTTTCTCCCTCTTTCCAAGTATTTTTTGGGGTCTTTCTTTTCTCTTCATCTCTGTCTGTTTGTGTTTTGTTGCTGCTGTCCACTCTGGGGACGGCTCAGTCACCCTCGCTTTAGAAAAAAGGCCGCAACTTAAAAGACAGAAGCTCACAGCCAAGGAGGGCTTCACTCTCAAGCAGAGCATCTTTTATTTATTTGTTTGTCTTGTTGTAGAGAGAGGAATGTTGGGATAGGAAGGAGAGAGACCAAGAGAGACGAGGTCATAGGATTTGAGATATTCTGATATAAGATATAAGTGTCCCAGTGGGAAAATCTGCATTTTTGCTTTACTTTTCCAGCGTCATAATTCATCAGGAGTGAGACATCTTTGACTCTCTCATCCCGGTGACGGCATGCAGAGGCGTTTGAGGACAGCAAATTTTGTGTCAGCTTTAAACTCTGCTGCTCTGACTCGGCTCCTCTCAGTGGAAGTAAATAAATGTCACACCAGTTGAGAAACGAGCCTTTCTTTAATACAGTGCCGGCTTTGTTCTGTCATTATTTACGATCGAGTGGGAGAGGGGTTATGAGGGTTCCACAGTCTCCCCTCATGTCCACAGGATGCGGCTGGAAGTGTTTCAGAAACCGAGTGTTTGTTAATAAGCAGCCATACTTTGTGCTGTGCTGTTCATTTATCTTCCTTTTGTCTGCTTCACGATGAGTCCTTTTGCTGACATTTTCTGTTTTTTATAAGCAGATTTAAAGACATTTCCACTCATTTCTGATCAATATGGTAACAGATACTTTGTGGATGTACTTTATCTTCCCCCCTCTCTTTCTTGCTTCAACTGGAAAGTCATGAAACTAATATATAGTGGATGTATGAAATGAATCATCTGCTGAAAAAACCTTTGTTTTAATCCCTCGTTTGTTTGAAACTGCAATGATTAGTTGACAACTATTAAATTAACCGTTTTCCAGATTCTTAAATGTGAATATTTTCTGATTTCATTGGTCTTCTATGACACTAAACTGAATATCTTTGGGTTGTGGACTGTCAGACGGGAGAAATCTTGGGCTTTTGGGAAACAGTTTTCACACTTTTCTTACATTTTATAGACCAAACAACTAATCAATTAATTGAGAAAAAAATCAACAGATTAATCGATAATGACAATAAGTTAGTGGCAGTCTAAATTTTGTCTATGATGTTAGCAGAAATTCTTTATTTGTATCATTCAGGTCTGTTGCATTTATTTGTATGCTTTTATAAAGTGACTTTATAATAACCCTTTCTCCTAGAAATCACATTTATATCGGACTAAATTGTTTTCCCAGCTATGTTTCATTGGCAAATGCAATCACTGCCCGGATTATGTTCACAGGCAACGTTTTTTTTTTTCTATCCTTTTTTGTTATTTTTATACTGTAATAATGTTGGATGTTAAACATGGTTAAACATCCAAAACTTGAGGTGAATGTATGAAGTCAAGGCTTCAGCCTGATCTTTGTTTGCAAAGTTACCTCGACTTCCTCCTCGTGATGATGTCAGATTGTTTGCACATGTCCACGAATGGCCGTCTGTTTTGTAGCCTTTCTTGCTTCCATTGCAAGTAAAGAAGGAGAAAAAGAAGTGAAATCCTGCTACTACAGTTTGTTTACGTAGCCTCTGGAGCCGGAGGAAGCTTCCTGAAGCTGACCAATCAGAGCAGAGTGGGCTCATAAGGAGGCGGGACCTTAAAGAGACAGGAGCTAAAACGGCCTGTTTCAGACAGAGGCTGAACTGAGGGGCCGCATAAAGGACCAGTAGAAGATAAATAAGGAGTTTTTAACTGGAAATCATGCAAAGGTATTCCAGTAGAGCCCCAGAATATAAATACAGAGCTGGAAATGTGCAGGATACGTCCTCTTTAAGTGCTAAATTTTGTGCTTTAAATCATTGCTGACTTTTTTTTCTGTATTAAATTCAGATCATCTTTCCCTTACCTGCCTTTTCTCATGATGTTGAGACAAAACATTACAAAATTACAACATTACAAATACAAAACAAAATTCAGCCAACATTACATTTCCTGAAAAAACCTATTTTCTGTAGCAGTTTAGTCGTAAAGAAACGTAATTTTTAGGAGACAGGGTTGCTTTATAAGCAAAAACCATCTAGTTTTGCTTTTTGTACATATAAACAGAGTCAGAACAAATGAAATACAGCATTAAATATTAAATGAATGTAATTTGTCAATAAATAAATAAATAAAGGTATGTGTATACATCCGGTTATCTGTTTGAAATATTAAAACTTTATTAACTTTCCTGGAAATTCTAATTCACAAGAGTGAGAGGATATATTATTATGGATGTCTGTTCGAACAGTGACTGCATGGTTTATGGAGAACGTTTAGTTGATTTGCATGTCACTGGTTTGTTACTGTTGCACTGGGTCGGCCCACATTGCACCAGCTCGGTTTCTTCTCTTGGCCTGCCAGATATCTGAAACAACACTAATGTATGCTGTTTGTGTGTGTGTGTGTGTGTGTGTGTTCATGTGGCACACTATAAACGATGGCTGGTCTGAACCCTGGGTTGAAAATTACAAAGCTTTCTTTCCACTTCCCATCATTCTCCGCTCACCCTCCACTTATGTTTTTTCTCCTTTTCATATGGAGGGATTATGAAAGATCCATAATGTGACGTGTCTTCAGAAACTATTCATCCCTTTGACTGTTTTCCCCCCTTTTGTCCACCCATAAACATCAAGATATAGTTGAAATTTCTTTGAGGCAGAACAAAACATTTAGTCTTTGTTTGGTTCGGTCCATCAGTTCAGTGTTGTGCTAGAAACAGTGATGTATGACATGGCTGCAGAGAGGACTACTTAGCAGTGAGCGATGAACCTTATAGTGGTGCTAAAGGAAAAGTCAGAGGATGATCACCAAAGTCAACAAGATTCATCCTTTAAGGAACATGAATGCCTGTACAAAATTTTAGTTGCTGAGATATCAGTCTGGACCAAAGTGGTGGACCGACCAGGGTTTTCTGAGTCGTTATGTATGAAGATTAAACTATTATAGATGTTTTTAACCCTTAAACTGATCAGATATAAACAGACATGTCATGTCACATGTTACTGCTAAGCAACACTTGCTTAGTCTGTCCTGTGTCTCCTGTGGTGCCAGATTTCAATTTCCCTGAAGATCCAATTCAAAAGAAAAAAGGTCAATTCCTGCACACACTTCATCACCTCTGCATTGATTTATTAAAAAGCGTCAATGTTTCGGTCACAGGCACCTTTCCCAAGACTTTTTTACCTTTTTTTTTTCTTTGGTTTAATGAGCAAAGCAACATTTTGACGGGCTCCATAATCAATCCTTTTCTGATCGATATAGGTGTTTGTTGCTGATAGCTACTAATTCAAGTTAAAGGTGACAGAGTGATTAAAAAAAAGCATCACTTTGTTATTATTTTAGGTGGGAAAAATCATAAAGTTTGTCAGTGATTGACAAGGCCTCTATTGCCCTGGATGGTAAACAATGATATTTTCAGGTCTGAACACAGTTCTGTACAGGTGATCATGTGAACAGGCAGCAATGCACATTTTCATACCCATTAAAACTGTCAGTTAAGATGCTTTATCTGTTTTTCACGTCTTCTTGAGCAGCATGAATGAGCTGTTGTAATCACTGCTATTATTCTCTCCTAGGTTTCCTTAAAAGGTCATTAAAATTCATCTAGTGGAACTGTACTTTTCTAAATGCTGATCAACAAGCCTTTGTGTCCTCATGTATCACCGTTCATCCTGCACATGAACAATTCAGCACATGACTGGCATCAGCTCTTTTCATCAGTTTGAGCCGCAGCCGTTTCGACAGTCTGTGCGCTGTGAAAATACCTTCATGTTATGTGAAGCCTGAACAGTTTTTATAGGTTATAAAATTTTAAAACTTAAAAACATGTATGTGTTCCTCCACAGCCCTCTTTCTCTTTCTGTCTCTGTCAGTCTTTGATTGTGTCTCCTCTCCTCCCTGTTGATTCTCTGGCTTTTCTTTATTTCGTCTTCTCTCTGTGCTGCGGCGTTGTAAAGAACACAATGCTCTGCAGTGCGGATAAAGAAGACTCCAACAGCACCACATGACTTAACAGAGGGGAGGCGGATGTGTAATCATGCTACTCTGTGTTTTTGTATGCATGTTGTGGCATATAACTGTGTGTGTGAGTCTTTGCATGATATGCCTGCAAAAGTGTGTAACTGAGAAGATCTACATGGTAATTCTCACACATGTTCTTGTCTTCATGCTGTCTTCTTCAGAGAGACACTTTGGAGCTTCTGTTGTTGTGGAGGAAACAGGCTGTTAAAAACTAGAAAATATTAAAACTTTTGGCACTTAGCTTCTTTTATCCATTATCTATCCAAATCACTTTCACAACATCCTAAATTCTGAAGCTCAGCGGGTGGTGAAAGTAATTTTTGGACATATCTTTGGCAGTATGAGTTGTATTTAGCTGCAGGGTTAGGCGCAGAGCACAGTGCAGATGCATCAGGAATTTTTACTGAATATGCCTGTTCATAAAACTTGTCCTTGTCCTACTCTCTTAACAGCTGATTTTCATCACAGAACTACAAATGTTAAGCTCATGGTGGAGCCACATGTGGCACCACAGATATCTGTACCAAATCTCATCCACAATCCGTCAGATAGTTGTTGAGATATTTCAGTCTGGACCAAAGTGGTGGATCGACTGACCTAAAAAATGTGCAGCATATAAATCCCTCCTGATAAATGGCAGCAATCAGACAGCAGCCAATCACTCTGCAGAGGCAGGGGGTAAAGGCACATCTGTCAGTACAGATTAACTGACCGACAGTTGATAGCTGACAGACGATAGCTCAAATGATCACATTTGGATGTAAAACCTTGAAAAAGCAGACGGCAACATGAAAAACACTGAGCTCAGAATTTACAAATAAGAAATGACACTCCGTGGCACACCTGATGTTCTTCGGGCTGCAACTAATGATTATTTTCAGTATCGATTAATTTGGTGATTACACTCATGATTAATCGTTTGGCTAATAAAACCAGTGAACCATCAGAAAACAGCCGTCACAATTTCACAGCACAAAGTGACGTCTTAAAATGTCTTATTTTGTCTCACCAACAATCTAAAACCCAGAGACATTCAGTTTGAAAAAAAACAACAAATTTTCTGATGATAAACTAATTGTTGCAGCTCAAAATGTTTTCGTGTTTATTAGAAAGCAATGAATACACATATTAAAAATGCTTTCATTATTTCTGTAAATGCGCTAACTGTTACTCTAGATCATATAAAAATCCTGCTTGGAATAATAAATTGTGTATGACATTTTTTTTTCACAAAAAAAAGTTTAATTACCTTGTTAAGAATACTTAAAATAACATATACTGCTTCTCCCTCACTGAAAAAATCCAGAATCTTTCAATACATGAATATTTTTCACTTCAAAAGTTGAACAGCTGGACACAAGATGTCTCCTACTTCACTGTAAAGTCCATTCTCAGTGTATATGTGCACCAGAGGCTTCATGTTTCCACATCACACTTGTGAAAGTTACAATTGGCTCTGCACTAGTTGTGATGTCACAGATCATACTTAAAATCAAGTTTAAGCTGAGCACAGAGAGAACGTTCCTTCTTCTGCAGATGAATGTGAAAAATACTCCCTAGTGTCTGCATATACATCACTCTGCACAGCGAAGTCTAAACATCCAACTGAAGGAACAAGAAGAAAAAGACCTTTCTGACTGGAGGGGGACTTCAAAGATTTAAAACAGCATTATATTTGGTTGATTAAAGGGCACAAAATGAGTTGTTTTGGGCTCAAACACAAAGTTCAGAACTTGGAAGTTTATTT
This sequence comes from Thunnus albacares, assembly GCF_914725855.1. Taxonomy (NCBI): domain Eukaryota; kingdom Metazoa; phylum Chordata; class Actinopteri; order Scombriformes; family Scombridae; genus Thunnus; species Thunnus albacares. Next base: position 24,943,988 of record NC_058125.1, on the reverse strand, counting down.
GGAACTTGTTGGTCTTGGAACTCACCTCTGCTGGATACTATCGTTCATTTCATAAATGCAGCAGAACTAGCCGTTGCTGAGGGTTTATTTGAAGCTTTATCATTTGTCATTTTCATCCGAGGCCCTTTTTACAGCAAACTCTTAACATCTCTGTGTGTATTCAGGCCTCTGTGACTAATGTTGTGTGTCCGTACGGATGGCTGTTCGAACAGCACAGTCCTCTGTATGCGCCAATACTTTCTGTGTTTGTGAGGAGCTACTGAGGCAGAAAATGGGCAGAGTATAGTAAGAGAGGAGGCGACTACACAGCGAATCAAATGGGAATGAGGCAGAGATAGATAGAGAGGGAGGGAGGGAGGGAGGGAGGGAGGGAGAAAATGAGAAAGGAGTAGAGGAGAGAAGAGCTAGAGGGAGTAAGAGAGTTAAAAACAGAAAGAAAATCATGTTGGTGGGACTTTGGAGGGAATCCTGCTGCCTGAATTGGAGCCTATCATTAAATTTTTTTGTCTTTTTTGGGGAGAATGCGGAAAGAAATGTTATAGAGAGATGATTATCTGTTGAGAATTATACTGTGTGATGAACTGCTCGGAAATTAATTACTAAGAAGAGAGAGAGAGAGAGAGAGAGAGAGAGAAAAGACAGGGCAAATTATAATATAAAATAATTCATTTTATTACTAAGTCACAAAGTGCTTTGCATGGTTGAACCAGGATTAAATCAAATCAGAACAACAATGAGGCAAATAAAATTGATTAGGAAACAAAACATTGTGCTAGCTAGGTTGACTGAAATGGCTTAATTATGTTAAATCAATGCATAATTATGTACTATCTATTGTCTGTAAAAGTGTGTAAATTGGGCCCCTAAACTTTATTCATGTACTTCATTATTTTATGTATTTATTTGTATTATTAATCATATTCTGATTATTTTGCTAATTTATTTCTTATCTGAACTCTTTTCCCCCATTGGGAGCCCCAAAGTTTTTTAATCAGCTGGGAACAATATTATAATATATTACAATAAAAAATGCAGGCTTAAATTTAAAGGTGAAGTTGTTTCACATCTGTTTTTAAAAAGCATTTTAAGTGGCAAGTGGTAGTGGATTATAATACTGCTGACGGTGAATGTGCACTGATGCTGACACAAAGAACAATTCTGGTTCTTAATTATGCATTTATATCCATCATTTCTAACAAGTTAATAGCTGAGCTCTTTATACATGATAACATCATTAAAGAGATTCAAGGTTGTCAGGTTGTAAACAAGCTAATGGTTTAGACAGAACTTAACTTTATTTAAACTTCTAGTGGAGATCCCAAAATTTTTAAAGATAACAAATATTTTGGGGAACTAAAAAGGGCTACTTAAAAGGAAAGAAAATGAGAAAACTGGATATTAAGTGGTTAAATTAGTTAAAATACAATAAGATACACACTTTTTTTCCTTCATCGTCTTTGGGAATCTTAAGTTGGTGTTAAAAATTAATTGTCCTTCTACTGTTTACTCCAGCCTGCTGCACTATTAAAGGAATAGTTCCAACGTTTTGGGAAATAGGCTTGATCATTCTTTCTTCTTTGTGGTAGAAAGTAAGATAAGAAGATCAATATCACTCTCATATCTCTCCGTTTAATATAAGGCTACAGTCAGCATCTGGTTAGCTTAACACAAAGACTGAAAACAGTTGAAAACAACTAGCCTATCTCTATCCAAAGGTAACAAAATCCACCTACCAGCACCTCTAAAACTCCCTAGTTAGCACATTATATATAGTTTGTTTAATCCATACAAAAATCGAAGGATAAAAACTAGAATTCACCATTTCACAGAGTTAGGTGCTGGACTATTTCTTGGCTCTGAACCAAATTACCAGGTTACCTTTGGACAGAGTCAGGTGAGCTTTTTACCCCTGTTACAGTTTTTGTGCTAAGCTAACTGGGTGCTGGCTGTATTTTTGTATTTAATGGACAGATATGAGATTGAAGATGGCATCGATCTTCTCATCTTACTCTCTACCAGAAGATTATATTTCCCAAAATGTCAAACTAGTCCTTTAAACTGCCTTCACATGATCAACCATCAGACCTGATCAATGCTAAACTCCTGAAGCTTTCAGTTTTAATGTACCTCCTGTTTGTAGTCATGTCTTCTCAACATAATCCTTTCATGAGGGGAAAACACATTTTTCTGAGACTTTATACTCTCTCAAGCTCTTTGATATCTGTGTTTTAAGACACAGCGCTCATGTTGTGAAATTGCATGAGACGAAGCAGGAAGAAGAACAAAAGAGGAAAGTAGAAGAGGAGAGAACAGTGTGTCAGACAGGAGTAGTTTTAGCAGGAGAAGAACAAGGTGATAAGTAGCTGCACAGTGATCAATACCTGCCTGCCTGACTGCCTGGCGCACTGAGCTGCTGTAATTTCTTAGACGATTCACACTTTCCAGTGTGTGTGTAAAGAGACTGAGAGCGAGACTTGTGTGTGTTAATATCTGAGGCACTGCAGCCATGTTTGTTAGCAAAATAATCCTTCTAATCTTTTCAGAAATGTTCCACTCGGCACCCTTAACATCGCCACAAATAACTGGGAGCAGTGATGTTTGTGTGTGTGTTAATCTATGATTATGTAGCAAGGTGTGCAGCTGCATCCTTACAGTTCAGTAAGGTTATGTGGGAAATGTAGTAAACAATACAAACGTATAAAAGGATAAAGGAAAGGACTGGTTTACCATTGCTTGACAATTTACTGTTGTTATTATTCACTTGATTAAATGCTCAGGGTTCTTTGTCAAACATAAAGAAACTTGACAAGAATTTGAAACAATACAGAGCCGCAATGGCAGCAGGTTTCTAAAGCTAAAAGAGTTATGGATGCAAACACACCTGTTTTGCCAACCCGTCCTCCCAAGAAAAATGACATTATAGGTCGAAAACCCAGTTGCCAAAAATGACCTGAAGTTAAATTTGAGTGATAGACACCATCTAGCAGCTATAGTAATGATGAGCTGAAGAAGTTCAGATGACGATGAGACGGGTTGGGTGGATGGCGAGAGAGATAGATGGCAAAAAGTGGACTTGGTTGCAAGAGGCCACTGTTAACTTCATGTTTCCAACCGCGAGTCGGGACAGTTTTGCCTTACTTTAAGGAAGTAATAACTTTAACCCACACCGTAGTTCAAGTGATCATTTTAACCCAAACCATGATCTTCATGGTATATTAGAAAATGCTCCTATGGGTCATTCTGGATGGTACAATCGACCTATGTGAGCGTTTAATTATGAGGACGTGTTGGTTTTGCAGCAGACATTTTCAGAATCAGAATCAGATTTTATTCACTAAGTACACATACACAAAGTATTTGTTATGATGCAGGTGACAGAACAACAAAAAACACAGCGAGATTACAATAGCAATAAAATGGAAAAATAGTTGTGGGCCTTGGCCTTAAGTTTGGCTATCAGCAATAATTAATGATTATCAAGATAATTATTAATTGTTATAATCAATACAATTATTATAAGAATTAATAATAACAGGACACCACCCTGGACTCAGGGAAAAAGATAGCCAATTCAGTCTCAAAGTGTACTAATCTATCAATTTGAAACTTTGATTAACAATTAACTTAATAACTATAAACAAAATTACCATATCAATAGCTAGTTAAGGTTGAAGGATTTTGAAGTTCTTTGCAGAGCAGAGGTTCGTAAAACTCATTCTTGTGCAACATCAAAACAGACAACAGCTATATCCAAAAGCATTTATTTAACAAAAAGGTAAAAAGCAAAACACACAATATTAATCTAGCTAAGTGTACCTATATACAAGTGTATGTGTGTGTGTGTGTGTGTGTGTGGAAGACAATGGCAAGATGGCTGAAGTCACCTGGTGACTGAGCACATGGCATGCAGACAATATGGCCGACAGAGGGGACTACAAAGACAAGAGGCCAGACCATGTGGTGTCTTGAACCACATGTGCTGCCTGAACCAAAGTTTGCAAAACTGGGCTTGAAACCTCTTAACTGTGTGGATACTGGAGTTACTGGATGTAACATGTGTTAAACATGCTAACATTAACCTAGCGGTGTGGCTATGCAGTAACCTGACTATGAACAACAGGTACATCACAACAATAGTTCAATGAATAACTTTAGCCAAATCAATACATGTACATTGTTTGAGTTAAACATTCTTGCTTAGCCGTACTATGCTTCACTATGTTACTAGGCTATGCCCAGTTGTTACCAGTCCATGTAGAAAGAGATGCTTTCTTCATGGACTGGTAACAACTAGTTGACACACACAGTACTTTAAATGCAAATAATGAATTTAGTTAAATGAAAAACTTTAGAAAAAACTTGTAAAAATAAAAAAAACGGTAAAGGGTTTTGGTAAACTAAAAATAGTTTACCAAAACCCTTAAATGTATTTTTCTTTCTCAAAAGTTTTAATTTACAGCCAATTTTCATTAATCCATTAAATTCAGTTCTGAAATATGACCTTTTTCTATCTTATTTACCGATTCAAAAGCTCCTAACAAACAGGGCCCACACTCATATACACACATTCACTCTGTGACCAAAATAAAACTGTCCTTTAAACTACAAACAAAACGTTGCAGGCCTGAGTCGTTGCTTGGGAGCGTGGAGACCTAAAACCAATGGCCGCTTCACTTGCTAGTGCAAACTACCAAAGAAAATAGCACATTTATTAGTTAGTTATTACTCACAGATCCCTGAGTCGTGAGTAAAAACTAATGAGGAACTGGTAGTAATGTCACTCTGACTGTAAAACACCCGGTTCAGAACTGACCAACCAGCGTATAAAGAAAAGGGCAAAAGACAACAGACCATGTAGTTAAAAAATAACTGTATTTTAATGGATAGCTTTTAATAAATAAAGCTAAAACAAGACCAAAGCCAGGGGAGCAAAGAGCCAGTTAGATAGGGGGGAATAGGATGTTTGTGGCTGCTTGTACTCAACTTCTCTTCCCTGCATATGGTGAAGCCAAACCTATCACGCCAAGAACCGCTGTGCTGTTGCTGGTCATTGGTTTGTGACTGGTCGGTTGCTGCATCAATGTTGGGCTGTGTTTTCTGGTGGCTCTGCTAACCAGCTGCTACACTGCACCTTGCAGCTCTCCAGACATCCACCCAGCTGTTTCATGTAGTGGAAAACCAGCAGCAGATTCAGCACACCGCCACACTGCACACAAGAGGAGACAAGCAAGCTTGTTCAGTAATTTACAAACATCATTTCTGCCAAAACTCTGCACACAACAGAATACAGAGACCAACCCACATAAACACACAGATCCTTATACTGGCACAGGGAAAAACACTTAAAAACTACATCAGATACAACCATTTAAGTCTGTATCTGCAAATAATTGCAACTCAAAACATTTTTTTTCCTCACAAAAAATAACCTAAATGACAGAGAGATGCAGTAAATTATGTTATTCAGTCTGTAATGTAGCTATAATATAAATCCAAACTGTTATGTACCTTATTAAATTGAAAATGAAATTTAATATAGACTGATCTATTCATTTGAATACATGTATTTTTATGTAAATGTGGTTATATCTGTGCATATAGAGCCCCAGAGGCATCGCTGTTGTTCTGTCCAGTAAAAACATGAAGCTTCACTTTACATTCAGACAAACTAATGTAGCAGCTACAATTGTTAAATTTCATCTGTGAGACCAACATTTATCTGCCAAGAGGAATTATATCATATATCAAAATGCTGTGGAGACATTAGAGTCAGTGGTAAATCACCAAAGAGTTGCACAGATCAGTTCATTGGATCATTTTCTCCCCAGGATGACAACGTAGGAGTCGAGCTGCTGCTGCTGCGAGATGACGCTGGTCTCACCTGGCCAGGCTAGTGGCCCCTCATGTCTCTAAAAACATCACAACAGTTTTACAAATAAGCGTTACTTGGATAAACTGACCAAATATTGGGAATCTACATGGTTACTTTCTCACCTGAAAAACATTAAAACTTAATAAAGTGACATATTAACAGTCCTACAGTGAAGCTTTTAGCCTACATTAAAATCTACTTTAGCTTGGTCGTCCCTTCCCTTTTGCTATGTAGCCAAGATGGCGACCATTGAGGGTGAAAAGTGTCCAACATTCATCACTCAACTTCTTGACCGTTAAGAGCGCAACATTCGGGTACTCATAGTGCACTGTGTTTTGCTGTACGTGTCAGTGTGAACGCACTTATACACTCAAAATAGCAATTGTAAGAATGGAAGTACACCAATTGAGACACAGCGTGGTTCTCTCCAGTTACAAACCTGTTGTCTGTTCTCCAGGAGTGCCAGTGTTACATCAGAGTTGATCAGCTGCACCTGAGGAGGGAGTGGCCTGAGGATGTAAAATAGCTGCTGCAGAGAGTTTCTCCCTTTTTGCTGAGCAGCCAGAAAGCCTTCCACATGGTCTTCACTTTAGTTTGCCTTTGGTTATTTTCCTTTACTTCTACAACCAACACTTCACTCATCCACACACACACTTTTCACCACTGATGCTTAACATTCCCATAGATCATTATGAGTTGTTATGCCTAATTTATTAGGAGTGTGTGGATTCATTTGTTGCAAGTCCTGAGCCAGGTTTGTAAAATTATGCTCGAAGCAGACACATTATTGACCTTTCAAAGCAAAAGTATCATGGCAAGATGTTTTGATGCCTTGCTTCACCACGCCAAAAATCATGTGACCACACAAAACAAGGCCTTGTTACGTCACACTCACATCAGACAGGTTTGTTGCTGATTTTGGATACAGTGTGTGCTTCTCAATCTGCCACAGTATTTAAAAATGGCGATAAGTTTTATTTATATAGACTTTATAGAACAAAATAACAAGAAAGCAGTAAGACCACTGAAACTCTGTTTAATCACGGTCTCAGATTTAATTCAGCCATACAAGTGCAATACCAATAGTTGCCCAGCAGATGTCGCCATTTTGACTGTATCAAATCCTTCGAAACAGTGAACCATTTTCAATACAATTGATTCAGTGCTTCAGAAAGCTTTGGTTCCCCCAAAATTCCTTTACTTCTCATGCAACACACGGTAACATTAGCTGCTACTACACTGAAATAACACTATAAGTGATAATATGCTAATTGCGATTAGCATCTGACTTTAAAACACTACATCTTGATGAAGCAGTACAAAAAATACACATAGGGGTATAATTTACATACATATGGACTGAACTGCATATATTGGAAGACATTTTTTAAGTGATCATTTCCTAATACTAATGAGTTGACTGGCATATTCATTTGGTTTTAGTGCGCCCAGTATCTTAAAGTGGTGGACGTACTTTGATGAGCGTAATTGCCCCAAAGGATTACATTGGAGCGCATTTTGTGATCTTGCTCAATACTGGGTCGTCTCCAAAAATGTTTGTCCCCATTAGTCACTGAGACCCAAAAAGATGGGTCCAGGTTGAAAAATATCAGAATTTCCCTTTAATGTTCTGTGTTCAACGCATCCGACAGGCCAGCTGTCACACGCAGATTCCGAGTTAATGCAGTGAAATCGTTTTTTCAATAAAGCCGCCTTTCTTGGAACGAATCCTGAGAAGTGTTTTCAGCCTGAGCCGTGACTGGGTAGTCTAAGAGCTGCAATCAAAATAAATGAAAAGGTTTTAGTTTCCAGCAGCAAACAACAAATTACACTGAACTATATCTGTATATTGAATTGAGCTTCTTTACACTGCTGTAGCTGCTTGCCATTACTGAACCTTTCATCCTCTTCCTGGTATCCACACGCCTCGTTGAGTGTATGATAATTAATGCTTTACAGTGAAAAATGAGTGTGGAATGCATTACAGACAAGACACCAATGTTCTAATATAATGTGTGTGTGTGTGTGTGTGTGTGTGTGTGTCCATTTTTCCTGGCAAATGCCCCAGCAGCTTAATCAAGCCTGTTACAGCACACACTGTATTGTGTTTCTACTACCAGTGTGTACTGTATAGTCAGGGCTACTCTCTCATTCCTTATCTAACTACAGCAGCATGCGTGATGAAATTAATTGAATTCCACAGTCATGACAGTATGTTAGATGATTGTAAGTAGGCAGGAAGGGGGAATGTGTCTGTGCAATTTCTTTCCAGTGAATAACTTCATTACATCTTCTCTCCTTTATCAAAGCACATTAAAAATTGAGACAAGAAACTTTAATAAGTGGATGTCTGGCACAAAGCTTATTTTCAATATTAAAAACGACTTTTATTACCTTTGGGGAGATCTGTGGTAAATGCAAAAAATGTTGCAATATATCCTGTTTCTGATATTCATGGTTATGTGTGTAAATGATTAAATGAAAAGGAAGCTTTTGGTATTAGACAGTAATATGCACAAAGGCATATTTAAAAATGTATAGTTGCTTGTGTCCCACATGAATTACATAAAAAAGGCATAAATATTTTCAAAAAAATGGTTATAAATTGATCATCTTTCATAATGATAACTATATTCATTGCTGTGCTACTTGTTTGGTTTGGAAGTGAAAAATTATTTAAGAACTTTTGATGACTTACATCAGAAAAACATCCTCCGCTAACAAAAAATGCCCACAACGACACAGCATGATGACTCATTGCTACCTAACAGCAACCTGTTGAAGCTGCAGTTCTTTTAAAAGCCACTAGATGGTGGCTGTTGTTTGACCTGAGTCCCAGAAGAAAAATATAGACCTGGAAATGTGCACAATATGTCCCTTTAAGCCTATATGGTTGTCTGACAGCTTGTGTTTCTTGACCCATTTGACTTCTTTTTAGCGATGTCAGCATGCTCTCAACTTTGTGAGTATAAACTGAATGACATGTAAAATCAGCTTTTGATAAAGTACAATTAAGTCTTCAATCATCCATTGTTGTTGTTATTAGTATATGTGACCACTGTATTGGTTTGCTGTGCAGGTGAAGACTGGGTCTTATGTGTCAAGATATGGTATAGAGTGCCCTGTTGAGGGGATGATTATTTGAAATTGCTTGTATGTGAACTGAATATGAATAGTGTGCTGTGCTGTTGCTCCTAGGCTCTAGTGTGGTTTTGTGCACATTTTAGTAAAGGTATGCACTTGTAGGTAACTCCTTTCCCTCTCAGGGTTTATAGGTTTCAGTCCCCAGATGGTCCTCTGTGCCTCCCCTTTAGTCTGGAAAGTTTTAGTGCTTTTTATGAATTGAATATATATGTTGCACTGTGTACTTGGGGCTAGTTTAAACCACACTAAATGAGCTGTTTTTGGCTCCCTTCCTGTGACATTTAGATGCACAAACATGTTTTCTATTCAATCTTTTAAAGTTCACACAAGAATTTGGCAATAGCCCCAAAGCTTGGGGCAAACACTTCCTCATTTCTTTCTCAGCAGCCCGTAGGCATGGTTGTTAATAATCAGTTTGTAGTGACATCCAAACAGATATGACAGGCCTAAACAAATTAAGTTTGTTCCTCATTCACATGGGAACATGCTGTTCAAACACACAAACATAGTTTCTATACCTGTCACTAAGCATTTTAAGTTTTCAAAAGTTCACACAATCATATGTACATACGATTCATACAATAATTTCACACACACACCACACATGGAAAGCTGTTTCTACACAGATTGTAAAATCTGCAACTGTCCAGCAACTGTTTTCGATTTACTGCACAGCACTAATACAGACACAGAAGCACACTGTAGGAGAGGAGCAGCCAGGCAGGCAAATAAATTCAGAGATAGAATATGAAAGACAACATGGGAGGACGATAGATGGACAGCCTGGAAGACACACAGCAGTGAGAAATCCAACAGCATACAAAAGATTTCTCACCTGAGCCTGGGAGGAGAAATACTCAACGGTTTCGCCTGGCATCTCATCTTATTGTATGGACTCCTTTTTCACAGCTGGAGACAGCTTTTTCTTCTTCTCTCCGCCATCACTGCTCCTCCACCCCCTCCTTTAACATGATGGATCGTGTTAACTGCCAGCTCTCTCTCCAGCTTTAGGACATTTAAGGTTATTTGTAGGCGAAAAATCACATTAAGAGACTTGCGATAGCAGCTATTTGGTTGTTTATACCTTTGTTTACTGTCTTTGTTAACTTTGTTTATTCACTTTTTCCCCTTCCTTGTCAAGAACTTATTTTTCCCCCCTTTTATTTAATGCTTATCGACCAAGGAGGCGTGAAAGCAAAGTTAGAGTCCTCTTGCTTTGGTACAAATCAGAGAATCAGAGTTATGTCACACTGGTTGGGTCAAGTTTCATACATTAAAGTTTCAAACAAACAGTTTATTAAGCTGAACTTCATCCTGGTTTCCTTCACTATTCAGGGCTTTGGTGTAGAAAAGCATCTGGAATCCTTAACCCATATATTACACCTAGTTTTGAGATGTGCTGAGTCCTCTGCATGTCACAGAGAAAGGCAGCTCCACCTAAAAGGCCTCATCATGCTAACCGATCATTTAAGGACAATCTGCAAATGAACATAAAGAGATTGAAGCACACTCTTATATCTGACTTTTGTCTTTATTGTTCTTGAAGGGGAATTTGTCTTGGACTTTTCTTCCCGCTGCTCTCTTCCCTACAGTGGCCAACAAGGGCAAACACGCTGAAACTTAAGAGAACACATGCAAATAGACAAAACACAAGCCAATTAAGAAAACATCTTCATTAATTTGACAACACATGCACAGCATTGACAAAACGCGCTGCAAATCCCACAACACAACACATTACAGAAACAATAACAGAAGTGTTTCCAGAGGACACTTGAGAGTGATGAACACGTCAATAACTCATAAGCAGTGAGATGTTGTTAAATCACAAACAAGGCCTCTTTCCTACCGTAGTAAGGCAGACAACAAGCTACAACCTTATTTCCAACTAAATGAGGCATCCTCTGAGCTGGACTAACATTGGTCTCTATGTACAGCTGGTTGTGAGGCGAGGGTGCAGGGACTGTCTAAAAAGTACAGTATTCAATAACTTCACTCCTGTATGGTGTAGTGTCCCCAAAATCATTTCACACATCCATGTTCTCCTGTTGGTTATACTACAACACTTATACACACAACACACACTGTAAAAAAGGGTTAGGGGTTATTGAATATTGTTTGGTGTAATAATAATAATAATGATAATAATAATGATAATAAATAAATCTTTTCAATGTTGTGCTTTTTACACAGTCCCTGCACACTTGCCTGACAACCAGCTGTGCATAGAGACCAATGTTATTCCTCCTATGAAGGGATCTTCTAATGGTCAATATGAACAGGAGGAATGATTAAAGCAAGAAAAACATGTTTCAATGTTCATTTGAGCTCCTGACTGATGTTTTAAGACAGACTTGAAAAATTGTGAACCCGTCCTTTAAGGTCAGTGAAAGATTGTGGTGTCATGATCTTTCCCTAAAGCACACAGTCAGAAGAATCAATAGATGGCAGAGCGCCATGGCACTATTCCATTCTTCTCATGTCTTGGCAGGTGATAACTGTGAAATTGCCAAGTAGCAGGTGTGTCTTCATTTACAAAGAAAAACATCAGCAACGCTACTGAAACAATATCCAAACAATATTTTAAGTTCATGAGACGCTACTACATACTACAACAAACAAGTCTGTACAAAATCTAAAGTTTCACAACACTCTGCACACCTTGTACACACTGTAAACATTATTGCCACTGAACATAGTAGTACTTTCAGAGAAATCTCAGTGAATTTGTAACTAAAACTAAAATGCTACATCAATGCCCAATATCGTCATTTAGTGTGTATGTGACCCTTTTAAGGTCGGTCAAGAGGCTTTGTAAGAAAATTTTGGGTTATGGGTAATGAGAGGAGTTGGCCCAGTGTCAAAACAATAAACCTGGCTGAGAAGCAGGCTGATAACACAGTGATAGAAAAGTAATAAATATACATCAATAATGGTGTCAATTTACACACAAACCGTTTACACACAAACTTGATGAATCCAGCCATATGAGTTACCAGCATACATAGATAATATCACTGACTATCACATTTGATTAGGCTATAAAAGTACATAAATACATAGTCATCATTAGTGGCTCAGTTATTGTCATACGCTGCAAATGTTTATATTTTAGAAATGTGATTAACATTATATAATTAGGCCCCCGATCTCTTTTGGATCATGGCCCTGGTGAGGGCGGTTGCAGCTGTCACATTCCATAAATATCTTGGCAGGGTCATTATTGTGAAATTTACATGTAGAAGGCGTCTCTTGATTTATCAGGAAAAGCATCAACTATTCAACTGAATTGCCCAATGCTTGTAAGAACATGAGAAGCAAAGGAAAATAAGCTGAGCCCATACAGTAGCATGACTGCTGAGCTCAGCTTTACTTTCCTAATTTGCATATTGTGATCCAACCACAATGTGGTGTGCAATGAAATTGCAAATACCAAGTGTAAATGAGAAAGCCTGTGATAAGACATCACTGTAACTGTAACAAAACACAACATTTTCCAAATAGTGTTCAAGTAACAAAAGACTTGCTGATCACATTTTCATTTTAATTGTCATCCTCAAAGTTTGTGAACACCATTAGAGGAACAGTTTCCATTTTTTTTAAACCAGGTTTGTGCTTAAATGACAAAGTGTAAAAAAAATAAATGGCTGTGTGTCATTAGCTTAAAAAAGGTATCTGACAGGTATCTGATATGATCTGACTAGAGGTCTTCACCAGTCTAAAATGAAAATTTACAATCTAGTCACAGAGAAACTGCATGGCGTCTGCCTTACACCCAACGACTCTCCAGAGACTGACAACATGATCATTATTAGTCTTTGGAGCCATTTCTAAACAAACTAATGTGACCAAACTCTTCAAAACAAATGAACATGTCATCCAGTGCAGCGGTGTGGCTCATTGGCGTGTTTTTAATGCGGCACAGAGGATCCAACAACAGAGGTCTACAACACAGAGGATTAAAATATATCAGGCTTTGGATACACACACAATAGATCATTGTTGGTCTGACTCTGCACATAAGATTTGTTGACAATAAAAAAAATACAGAAAATCGCCAGCCTAAACCTTTAAGATAGAGTATGAGCCTTTGTATGAAATTTCTGGGCCTTATATTGTTTGGATAATGTAATAATGAGACAAAACTTGGTTGAGAATGGGATTGTACACACAATCAACCTAAAGTGAAGTTATAGAAAACCAATATTAATATGGTTCAATAATGGTATCCATTAACATAGTATAAAACTGGTTGTTTTAGAGTTTACTGAAGTATTCAAGTTGCATAGGTTGTGAACATTTTCATGTGAACATGTAGTAATTTAGCCATCAAAAGCTGATAGAATATTTGTGGAATTTAGTGTTCGGTTCAATCAGTTCGAATTCAAAAACATAAGCATAGTGATTTAATTAAAGTTCACTAAAAATGGTTTATAATCATTTTGCAAAAGAACAAACCAAGAAAAAGCTAAAAGAAAATCAAACTTTCACAGCACTGAAACCTTTGTTAAGATTAAACAATTAAAACAGTCGTAAAAATGATGTTGTGATTGGGCCAAACTCTTGCAACATCATTTATTAATTAAAAACCAACTTTCTGATTATTGTTGACTGACATCTGACATTTGATTTGATTTGATCTGACTGATAAAGAAGCGTCTTGTTTAGTTTCGTGTGAAGGGCTGCACATATCATATTTCACAAATCTGAAAAAAGATATGTGAGATAACAGGAAATACTGCAGCAGAATTCATATCAGGAGGCGTGTCAGGGGGAGAGAGAACAGGATAAAAGTTGCTTCACAGTATCACAGACCATCAGACTGGAAGCTCCAGTTAGAAGTTAAGAAGACTCTGATCTACACAACTACACCAGGTAAGGACAAACAGAGTGAAAATATTTTTCCTTATATTTTAACTTGGAAATATTTCCAAGACCAATAAGCTGTCTGCTGGTCTCTTTCTTGTTTTTGGCCCTCGCTGTCTGTGTCATGGTGGAGAATTGTCTACCTGTGTGACACTAACTTCAAATATTGAAGGTTGTGTGGGTTTGCTTTGATCTATGTTGTGTCATGTTCCCCAACAGATTCGAAAATATGTCTTTCGACATCCTGGCAGTAGCTGCGCTGGGTCGACCCTTCACCTTAGGGATGCTCTATGATGCTCGGCAGGATAAACTAATCCCAGGTAAAACTTCATGTAGACAATGGCAGAGTAATAGAATTACTATTACTATTATTACTATTGCTGTTATTAATGACTTCCCTCCCAATCAATAGTATTATTGACAATATTATTGACATGTGCCCACACTGTAAAAAAATAAGTAAATATATATATACCTTTATATAAACATTTTTTGACAGTAATTAAAATCAACTGTCCAATATATTTACAGGATTTTCCAATTAATGTATGGGGTTTACTTAATATAAACATTATTTTACAGCAATTACAATCGATTATCCAATATATCTAAATACTTTTCCCATTAATGTATAGGGTTTACTTTATATGATTATTATTTGACAGTAATTGCAAGCACCTCCCTAATATATCTACAGACATTTCATATTAATGTATGGGGTTCTGAATGTACAAAAACAAGAAGGTCTATGTAAAAGTATCTTTATATCAACTTCTTTTACACTAAATAAATATATACATTTTTCTACTGACATTTTACAATATTGTGCAATCCATTCAATGCAGATCCCCATTTGAGATGTTTGAGATTTCAAGATGTTTAATAACCAGAATGTATCATAAAATTACCTTTTACTCCTTGCTTTACAAAGTAATTCACTATTTTTAGTGTGTTATCCTTAAAATTTCAAAATTAATAAACCAATAAACAGCCATATTGAATTATAATGTGGATCTGAAGCTGATCAACCTAATAAGAGCTGATCAACCTAATAAGAGCTCAACCAGAATACTTTACTTGAATGTATTTATTTTTTTCTCATTCAGATTACTTCAACAGACATTAATGGAAGGAAAATCAGTTTTGTACATTATATCAGTACAATGTCTTGCATGTTGCATTATAGCAAAAGGCTAATTTAGAAATTCATACATGTTATTGGTGGTTATATGAACAAATCTCTCCCAAATCCAAAAATTATTTTGCTAAAATTCAAATGTGTGATGTCATCTGATAATGTCTGGAGCTTTTCCAAAAACAATGAATTGAGAAAGATGTTATAGATGACACTGAGAACACCCAAGGGGATGTTCTGAGAGTACGGTAGGGTTAGGCCAATAGGTAATGCCATAGTCCATCGCCAATGGCTGACAATCATCAACCACTGAGCTTCTTCTATCGTAACATCGTGATTTAAAAGCCCCCTCGTCGTCTGTCCATCTTTTGCATGGATCAAATTACTCTTATCGATTTTTTACTCACGGAGTGTTCGTTGCACTTACAGTAACGCAACGAGGAACTGTAGTTGTCGTCAACTCGAGTACTTCACGTGGTTTACTGTCTCTGAGGACACACACTCACACGCACGGATCACTCAGCCCGGCCCGCAGTGAAACAGAGGAGAGGAGAGAAACTTAGTGCAACCATAAATGACAGCAAAATGCAGTAATTTATCCCACGTGATATCATCATCCATCACAATGTTTCACTGCGGGCATCGTCATATGCCAATTCTGTAGACATCGCCCATCCCTAGTATACAGGTACATTTTATGTTTCAGATATGAAAGGTTACTGTAGAATAAAGCTTATTTGGGTATTAAAAAAAACTACAAAATTAGTTTCACATTCATTGTCTATGAAGCAGCTCCAGACTTTATTCCGGATGGCATCACAAATTTGAGTCTTACGTCTCTGGTTTGTGGCTTTAGGAGAGAGTAGTTCATGTTCACAAATATCAGAAGTTGGAGTAAGTTAAACATGTGCAAGTCACAAGCAAATCTCAAGTCTTAATATTAAAGGCTCAAGCAAGTCCTAAGTCACTGTGTTCAGGCTCAACTAAGCCAAGTTAAGTCACTGCTAAACGTCAAGCAAGACAAGTCAATTAAGTCACAAGTCAAGTCACCATGAAAGACGAATTTAAAACACGAGAGAAAGGGGTACAATGGCAAGCCATGTCATGAGAAAATTGCACATGTTAGTTAGTCTCTACAACCAGGGATGCCTATGATTAGGATTCATAATTTTGATTATTGATTAGAGGTATAACAATAATCCAAATCCATGGTTTGGTTCATACCTTGCTTTTTGTTGTTGTGGGGAGGGGGGTTAAATCAACTACAATTTGGAATGTCAACATAATACTCAAGAACATTATGCAGGTTGATTAACTTTATAAATTAACTTCACATTAATTAACTAAGTAAACAAAAATAAATAATCTGATCTAACATGTTTTCCAGGATCTAGGGTTCATAATTTAGTAGTAAATTATGAACCCTAGTAAAATAGTAAAAGGAACTTCCTCCAGTTGCAGTAGTTAGCACAAAGCAAGTGGGTTTTAACAGCAGCAGCAAAAATATGCTGGTAGACTGTAAGCTACATATACTGCTTTGTTGTGGTTGTAAAGGGCGCAAATAAAAAAAACCTGCAAATTATACTACAGCCTGAGTCTCTGTCTGCAACACATGACTACTTTGGTATATTTACTCGCCAAATGGAAAATCTATCTGCATTTGGCACTTGCACAATGAAACAGTATTCTATCTGATGATTACTTTTTTCTGCGGTGGATTGATTAGTGATTGGATTAATTTAGAACACTGAAATCATTCAAACATCAAGCATCATCAAGGAAAAATACCATCTTGTTTGCCTGATCTTGAAGGATTGCAATTGTCACACAGTTGATTAGAGAGAAGGAGAGACCATTCTGCTGTGGTTGAGTTACATTGACTTTGAACTAGTGAGGGACCGCAAACGGAATAATGAAGCACTGTCATGAAAAGCTATCAATTCTGAATCAGAACTGTCTGAATCAGTAACGTTCTGGTAATATTAAGCTCGAGAGAAAATCAGCGCAGGTATGGATATGGGCCATGAGGCTGCCACTCTTAAGGAGTGCAGTTTACCGCTTGAACAGAAATTGAGCATGATCAAACTTTGCCTCTTTTAGTGCAGGGACATTAAGGGTTTAAAAAGGTCTGAAATTAAGGTTGAGGCCAGATCAAGCTGTTCTTTCAATGTGATCAACAAAATCTTAAAACCATTTGTAAAACTGACTGGTATCCTGTGTTGGGATGCTCAATTTGGAGTGATGAAGTAGTCTCTAAATTTGGAACCAGTTAAAACTCTGGCGCAGTATTTTGCAAAAGCTTGGATTATACGGAATATACAATTTAAAATAAAAAAATAACATATATACACATTATATATATATATAATAACATGATTAAAATCCTATCTTCAATACAGTGAAAATTCTCAAAATTACTGACCATCTAGCCTATCGATAGAAAATGAAATCTCGGTGCAGATGGCCAAAATTAGTTTAACATAATTATGTATGGATTTCTTTATTGTGAATATGTAATTTATTTACATAGCAGTCAATGTATGTATATCTATCCATGCTTCACTGGAAAAAAGAGACTTGAAGCTTAAAAGAGCGGAGCAGCAGGAAAGTGGGTCCATCTCCCATGCAGCATACATGCTAGGGCTGTCACTTAGACATTTTCTATGTTTAAATTTATATGTTTTTTTCAACTATTTTAAGGTCTCACATTCATGTCTTACATCACTTCACCCCCATATTACCCATATTATCAAAGCTCGAGCCTTGGTTGAACTTGGTTGAGCATCAAATCCCAATCTTTCACACATCTCTCACCTATTGCTAAAACAAAACCAAAAAACATTTGTAAACCATTGTAAAGCTTTACTCATATTGAGGTCCCTCTTTATTCACCTTATATTGTCTCTGATTTTTGCTCTTTGTTCCCTTTGACCTGTAGAAATGTTGGAGTGACCTAATGATTAGAGGGAGCAGTAGGACTGCAATGAGGGCTTTGAATTTTAGAGAAGAAAAATTAGATCTACAAATGATTGCACCTTCACAAGGAAAAACACATGGATACTACATATGCAATTTCAAGTTGTGGTCTCACATAATGTATTGGGAGACAGCTTCCAACATTTTTAAAGTGGATTTACAGCCTTTTTTATGGCGACCTTCAGTTTTT
Organism: Thunnus albacares; assembly: GCF_914725855.1. Taxonomy (NCBI): domain Eukaryota; kingdom Metazoa; phylum Chordata; class Actinopteri; order Scombriformes; family Scombridae; genus Thunnus; species Thunnus albacares. Next base: position 24,925,805 of record NC_058125.1, on the reverse strand, counting down.
TAAATGAAATTACTTATGTTTTTTAAAATAAGCATGTGTTGCACATGTCAATATGTATTATAACAATAATACTCTCAGGGCAGCATAAATAAGTGTATATCACTTTTTTAATGATCCACAGCAGCAAAAAAAAAAAAGAGACACGTTTCAGCCCTAGGCTTTCCTCAGCGTTACTGAAACAAATTGTGAATGTGACTCTATTAAACAGCAGCCAGGAAACTGCTGGTGATTACTTATCTTGCTAGGCAGGTGGATTTGCGAGATCACGACATCATGAGAGAATCCATCTTGTCAGGCTTCAAGTTATGTGCTTGTATCCGAACCACCGGTGGTGATGTAAGCAAGTGTCAGTAGTGTTTTTGTAATTACTCTCATTGCCAGAAGGGGGAGACAAAAGTCCCACATTTGGTCTTAAACTGTAGGAACACATGCTATTTTTGAAGGTATATCAACTGTGTACAATCTGTAACAATTATTGAATTGATTGATCCGACTATACTTAGAGGATACCTTGCTTGTGGGTTGTCTTGTTGAACTGTGGAGTGGCTGAGGCCATGCAGTGAGGGTTCATGTTCATGTTTAAAGGCTCCTAGAGTGCTTAAACAGGCATGGTTGGTCCTACCTGTCTCAGTACCGCTGTTAACCCCTCTTCAAATAATTGCTAAGCTAAATACAAGTCCTACTCTACTGCTAGGAGTTGGCAGACCACTATACCAACATCTGTGTTTTATTCATGTCTACATAATTACAAACAGGCAAGGGACTTAATTGTCAATGTCAATCATCAAGACATCTTTCAGTCTCAACAACCAGGATGTAACATAGGAAGCACACATTTTATGACCATTTGATTTTGATATGTAGCCCCAACATCAATATGCTGTGCATCAAGACCTAAATACAATAACTCTCTTTAGCCTCAGATAGCCTATAAGTGGGAGGTTCTGAGGAATGATGGCAGTGTACATACAATATATAAAAAATATCCCTCTGAGAGTGTCAGACGGATATATTGGATAGTTGATTGTAATTACTGTCAAATACTGTTTATATACAGTAAATCTCATACATTAATTGGAAAAGTCTGTAGATATATTGGATAGTTGCTTGTAATTACTTTCAAATAATGGTTATATAAAGCAATGATTATTAAAATTATGTTTTTGTATGCCATTTTCACATGATCCTATTTTTTGTACAGTATAAAACCAATATTTACCAGGAATTTACTGTAGATGAGATAATCACATACAATTAAAGCCTAAAGCTCTCAAGATACCATTAATGGGTGTTAAAGGAGGGTAATTTGAATATAAATAAATAACGTTTTTTGTGTTTTACATCCATAAATCTGTGCTTTGATGTAGTGTTCTTAAGGATAAATTGGATAATACAAAAGAATACTGTATAAAACAAGCCTTTATTTAAATTAGGTAATTTTAAGGTATTTCTTCGATGTTTCCCTTTTTTTTTAATGGAGATTTATAAATTTGTTTGACATTCTAGCAATATTTTATAATGATTTTTTAAAATTATTTTACAACAGTTGGACTGTAAAAATGCAGATAATGTTTAAAGTGAATGTCTGTATTTTTTTAAAAAAAATTCTCTGTAGAATAAGAAAAGGTTTTTTTTTAACTGTTATTTGATGTTATTTTTTATTTTTACATAGAATTCAATGTAATTTAACATTCAAGGCCATTAAGTAATTGAATAATCCCGTTAAAAAAACTATAATATTCCATTTTATTCATTTACAGATTACAGCCTTTATTTTTATGGTGAATATTTAATTTAGGTTTTAATAAAAAATAATTCACTGTGTTTTTATGGAATTTACATTTAATGTAGAAAAAACAAAACATACTGTAAAATAATACAGTTAATTTCTTTGAACTTTTTTTTTTTTTTTTTTTTTTTACCGTGCAGTGAGCAACTTTCATTGAAATTAACGGATGCTATCTTGGAACACAATATCCAGTCACCTAAATATGATGTTGGAAGAAACTGTTAAGATGGACATGAGTGTGGCCCTCAATGATAAATTAACTTTGAATCAAGAAATCAAGGAAAAAAAACCCATTGTTTTCATGTTTCGAGACACATTAGTGAAGTCAGTAGTACACTTATTGTTTAATTTTCCAACATTTCAAATCCTCCTCCTTGAAAGATCCACAATAGCTCTGCATGTGGCTGGATGTTATCAAAATATTTTTTCTGCTTTAACACATGGTTGATGTTTAATTTTTGTAGGTTTCAACTTGTGGGATAAAACAACTATAGAAGAGAACATAGTGGAAACCCCTCTGCCCAGCAGTGAGTTTCACATTATGACATCTGACTCCATTGAATCCAAGTCTTCTCTGCTGGACGTTGATACTTCCTTGAAGGCAAGTTTCCTGAGTGGACTTATCGAAGTTGGAGGATCTGCCAAGTATCTGAATGATCAGAAGAAATTCAAGAACCAGAGCAGAGTGACACTTCAGTACAAAGCTACCACCACCGTCGAGCAGTTGTCGATGACTCCTCTCAGAACCATGGACACGCAACAAACAGATCTTATTGAGAAGGGCCTTGCAACACATGTAGTTACAGGCATCCAGTATGGAGCAAATGCTTTCTTTGTATTTGACAGTGAGAAGTTAGATGCTAGCAGCGTTCAGAACATCCAGGGCAGCATGGAAGCTGTGATAAAGAAAATTCCATCATTTAATATTGATGGGCATGTTGACATCAAGCTGACTGATGAAGAAAAAGTCCTGACAAACAAATTCTCCTGCAAATTCTATGGGGACTTCATTCTTGAAAACATCCCTACAACATTTGAAGATGCAGTGAAGACCTATGTAGAGCTTCCAAAGATACCGGGAGAAAACGGAGAACGTGCTGCTCCACTGAAGGTCTGGCTGATGCCACTGAAGAATTTGGATTTCAGATGTGCTCAGCTGGAGAGTGAGATCATTGTTACTGAGATCAGCGTGGTACTAGTGAGGAAAGCTGAAGATGCTCTGGAAGGTATTAGGGAGATAGAAATGAGATGCAACGATTCTCTGGCAGACACAGTGTCAGAGTGTTTTCCACAGATTTGCAAAATGCTGAGCAGTTTCCAAAAACTGTGTAATTATTACACATCTGCGCTCCAACAGGACATCAAGAGAACACTTCTCTCCATCCGTGAAGGCAAAGAAGATGAGAGCTCATTAGAAAACCTCTTAAAAGACAGAGACAGGTCACCATTCAGTCAGGAAAAGCTAAGCAAGTGGATGGATCACAAGGAGAGAGAAATCTCTGTCATTAGGTTCTGTGTAGACATGATGGAGGGAATTAACACAAAGATTGTCAAAAATCAGTCAGAGTTGGATAGAGAGGTTCTCAATCAAGGTGTAGAGAATACTCTGTGCTTTGTTTTCACCTCTGTGGAAAGTGCTGACCCCTGCCTTGATGCGATGACCAACTACCTGGATTGCCCTAAATCGACAAGTACCAATGAAGACCACTGGTACTTCTCAGATGAAGTGACATCCAAAATGAGAGAAAAAGTCAAAGTTTTCCATGATGTTGTCAAAACCATGAAGAACAGCAGCAGTGTCTGTTTCCTTGTAACAACCACAGCAAATATCAAATATGAAGGAGCAACCATCTACCACTACAAGGAGGGCAAACTGGTCACTGATGACTTTTCACCTGCGGGGGGCAACCTGCCCACTGGTTGTTTTCCAATGCCTGACGTCCCCTCTGTGGAGTCTATCACAGACAGAGGAGCTTTACTCCATTGTAAGTCATTTTTTGTGCATTAGTTTCTACTTTCAGCCAAAATAAATCAAACTGTAAAAAATACTGTATCTATCAAAAGAGATCCGATTGGTCATCATTTCTACCAATCACAGGCTCCATTTTTAGTATCACTTTCACAGTATCACATTCTGGTGAACTATTATATTTTCATGTTTTCATAATAATGAAAAACTGTAGCTTTGACACTTCCACCAAATACAGCCACGTTGCCCCTAGGAGATGAGTTTTAAACAAGACCACAGCAGATTTGCACATTAAAATCCTGGGTAAATATCTAAAACATAAATCTTTATTAACATGCTGTTATTAAATAATGTAGGACTACATGTGAATGTTGAAGTCATTATGCTGTTGTAAACTGAATTAGACAGTGATGAGGATTGTTTTGGTCTCTCCATCAGATGCCTGTAATCTCTCCCTGGACCCAAACACGGCAAGCAACTGGCTCATTCTGTCTGAGGGAAACAAAAAGGCGACCTGTACAGAATGGCAGACATATCCTGATCACCCAGAGAGGTTTGATCAACAACCCCAGGTTTTGTGCAGAGAGGGGCTTACTGGGCGCCATTACTGGGAAGTAGAGTGGAGTAAATGCGCTAAGAATTATGTTGGTGTGGCAGTAACATACAAAAGAATTGGAAGGAAAGGAAACAAATGTGATAGTTGTCTTGGATCTAATAAGATATCCTGGTATTTTGGCGAGAATCAGGGGCTCTCTGCATGGCATAGCGGCCAAGTGTGGTGTGGTTCTGTTCCCTGTACTGGCTGCAAAAAAGTTGGAGTGTATCTGGACTGCCCTGCTGGCACACTGTCCTTCTACGATGTCTCCTGTAACACACTGAGTCACCTCTACACCTTCCGCACTCAGTTCACAGAGCCTCTTTACCCCGGTTTCTGGATTTGGCACTACACCAACTATGCTGCCCTGTGTCCATTTTAGAAAGAACCATTTTGCACACGGTGTTTGTTTGCAATATGGTCAGTCAATCACAAAAATATGAAGTCCTACAGTTTTACTTAAGTGTTCAATAACAAAACTGATAGGCGAGCGGAGCGGTTTCAGATACTGTTTTTTTTTTCTTTACAACTTTATTGATGAACCAACATTTACTTTGGTCTAGATGCTGGTGTTCTAGTGAGGTTGATTACTGTATATTGGACCTTTAAGGTCTGGTTAGGTTTAAGCACAAAAACCACAGATCATGGTTTGGGTTAAAATGATCAATTTGTTAAGGTTTGAGAAACATATGGTGTGGGTTAAAGTTATTATTTCCTTAAAGTTAGGTGACCTTCATCATCATGACTACAATTATAACCTTGGGGTTAAGGTTAGGAGACGATCGTAGTTATATGCATATATATATTTTTTAACACTGGACACTTGCGGTTAAACAGCAGTCTCCTATGGCAAAGTCAACAGTTGAGTTAGCTAACATGATTTTCTTTTTTTGCTTTTACCTTATTAAAACTTAACATTAACATCTTCATTTAAGCTTGAATAATTGCATTTAAATCTTTTTTTAATCTTGGAGTCATCTCACAATACTGGTGTGTGAATATTCTTTGTTTATGTTTCCAAGTTAACCTTTTCTTTGTCTGTGTAGTAGCTACATGGTATATAACATTATGTCACCATAATGGCTTCTACAGAATATACTGTATCTGATTATGTTTTAGAGAAACATGCTGCAGGCTACATGTGGTTTAACTGTCTTCTAATTCTTTTGTTTTGTGAGGACATATATGAGGATACTGAATATTTGCTACATTACACAATTAGCTCCTGCAAGCATTTACTGGGGTATCTGCTAATAATATAATATATAATAGTGATTAAGGTAGAACATTGGGTAGCTTAAGTGCCTGTAGCTTAACATTAGAATTGTTCATTTATCTTTATCTAAATTTACAAGAGGTTTCATTTGTGCTTGTGAAGTTGGGGAAGAGGAAGGAAAGGATGGAGGAGGTGTTTCTTTTCTTCATTTTCAAACATGTTAGGACACTAAGTAACTCAAGTGTCTCCTCTTCAATGTAGAAGTTGTTCTTTTTGTTGAATTTTAGATTTTAATGAACACCACTCACTCACTAAGGACATTAGTGGTGAACGGTGACAAAGTTTTGTCTTTTGTTTTTTAAGATTTAGATGTTGCTGTTTTGTTTTTCATGCACAAAAAAAAAATAAAAAAGGAAAAAGATTTTTTTAAAAAATACATACATTTAAATAATCAACAATTATTGACAAAGTGATGATTCCAGTTTTATGTTGTGATCTTTTTCTTCTTCTAACACAAGTATAATGAACCACTCAGGAAACTTCTGCTGGTCTTTGTTTTTCTGGTTGTGGCTCTGGACATTCTGCTCTGAGTCCAACCAAGAGGCCATTTAATCTCTGTGGTGTTCTGAGGAGACAGTAACAACATTGTCTCTAACTTGATAGATTTGAGAATTTTGCTGATGTTTATAGAGCTGAAGTTCTCCTGGACTGTGATTTCTGTAACACCTGTTGGACGTCTCTCTACTTGAGTAAAATATTCAATAAAGTGGAGTCCTGAGTTGAACACTGTGTGCAGCTTGGTTATTTCTTGTTTGTTAGAAAATCCAGTTTGTGGTGAAACTTGAATAAAACATATAAAGAAAAGCAGAGATCTAACATGTATTTTGTATGTGGACTGGTTCACTGGCTGTCTGGCCTACAGAGTCTCCTCTAACACACTGACACACCTTCCACACCTAATTCACTGAGCCTGTTTACCCAACAATAAAATGTTAGTTAGATAAGAGCAATGATGGAGATTTGTTCATAAATTGAAAAGTCAGAGGGACCAGGATCATTTGTGATGGAATAAAACCAGTTTGTGTAGGATTTGAGTTTTTTCTTTAATGTCATATTCCTGTTGGGCATGTTTGCTCTCTTCTTGAGTATAAAAACTCAATAAAGTGGAGACCTGAGTTTACTATGTGCTACTTTTTTGCTGGAGGTTAATTCTTACATAGTGTTCATATTCTGACCCTTCACAGTATCCCCTCATAATTAGCCTCTTTACCAAATATCTGAACCACAAATCATTCATGAATACTTCATCAGCCATTAATAAATGGGTAATTAATCCTTAATGAAGCTTTCAGAGAGCAGAAAGAGTGTATTCATTAGTTTTTAACATGTTTTGTTTATGGAGAAAAAACATTTACGATCACACTATATAATGGTCCTATGTTACATAAAAGGAGAACAAAACGATTTCGATGAATTATTTGTTTGAATGGTAATTTTCGGTCAAATATGGGTCAAACACTTGGGCAGCTTCCACATATGAATATGTAACTGTGTGATTGTGATCAAGACACTCCTGGAAAAGAGAGCATTGCTTTCAGAGATACTCCCCTGAATAAATAAAGGTTAAAAAAATTACAAATTCAGGCTAAAACAAATGTGTTTAGGCTGTTTTTACTGCTCTCAAATGTAAAATGGGTTAAATTTAACCCTGAACAGCTGTAAGGGTTAAGAAGCTGACTGTACCAAAAGTTATAAGCTGTATCATTAATGGCACATCAGCATCAATTCAAACAACACTATACTTATAATTTGTAAGAGATTATGAACTGTTATAATTAATGAACCAAACCAAACAGTATCACATGTAAAATAATAACAAAACCTTTACACATTGAAGAATACACAGAATGTCAATCTGGTTGTTTTGTAAACAACACTATACAAATAATTTGTACGAGATTATGAATTAGAACAAAATTAGTCTCATCAGGGCAATTATTTGCTACTTAAAGGATAAGGCTGGTGATTTTCTATATTTTTCTTACTGTCATCAAATCTCATGTGCAGAGACAAACCAACAATGAACTCCTCCTGCTTACAAGTATTGTGTGAGTATCCATAACCTGATATATCTTATTCCTCTGTGCTGTAGACCTCAGTTGTTGTCCGAAAACTATTAAAAACATGTCAGTGAGTCACACCACTGCACTGGGTGACATGTTCCTTCATCCGTGAAGACAGTGGATACCGTAGCTTGTTTAGAAACGTTTCCAAAGAGTAAAAACACCTTTCTCATTCAAGGCTGTGTCCAAACTTTTGTCTGGTACTGCATATAAATATATAAATTTGCCAATAATTCCAAAGCTGAGGTTAATAACACCTTGCAATCAGTTCTTGACCTTTAAACTAGGGACAAATGAATGAAAAAGTAAAAAAAAAATTAAAAAAATATGTTTGACAAAAGAGTAAAACATCAATATTCTACCCATACCTGGCTCTATCTGCTCCTTTGGATCTTCTCCAAAATGAGTTTAAGTGCATGTTGGCAGTAGAAACTAAATCTATTACAAGTATTAAATCACCAAGGAAGAAAAATGGGTGTAAATAGAGATGAAAAATAGTCACTGGTCAACATTCTGCCTGCTTGTGTTTTTCTTTCAGTTGTCATCTGACAATCTGCCAAAACAATAATTCATTGCTACATGATGCTGTGTGAAACAGGTCATTCTAGGATGACATCTTGCAGGTGCTGTCAAAAAGCATGCTTGCTTGTCATGGTGTTGATAGATTTGACCTGCATAACTGGTCCATTTAATTAGCTTTCAATCTAAGATGGTTTACACCGATCAATGTGGAAACATGAAAACAGATACAGGAAGGGGTTAGTTGTTCTTTTCTGTGTTCCATGTTTTTCTATCGTACACTACAAAAGTTAAAATTCCCCTCCACTAAAAAATGTGTTTTACTTATAGTTTCTTCACTCTGATGTTTGCGCTTCCTTGTGCAGAAAGATGTTGTGTGCAAACTTTGACACTGGAAAACTGTTTTCACATTTATCTCCTGGAGGGAAAACATGTGTCACGTGTAGCAGGGATGAATGGAACCAAATGCAGAGACCAGAAAGCAAGGCTGAAGAAAACCACTTTTATTTGGTGCATGCATCCAAACAAAAGCTGACAGAACAGAGAGTGCAGGCATACATCCAAACAGAATGAGCTTGACAAGACAGAACAAATGATCCAACAAAGACTCAACTGAAAACCAGACCTTAAATACAAACTAAACTAATCAGGGAATGGGGAACAGGTGACTAGACACAAGGGCAGGCTGGGAGCGATTGGCTGAGGGAAACACAGGGAGCAGATCAGGGCTGACGAGACTGATACAGGGCAGGTGTGGGGAAGACACAGAGCAGTGCAGGGCTAACGAGGGCAATCCAGGGCAGGTGAGAAGAGGAGCACATGAACACAGGAGGAGAAAACACAGGGAAACCAGAAAACCAAAAAACACAATACCCTGAGCTAAACAAATACAGTCCTCTAAACCCACCACCCAAATCATGACAAACAAAACCATTACCAGAAGGACTTAACCGAGGTGCAACACAGGAAACGCCAAAAAACACAAAAAGTCCAAAGTCCAGTGCAACTTATATAAGTGTGATCTGGAAACTTGAGACCATCATTGAGTATGAGAATAGAGAATAGAAAAACATCTTGTGTCTTGTAGAAAAAAACACCAGACACAAATAATTATTCAAAGCAAAGTAATTTTATGTCTTAAAATCACATCTTTAATTTGTAAGTCAGCAAACAAAATGTGCTTTAAAGGCATACAAAACCATCACATACAATTCAATTTAAAAACTCAACACCCCAATAAACCTTCCCTACCTCCTAGAAATGTGACAGTATCATAAGGTTGTAAGGTGTAGAACGACATAGTATGTCATGTTGTTTTGTATTTCAGTCTCATGAGATTAATCATGACATTTACTCTGTGCTGGAGGTGTGTCAGGGGAGGAGTTGGGAGACGGCTGGGTCATCCAATAGGAAATAAGTCAACATATCAGATCAAACTGATCAAACTGGAAACTTCAGTTTGAAGCCACATAAATTAGCTGAGCCACACAACTTTTCCAGATAAGGACAAACTGGTGGAGAGACAGAGAGAGAAAGTTGCAACACTGTTTTGGACAGTTTGATCAAATGTAGAATGAAATATGATGCTGATTTGATGTTTTCCCTCAAGTTGAGAACATGGCCTCACATCAAATGGAGGTGTTTGCTCTGTCTTTGTTAACTTTGTTTATTCTTTTCCCCTTCCTTGTCAAGAGCTTAGTTTCCCCCCCTTTTATTTAATGCTTCTCAACCAAAGAGGCCTGAAAACAAAGTTAGAGTCCTCTTGCTTTGGCACAAATGATATGTGGTTGGATCAAGTTTCATACATTTAAGTTTCAAACAAACCATAATTTATTAACCTAAGCCTCCTTCTTGTTTTCTTCACTATTCAGGGCTTTGATGTGGAAAAACGTCTGAAAACAACAGCCATCAGACAAACATCTAGTGCAAAAGAACAGATCAAACAAAGATAGAAAGGTAAAAGATGTAGTAAATAAATTAATAGAATACATAGACGTACACAAAGACTAGCAGCAGAGATATTAAAGATGAGCCCATTAGAAATTGCTCACATCATGGTGACAATGAGACTTAAAAAATGGTAAGAAATACAATGAAATACAAAACACAAGATCTAAAAACAACAATGAAAAATCCCTATTCTACAGTCATTGGTTTACGTTTAATGCATTTATCAGCACACTGTGCACACAGGACAGGTGGGGTTAAAACACTTTACTCTGAAGTCAGGCAGGTAGGAACAGATCCACCATTAAAGAACATCAAGACAGCCAGGCACTGCAGATGATCTGAGAAACAACAAGCACTCAAACAAAGATGAAACTAATGAATGTGCCCCCCCAAATATTTGAAATTGGATGGCTTCGGAAATGCTTAAATCTATTTTTACAATCAGTGCTTTTAATTAACCATACCCATATAGTACATGGACATAAGTCACTTTCCTGCATATTTTTACTCATATTTAACTCTTCTTATTACTCACCCCCTCTATTCTTGGTTTCATCCAGCTAGAAAGCTCTACATAGTATCAGAGGAGCTCATAGAGCCGCTCAGCTGCATCTGTGGAAGTCGTGTAGAATTGTTGGTAACTGCAGTGTGATGTATGAATAACCAATCTCAGCTCATGCCATAAACCAATTTGACTTAAAATATAAATGACTTTGAGCTTCAGGATTTTCCTTTAAAGTGACTTTATTATCAGTGGTTTTAACTATAACTCACAGGTGGATAAGTGGATATTTGCCATATTTACAGTCAATTTAGCATCAGATTCCCTCTTTGTGTTTCCTCAGACAGTGTTTCCTTGTTGAGCTGCAGTGGAAGTGTAGTATAACAAAAAGACTTTAGCTATAAAAAGACTGTAATGTTGAAAGATATCTACTTGATTTGACTCATTTGGACACTGAAGCTTCATATTAGCTCCAGATAAACTTTTAAATACATTTTTGAACAAGGAGGACTGTGGATTTTTGCCCCCATCACTTGTAAAAAAAAGAAAAAAAAGAAAAAAAAAAATTGAACCCGTCCTTTAAGGTCAGTGAAAGATTGTGGTTTCATGATCTTTCCTTAAAGCACGCAGTCACACAACACATAAGACACTCAAAGTGAAAACACTAATCCTGAAGAATCAATAGATGGCAGAGCACCATGGCACTATTCCATTCTTCATATGTCTGGGCAGGTGATAACTGTGAAATTGCCAAGTAGCAGGTGTGTCTTCATTTAAAAAAAACAAACATCAGCAACTCCACTGAAACAATATCCAAACAATATTTTAAGTTCATGAGAAGCTACTTCATACCACATCCCACAAGTCTGTGCAAAATCTAAAGTTTCACAACGCCTTGTACACCTTGTACACACTGTGAACATTATTACCAGTGATCACAGAAGTACCTTCAGAGAAATCTCAGTGAATTTGTAACTAAAAACAAAATGCTACATCAATGCCCAATATGGTCATTGTTTAGTGTGTATGTGACCCTTTTAAGGTTGGTCAAGGCTTTGTAAGGAAATTTTGGGTTATTAATGAGGAGACTTGGCCCAGTGTCAAAACAATAAACCTGGCTGAGAAGCAGGCTGATAACACAGTGATGAAAAAGTAATAAATATACATCAATAATGGTGTCAATTCACACACAAACCATTTACACACAAACTTAATGAATCCAGCCATATGAGTTACCAGCATACATAGATAATGTCACTGAGTATCATGTTTAATAATTGGGCTATAAAAAGTATATAAAGACATAGTCATCATGTCTCAGGTGTCATGTCATAGGTGGCTCAGTTGTCATATGCTGTAAATGTTTATATTTTAGAAATGTGATTAATATTATATTATTAGGCTCCAGATCTCTTTTGGATCATGGCCCTGGTGAGTTTGAGAACACTGAACCTGAAGAGGTGCTGGAAGTCTCCACTCTGAACGTGATCCAAATCAGGCGCCAACTAATTAAAGTAATCAACAGATGATGAAGGCAGCCGCAGCTGTCACATTTCATAAATGTCTAGGCAGGATTCCATGTAGAAGGCGTAGCTTTATTCATCAGGAAAAGGATCAACTAATAAACTGAACCGCCCGAAACTTGTAAGAACATGAGAAGCAAAGGAAAATAAGCCGAGCCCATACAGTAGCATGACTGCTTTGAGTCCATCAGCTTTGCTTTCTTAATTTGCATTTCCATCCACAATGTGAGATTAAAAATACCAAGTGTAAATGTGAAAGCCTGTAAACAGAGATCATTGTAACTGTAACAAAACATTTTCATGTTTATTGTCATCCTAAAAGTTTGTGAACACCATTAGAGGAACAGTTTCCATTTCTTTTCAACCAGGTTTGTGCTTAAATGACAAAATCTGAACAAAATAAATGAACTTGTGTCATTAGCTTAAAAAAGGTAGATGAAATCCTGTATGATTAGAAGGCTGCATATCCATTAACATAGTATGAAACTGGTTGTTTTAGTTTACTGAAGTATTCAGGTTCCATAAGTTGTGAACATTTTCATGTGAGCATATAGTAATTTAGCCATCAAAAGATGATTTTTGATGAATTTTAGTGTTCGGTTCAATCAGTTCGAGTTCAAAAACATAAGCATAGTGATTTAATTGAAGTTCACTAAAAAATGTTGATAATCATTTTGCAAAAGGACAAACCAAGAAAAAGCTAAAAGAAAAACAAACTTTCACAGCACTGAAACTTTTGTTATGATTAAAAAATTACAACAGTTTTAAAAAATGATGTTGTGATTGGGACAAACTCTTGCAATATCATTTATTTAAAAACTAACTTCCTGATTATTGTTGACTGATATCAGACATTTGATCACGTATAAAGGAGTATCTTGTTTAGTTTTGTGTGAAGGGCTACATATCTTTCTTCAGACTTCTCTGATCTGTATGTGAGATAACAGGACAAACTGCAACATAATTAAAATAAGATTGCAGTCATATCAGGAGGCGTGTCAGGGGGAGGAATCAGTAGGAGAGAGAACAGGATAAAAGTTGCTTCGCAGTATCACAGACCATCAGACTGGAAGCTCCAGTAAGAAGTTAAGAAGACTCTGATCTACACAACTACACCAGGTAAGGACAAACAGGGTGGAAACATTTCTTTCTTTATATTTTAATTTGGAAATATTTCCAAGACCAATAAGCTGTCTGCTGGTCTCTTTCTTGTTTTTTCCCTCTCTGTCTGTGTCATGGAGGAGAGTTGTCTACCTGTGTGACACTAACTTCAGATAATTGAATCAAATATTGAAGGTTGTGTGTGTTTGCTTTGATCTATGTTGTGTCATGTTCACCAACAGGTTCGAAAACATGTCTTCAGATACCATGACAGTAGCTGCACTGGGTCGACCCTTCACCATAGGGATGCTCTATGATGCTCGGCAGGATACACTAATCCCAGGTAAAACTTGATGTAGACAACATTGGAATAATAGAATTACTTACTCTGCCTGTCTGAGATCTGCTGACAAGAATTTCAAATGATCTTATGGGACAGAAAAGCTAAATTTATTAACCAGACTAAAGGTTTGACATCAGTGCTGCCCACAAGAAAGGGAATTGATTCCCCTCCCAAAAATTCAAGGCACAGTAAATTCCTTTTCTTTTTCAAATACTTGGACAAGACAGAAAAAAATAGATGTTTTTACTTTCCAAAGGAAACAGTTTGGAGCCACCGTAAAATATAAATGTCCCAACAGCTCTGATGAATCCTCCACAGTCTTTAAATGGGAAGCATCTCTCTTGCTACATCATGCACACTTTATCAGCATGGTGAGAAAACAAAAGCTTGATCCTAACTTTTTAGATTTGAATTGAGGTTGTTGAATTTGAGAAATTTTGATATATTTTTTTAAATTTTGGGTACTTTCTGTCTGAAATTGTGAATCCTAACAAGTGTGCTGAAAAATTTCGTTTTTGAAAGTTGAAAATTTCAGGGGAATATAAACTCCATAAATTCAGATAGATGGTTTTCAAAGTGAAATATTTCAGTGTGATGAATTCAATGTTACACAAATTTCAACATTAAGAAGTCAGTAGTGATTAAATTTCACTAATATGTATTCATTTTCTTGTAAGATTCAAATTGGCTTCTATACAAATGCACCATTTCCATTACAGCGATGTGCTTAATCCGTGATCATTTAACATCAATACTGGGCTTTCATAGGCATTAGGCTCACCCAGCTTTTGGCACATTTGTGTATTGGTAATCACAGCTATGAGCAGTGACAATGTGTGATCAGCAGCAGTCTTAATTTCGGGATCATTATTTGATCCACACACAAGCATTACAAAAGAAACAGTTGTAGAACTATGAAAAAACATATATATTTAGAAATATACATTTAAAAGCCACTAAAAGCACTATCAGCATATCATTTTTGCTCCAAGTCATGTGCGGGCAGTCAACTACAGAAATCAATAATGCTCATGTGCTGTGGGCCCTAGAAAAGAAGCTTGATTAAGTTTATTAGTAACCTGTAAAACAGGTTACTAACCTGTAAAACAGGTTACTCCTATCTCCCCACAATGGACTTCAGTCTGACTGGTTTAATATGAAATAATGTGCAGACCTGATCTACATGATGGAGTGATGTGTGTTGTTCACTGTAGCTAACGTTAGTCCAGCTGCTAGAAACAGCTGCTCAGCTGGATGAATGTCCCTGGGATGACCAATACTGTCGCTCAGACTTTATCAGTCCATTTACTGCCATCGCTAAAATGCATTCATACTCAAAGCAGGGTAGTGTGGTCTATACAGTTCATTCTTTTGTGTTGATTTTGTTGGAAGCATGTGTAATTAGAGTCCTGCTGTCTGACACTCAGTTCTCAGCCTGCATTAACTGAGCAGCTGTTCCTGTTAAAGATGCTAGTTTAGCATTAGCATGAGCCTCAGATAGCTAAGCCACACAGCCGCCAGTCAGAGTTCTTCAACAGGACTGTCTCAGAGAGCAGAGCAAGACATGCTGCGACTTTTTCCTTCCTCAGAGGGCATTGAGGTGCAATTGTTTTACAGTTTGTGCAGCCCTGACGGTGTTCACCAAACACACCTGTAACTCAATCTCATAAAAAACTAAGAGGCTCCACGTAGTGGTGTAACCAGATACTACAGCAAATCTACAGAATATTTTCTGACAGTTACACCACATGTCCCTCGTCTGCTGCATTATCAGCCAATACATTTTTAATAGATTAAATTATTAATGGTAATTAACTGATAACCAATTAATCATTGATATCCCTAGTTGTAATTTCTCTGTACTTCAGCACATTGGCTTTGAAAGGAAACCATGACTACGAAGTTAATCTCTCCTCCTTACTATGATGGTGTGTACATCCACAGATGAACGGTGTAGGAGTTTAGTTTTTACTTGCAACTAAAGTCCTCCAATTTTAATGTACCAAAGATCATTTGACCAATGAGTGAGTGACACACTTGCTCAGCTGGACTGAGGTCACATGAGTGACTATGCCAGGCGGGAACATCCCACTGCTGGGTCATAAAAACCTCCCTGGCTATATTTGCTGTATATTTAGGATTGTCCTCCTGCATTGTCCTAAAATTGGCAGACTGCTTAAAAAAGAAGGCTACAGTTGCTTCACTGTTCACAATATCAGAATGGACACGAACACAATAAAACTACTTAAATCCATGTTAGCACTTTAATTTCAGTCATTGTTTCATTTCAAATCAAAAGTGCTGGTGTTGCGGTTTAACTGGTTAATTAACTGATGATATCTGTGTACGTGAGGCTGTGGTTGCTATGATAATCTCAGGATGCTAGAGGAGAAGACTAGGAAATGACAAAGTAGGTCGCTTTGACGATGCCTGTTCAAAACACTGCAAACATCAATAAATCATTCTTGTTGCTAGTATCATGTGTTGTGATTTATGTGATGTCAAGTGGATTTGAGGACTGTTTAATACAGCATCACATTACATTACATTACATTACATTTAGCAGACGCTTTTATCCAAAGCGATGTACATATGAGACTGATACAACACAAGCAAGGATCTAGTCAGGAGACAACAACATGAGTAAGTGCCATAAAGCTGAAGTTTAGGCCCGATAGGACGTACATGCCAACAGGCAGTGCAACAAGGTAATGATTAGAGTGCATTTTAGTTGCCATTTTGTGAGCAAGTGTCAGGGTTTTGAATTTGATGCGGGCAGCAACTGGGAGCCAGTGGAGGGATATCAACAGCGGGGTGACATGTGCTGTTTTGGGCTGATTGAAGACCAGATGCGCTGCCGCATTCTGGATCATCTGCAGAGGTTTAAGTGTACATGCAGGGAGGCCTGCCAGTAAGGAGTTGCAGTAGTCGATGCATGTGCATATAACGAGAGCCTGTACCAGGAGTTGTGCTGCATGCTCAGACAGGTAGGGTCTGATCTTCCTGATTTCGTACAGGGCGAATTGACATGATCAAGTGACTGACGCCATGTGAACCTTAAAGGTTAGTTGATCATCAATCATGGCACCCAAATTTCGGGCAGACTTTGTGGGCATGAGTTGGGTTGATTCGAGCTGGATGCTGATGTTTTGTTGTATGGAAGGACTGGCTGGAATGACAAGGAGCTCGGTATGAAGAGATCCAAACAGAGACTGAGTGGTCTTCCGGTGGGAATGACAGGAAGAGCTGGGTATCATCAGCATAGCAGTGGTATGAGAAACCATGGGAGTGGATGATTGTGCCAAGTGAGGTGGTGTATAATGAGAAAAGAAGGGGACCAAGCACTGACCCTAGGGGAACCCCTGTGGATAAGCTGTGCAGTTTGGACATTTCTCCATTCCAAGATACTCTATAATATCTCCCTGACAGGTAGGACATGAACCAGCAGAGGGCGGATCCTGAGATACCAAGCTCAGTGAGTTTGGAGATACAAGTGAAACATAAGATTTCATTTATCTTATACTTGCCTTGAATGCAATAGGGAGCAAGCTAGCTGGAGGTAGCCTTCGCAAAGTGTGATAAATTAACTTGTGATTTATGATGATGCCATCGATCGTGTTTTGTTTGAAAGGCTACGGACATTTATTTCTCCTACAACAATACTCTACAATATTCAGCATGCTCATTCATCTGAATTAGACATCACTGTCAACTTTCATTTTGTAAACAGGAACCAAAATTGGATAACCACACTGCATAAATACAATCACAATTGATCAGTACTGTTATCTTTTCTTATAACATGTCACATTATTGGGTCAGTCTAGCTGCTATGTAACAAGACACAAAACTGCGCTGCATATTTGAACTTGAATTTGGTCATTCTGTTAATGTAAATCTGTAGAATCGGCACCATTATTTTTATTTTTGCCTTTACATCTTTATGCCAGAATTGGCGTGTTGTCTGTGCTGTTGATTGGTTTCAATGATGAAGATGTAAAAGGCAGTCAGTATTGTTTGTAAAGCTACATACTATTATTCTGTAAAAAAAAAAAAAAAAAATCACATTTTTGCCTTAATCGGATGAGTGGGCAGTGAAGAGGCAGACAGAAAACAAAGGTCCCTAGTTGGAATCATACCAACGTCTATGGTCATACCAGGGAAGTTGCAGTTTCATGGCATGTGCAGTGACCATTCAGCTACCAGGGCGCTTACATAAGATGATTCTAGCATTATATTGTTTGGCTATATTATATAAAACCACAATCCGCTCTAGTTTTTCAATATCTAGCCTCAGATTTACACAAGTGTTTTTAAAAGCATTCAGGTTTTATTACTGTAAAACATCTACTAATGTTAATGTCACAATTAGCACTGGGACTCATGGTTGTGTAACCC
This sequence comes from Thunnus albacares, assembly GCF_914725855.1. Classification (NCBI taxonomy): domain Eukaryota; kingdom Metazoa; phylum Chordata; class Actinopteri; order Scombriformes; family Scombridae; genus Thunnus; species Thunnus albacares. Next base: position 24,907,777 of record NC_058125.1, on the reverse strand, counting down.
ACATGAATTATAGGGCTACAAAACCCATATATGTGATTTAGAGAGATCTTGGTCATAACAGACCATTTTTACCAAGTATGCTGTTGCCATACTAACGAAAGACCAGAAGGCCACAACAGTTGCTAAATGTCTTTGGGAGCAGTTTTTGGTGCATTATGGTTTTCCAGAGCACCTTCTTAGTGATCAGGGCAGAGATTTCGAATCTCAACTCAATAAAGAGCTCTGTTCCCTTGTTGGTATCACTAAAGTGCACACAAGTCCTTACCACTCAAGGGGAAACCCGGTTGAGAGGTTCAACTGAACCCTTCTCGACATGTTAGGAACTTTGAAAGAAAAAGAGAAAAGTCACTGTCGTGACTATGTAAAGCCCCTAATTTCATGCCTACAACTGCACCAAGAACAAGGTCACTGGCTTCAGCCCATATAAGTTGATGTTCGGGCACCAGCCAAGGCTACCAGTAGCTATTGCATTCTGCTTACCTGTCAAGGGTGGTGCTCCCAAATCTCACTCCCGGTACGTGAGAAACCTGAAGGCCCGTTTAGAGAGTTATCAGATTGCCATCATGAAATTGCAAAAGGTTGCTGCACGAAATAAATGTTGCTTTGACAAAAAAAATGAGACAGTTAGTAAGGGACTTGTGGCTACGAAACAAACATAAGCTTGTGTATAAGTTGGAATCCACTATGTATAAGGTCCTGAAAAAGATGGGAGACCTACCTGTGTACACAGTACAGCCCATGAATGGAGATCCCATCCGAACCCTGCATGGGAATCTCCTGCTCCCTTGTGGTGATCTATCCAAAGCAGAGGAAACTGAACAGGCCAAATCAAAAGCCCTGCGGCCAAGAACCAGACATAGTCAACCCCAGCCCTTTGAGGAACATTTGTTCTCAGAGTCTCAGGATGACTCACCCTGCTGTCCTACCTGGTTGCCTGTCATTGCTGTGGAAAAAAATGTGGAATTGTATGAAATCCCAAAGAGAGAGCCACCAATTATAACTCCAGCAGTAAAGGATAAATGCTTACTATCCAGGTCATGACCTCTTTGACCTCCCAGCCTCAGGATGAGTCTGATCAGGGTAATGCTCCTGTGTTGCCTGTGGAACCTGTTGGAGCACCTCCTGAGACAGTCAAAGGAGAGGAGCCAGACGTTGTTTACTACTGGAGAGGATATGACCTCACCAGATGTGACAAACAAAACCTCAGCTGATGCTGAGAATGACAATGATGTAACCTCTACTCATCAAGAAGATTCTGAGGATGGAGAATCTGTTGAAGCGCAACAAAATACTGAGCTGAGCAATACATCAACCTCTGAAACAATTGACCAGGAAAAAGAAAGTGAAAACAAAACTGGTACAGAACCAAATGACTCTACATGAAAATCTGAGAGGTCATGGTGACCGCCTGACCATTTTCATTACTCTTAGTTGGGGAAACCCTTTATTTCCTTTGTACAGAGTCTCTTAGAGAGCTTTAATCAAGCACTCGACATCATTGGTGACTATGAAAGTTCTCCTATGAACTATAGAGCAGAGCATGAAGGGACTCATGCAGAGTCAAAGGGAGAGGGTGTAACCCAATTGGATTATAGGGCTACAAAACCCATATATGTGATTTAGAAATGTAATTACATGTTGTTCCCACAAAGGGGCACATATACACTGTGCGTCTGTTATGTTGAGGGAGCTACATGCCCTCTTTTTTCCACCGCAGCAGCACTCCCAACACAGCAGACGTGTATGAGCATGTAAACAAAAAACGAGCATTTCCTGAGGTCCAACTGTGAGCAAGAGGGAAACAACTTCTGTCAAGTTATTAATGTTGAGAAACTCAGGTTGGTTTTTTGTGACCAGATAGAATCAAAAATGGCGAGCCCAGCCCATGACCCTGTGGATGGTTGGAGAAACGGTGTTGGCCAACCATAGGAACTGCCCACAGAGGACATCTGATTTAAAGTGATAACCATTTTCATTGGGTTACAGATAAGACACACACACTAATATCCTACCCAGGTAGTAGTTATAGTAGTGACACTATTAGACACTTGGAACAGATACAAGACAAAACAACTTTGCACTGAACTCTTGAGCTTGAGCCTGCGGATCAAAGGAAAATTCAGTAAACCAAAGAACATTTCATTGGAGGTTTTCCACCTCCATAACGGACCATTTCTGTTGATTTCCTTATTTGATTTTATTTTTTATTTTCCATTCTTTTAAAAGATTAAAGTCTTGTGTATTATTGTATATAAGTTTTGAGGCAATAAATTGTCACTGTTACACCGTACATTAACTCACTCCCTGAATTATTCAAGACAACCGCTCATTGGACCTAGTTAGATGTTAGTGTCTTACTACTACTTTTGGTTAGCACTGAGGACACTACAGTTGCCTGTCTCTCCTGTTGCCTCAATAACTCCATGATAGACTTTTTAAGGCATCAGTGGTGATACGTTATAACGTTCAGCAGTCCAGTGGGTCGGTTCCAAATGTATTTCCCCATGTATTTTCTGTTGAGACCAAAATTAATGTTCCAGCAAATTTTTCTATTGTAATGTTTCAAAAGACACTGAGAAGAGAACATGGCAGAGAGAAAGACATCAATAACAAATGATAGAGAGGCAAAGTAATCAGTTAGTCCTGGTTAGTCAACAATGGGTCCTTGGAAACACCAGTTAAACTGAAACATTATTTAGAACATTTCTCTACTTTGTAGTCTACATGTACAAACACAATTTTGTAATCCTTACATGAAGTGCTGAAGGGGGTCCATTTAACTTATTTCTACCATAAATGTAGACATTTCACATGGACTTAGAGGAGCAAAAATCCAAATGAGGTTCAAAACAGCTGACAATAATAATAAATGAGTAATGTTCACATACAGTTTGTTAGCTTCAACAGTTTGCCTACAAACCAGTTAATGTAGTTAGCATTGATTATCTTCTGTAGCTAACAGTTTTCTACACTGGTGGGCAGATAAATAATTTAAACAGTGTTTGGTTGAACAGGCAAACTCAACAAAGTCATGTACACAACAAGCCCACAAACACATGAAAGTTGGACTCACTTAAATGACAGAGCGGTGTCTCAGTCTCAGTAAAACACAGTGCGTTTACTTTGAAAATCCTCGGGGTGCAGCTATGTCACTGTCAAGCTTGTGGGTGCAACTTCTGGGTAACAACAAAAAATCAATGCAAAATTGATTAAGAAAATTTCCACACACAATCCAATCACCCATTTTAATTCCTTCTCTCTCTTTATAAACACATAGAAAAAAAATCAGGTGAGGTTTTCATTTTCCGGTTTTTATTATTAGAACAAGTGTAAAACATTTCAGATCCTCTTTCTTGAGACTTCTACAATAGCTCTACATGTGGCTGAATGTTTACAAAATGTTTTTTTCTGCTTTAATACATGATGTTTAATTTCTGTAGGTTTCACCTTGTGGGATACGACAACTCTACAAGAGAACACAGTTGAAACCTCTCAGCGTAGCAGTGATTTTCACATTATGACATCTGACTCCATTGAATCCAAGTCTTCCCTGCTGTCCGTTGATGCTTCCCTGAAGGCCAGTTTCCTGGGTGGATTGATTGAAGTTGGAGGATCTGCCAAATACCTGAACGATCAGAAGAAATTCAAGAATCAGAGCAGAGTGACACTTCAGTACAAAGCTACCACCAACTTCAAGCAGTTGTCGTTGACTCCTCTTGAAACCAAGAACACGCAACAAACAGATGTTATTGCGAAGAGCTCGGCAACACATGTAGTCACAGGCATCCAGTATGGAGCAAATGCTTTCTTTGTATTTGACAGTGAGAAGTTAGATGCTAGCAGCGTTCAGAACATCCAGGGCAGCATGGAAGCTGTGATAAAGAAGATTCCATCATTGGATATTGAGGGGAAAGTTGACATCAAGCTTACTGATGAAGAAAAAGACCTGACAAAAAAATTCTCCTGCAAATTCTACGGGGACTTCATTCTTGAAAGTAACCCTGCAACATTTGAAGAGGCAGTGAAGATCTATGTAGAGCTTCCAAAGCTACTGGGAGAAAACGGAGAACATGCTGCTCCACTGAAGGTCTGGCTGATGCCGTTGAAGAATTTCAATTCCAAAGCTGCTGAGCTGCTGAGTGAGATCAGTGTTGGACTAGTGAGGACAGCTGGAGATACTCTAGAGGGTATTAGGCAGATAAAAATGAGATGCAACGATTCCTTGGCAGACAAAGTGTCAGAGGATTTTCCAGAGATTCACAAAACGCTGGAAAGTTTCCAAAAACTGTGTGATAATTTCACATCTGCGCTCCAACAGATCATGAAGAAGACATTTCCCGCCATCCGTGAAGGCAAAGAAGATGAGAGCTCATTAGAAAAATTCTTTGAAGAAAGAGACATGTCACCATTCAGTCAGGACAAACTAAGCAAGTGGATGGATCACATGGAGAGAGAAATCACTGTCATTAGGTCCTGTGTAGACATGATGGAGGGAACAAACACAAAGATCGTCAAAAATCAGTCAGAGTTGGATAGAGAGGTTTTTGATCCAGAAGTAAAGAATGCACTGTGCTTTGTTTTCACCTCTGTGGAAAGTACTGACCCCTGCTTTGATGCGATGGCTGACTACTTGGATTCACTTGAATTAAAATGTACCAATGCAGAACACTGGTATTTCGCAGAGGAAGTGTTGACCAAAATGAGAGAAAAAGCCAAAGCTTTCCATGACCTTGCCAAACCTCTCAAGGACAGCAGCAGTGTCCGTTTCCTTGTAACAGCCACAGCAAATGAGAAATACAAAGGAGCAACCATCTACCATTACAAGGAGGGCAAACTGGTCACTGATGATTTTTCAAAGCCTGACGTCCCATCTGATGTGGAAACCATCACAGACAAAAATGATTTAATGTGGTGTAAGTCATTTTTTTTTGTGTGTTAGTTTCCACTTTCAGCCAAAATAAGTCAAACTGTAAAAAATACTGTATCTATCATGAGAGATCAAAGTGGTCATCTTTTCTACCAATCACAGGCTCCATTTTGAGTATCACTTGGAAAAATTCTGGTCAACTATTATTATTGTTTAATGTTTATTATTATTATTATTATTATTATTATTATTATTATTATTATTATTATTATTATTATTATATTTTCATATTTTCATAATAATGAACCACTGTAGCTCTGACATCTCAACCAAACACAGCCATGTTGCCCCTAGGAGTTTTAAGACCACAGCAGATTTGTACATTAAAATTCTGAGTAAATATCTAAAACATAAATCTTTATTACCATGCTGTTATTAAATAATGTAGGACTACATGTGTATGTTGAAGTCATTTCATGTGTGTATGCTGTTGTAAACTGAAGTGGACGGTGATGTGGATGATGATAACAGATTATGTTTTGGTCTCTCCATTAGATGCCTGTGATCTCTCCCTGAACCCAAACACGGCAAGCAACTGGCTCACTCTGTCTGAGGGAAACAAAAAGGCGACCTGTGGAGGATGGCAGAAATATCCTGATAACCCAGAGAGGTTTAATCCACGTCCTCAGGTTTTGTGCAGAGAGGGGCTTACTGGGCGCCATTACTGGGAGGTACAGTGGAGTAAATGTTATAGCAATTATGTTGGTGTCGCTGTAACATACAAAGGAATTGGAAGGAAAAAAGAAGGTAAGGATAGTGGTCTCGGATCTAATAATATATCCTGGTATTTTGGCGAGAAGCAGTGGCTCTCTGCATGGCATAATGGTCAGGTGTGGAGTAGTCCTGTTCCCAACACCGGCTGCAAAAAAATTGGAGTGTATCTGGACTGGCCTGCTGGCACTCTGTCCTTCTACGATGTCTCCTCTAACAGACTGAGTCACCTCTACACCTTCCGCACTCAGTTCACAGAGCCTGTTTACCCAGGTTTCTGGATTTGGCACTACACCAACTATGCTGCACTGTGTCCAGTTGAGTGAGAGCCATTTTGCACACAGTTTGTGTTTGCAATACAGTCAGTTTAAGGCTTTTACACAATGTCCACATCAGCAGCACAAAAATATCAATTCTCACATTTTAAAATAAGGGGGGTTCATGCCCCCAATATATGTAATAATGTGTTCCCCTCAATATTCAGGGTTAAACTGACTCCAAAATGCACTGAATGTGTATCATTCACAGAAAACCTCCTGCATATTGTTTGTGTTCATGTCAACCAGCAACAGTGAAAACAATGATGGCTGTGAGGGCAGCTCATGAGCGCATGTGCCATAGTTTTGGATCCGTTCTGTATTCTCTGTGCACAAGTTCACTCATATGCCTACACAAACAGTGGCGTCAGATATATCTCAGAATATTTTTGGCACTCAAAAACTGGTATTTTAATGTTACAGACCCAAACTTCACTTCATCGGAGCAGTTTCTGTGCACATGCACACGCAGAGCTCTCTAAAATTACAAATCAACTTTCATGTATTTTGGATCTTTCACTTCTCCCTAGTATTTCGCATCTATAGCCATTTTGAAATGTCATGAAAATAGGCCGACAGGTATTAATGTGATTGAGGCGGGTCTGCAACGGGTTTTATATATATATGTATATATAATTAAATTCACACTGCTTACCAATGACAACTGTCTTCAAGATCAGCTACTGGACAGATATTTTTTAATTCACCCCCCTCCAGTTCATCTGTCTTGCAACAGCAGTTCAAAAGGTTGCTTTCATAATCCTCAAGACTATGTCTTTCAGTTTGAAGCCACATACAGATGCAGCAACAGGTGCAAACCATTTGGGTGATGTTTGGGGAACAACAATGCATGTCAGTTCACATGATTGCCATTACCACGCCACATGTGGTCCCCAGTTGTCAGTTCTTATCTGGGCCAGGTACCTAATTTTCAGAGGTGATCCTCAAGTGAAATTCCTTCCAATTTTGAAGGTACGTCAAAACCTATGTGGTTATGATTTGGCCCACATGCATTTTGCCATGCCATATCTCAGCTACATGTGCCGGTTAAATACCACATATGGCCCAAAAATTGATGCTATCAGGTTTGTAGTGATGTTTTTTTAAAAAGAACTGGACACTTTTAGTGAGAAACTAGGAACAAACAGCGGCCTCCTATGGCCACAGTTGGACATGATTTTTTTTGCTTTTACCTTATTAAAACGTAACATTAACGTCTTAGTTTAGGCTTGAATAATTGCATTTAAATCTTTTTTTAATCTTGAAGTCATCTCATAATACTGGTGTGTGAATATTCTTTGTTTATGTTTCCAAGTTAATCTTTTCTTTGTCTGTGTAGTAGCTACATGGTATATAACATTATGTCACCACAATGGCTTCTACAGAATATACCATATAATCTGATTATGTTTTAGAGAAACGTGCTGCAGGCTACATGTGGTTTAACTGCCTTCCAATTTTTATTTCATCAATATAAAACTTTTGTGAGGACATGTATGAGGGTATTGAATATTTGCTACGTTACACATTTATTAGCTTATGCAAAGCACTTACATGGTATATAATAGTGAATAAGGTGCCTGTAGCTTAACATCAGAATTGCTCATTTATCTTTATCTAAATTTACAAGAGGTTTCATTTATGCTTGAGAAGTTGGGGAGAAGGAAGGAAAGGAGGAGGGAGGTGTTTCTTTTCTTTGTTTTCAAACATGGTATGGCAATAAGTAACTCAAGTGTCTCTGCTTTAATTTAGAAATTGTTCTTATATTTGTTGAATTTCAGAATGTTAATGAAACTCTGTAACACTGCTCACTCACATTAGTGGTGAACAGTGACAAAGTTTTGTCTTTTGTTTTTTAAGATTCAGATGTTGCTGTTTTGTTTTTCATGCACAAAAAAAATAAAAAAGGAAAAAGATTTTTAAAAAATACATACATTTAAATAATCAACAATTATTGACAAAGTGATGATTCCAGTTTTATGTTGTGATCTTTCTCTTCTTCTAACACAAGTATAATGAACCACTCGGGAAACTTCTGCTGGTCTTTGTTTTTCTGGTTGTGGCTCTGGACATTCTGCTCTGAGTCCAACCAAGAGTCCATTTAATCTCTTTGGTGTTCTGAGGAGACAGTAACAACATTGTCTTTAACTTGTTAGATGTTGAGAATTTTGCTGATGTTTATAGAGCTGAAGTTCTCCCGCATTGTAATTTCTGTAACACCTGTTGGACATCTCTCTACTTGAGTAAAATATTCAATAAAGTGGAGTCCTGAGTTGACCACTGTGTGCAGCTTGGTTATTTCCTGTTTGTTAGAAAATCCAGTTTGTGGTAAACTTGAGTAAAACATATAAAGAAAAGCAGAGATCTAACATGTATTTTGTATGTGGACTGGTTCACTGGCTGTCTGTCCTACAGAGTCTCCTCTAACACACTGACACACCTCTACACCTTCCACACCAAATTCACTGAGCCTGTTTACCCAACAATAAAATGATGTGGACCTGTGTTCAGTTAGATAAGAGCAATGATGGAGATTTGTTAGATCCTTGGTCTGTTGATCGGGATATGTGTTTACATTTGAAGTTTAAAGAGCAACGTGTTTTAGCTTTAACACACCCCCTTTTCATGAATTTGTAAACCAGAGGGACCAGGATAATTTGTGGTGTAATAAAACCAGTTTGTGTAGGATTTGAGTTTTTTCACACCAAGTGCAAGACCTTGAGGAACACCACAGAAAAATTCATGTTGTGATTTGGTATCAAAAACTTTAGACATGGAGATTTTCTGTAAGAATTACAGTCACTCATTGATTGGATGGTGAGCACTTCTGCTCTGGAAATTGCTCAGAACCCCCCTTATTGAGGCTGTGATTATCCTAGAGGTCAATATAGGTCATTTTACACAGTGAGATAAAGTTTTAAATAATGGTCTCACTACAAAGAAATGGCTACTATGGGGACTAACATCATCATACATGAATACAAGTGGGCTCAATGAATCTACAAGAGTTTATGCATTTCCAAGACTGTTTAGGGACCTGAGTATGCAGAAATATTAAAAAACACCATTTTTAGAGTAGGCAAAAATAACAGATCTATACTGCATACAAAAAACTGCATGGTTTTTGCCCAGAACTGCATGCGATTAGCATAAAGAGGGCATGTCTGTAAAGGGGAGACACATAGATACCCATAGAACCCATTTCCATTCATTTATCTTGAGGTGGGAGGTCAAAGTACCCCTTTGAAAATGGCCATGCTAGTTTTTCCCTAACCAAAATATAGCATGATTTTGGAGCATTATTTAGCCCCCTTCCCGACAAGCTAGCATTACATGGTCGGTACCATTCGATTCCTTAGATCATGTAGTTTTTTTGTAACTTTAGAACTGAGCCCGCTACAACCTCTGAAAGACAGTAATGTCATGTGCGAATGTCAGCATCTTCAGGGAGTGGAAGAGGTTAAGGAAGGCAAACTCCCTGGGGATCCTGGTTTAACAGACACATACTGTAAAGTTGTGTGTCAATGGTATAGCAATGAAAAGAAATGTTATGACTGTGTATTAATCTGCCGAGTGGAAGCATGTAGATACAGAATTGAAGGGCACCAAGGACAGAGCCTTAAGATACTCCTTAGTTTATAGGGGCAGTAGGTGATGTGAAATTACCAAGAGGGACTGTAAACTGTCTGAAAGGTAAGAGATGAACCACTCACGAGCAGTGTCTGCAACTTTTACAATGTCTTTTAGATGGAAAATGAAGGTGCTATGTCAATTAAGTCAAGTAAAATCAGGGCAGATCCCTCACCAGCATCAGCAGCAATGAGATCATTGGTCAAACAAAGAAGAGCAGTCTTAGTGCTGTGTTTTTCTTGAAAACCAGATTGGAACTTTTCAAAAATATCATGTTGACTCGTGTGGGCACTTAATTGTATATGATCTTTTCAAATATCTTTGACAATAGTGGGTGTTTGGAGATTGTTCTATAATTGTTGAGTACATAAGGGTTTAAATTCTCTTTTAAGAAGAGGTTCCACAAGAGCATGCTTGAAAAAAGATGGTACATAGCTAGTGGCCAGTAAGCCATTGAAACAGGCATAACAGTTGACTAAATGTATAAGCTTACAGTTGCAGAATGGAAAAAAAGTTATCCTCTAGTGGTCACAGACTTCAAAATAAATGCTTGCATCTGTCATTCTTCCCATTGCTATGGCATTTAGCCACTGGAGGGCGACTTTGCTGTGTCTCTTTCCATGGTGTTAGAGCATTTGAGCCCTAGCTACATCTGAAGGTTGACACAATCAAAGGGATAAAAGTATAGGATAAATGTAGTACATCTGTACAGGCAATGACATTTGGCAGAACTCATTGTAATGCAAGTTTCAATTTATTAAACTGTTTTTTTTTGTCTACTACAGCACACATATCAGCTCAGCCCCCCCCCCTTCATCTGACACACAAAGAAGCATTTAATTTTCTTTTCATCCTAATGATACAAAAGTATTAACAGTACATTTTTTAAAACACAGTGACATTATTTGTGACTGCAAATATGAATGTTTAAACAGGATTTCAGTTGGACTTCAAAACTCAGAATGCAGTGAATTGACATGGTTGGCTTGGCTGAGTGATGGTAAGAAACAAGCAACAACTACCATGGCTTGAGGCTAAATCTAATGCTGAAATACCTTAAAGTGCCACTGATGGACGCTGGATGCTCCAACTGACTCCCATTCAAAAACCATCAATTTCTCTCTAGAAATAATCAGTTTCCAGAGCGTGAAAGACAACACACTCCTTATTTGAAAGGTCCTGGCTCCAAACAGAAAAGACGGTGCCAACCCTAAGCTGCAACTCTGGGCTTCAAACTGGCTCCAATGCACACCAACGGGTGACATCATACCTCACTACTTCCATGTACAGGCTTTGGTATAAAGCTATCTAAACTCCTGCGGTGTACATTGGCAACACATTTGTCATATCTGATAAAAACAGAGAGGAAAATACACAATGAATGGATGGCGGCTGCTGATAGTACCAGTCTAGGTCTAGTTCACAAAACACGTTCAGATATTACAGCGCAAACACTCCCATTAAGTTTTGCAGCTGAATGCAATTTGCCCTTGTTCTGTGTCTGATTGTAATTATCCATGTGGCAAAGTATAAATGCTGTATTTGCACCAAGAACACAGTAGGCAGGACAATGGCAGAGAGAGAGAGAAAAATTCAGTTTTCAGACCACAAGTCCTGAACAATGATGTGCAGAGGCATTCCTCCAAACTTCAGACAAGGAATTTAAATGTAACAGAAAGAAACCATATTTAGAATCGAATATCCCGGCCTGTCAGTGCTGTTGGTTGTTTCAAACGCCCACCTTCAGACTGCAAAGAAAGATGGCATGATTTGAAGAGGAGGACAAAAGGAAAAATATTAGTGAGTGAATAAGTGAGTGATTAGGGCTCAATCCCGGATGGGAATACCCAATATTCCCATCTGGGAATATTACTTAAATACAAATTAGCACTGCTTGTACTGTTTTTGTACTTTGTACTTCTACTCCACTACCTTTCAGAGGAAGATATTATCCAGTTTACAGTTTTTTTTCCACAATATTATATTATAATTACAGTAGTATAGTTTTTTGATATTCTATATGTAAAACATATGATCAGTTTCTAAAATATGCATTGTTATTGATTAGACTACCCAATAATCCCTCATAGAACAAGTGGCAACAACAGAAAAAACTAAAGTTACACATCACTCTTTCTGAGTCAGGGTTGTGAAATTTCCACAACATCTATGTCGCAATATTAACCACAAAAAATGAAACTTTTCTTTCAAAATACCAGCCACTGCAATTGAAGCACTTCAACCCCACTGACCCCTCAGTGGCTCAAACCCATGCTGTGTAGCCAAGATTTAATCCCTCAGAACTGTACCTTTAATTCTAGTACAGATCCCAAAGTTTCCAGTTCGGGGAAATTTGAGTAATTTAATAAAGCACAAACCATAGAAAAAAACAACAACTTCTGGCTCACAAATACCAAATTACAGCAAACTCTGCAATAAGCACTACCATCAAAAAGCCAAATAAACTGCGTCTACAAAGCAAAAACAAAATTATGTTACAACCCAGGAAGGCTCCATCACAGCTAGATCAGCTGTCAGTCGGCTTTAATAGCTGTAGCAAGTTCTGATGGAGTTTGTGTCTGCACATGTTCACTGTGCTGATTATTTGTCTCCCCCTTTTTTTCGCTGATCCTAATAATGATCTGATCCGTGACTCAAATCCGTGATAAGATCCATACCGTGAGTTTTGTGTTCATGTTAACACCCCTAGTGTAAACATGTCAGCTTTGGAGATTATATTTTGTATGTCCTACACATAGATAAGAGTGTGTGAGTCATGTATTTGATACATGCATTAATACTTTCTGATGTGAACCAACACTTTTAGATCTGTGAATGTTTTTAGTGTTCAGTCTTTCTTGTAGCAAAGAAGCAGCCTTTTCACCACTCAAGCAAATTGTTTTATTGGCATATAAAATTGCCCCCCACCCCTCCGATTTCATCAGGTGGGACAATGATATAGTTTGATGCGGTTTGTTGTAAGATTCCATGTTGGTTTTCCTCCTGTCCTCCCCAATTTTTTGAGCCACCAGCTGCCACTGGTGTGTACATATATATATATATATATATATATATATATATATATATATATATATATATATATATATATATATATATATATATACACATATATATATGTATATATATGTATATATATATATGTATATATATATATTTGTGTGTGCAGTAAATATAATGTTTTACAAAGTCATGCACAGCTCTAAATCCTGATGCCTTTCTTCATCTTATTTCTACTCCTCACAGCTGACGACCACTCCTGCTGATGCCAGAGTCCAGTCTCTCCATCATCATAGGTCTCACTGTGCAAGGTAAGATTTAAAATCCATTGACAAAGCCAAATTAGTCAGCTCTTGTGGCAGTTGTGCTTGTTATACTATGTGACTGTTTTTAGATATTTTATATTTATATTTTTATTTATTTTGGCAGCAGTCTCAGCAGTCATTTGCTTAGATCTGTTCTCATGTACTAACTCAAAAACGATATTGTCTCTGTTGTGTAAGTTTCTTAGTTTTCACAGAGAAAACAGTACTTTAAAGTTATAGAATTGTTGTTTATTCAGTGTTTGATTACTACTCATCAGGAGAACCTGAATCTGAGATCCTGTGTAAGACCAAATGGATGCTGCTGATGTAGACCTGACTTCACCACCACCCTGGCTGTCCTCTTCACATCTTGCTATACGTTCAGATTTGAATATCAAGAGGAAACAATGACATCGCTGGAGTCTGTTTAAATGGTATTGCTCATCAACATTTTTACATCACATCCTATTTCTTTTAGATTCATTGTACTTGCATTTTCCCTGTGATTGTTAAGATTGCTGTTAAGATGTATTTAAATTTTTGTTACAATAGGTAATTAAAATCTTAGGTGTAGGCTAGTCTACAAAAGCTTACTTTGAGAGTCTTAAAAATATGTGTTTTTATCATAGCTTGGTTATTACACTGACAGTAATGGTAAAACACTTTTGTTTTTGTCATCTACAGTAGCTTTCATCCAATTTGCTGAAGAACACGAAGCAGCAGTGGAGGATCAAAGTGAAATCACCCGCTCCTGACCTGCATCCAAAGTCTTTTGGGCCAGTGGACTTGTGATGCAAAGTGGACTGAGGTGGGCTGTTGGACTCTTTACAGACAAGTGCGCATCCACAAATACCATTTTAAAGACTCTATGGACACCTGAGTGCCTAGTGACATCTCCCACAATTGAATATACATGTTTAGATTACCTAAGAGTGTTTTGTTTCAAGGAAATAACAGTGTCTAGTATCAGTGTCTATATTATATATATATCAAGTTTTTTTTAACTTGTGGTGGGCTTATTAAATGACATCAGTATTTTTTTTCGTGAGGATTTGTTTGACTGTGGTTACAGATTTAAACAAGCTTTTTACATATTGTATTTTTAACGTTGTCATTGTAATATTTGCTAATGTTTGTGATATATACATTTGAAAACTTTGTTATAGAATGATATTTAGAGGACAGAAAGTTGCATATGGTCCCTACTTCTTTTATGGCAAACACTGAAAAGAAAGCATTTACTTACTTCATTCTTGTTTACTATATTCTTATTTACTGTGTTAAGTTGATGCCCATGCAGTCTGAATATTTCGTGCTGTTGCTACTTCACATTAAAAGCTTCTCACTAGTGTACCACTGTGTGGCTTTTATTATGAAGCATGTACAAGAAATGTAAAACAGACTGCAGTATTGGTCAGTGGACATTGGTCTATGTAAAATGTTTTGTGCTGTTTGGTCAGCAGATCAGTTTTATATATTGCAAAGGAGAATTGGTAAAAGAGGAAACAGCTGAAGTGAGCTGGTAGACGTAGAACTGCAGGCAACAGGCTCTTTTACTATAGTTTATGTCATTAAGGGTAAACAACTTCTTTTGTTTTGTCCTTTTGTTTTGTTGTCCTGTTTGAGGAAAAACCTTTTGCACTGTGCATCACAGATATAATTGCAGCAGTGTACTATTCAGTGTGGGTATTTCTGCCATTAGATTTCTGTAAACATGGTGCACAATCCCTTTCTACAGTGAAAAAAATTAATAAGTAAAATGTAGTAGTTGCTGTTCAACAGTTAATAAATAATTGTCATTTAAAGAGTTGGTTCTGTACTCATTTATTGAAATTTAAATGTGGTTTGAAAGTTTATAGCATTATATGAATAACTGTAATCTAATTTACTGAAAAATGTCTGGTGCTGTAATCCATTATACAGTAGCATAAAATTACTGTATTTTATTTTACAGTTACGCACAGCTACTGTAAAAGTAGATACAGTACCATTAAATTACTGTTTCATTTTACAATTGCTACTGTAAATAAAACACAGCACACTTACTGTAATTTATTTTACAGTAAGTTTACTGTGTTATAAACTTACTGTAAAATAAATTACAGTAAGTGTACTGTGTTTTTATTTACAGTAATTAACTGGCAGCAATTGACAAGTAACTTACTGTGAAATAAATTACAGTAAATAACTGGCAGCAACTGACAAGTGACTTACTGTAAAATAACTTACAACAAATAACTGGCAGCAATTGACAAGTGACTTACTGTGAAATAAATAACAGTAATTAACTGGCAGCAATTGACAAGTAACTTACTGTAAAATGAATTACAGTAAGTTACTTGTCAATTGCTGCCAGTTAATTACTGTAAAAATCACAGTAAGTTTTTTTTGTTTGTCTTTACTTTTCAGAGGAAAAGAACTGTCATTGCAAATGAAGACGACTGAACACTGGGATGAAGACTCATCAGTACACCTTGCATACTTTTAATCTTCCGGACTAAATTAATAATAATAATAATAATAATAATAATAACAACAACAATAATAATAATAATAATAATAATAATATATAACAGTTCTTCAAAACATGAAAGAATCCAGGGTCCAGGGTTTGCTTTTCCGCACCAAAGCCCTTTGTAGTGAATGGGTAAAAGGAGGAGACTTAGGTTAATAAATTATTGTTTGTTTGAAACTTTAATTTATGAAATTGGACTCAACCACACATCATTTGTGCCAAAGCAAAATGACTCTAACTTTTCTATGCTTGTGTGTCTGAACAGTATGTTCCCATGTGAAAGAGGAACAAACATCATCTGTTCATGCTGATATGCTGTCATGTCTGTTTGAGTATAACCACATACAGATCAGTCTCAACCACACCTCCGGGCAGTTGAGAAAGAGATGAAGAAGTATTTGCCCCAACAGTGGTTATGTACACTAATAATAATGATGGAAAATTCAGACTTAATTATACTTTGTCAAAAGCTGATTTCACATCTCATTCACCTCGTACTTGCAAATTTGAGAACATGCTAGCATAGCTAAAAAGAAGTCAGAGCACTGGAAAAAATGCCACTTCAAGAACAGGTTAAAAAAATACAAGGTGTTTTTTCGTGTGTATTAAGTAAAAAAAAATCTGCCAATGGAACAAGTGAAAATTTGCTTGTTAATATTTCTTAAAAGAAGATGTGATATTTAAGCTTTTCAAGAAATTAACTGGAAAAACTAATTTTGAGTTATATTTTACTAGTATTAGGAAGTGTTGTGTTTCCCTCACATGTTGCTTTTGTTTTTTTTTACTGCTCATGTCATCCTCTTCATTTCAAGTGTATTCAACTTATTGTAAGTTCTATAATAGTGACACTATTCTAGATTTAAGACCATCACCTACCTTGAAATAAGATTAGAAAGTGATATTTAAGCATTTTAAGATAAAATATGTCTTGAACTTAGATGTTATGTTATGTTACATTATGTTATGTTATGTTATGTTATGTTATGAATTGTTAGACCCACAAGTCAAATGTTTGACTTCCCTCTGGAATATTACACAAACAAAAATGAACTGATTTAGATTGGACTAAGTCATTGGTTCTCAAAGTGGGGTCCGGAGAGTAATTTTATATAACTAACTAATTTTGCATAACTAACACGCATTATATGTACCTTGTGTTTAGAATGCATAGAGAAATTAAAACAAACATGAATGCTTTTAGTCCTATTTAGAACACTAGTACAGTGCCCATTCAAAACGTGCCTGTTCGGAATGGGCCGATTTCTCAATACCTAGAGAGAGTTGTGCCCATCCCCTAAACGCCTCTCATGCAGACTATCAGTAGACGCTACAATCTATCAATGTTCCCTAAATACCTCAGATGCAGAATATCTGGAGACTACAATTTTGAGTTGAGCGGAAGTTGACTAGATGAACTGTAGTGCCCATTTAAAACATGCCTGAGACATCCTGCACTATGTCTTGAACATGCATACAAAATTCCTACATGTGAGGAACAGGAATAGAGCTTAACTCTCTAAACTTTTTCAATTATTGCTCTATGGTAGTTCTCATCACTACGGGTGTAATCCCACCTTTGACCACAATGTGGGTTGCAATGGCAGAGTGGCATTGTCTGTATTTCTGCTTCTTGAATCCACATACAGAAGAGGAAGCAGAAGCAACATTGTTTATGAGATATTTTTATGTATGTACATTGAAGTCACAGTGACATTACACAGAGCTTAAGTCTCTTAAACATTCTCAAGTCATTAACACTATAGACGTAAATCCCACCTCCAACAACAATATGTTTTGGAAAGGCAGATTGGCGTTGTTTGTATTTACGTTAGTATACTCCATGGGCAGAAGAAGAAGCAAATCAATGTTATCAAAATTATTTATGGGGTATTTTTTAAATATTTCTCAAGAACCGCTCATCCAAACAACTTCACACATCGACATTGCACTTCCTTGTTTCCCCAGCAATCCACCTGCTAGGTATGAAGTACATTGGCTGAACGGTTCTCGAGATATGCAAAGGACAAATCCACATACATATGGACAGACAGAGATTCCTCGCTTTATATAGAGAAATGGGGTAGTGGTGCACTTCAGCTTCTTGTGTCCAAAATGAGTATTACAACAACAAACACTTAGGGCAATGATCCTGACCAAAAAAAATGAATTTATTAATTTAAAAAAAAAATTCCCATGCCAATTTTTTTTTCACCTGGCAAAACTTATTCCCCCCACCTGTTTCAAGCATGTAAAAACCAATTAAGGAACTTAGAAAGATTATCTTGGCAAAACCTTTTATTCACCTGTTCTAGATTCATAAACACAGGAGAGAAAACAACTTAGATGTAAGTGTCATAACATTACAGTTGATGTGTTCTGTAAAGTTATACAGTCTGGTGCAGATTACTATAATATAGTTAAACATGCAGGCTGCAATTTCTCCTGGTATCTCTTGTATAGTTAATTATCACTTAGCTAGCATTTTAGTCTAAGTAACGTCTAAGCTAATACAGACACAAATGAAGTATATTAACCTAATATTAAGCTAGTTAGCATTGCTCAGTAACAAGTTGCTAATAAAATAAACACAGACTTTAAAAAATAGGTAATGTAGCGGCAAGAGTGAAGTTACCAAAGCTGCGAAATTACCTTAGTGAACTAACATTAACGTATTGATGAACTTAAATTTGTTTTTTTGTTGAACAACAAGTGACACTGCTGCTTCAGACCAGTTTGTACCCGGAAGCAGCATCTTGAAAGGTGATACGTCAGACTTAAAGACCGGATAGTCTAACAGATGTAATATATCCATCCTGATGAAGAACCTGTGAGGTTGAAACTGCTCAGTGTTTTAAACAAATTCTATCAGAAATTAATGTTTTTAATATACTTTTTTTTCTGAGTGCTTGGAGAACGTTTCTAGTCTATTAACAGTTTTTTTCTTCAAGGGTGCCTAAAGGTTCCCTTGACTTTCTGAATTCTTTCATGTGTTTGAAGGACTGTGAATTCAGTCCAGTTTAGTCCATTTTGCACTGGTGTAGCAGTCACAAAAGCTGTGCAATCCTTTTGTGGATTTGGCCTTAAGTGTACAGCGTCTACTGACAAACGATTGCAACTGATATACAAGATGTTGCAAAATAGTGAAAGTGACTCAAGGGCATGTGTAAGTTATAGATAAGCAGAAGATGTAGCAAGAAAAAATTCAGAAGTCTCCTAACTGAAGAAGTGTTGGTCAACAGTTTCCTGGATTGGCTCATAATGTGTTTATTCCTTATTTTTCATCTTTTTTGTAATCTCTGTCAAGTTTCTCACAGTAGCCCCATGAGGGCATCTTTTAAAAAATAAGTCATGTGTATCAATTTGGATGGAAACATTACTTTGAGAATAAGATGCCTTTGATTGTCCCCAAACTGTGATTGTTGCAGCAGGTCATTAATTTTTAAAAACAAGGACATGACTACTGTATAAACCTGCCAAATTTGCACACAAAAATGTTCCCCTGGCGAATGCTATGCAATATTTGTCTTTTTCAGTTTGTCCTGTACCTGCTAAAGCCCGAACCATATAGGAGCAATGTAAAGTTAAGTCGACTGCTCTTAAAGTCAGTCCCTCAAAAAGGTTGTATAGATGTTCACTTCATTTCAAAAAAACTATTCAAGGTGCAGGTCTCATCCATTAACTACTGTTATAGGAATGTTCAGAACAGATGTCATAGCCTCGTCACATAAAAAAGGCCATTGTTTGTGAAAAAGATATGGCGTGTCCTCAATATTCTGCAGTTAGAAGGGCCACAGTCTCTTGGTCATTTAAAAAATGTCAAAGGAAGAAAAATGTTGGAATTGGTTTGTAGCTTCCATTGCCATCTAATAAGCACCATACTCACACACTACTGTTTCCGTGCAGGGTCAGAGTTTTTTGCGTGAGACAATTTACAACCAGGTGGACTCACCTTGGTTTCATGTAGATAGGGAGGTGCATGATGATTGTGCTGTGCACAGTGCCATGATCCTCCATGTAGCTGTGGATGATGTTGAGGTATTTCTTCTTGTCCTGTGACAAACATGGAGAGAAAAACATTCTTTTATAAGAGAGGTCCACAAGCCAAAACCTTCCTGGAAACCACAGTCTTGATTTCCTTCATTTTGTAACAGGACAAGTTATAGAAGTTATAGAAAACCAATATTACTATGGTTAAATAATGGTAACGATCAACATAGTATAAAACCATTTGTCTTAGAGTTTACTGAAGTACTCAAGTTGCATAGGTTGTGAACATTTTCATGTGAACATATAGTAATTTAGCCATCAAAAGATGATGGAATATTTATGGATTTTAGTATTTGGTTTGATCATTTCAAATTCAAAAACATAAGCATAGTGATGAAATTAAAGTTCACAAAAAGATGGTTTATAATCATTTTGCAAAAGAATAAACCAAGAAAAAGCTAAAAAGATAAACAAACTTACACAACACTGAAACTTTTGTTACAATTGAAAATAAACAACAGTTGTAAAAATGATGTTGTGATTGGGCTAAATTCTTGCAATATCATTTATTTAAAAACTTCCTGATTATTTTTGACTGATATCAGACATTTGATCACTTATAAAGGAGTATCTTGTTCAGTTTTGTGTGAAGAGCTACATATCTTTCTTCAGACTTTTCTGATCTGTATGTGAGATAACAGGACAAACTGCAACATAATTAAAATAAGATTGCAGTCATATCAGGAGGCGTGTCAGGGGGAGGAATCAGTAGGAGAGAGAACAGGATAAAAGTAACTTCACAGTATCACAGACAGTCAGACTGGAAGCTCCAGTTAGAAGTCAAGAAGACTCTGATCTACACAACTACACCAGGTAAGGACAAACAGGGTGGAAATATTTCTTTCTTTATATTTTCACTTGGAAATATTTCCAAGACCGATAAGCTGTCTGCTGGTCTCTTTCTTGTTTTTGCCCTCTCTGTCTATGTCACGCTGGAGAGTTGTCTACCTGTATGACACTAACTTCAGATAATTTAATCAAATATTGAAGGTTGTGTGTGTTTGCTTTGATCTATGTTCACCAACAGGTTCGAAAACATGTCTTCAGATACCATGACAGTAGCTGCACTGGGTCGACCCTTCACCATAGGGATGCTCTATGATGCTCGGCAGGATACACTAATCCCAGGTAAAACTTGATGTAGACAACATTGGAATAATAGAATTACTTACTCTGCCTGTCTGAGATTAGCTGACAAGAATTTCAAATGATCTTACGGGACAGAAAAGCTAAATTTATTAAGCCTCCTGTTGTCCTCGGGTCAATTTTGATTATGTGTTGTCATCAAAAAAAATTGAAATGGTTTCAAAACAGTATCCTGATTAAGAAATTATGAATTATTTTAACTATAGTTGAGATCAGAGGAAAATATGTTGACGGATTATGGCAGACTGGTATATGTAAAAGTTTAGTCAGGATACTGTTTTAAAACCATTTCAATTTTTTTGATGACAGCATATAATGACACCTGTTGTCCTCCCAAGTCAAAATCGACACAATGACAACAGGAGGGTTAACCAGACTAAAGGTTTGATTTCAGTGCTGCCCACAAGAAAAGGAATGGATTCCCATCTCCCCAAAAATTCAAGGCACAGTAAATTCCTTTCCTTTTTCAAATGCTTGGACACGACAGAAAAAATAGATGTTTTTACTCTCCAAAGGTAACAGTTTGGAGCCACAGTAACATAAATGTCCCAACAGCTCTGA
This sequence comes from Thunnus albacares, assembly GCF_914725855.1. Taxonomy (NCBI): domain Eukaryota; kingdom Metazoa; phylum Chordata; class Actinopteri; order Scombriformes; family Scombridae; genus Thunnus; species Thunnus albacares. Next base: position 24,886,600 of record NC_058125.1, on the reverse strand, counting down.
TGAAGCTCAGGACTCAGGCATGCTAACATTTGAAGTTCACATTCGAGCAGACAGACAAACTGATTAATCTATTTGTTACACTTGTGCTCTTGTATTTTTGGACATCAACCTCCACAGTCTTTAAATGTCAAGTATCTTGCTACATATTTCACACCTTACCAGCATGAAGAGAAAACAAAAGCTTGATCCTAACTTTTTAGATTTGAATTGAGGTTGTTGAAATTTCAGTATATTTTTTGAAATTGTGAACCCTAACAAGTGTGCTCAAAAATTGAGTTTTTGAAAGTTGAAAATTTCAGGAGAATTCAAACCAGATAGATGATTTTCAAAGTGAAATATTTTAGTATGATGAATTCACAGGAAAAACTCGACAAAGTCATGCACACAACAAGCCCACAAACACATAAAAGTTTGACTCACTTAAATGACTGCAGCGGTGTCTCAGTCTCAGTAAAACACAATGCGTTTACTTTGAAAATCCTCGGGGTGCAGCTATGTCACTGTCAAGCTTGTGGGTGAAACTTCCAGGTAACAACAAAAAAATCAATGCAAAATTGATAAAGAAAATTTCCACACACAATCCAATCACCTCTTTTAATTCCTAATTTCCCTTTATAAACACATAGAAAAAAATCAGATAACAGGTCATTTTTTTGTTTTCCGGTTTTTATTATCAGAACAAAAAGTGTAAAACATTTCAAATCCTCTTTCTTGAAAGTTCCACAATAGCTCTACATGTGGCTGAATGTTTACAAAATGTGTTTTGATGCTTTAATACATGATGTTTAATTTCTGTAGGTTTCACCTTGTGGGATACGACAACTCTACAAGAGAGCACAACTGAAACCTCTCACCATAGTAGTGAGTTTCACATTATGACATCTGACTCCATAGAATCCAAGTCTTCTCTGCTGTCTGTTGATGCTTCCCTGAAGGCCAGTTTCCTGGGTGGATTGATTGAAGTTGGAGGATCTGCCAAATACCTGAACGATCAGAAGAAATTCAAGAATCAGAGCAGAGTGACACTTCAGTACAAAGCTACCACCAACTTCAAACGGTTGTCATTGACTCCTCATGATACCAAGAACACGCAACAAACAGATGTTATTGCGAAGAGCTCGGCAACACATGTAGTCACTGGCATCCTTTATGGAGCTAATGCTTTCTTTGTATTTGACAGTGAGAAGTTAGATGCTAGCAGCATTCAGAACATCCAGGGCAGCATGAAAGCTGTGATAACGAAGATTCCATTATTGGATATTGGGGGGAAAGTTGACATCAAGCTTACTGATGAAGAAAAAGACCTGACAAACAAATTCTCCTGCAAATTCTACGGGGACTTCATTCTTGAAAGCAATCCTGCAACATTTGAAGAGGCAGTGAAGACCTATGTAGAGCTTCCAAAGCTACTGGGAGAAAATGGAGAACATGCTGCTCCACTGAAGGTCTGGCTGATGCCGTTGAAGAAGTTGGATTCCAAAGATGCTGAGCTGGTGAGTGGGATCAGTGTTGGACTAGTGAGGAAAGCTGAAGATGCTCTAGAAGGTATTAGGGAGATAGAAATGAGATGCAATGATTCCTTGGCAGACAAAGTGTCAGAGGATTTTCCAGAGATTCATGAAACTCTGAGCAGATTCCAAAAACTGTGTAATGATTACACATCTGTGCTCCGACAGGACATGAAGAAGACATTTCCCTCCATCCGTGAAGGCAAAGAAGATGAGAGCTCATTAGAAAAACTCTTCGATGACAGAGACAAGTCACCATTCAGTCAGGACAAACTAAGCAAGTGGATGGATCACAAGGAGAGAGAAATCACTGTCATTAGGTCCTGTGTTGACATGATGGAGGGAACAAACACAAAGATCGTCAAAAATCCGTCAGAGTTGGATAGAGAGGTTTTTGATCCAGAAGTAAAGAATGCACTGTGCTTTGTTTTCACCTCTGTGGAAAGTGTTGATCCCTGCCTTGATGCGATGACCAAGTACTTGGATTCATCTAAATTAAAATGTACCAATGCAGAACACTGGTATTTCGCAGAGGAAGTGTTGACCAAAATGAGAGAAAAAGCCAAAGCTTTCCATGACCTTGCCAAACCTCTCAAGGACAGCAGCAGTGTCCGTTTCCTTGTAACAGCCACAGCAAATGAGAAATACAAAGGAGCAACCATCCATCATTACAAGGAGGGCAAACTGGTCACTGATGATTTTTCAAAGCCTGATGTCCCTCTTGATGTGACGACTATCACAGACAAAAGTGCTTTAATGTGGTGTAAGTCATTTTTCATGCATTTATTTTTAATTTCGGATATCAAATATTTTATATTTATTTATATAAAATACTGTTGTGTTCCATTTAAGATATTTTCATAATTATCTATGCTGTAGCTACAGCCATACATTTTCCCATATATGAAGTGGTGAAAACAGAAGTAAACCACATATTTATATGTACACACTAGCGTTCAAATGTTGGGAATCACTCATAAGTTTAAATGTTTTCAATAGATATTGATGCTTTTTATTCAACAAGGTGACATTAAATTGATTTGAATATATAGCCAACACATTGCTAATGTTGCAAATAGCTATTATACTATAACCATAATGGAGGACAAGGTATTAACACCATTATTATGAGTGCATGCTTTTCTAAACTGCAGTGAATGGTGATGACGATGACTTATAACAGATTGTGTTTTAATCTCTCCATCAGATGCCTGTGATCTCTCCCTGGACCCAAACACAGTAAACTACAACCTTATTCTTTCTGATAACAACAAGAAGGTGACACTTGGAGCAAAGCAGGGATATCCTGATCACCCAGAGAGGTTTGAGAGTATCCGTCAGGTGTTGTGCAGAGAGGGCCTGATTGGGCGCCATTACTGGGAGGTAGAGTGGAGCTGTGGTTATAATGACGACCATGCTGTAGGTGTCATATACAAACAAATTGACAGGAAAGGACACGATTCCCGGTGTTACGTAGGACGTAATGATGACTCATGGTGTTTTGGTGTAAATTCTATCAAACCAGAGCTCTTTGCGGAACACATTGATGAGTGGTGGTCTCACCCTGTTCCCTGTAGTGGCTGCAAACGAGTTGGAGTGTATCTGGACTGGCCTGCTGGCACTCTGTCCTTCTACAATGTCTCCTCTAGCACACTGAGTCACCTCCACACCTTCAACGCTCGGTTCAAAGAGCCTGTTTATCCAGGCTGCTACATTATGAGCGAATCCGGCTCTGTGTTCTTTTGCCCAGTTGAGTAAGAACAGTGACAGAGTGATGAAATGAGTGTTGATCTGTCTTTAAACTGACAACCAGTGGTGGAGTGTAATTAAATACATTTAGGTAAGTGCTTTGTACTTGTACTTGTATTTTCTTTGTACTTCTACTCCACTATTTTTCAGAGAGAGATATTATACTTTTTACTCCCCCACATTTAGTTACATCTATTGAATAGTCACTAGCTACTTTTTACTTTCTTCTATATGTAAAATGTGATCAGTTTATAAAATATGCATTGCTATTGAAAAGACTCATCAACAGTAACTCAAGTGTCTCTTCTTTAATTTAGAAATCGCTCTTTTTTTGTTCTCTGTAACTGAGGACATTAGTGGTGAATGGTCACAAAGTTTTGTCTGTGGAAAGGTCCGCAGTTATTAAGTAACATGACTTTTTTTTGCTGTTACCTTATTAAAACTTAACATTAACTACAGCAATTATTCAAGCCATCTAGGCTTGAATATTTGCATTTAAACCTTTTTTTAATCTTGAAGTCATCTGATAATACTATAATGGTGTGTGAATATTCTTTATGTTTCCAAGTTGACCTTTTCTTTGTCTGTGTAGTAGCTGCATGGTATATAACATTAGGTCACCACAATGGCTTCTACAGAATATACTATATAATCTGATTATGTTTTAGAGAAACATGCATGTGGTTTAACTGTCTTCTAATTCTCCTAATTTTATTAATGTAAAACTTACGTGAGGACAAGTATGAGGATATTGCTACATTACACAATTATTAGCTCATGCAAAGCACTTACTTAGGTATCTGCTAATATATAATAGTGATTAAGGTAGAACATTAGGTAAATGAAGTGCCTGTAGCTTAACATTAGAATTGTTCATTTATCTTTATATAATTTTACATATATGTTTGTAAAGTTGGGGAAGAGGAAGGAAAGGAGGAGGGAGGTGGGTTTTTTTCAAACTACGTAGTTCTGTAACACCACTCACTCACTGAGGACATTAGTGGTGAACGGTGATAAAATTGGGTTAGGTAACATGACTTTTTTGCTTTTAAAACTTAACATTAGCATCTTAATTTAGGCCTGAATAATTGCATTTAAATCTTTTTAAATCTTGAAGTCATCTGATAATACTATAATAGTGTGTGAATATTCTTTGTTTCCAAGTTAACCCTTTCTTTGTCTGTGTAGTACATGATATATAACATTATGTCAACACAATGGCTTCTACAGAATATACCGTATAATCTGATTATGTTGTAGAGAAACATGCTGCATGTGGTTCAACTGTCTTCTAATTCTTTTGTTTTGTGAGGACAAGTATGAGGATATTGTATATTTGCTACATTATACATTCATAAGCTCATGCAAAGCACTTACTTGGGTATCTGCTAATAAATAATAGTGATTAAGGTAGAACATTGGGTGGCTAAAGTGCCTGTAGCTAAACATTAGGATTGTTCATTTATCTTTATCTAAATTTATGCTTGTGAAGTTGGGGAAGAGGAAGGAAAGGAGGAGGGAGGTATTTTTGTATTTTTTTTTCTTTATTTTCCAACATGGTAGGCCAATAAGTAACTCAAGTGTCTCTTCTTTAATTAAGAAATTGTTCTTTTTTTTTGCTGAATTTCAGAATGTTAATGCAACTCTGTAACATCACTCACTCATTAAAGACATTAGTGGTGAATGGTGACAAAGTTTTGCTTTTTGTTTTTTTAAGGTTCAGTTGTTGCTATTTTGTTTTTCATGCACAAAAAAATTAAAAAAGGCATAAGATTAAAAAAAATACATACATTTAAATGATCACTAAATAATCAACAATTATTGACAAAGTGATGATTCCACACTGTAAAAAAAACAGTTATTTCACAGAAATTTACTGTATTATTTTACTGTTTTTTTTTGTTTTTTCTACATTAAGTGCAAATGCTATAAAAACACAGTAAATTATTTTTATTAAAAATATTCACCATAAAATAAAGGCTGTAATCTGTAAATTAATATAATAGAATATTATAGTTTTTTAACAGGATTTTTCAATTACTTAGTGGTCTTGAATATTACATTACATTGAATTCTATGTAAAAATAAAAATAATACACATCCTATTACTGAATGTAAAATTAAGGCAAATTGCTGTTTTTTTACTTTAAATTTCATGTAAAAAAAAAAAGTTAAAAAAAAGTTAAAAAAAACACTTACCATCAAATAACAGTAAAAAAAAACCTTTAGTTATTCTACAAAAATCTTTTTTAAAATACAGATATTTACTGTAGACATTATCTGCATTTTCACAGTCCAACTGTTGTAAAATAAAAATAAAAAAATATAAAATATTGCTAGAATGGTAAATAAATGTATAAATGTGCACAAAAAAAATGAAAAACATTGCAGAAATACCTTAAAATTACCTAATTTAAATAATGGCTTGTTTTATACAGTATTCTTTTGTAAATTCATAGAATTATCCAATTTATCCTTAAGACTGCTCCATCAAAGCACAAATTTCTGGATGTAAAACACAAAAAAAAAATATGTAAAATTATATTCAAATTATCCTCCTTTAACACCCATTAATGATATCTTGAGAGCTTTAGGCTTTAATTGTATGTGATTATCTCATCTATTTACAGTAAATTCATGGTAAAAAAAAAAAAATATTGGTTTGATACTGTACAAAAAATAGGATCATGCTTGCAAAAACATAATTTTAATAATCATTACCTTATATAAACATTATCTGAAAGTAATTACATGCAACCATCCGATAGATCTACAGACTTCTCCAATTAATGTATGAGATTTACTGTATATAAATAGTATTTGACAGTAATTACAAGCAACTATCCAATATATCCATCTGACACTCTTCTTCAGAGGGATATTTTTGTAGCTCCCTCAATTTGTTTTGTGCATTGCATTGTGGGAGAATATTATCCATCAATACCACTCACAAAAATAAATCAAAAGTCAATTTTGTCACTTTTCCATTATGAACACGCTAAACATTTAAACCTGCTGTATACTGGATGAGTGATCCAACTGTGATAAATGACGAATGAGCAGAATATGCTGAATGAAACTTAATGACTCTTTTTTACTACTTTAGGGGAGATGTCAATCAAAGACAGTCTATACAGGCCCACACACTGCTAAGTGGAGGGGCCTTTAAACTGGGAGAAACAAAATAATTAAAACATTATTCAAAGGAAAGTAATTTTATGTGTCTTAAAACATTAATTTGAAAAAATAATGCCGCACCAGCTTGAAGTTGCCCTATTGCACGGGCCCTATCCAGATCAGTCAAACATGGCATGCCGATTCTTGGAGCAGACACCTACTGACCACTGTAGCAGGGCCCATACTCACAGGTGGGGGTACCAGAAGCAAGAGTCAATAGCAACAGCAAAATAATTCCTCACAAATGTGGCACCATTTAAAAGGGAAATAAACAGGCTTTCCAACGGTATAAAATTCATTGCCAAGAAGCATTGTTACAACAAAGAAATAATCTACCAAACACAAATTTCCATACTTTTTGTGGTAAGTTTACATAGGAAACACGGGTAAATCATGTGATATGTTGCCTGTTTTTGATGAGAACATAAATCTGTTGTCACAATAGAACAATACTATAAATTTGAATTTCACTTATTGGTAAAATGACACAGCCTGAACCACTCCATGGCTAAAATGAGCACTTCTTTGTTTAGAGACAATATGTATATGCTAAATGTCTTTAAAGAAGCAGCAACATAACATAACATAACATAACATAACATAACATAACATAACATAACATAACATAACATAACATAACATAACATAACATAACATTTTATCTTAAAATGCTTAAATATCACTTTCTAATCTTATTTCATATTTATTTTATTTATGTCACTATTATAGAACTTACAATGAGTTAAATACACTTGAAATGAAGAGGATGACATGAGCAGTAAAAAAACAAAAGCAACATTTGAGGGAAAATAATACTTGCATACTTGCATTACAGGCTTATTATGACACACAACACTTCCTAATACTAGTAAAATATAGCTCAGAATGAGTTTTTCCAGTTAATTTATTGAAAGGCTTAAATATCACATCCTATTTCAAGAAATCTTAACAAGTGTATTTTCATTTGTTCCATTGGCAGATTTTTTTTTTTTTTTTTTTTACTTACTATGAGCAAAAAACACCTTGTATTAATTTTTTTAACCTATTTTTGAAGCAGCATTTTTTCCAGTGTTCTTGACCCATCTGACTTCTTTTTAGCCATGTCAGCTTCTCTCACATTTGCAAGTACAAGGTGAATGAGATGTAAAATCATCTTTTGGCAAAGTATAATTATGTCTAAATCTTCCATTGTTATTATTAGTCTACATAACCACTGTCGGGGCAAATACTTCCTTATCTCTTTCTCAACAGCCCGGAGGTGTGGTTGAGACTGATCTGTATGTGGTTATACTCAAACAGACATGACAGCATATCAGCATGAACAGATGATGTTTGTTCCTCTTTCACATGGGAAAATACTGTTCAGACACACAAGCATGGTTTCTATAACGTTCACTAAGCATTTTAATCTTTCACAAGTTCACACAAGCCTTTGTACATATTCATATAATAATTTCCCTCACACCACATATGGAAATCTGTTTCTACAAAGATTGTAACATTTTGTTATCCTGTTGTTTTGATGACACTTTCTCCACATCCTTTGACAAGATCAAGGTTTGACACTCCCACAAAAAGACATATGAACGCCGTTTTGGTAGAAATTGAAACAAATTTATCATTTTTAGTTCAGGCAAAAGTTCACAGAGGTTACGTTCAAACCTTTCAATTTTACTTCAACCACAAAAAATAATTGGAAAGAAAAAAAAAGCAGAATTAACAGATGAACCCTAAACCAGTGCCCCTCCTTGAAAACAAAGTTAGTCCTTTTGATTTGACACAAATGGTGCGTGGTCAAACTTCATAAACTAAAATTTCAAACAAACAATAATTTAATAATCTAAGTCTCCTCCTTGTTGCCATTCACTACAAAGGGCTTTGGTGCGGAAAAACATCAGCACACTCATCCTTAACCCATATTTTACACCTTATTTTAGGACGTATCATATCTGGATCACATTGTCACTTCAAACCAAGTGCTATGGGATGCAGAATGAGATTTGCTGAGTCCTCTGCATGTCACAGAGAAAGGCAGATCCAACCAAAAAAGCCTCATCATGCTAACCAGTCATTTCAGGACAATCTGAAAATGAACAGAAAGAGCTTGAAGCACACTCTAATATCTGATTTTGGTGCTCATTGACGGATATAGGATGAAATAAGATTAGATTATCTTTATTGTTCCCGAAAGGGGAAATCAGTCTTGGGCCTTGAGAGTATGCAGAACTGCTTTCATCAATCATGACAAACACCTCACAACATCTAAACAACAGCCATCAGACAAACATCTAGTGCAAAAGAACAGATCAAACAAAGGTAGAAAGGTGAATGATGTACTAAATAAATTAATAAAATACATAAACATACACAAAGATGAGCAGCAGATAGATGTTATATATGTACCTGTTAGAAATTGCTCACATCATGGTGACAATGAGACATAAAAATTGGTAAGAAATACAATGAAGTACAATGATTGGGCCAAAGTCTTGCAATATCATTTATTTAAAAACTAACCTCCTGATTATTTTTGACTGATATCAGACATTTGATCACGCATAAAGGAGTATCTTATTTAGTTTTGTGTGAAGGGCTGCACATATCTCTCTTCAGACTTCTCTGATCTGTATGTGAGATAACAGGACAAACTGCAACACAATTAAAGGATAAAACTAACTTCACAGTATCACAGACCATCAGACTGGAAGCTCCAGTTAGAAGTCAAGGAGACTCTGATCTACACAACTACACCAGGTAAGGACAAACAGGGTGGAAACATTTCTTTATTTATATTTTAACTTGGAAATATTTCTAGGATCGATAAGCTGTCTGCTGGTCTCTTTCTTGTTTTTGCCCTCTCTGTCTGTGTCATGGAGGAGAGTTGTCTACCTGTGTGACACTAACTTCAGATAATTGAATCAAATATTGAAGGTTGTGTGGGTTTGCTTTGATCTATGTTGTGTCATGTTCCCCAACAGGTTCGAAAACATGTCTGAAGAATTCTTGAAAGTAGCTGCGCTGGGTCGACGTATGGAACCTGATCACTGTAATCTCAAAAATATTATGTATGTTGAGAATATTTGTTTATTATTGTTCAAAAATTGTTTAATCATATAAAAAGAAATTATCATACACAAGACTGTGCACAGCGGTGCTCTCCAAGGTGCTCATCCTGCTGCAGGCAGCAGCTAGGAGCTGTTCATCGTAGTGGAAGCCAATACCTTCTTTAGTTGAATCAATGTTTTCACCTGTTTCCTTGAGCATATATATACCCTCTATTAGTGTGTTCTGGTTGCTGAATCTTCAAGACTGCTTTCATTAGTGAGTAACTGCCTGTCACAGAAGTTCTATCTAAATTCTGTTTGTTATATTCTGCGCCGCAGTTTGACACCAGTACTTCGTTAGATAGCTTTGTGTTTTTTGTTTTACCAGGTGAATAAATCACATGAACTGGCTCTTCAGTGTTCTGCCTCTCTTTGCACTTGGGTAACTCTGATAACAGTGAATGCCTGGGTAGGCAATTTAACATAACATTTTTAAAATGTTAAGTAATTTAAAATGTCCAAATAAATGCAATATTTGGACTTATTTTTTCAATCAAAACATTCAGTTTGCTTACCAGGCTACAGATGAAGCAGCTCTTCTGCCAGCTGATCCCTCTGCACCCATGCTGCTGCTGGTGTGTTTGGGTTCATTGGCATCGGCATATGCAGTTCAGCATCACGCCTTCTAAAGTCCTGTACTGTGTCCTCATTTATTTCAAAGAGACAACCATGATGTATTGGGATGTTATACAACACACAACATGCCACAAAGAATGCCCCTACCTTCTGAGGGCTGTATTGTAATGTTCCAGCTGACTTATCCAAACATCTGAAGCGCATTTTCAGCACTCTAAACGTTCTTTATATCACACTTCGTGTTTTCGTGTGTTTGCTGGGTCTTGACAGACACACTCAACCTGACGGGTCTGTTTAAATACCTCCGTGTATTGCCACAATTGGCCAAATAATTAGACAATTTCATTTGTCATTACTGTGATTTGCTAATTCTGATAAATATTATGACTAACCATTATGACATGTATTTTTAAAAATATGATAATGTACACAATAATAATCTTTCACATTGTAGTCATTTTATTTGTAATCTTTTGCATGTTTGTGCACTGCTGCGTGTCCGTGTGTGTGTAACAAGCAGGATGTGTGTTGTGCATCCGCCTGTGTAGGCGCATATTACTATCCTGATAATGTGACCTTAAAATAACAGTGAAATACTGTGCCATTGACTTCAGACCAGGTTTTTGTTGGTCAATCATTCAATCGCTTTCTGCTGCCTCAAGATAGCAATGTGCCAACTATGCGCCTGACCACGCTTCATTTTAAGATCAACATGCCCATGGGCGCTCAGATGGGTCCAAGTACATTTACTATTTAAAGAACGTGGGCGCTGGACGGGAAAATGACAACTGCGTTGGTCTTAAAATCCTGAGGACACTTCCGTCAAGCTTGGCACGCTGTGCGCCTGGTGTAAGAGAGGGCCCATGGTATGTGAGATAACAGGAATAACTGCCACAAAATTAAAATCAGATTGCAGTCATATCAGGAGGTGTGTCAGGGGAGGAATCAGTAGGAGAGAGAACAGGATAAAAGTAACTTCACAGTATCACAGACTGTCAGACTGGAAGCTCCAGTCAGAAGTTAAGAAGACTCTGATCTACACAACTACACCAGGTAACGACAAACAGGGTGGAAACATTTTTTTTTATGTTTTAATTTGGAAATATTTCTAGGATCGATAAGCTGACTGCTGGTCTCTTTTTTGTTTTTCGCCCTCTCTGTCTGTGTCATGGAGGAGAGTTGTCTACCTGTGTGACACTAACTTCAGATAATGTAATCAAATATTGAAGGTTGTGTGTGTTTGCTTTGATCTATGTTGTGTCATGTTCACCAACAGGTTTGACAACATGTCTGAAGAATTCTTGAAAGTAGCTGCGCTGGGTCGACCCTTCACCTTGGGAATGCTCTATGATGCTCGGCAGGATGAACTAATCCCAGGTAAAACTTGATGTAGACAACATTGGAATAATAGAATTACTTACTCTGCCTGTCTGAGATCTGCTGACAAGAATTTCAAATGATCTCGCAGGACAGAAAAGATTAAATTTATGAATCAGACTAAAGATTTGATTTCAATGTTTCCCATAAGAAAAGGAATGCTTAACCCCAAAAATTCAAGGCACAGTAAATTCCTTTTCTTTTTAAAATGCTTGGACAAGACAGAAAAAAATGGATGTTTTTACTCTCCAAAGTATCTCTCTTGCTACATCATGCACACTTTATAAGCATGGGGAGAAAACAAAACTTGATCCTAACTTTTTAGATTTGAATTGAGGTTGTTGAATTTGAGAAAATTTAATATATTTTTTTTAATTTTGGGTACCCGAGTTTTCTATCTGAAATTGTGAACCCTGACACCTTGGACACATAATCTGCGTGAACCTCAGCAGTGCGTGTGCATCACTGAACTGCCGCGTCTGGCACGCTTGCAGCGTCCACACAGACAGCGTTGCTGCTGCGCTTCCGCTGCAGCTCTATCTCTCTACATAGAGTTTGGCTTTGATAATGGCCATCAATAATAGCACGTTTCATATCATTAAATTATAAATTTCATTTATGGTGGGGTTTGGTTGGGGATACCTCTCTCCTCAAAAAGGACGTTTTTTTTCTTATTGATTATATTGCTGAAGCTCTGTGTGTCACCAACTCTCCGTACTGGAGTTCCCTGCCAGAGAGGCTCCCTGCCCTGGCGTGCACAGCACAGGCTCACCTGCAGTGGTGACGCTTCATGTCTGTGACATATTCTACAGGTATAGACATTGAAACCACAGAGAAAGGTGTAATGTTGCTGGTATTATGTCATATGACAACGGATCGTTTTCCATGTCTATTTTTGCTGAGTACCGCGCACGTCACGTGGAGAAAATAGGCAAGACCTCGAATCTCTAGATGACGCGACGCAGCAGCAGGGCTGTGTGGCTGCTCTAACCTGATAACATGGGCGCCAAAATGAAAAGCAAGAGGTTCCGCGACGCACTGTGTGTACCAGGCGTGACAAGTGAAAAAATAAGTTGTTGAAAATTCAAAATTTCAGGGGAATTCAAACCCCATAAATTAAGACAGATGGTTTTCATTATTTTTTATTTATATTTCAAATTTATTTAACTCTTTGCTTCCATACAAATGCACCATTTCCATGATAACATTAAAATTGGGCTTCCATGGGAATGCTCACCTAATGCACATTACCTACACGTTATCATGCGTTTATTTTATTATTTAACATTTAACATTTATTTTGAAAATCTATTAAATATCTATTTAAAATCAGAAACCAATTCAGGCTACAAGTCCTGTTTTATGCACATACAGGACATATTCACTGAAGTAAATATACATAATGTACAATACGTGTGTGTGTGTATGAACATATTAAAGGGAAGAGACAGATAGAGAGCAAGGGAACACATACACTGTGTATTTTGTCCGTCTGAAAAAGAAATGTCCCAACCAAAGTTAAACCAAAGTCATGCTCTTGTTCTGTGTACCTAAATTAATTTTTACTTACTTACTTACCTTCTTATTTACCTGTAGTTTGAGAGATGCTGCCCATCAACAACAGCCTTCATCTCATGACCAGAGAAGGAAGGAAGAAAGAAAAAGAAATAATAATAATAATGATAATAATAATAGCTACAGTGCTCATTGAGGGCTGTAGCAGCCAATAATGTAATAATTACCATCAATGTAATAACTGTCAATAACACAATAATATTTCCATTCTTAATGTAATAAAAGTCCATAATGTAACTTACCAATAATGTGATAAAATTTCTAAACCAATAACACAACAACATTTTGTGCATAAGGTAATAAGACATTACATTATTGGCAGGGTATTGCATTATATATTTAGTGTAAGAGGATATGCAAAGAGGATATACAAATGTGCATGAAGCTCACCTAAATAAACTGCACTGCACTAAATCACTAATTACCTTTCAACATGTGTATGATACAAGTTATTATATTATTGGTTTAGAAATTGTATTACATTATGGGTAAGTTATTACATTATTGACTGTTATTACATTAAGAATGGAAATATTATGTTATTGACAGTTATTACATTAACGGTAGTTATTATGTTATTGGCTGCCACAAGGGCATCTCTGGGCTTCAAAGACAAAGAGGTGCCAGGGTGGATCTGGGGCAGGTCAGGGCAGAATTTAGGATGCATTCAATTATTTATTTTTTTATTATTTCATTTTTATTGACATCAGGAGAAGGATGATGTTGTATAATAATAATAATAATAATAACAATTATTATTATTATTATTATTATTATTATTATTATTATTATTATTATTATTATTGTTGTTGTTGTTGTTGTTGTTATTGTGATTATTATTATTATTATTATTATTATTATTATTATTAACATTACTATACATGTTTATAGAATGATGATTATAATGTTGTTTACTGTGGATATTTTTTGTAATAAAGGACTATCCATTATTGGATAGATAATTAGAATGAAAAAGATGATGATACTATTATTATTATTATTATTACTCTTCTTCTTCTTCTTCTTCTTCTTATTATTATTATTATTATAAAATGTGATAGTAATTATTATTGCTATTAATATTAATTTTGATATCACTTTAAGTAGTAAGAAAAATTTGCCCACTCTATCCACCTACATGCTCTCTTTTCTTTCTATTCTCACTCTTTTTTAATTTTTAATTTTTATTTTTATTTTATTATTATTTATTTATTTAGTTATTTATTTATTTTTATTAACTTGTTTGCATACTCATTTATCCATCTTTTGTTATTATTATTTATGTTTTATTTTATCCAACCATATCTGAATGATGGGACCACTTCGATCTGGGCCCTGGTGACTGGGGGGTCTGGACTGGTTTGGGACAGCTTGGAGTCAGAGGAACTGGTCCCCACTAAGCTCCTCTCCAAATAAAAAGCTGCTCCTCAAACCTAGTTGAACAGACTCCTCTGTAGAGCTGGGGACTGTTTTAAGGGGATCTGACCTGCAACAGGCCAGCCAATCCAGGAAAAAAGAACATTGTTTGTATGTTTGGAGTTACATAACTGAAGTCTGGAGTATACTTGCTGTTTCAGTCTCCCACATTTCAACTCCTCCTTCTTGAAAGTTAGCTTGAAAATAGCTCCACATGTGGCTGAACATTAACAGAATATTTTTCTGCTTTAACACATGGTTGATGTTTAATATCTGCAGGTTTTACCTTGTGGGATAAAACAACTCTACAAGAGAACACAACTGAAACCTCTAATCCCAGCAGTGAGTTTCAGATTACGGCATGTGACTCCATTGAATCCAAATCTACTCTGCTGGAAGTTGATGCTTCACTGAAGGCCAGTTTCCTGGGTAGGCTGATTGAAGTTGGAGGATCTGCCAAATACCTGTATGATCAAAAGAAATTCAAGAATCAGAGCAGAGTGACGTTTCAGTACAAAGCTACCACCAACTTCAAGCAGTTGTCGTTGACTCTTGGAACCATGGACACGCAACAAACAGATGTTATTGAGAAGGGCCTTGCAACACATGTAGTCACAGGCATCCTTTATGGAGCAAATGCTTTCTTTGTATTTGACAGTGAGAAGTTAGATGCTAGCAGCGTTGAGAACATCCAGGGCAGCATGGAAGCTGTGATAAAGAAGATTCCATCATTTGATATTGAGGGGAAAGTTGACATCAAGCTGACTGAGGAAGAAGAAGACCTGACAAAGAAATTCTCCTGCAAATTCTATGGGGACCTCCTTCTTGAAAGCAACCCTGCAACATTTGTAGATGCAGTGAAGACCTATGTAGAGCTTCCAAAGCTACTGGGAGAGAAGGGAGAACATGCTGCTCCACTGAAGGTCTGGCTGATGCCGTTGAAGAATTTGGATTCCAAAGCTGCTGAGCTGATGAGTGATATCAGTGTTGGAGTAGTGAGGAAAGCTGAAGATGCTCTAGAAGGTATTAGGGAGATAAAAATGAGATGCAACGATTCCTTGGAAGACAAAGTGTCAGAGGATTTTCCAGAGATTCGCAAAACGCTGAGCACTTTCCAAAAACTATGTAATAATTTCACATCTGCGCTCCAACAGACCATGAAGAAGACATTTCCCTCCATCCGTGAAGGCGAAGAAGATGAGAGCTCATTAAAAAAACTCTTTGAAGACAGAGACAAGTCACCATTCAGTCAGGACAAACTAAGCAAGTGGATGGATCACAAGGAGAGAGAAATCACTGTCATTAGGTCCTGTGTAGACATGATGGAGGGAACAAACACAAAGATCGTCAAAAATCAGTCAGAGTTGGATAGAGAGATTTTTGATCCAGATGTAAAGAATACTCTGTGCTTTGTTTTCACCTCTGTGGAAAGTGTTGATCCCTGCCTTGATGCGATGGCTGACTACTTGGATTCACCTGAAATAAGAAGTACCAATGAAGACCACTGGTACTTCTCAGATGAAGTGTTAATGAGAATGAGAGAAAAAGCCAAAGCTTTCCATGATCTTGCCGAATCTCTCAAGGAAAGCAGCAGTGTCTGTTTCCTTGTAACAGCCACAGCAAATGAGAAATACAAAGGAGCAACCATCTACCATTACAAGGAGGGCAAACTGGTCACTGATGATTTTTCAAAGCCTGACGTCCCATCTGATGTGGAAACCATCACAGACAAAAGTGCTTTAATCTGGTGTAAGTCATTTTTCATGCATTTATTTTTACATTCGGGGGGGCAGTTTCCCATATATGATATTCTGTACCCTGCGTGCGTGGCTCTACACAAAGTGACAGATAGCTAAACAGGTGTACTAGGCAATGAAAGGTTTAAATGATGACTCAGACGTGGAAGTAAAGTTGAGGTCTGTTTACTTGTATATCTTTGTCAAAATGCTTACAATGCTTTTCCAGAAACTCTGTAAATCTTAAAATAAATACACAAGAAAATGTTCTTAATGTAAGTAAAAAGAGCGTAGAAATGTAAATACTTGCTTAATACTACACAATTAAAGCAATATTTGCACTACATGTTGCCAAAAAAGGGATTTAGGTAATTATTTATAAATCTCCCCGAATATGAAATAAAACAACAATATATGCATCAATCCTTATCCATAAAGATAAAACATGTAACATAAACTTACAAACAAAGCTTCTCCAAGGTTCAACACAGGTGAATGCAAAGGATTAAACAGTGAGAGTTCCTTGCTGCGCAAAATTTCAATCAAAATGGACGGTCTGAGACTACGACCCTACCCATGTGATCACAAATAACCAATAGAGAACAAGCACAATCAGCTGACAGTAATCTTCAAAGCAACCACTAGGAGATGCTAAAATGCTCTTTATCTACATGTAACAAAACATATGAAGTAGTGTAAACCACATATTTGTATGTACACACTAGCATTCAAAAGTTGGGATCACTCAGAAGTTTAAAAGTTTTCAATAGATATTGATGCTTTTTATTCAACAGGGTGACATTAAATTGATTTGAATATATAGCCAACACACTGCTAATGCCCTCAATACTATAACCATAGATATTAGTGATATCAGTATTAAAAAATGGCGGACAAGGTGTGAATATCATTATTTTAATAGTGCATGTTTTTGAAAACTGCAGTGGATGATGGGTGATGACGATGACGAGGAATGGATTGTGTTTTGTTCTCTCCATCAGATGCCTGTGATCTCTCCCTGGACCCGAACACAGTAAACTACGACCTTATTCTTTCTGATAACGACAAGAAGGTGACACATGGAGCAAGGCAGGAATATCCTGATCACCCAGGAAGGTTTGATATTTGCCCTCAGGTGTTGTGCAGAGAGGGGCTAACTGGGCGCCATTACTGGGAGATAGAGTGGAGTGATGGTTATAATGAAGATAAAGCTGTAGGTGTCACATACAAACAAATTGACAGGAAAGGAGACAGTATCCTGTGTTTTTTAGGAGGTAGTGATAACTCATGGTGTTTTGGTGGAAATACTATGAAACCAGAGCTCTTTGCGGGGCACTGTGATCAGTGGTGGCGTGGCTCCATTCCCTGTACTGGCTGCAAACGAGTTGGAGTGTATCTGGACTGGCCTGCTGGCACTCTGTCCTTCTACAATGTCTCCTCTAACACACTAAGTCACATCAAGACCTTTAATGCTCGGTTCAACAAGCCTGTTTATCCAGGCTGCTACATTTATAGCCAATCTGGCTCTGTGTTCTTTTGCCCAGTTGAGTAAGAACAGTGACAACGTGAGGAAATGAGTGTTGATCTGTCTTTAAACTGATAACAACCAGTGGTGGAGTGCAACTAAGTACATTTAAGCAAGTGCTTTGTACTTGCACTTGTATTTTCTTTGTACTTCTACTCCACTATTTTTCAGAGAGAGATATTATACTTTTTACTCCCCAACATTTATTTACATCTGCATCTACAGTTGGGTTAGGTAACATGACTTTTTTTTGTTGCTTTTACCTTATTAAAAGTTAACATTAGCATTGTAATTTATCTGATAATACTATGATGGTGTGTGAATATTCTTTATTTTTCCAAGTTGACCTTTTCTTTGTCTGTGTAGTAGCTACATGGTATATAACATTATGTCACCACAATGGGTTCTACAGAATATACTGTGTTATCTGATTATGTTTTAGAGAACCATGCTGCAGGCTACATGTGGTTTAACTGTCTTCTAATTCTTCTAATTTTGTCAATATAAAACTTTTGTGACAACAAGTATGAGGATACTGAATATTTGCTACATTACACAATTAGCTCATGCAAAGCACTTACTTGGGTATCTGCTAATACATAATAGTGAGTAAGGTAGAATATTGGGTAGCTGAAGTGCCTGTAGCTTAACATCAGAATTGTCCATTTATCTTTATCTAAATTTACAAGAGGTTTCATTTATGCTTGTGAAGTTGGGGAAGAGGAAGGAAAGGAGGAGGGAGGTGTTTTTTTCTTTATTTTCAAACATGGTATGACACCGAGTAACTCAAGTGTCTCTTCTTTAATTTAGAAATTGCTCTTCTTTTTGTTGAATTTCAGAATGTTAAGGCAACTCTCTAACACCACTCACTCATTAAGGACATTAGTGGTGAATGGTGACAACGTTTAGTCTTGGTTTTTTAAGATTCAGATGTGGCGGTTTTGTTTTTATTAATTATTTATTAATTAATTATTTTTAAAAATATATACATTTAAATGATCCATATTGCCAAAAATATCAACAATTATTGACAAAGTGATGATTTCAGTTTTATGTTGTGATCTTTTTCTTCTACTAACACAAGTATAATGTACCACTCAGGAAAATTCAGCTGGTCTTTGTTTTTCTGGTTGTGGCTCTGGACATTCTGCTCTGAGTCCAACCAAGAGTCCATTTAATCACTGTGGTGTTCTGAGGAGACAGTCACAACATTGTCTTTAACATGTTAGATGTTGAGAATGTTGCTGATGTTTATAGAGCTGAAGTTCTCCTGGACTGTGATTTCTGTTGGACATCTCTCTACTTGAGTAGAATATTCAGTAAATTTGAGTCCTGAGTTGAACACTGTGTGCAGGTTGGTTATTTCCTGTTTTTAGATAATCCAGTTTGTAATAAAACTTGAATAAAACATATAAAAAAAGCAGAGATCTAACATTTATTTTGTATGCGGACTGGTTCACTGGCTGTCTGTCCTACAGAGTCTCCTCTAACACACTGACACACCTTCCACACCTAATTCACTGAGCCTGTAGATGAGAGCAATGATGGAGATTTGTTAGATCCTTGATCTGTTGATCTGGATATGTGTTTACATTTAAAGCTTAGAGAGCAACATGTTTTAGCTTGAATATACCCCCCTTTCATAAATGGAAAAGTCAGAGGGACCAGGATCATTTGTGGTGTAATAAAACCAGTTTGTGTAGGATTTGAGTTTTTTTCTTCAATGTCAGATTCCTGTTGGGCATGTTTGCTCTCTTCTTGAGTATAAAAACTCAAGAAAGTGGAGACCTGAGTTTACTAGGTATTACACAGGACAGGTGAGGTTAAAACACTTAACTCTGAAGTCAGGCTGGTAGGAACAGATCCACCATTAAAGAACATCAAGACAGCCAGGCACTGCAGATGATCTGAGAAACAGCAAACACGCAAATAGAGATGAAACTAATCAATGTGCCCAAATATTTGAAATTGGATGGCTTCAGAAATGGTTAACTCCATTTCTACAATAAGTGTTTTTAATTAACCATACCCAAATAGTACATGGACATAAGTCACTTTCCTGCATGTTTTTATTCGTATTTAACTCTTCTTGCTACAACCCCCCCCCCCCCACCCTTTAAGCTTCTTGGTTTCATCCAGCTAGAAAGCTCTATGTAGTATCAGTGGAGCTCATAGGGCCACTCAGCTGCATCTGTGGAAGACTGTAACGTTGAAAGATATCCACTTGATTTGACTCATTTGGACGCTGAAGCTTCATATTAGCATCAAATATACTTTTAAATACATTTTTGAACAAGGAGGACTGGGGATTTTGGCCCCCATCACTTACATTGTATTGATTTGGGCACCTGACTGTTGTTTTAAGACAGACTTTTTTTGATTGAAAATTGTGAACCTGTCCTTTAAGGTCAGTGAAAGATTGTGGTTTCATGATCTTTCACCTTTCTTTCAAACACTAATTCTGCCATGGCATTATTCCATTCTTCTCATGTCTGGGCAGGTGATAACTGTGAAATTGCCAAGTAACAGGTGTGTCTTCATTTCCAAAGGGAAGTGTCAACAATGCCACTGAAACAATAGCCATTGTCTTTTATATTAATGAGAAGCTACTACATACCACATTTCACAAGTGCAAAGTCTAAAGTTTCACAACACCTTGTACACCTTTTACAGGTTGTGAACATTATTGCCACTGAACATAGTAGTTCTTTCAGAAGAATCTCAGTGAATTTGTAACTAAAACTAAAATGCTGTGTGTATGTGACCTTTTTAAGGTTGGTCAAGGCTTTGTAAGGAAATTTTGGGTTTTTAATGAGAGGACTTGGCCCCGTGTCAAAACAATAAACCTGGCTGAGAAGCAGGCTGATAACACAGTGACGGAAGTAATAAATATACATCAATAAGGGTGTCAATTTACACACAAAAGGTTTACACACAAACTTGATGAATGCAGTTGGTTACCAGCATACATAGATAATATCACTGACTAGTCATCATTGGTGGCTCAGTTGTCATACGTTGCAAATGTTTATATTTTAGAAATGTGATTAATATTATATTATTAGGCTTCCAATCTCTTTTGGATCATGACCCTGATGAGTTTGAGAACACTGAACCTGAGGAGGTGGTGGAAGTCTCCATGCTGAACATGATCCAGTTCAGGCGTCAACCAGTTAATCAACAGATGATAAAAGCAGCCGCAGCTGTCACACTCCATAAATGTCTGGGCAGGATTCCATGTAGAAGGCGTATCTTCATTTATCAGGAAAACCATCAACTATTCCACTAAACTGCCCAACACTTTTAAGGTCATGAGAAGCAAAGGAAAATAAGCTGAGCACCTACAGTAGCATGACTGCTTTTAGTCCATCGGCTTTGCTTTCTTAATTTGCATATTGAGATCCAACCAAAATGTGAAATTGCAAATACCAAGTTCAAATGTGAAAGCCTGTAATCACAGATTGCTGTAACTGTGAGAAAACACAGCATTTTCCAAACAGTGTTCAAGTCACAAAAGACTTGATGGTCACATTTTCATGTTTATTGTCATCCTAAAAGTTTTTGAACACCATTAGAGCAACAGTTTCCACTTCTTTTAAACCAGGTTTGTGCTTAAATGACAAACAAAATAAATGGCTGTGTGTCATTAGCTTAAAAAAGTAGATGAAACCCTGTATGATCAGAAGGCTGCATATACAATAAGCCTTTAATTTACCTTTTAAATATTACGTGGTTTTCTATATTAAATGTTCTATATTAATGGTGAGGCCGTTTAGATGATCTGACTAGAGGTCTTCACCAGTCCAAAATGAAAGAAGAATCTGTGTAGCCTCTACCTTACACCCAACTACTCTCCAGAGACTGAAAACATGATCACTGTTTAGGCTTTGGAGCCGTTTCTAAACAAACTAATATGACCAAACTCTTCAAAACAAATGAACATGTCATCCAGTGCAGCGGTGTGGCTCACTGACGTGTTTTTAATGCGGCACAGAGGATCCGATAAACAGAGGTCCACAGCACAGAGGATTAAAATATATCAGGCTTTGGATACACACACAATAGAAAATTGTTGGTTTGACTCTGCACATGAGATTTGTTGACAATAAGAAAATAGAATATCACCAGCCTTAACCTTTAAGACAGAGTATGAGCCTTTGCATTAAATTTCTGGGCCTCATATTGTTTGGATAATGATAAAACCTGGTTGAGAAGAATTAAATTTCACTAAAAAATGGTTTATAAACCAAGAAAAACTAAAAAGAGAAACAAACAGTTGTACAAATGATGTTGTGATGGCGCTAAATTCTTGCAATATCATTTATTTTTTTATTTTTTTATTTTTTTGTGATCAAATGTTTATTGAAATAAACAAAACAAGACTGTAGATCACCAAGCCTATTGGGAATTCCACTCAGGGAACAGGAATGAAAAAAGTCAAGAACAAGACAAGACAAGAAAAGTAAATAAAATAACTATAAATAAATTATAGAAATAAATAAATGAGGAAAAAAAAAAGGGGGGGGGGGGGGGGGGGGGTATTTCTGGGGTGACAGGATATTACAGTAATACCCAGACTTAGACAGTATAAGAAGTAGCTGTGTTGAGTTCATCAAACAGTTAACAATGTTCGGCAGCAGATCAGCTCATTCATAGCACATTCACATACCAACAGTGTTGATAAACATGGGTATTCAGCTACAATATACAGTATAATTATTCCAAATCAATATATCAAAAACTCTCTGTGCAACTAGAAAACAAATCTATCTGACAGCTTTGATCCATTACTTCCCTTGAACCTTGAACCTTAACTTCTCATGAATTACCCATGTCAGTAGACAAACAACAGTAGATAACGCAACAATATAATTTATTTAAAAACTAACTTCCTGATTATTGTTGACTGATATCAGACATTTGATCACGTATAAAGGAGTATCTTGTTTAGTGTTGTGTGAAGGGCTACACATATCTTTCTTCAGACTTCTCTGATCTGTATGTGAGATAACAGGACAAACTGCAACATAATTAAAATAATCAGATTGCTGTCATATAATGAGGTGTGTCAGGGGTAGAGAGAACAGGATAAAAGTAATGTCACAGTATCACAGACCATCAGACTGGAAGCTCCAGTTAGAAGTTAAGAAGACTCTGATCTACACAACTACACCAGGTAAGGACAAACAGGGTGGAAATATTTCTTTCTTTATATTTTAATTTGGAAATATTTCCAAGACCAATAAGCTGACTGCTGGTCTCTTTCTTGTTTTTTCCCTCTCTGTCTATGTCATGGAGGAGAGTTGTCTACCTGTATGACACTAACTTCAGCTAATTGAATCAAATATTGAAGGTTGTGTGTGTTTGCTTTGATCTATGTTGTGTCATGTTCCCCAACAGTTTCGAAAACATGTCTTCAGATACCATGACAGTAGCTGCACTGGGTCGACCCTTCACTTTAGGGATGCTCTATGATGCTCGGCAGGATAAACTAATCCCAGGTAAAACTTCATGTAGACAACAGCGGAGTAATAGAATTACTTACTCTGCCTGTCTGAGATCTGCTGACAAGAATTTCAAATGATCTTATGGGACAGAGAAGTTAAATTTATTAACCAGACTAAAGACTTGATTTCAGTGCTGCCCACAAGAAAGGGAATTGATTCCCCTCCCAAAAATTCAAAGCACAGTAAATTCCTTTTCTTTTCCAAATACTTGGACAAGACAGAAAAAATAGATGTTTTTACTCTCCAAAGGTAACAGTTTGGAGCCACAGTAACATAAATGTCCCAACAGCTCTGATGAAGCTCAGGACTCAGGCATGCTAACATTTGAAGTTTACATTAGACAGACAAACTGATTAATCTATTTGTTACACTTGTGCTCTTGTATTTTTGGACACCATCCTCTACAGTCTTTAAATGTCAAGTATCTTGCTACATACTGCACACCTTATCACCATGAGGAGAAAACAGAAGCTTGATCCTAACTTTTTAGATTTGAATTGAGGTTGTTGAAATTTCAGTATGTTTTTTCTGGTTGTTGTTTTTTAAATGTTCTTTATAAATAAATATGATTTGATTTGAATTCACTAACTGAAATTGTGAATCCTAACAAGTATGTTGAAATATTAAGTTTTTGAAAGTTAAACATTTCAGGGGAATTCAAACCCCATAAATTCAGATAGATGGTTTTCAAAGTAAAATATTTCAGTGTGTTGAATTTAATGTTGTTCAATGTTACACAATTTTCAACACAAGTCAGTAGTGATTAAATTCCACTAATATGTATTCATTTTCTTGTAAGATTCAAATTGGCTTCCATACAAATGCACCATTTCCATTACAGCAAAAAAATCTATCTGCTGATTTACAGACATCTCTTTCACAATGTAAGTCTATGGGAAAAAGTCTTTTTGGGCCCAATAGTGTCACGTGACGTAA
The DNA here is from genome assembly GCF_914725855.1 of Thunnus albacares. Taxonomy (NCBI): domain Eukaryota; kingdom Metazoa; phylum Chordata; class Actinopteri; order Scombriformes; family Scombridae; genus Thunnus; species Thunnus albacares. Next base: position 24,862,414 of record NC_058125.1, on the reverse strand, counting down.
TTACACAGTTTGGCTGCTATGTCAAATTGGCCTCACAGCACGGCGCTGTTCCTGGGGGCTTGGTCATGACATAGACTGTATAAAAAGTTATGACCTGATAAATGTTGAGACAAATTTAAAACCTGAAAGTAACGGCCTGCAGAAGCATGAACAAACAAGGTCATCTTGAAGTATTTGAATTCATATGAAAAGAATAATTATTTCAAAGTAAAGTTTAAATTATTTAATCTGCACCATGAATTTGAAGGTTGTGGCTGAGGTTGAGGCTGTGATTTTCTACAGTAACATATGGTTACTGTGATTTTCTACAGTACTAAAATAGTTACTGTGATTTTTTTTGCAGTAACATATGGTTACTGTGATTTCTACTGTGGTGTGTTCACTACTGTAATTTCTTCAGTATCATTATGATTACTGTGTTTTTAGGCCTAATACACAGTACTATACTGTAAAAATATTCACAGTAATTAACTGTAGAAACACAATAAATTACTGTGGATTTCACAGCAATTTTTTACAGTGGACTCAAAGCAGGGTAGTGTCATCTATACAGTTCATCACTTCTGTGTTGATTTTGTTGGAGGCATGTGTAATTAGAGTCCTGCTGTCTGACACTCAGTTCTCAGCCTGCATTAACTGAGCAGCTGCTTCTGTTAAAGATGCTAGTTTAGCATTAGCATGAGCCTCAGATAGCTAAACCGCACAGCTGCCAGTCAGATTTCTTCAACAGGACTGCCTCAGCGAGCAGAGCAAGACACGCTGCGACTTTTTTCTACCTCAGAAAACAGGGAGGTGCATTTGTTTTACAGTTTGTGCAGCCCTGACAGGTGGTCACCAAACACACCTGTAACTCAATCTCATTAAAAAGTAAGAGGCTCCACCTGGTGGTGCAGCCGGATACTACAGCAAATCTACAGAACATTTTCTGACAGTTACACCACATGTCCCTCATCTGCTGCATTATCAGTCAATACATTTTCAATTGATTAAATTATTAATGGTAATTAACCAATAATCAATTAATCATTGATATCCCCAGTTGTAATTTCTCTGTACTTCAGCACATTGGCGTTGGAATGAAACTATGACTACAAAGTTAATCTTTCCTCCTTACTATGATGGTGTACTGGCTATATTTGCTGTATATTTAGGATTGTCCTCCTGCATTGTCCTAAAATTGGCAGACTGCTTAAAAAAGAAGGCTACAGTTGCTTCACTGTTCACAATATTAGAATGGACACGAACACAATAAAACTACTTAAATCCATGTTAGCACTTTATTTTCAGTCATTATTCCATTTCAAATCAAAAGTGCTGGTGTTGCAGTTTAACTGGTGTTGAACTTTTAACTGGTGATATCTGCTTATGTGAGGCTGTGGTTGCTATGGTGAACTTGGGATGCTAGAGGAGAGGACTAGGGAATGACAAAGTAGGTGGCTGTGTCGATGCCTGTTCAAAACACTGCAAACATCAAAAAATCATTCTTGCTGCCAGTATTATGTGTTGTGATTTATGTGATGTCAAGTGGATTTGACGACTGTTTAATACAGCATACAAGTGAAACATAGTGTTTCATTTATCTCATACTTGCCTTGAATGCAATAGGGAGCAAGTTGGAGGTAGCCTTCGCAAAGTGTGATAAATTAACTTGTGATTTATGATGATGCCATTGATGGTGTTTTGTTTGAAAGGCTACGGACATTTATTTCTCGTACCGCAATACTCTACAATATTCAGCATGCTCATTCATCCAAATTAAACTTCATTGTCAACTTTCATTTTGTAAACAGGAACCAAAATTGGATAACCACACTGCATAAATACAATGACAGCTGACCAGTACTGTTGTCTTTTCTTATAACATGTCACATTATTGGGTCAGTCTAGCTGCTATGTAACAAGACACAAAACTGCGCTGCATATTTGAACTTGAATTTGGTCATTCTGTTAATGTAAATCTGTAGAATTGGCACCATTATTGTTATTTTTGCCTTTACATCTTTATTGCAGAATTGGTGTGTTGTCTGTACTGTTATGTTAATTATTTGATTGGTTTCAATGATGAAAATGTAAAAAGCAGCCAGTATTGCTTGTAAAGCTTCATGATATTATTCTGTAAAAAATATATACATATTTTGACATTTTTGCCTTAATAGGATGAGTGGGCAGTGAAGAGGCAGACAGAAAACAAAGGTCCCTATTTGGAGTCATACCAATGTCCATGGTCATACCAGGGAAGTTGCAGTTTCATGGCATGTGCAGTAACCATTCAGCTACCAGGGCGCTTACCAATATGACTAGCATTATATTGTTTGGCTATATTATATTAAACCACAATCTGCTCTAGTTTTTCAATATCTAGCCTCAGGTTCACACAAGTATTTTTAAAAGCATTCAGGTTTTATTACTGTAAAACATCTACTAATGTTAATGTCGAATTAGCACTGGGACTCATTGTTTCATGTCTCTTCTGTTGTCTCGATGTTTCCATGATAGACTTTTAAGGCATCAGTGGTGATATAATGTTCAGTGGTCCAGTGGGTCAATGTATAAGACACAGAGATGAGAACATGGTAGAGAGAAAAAACATCTGATAGAGAGGCAAAGTAATCACAATGTTTATTTCTTAGTTAGTCAACAGCGGGTCCCAATGAGGCATGCCTACGACACATCTGCCTTATGCATGCTAGTCTCACCAGTTAATTGGAAACACCAGTTACACTGGAACACTGGAGCCAAAATAAATTCAATTCAATTTTATTTAAAGTGCAGAATCACCATGCAGCATGGCCCCAACACACTTTACAGTCAAAAAGAACAACATACAGCAATCAATTAACAATAATAACAATTAAAAGTGGAACAACCACATTAAAAAACATCAATGTTAAATAGATGTTAAAACGAGATGGGCCCGAGAAGTTGTTGTGAAATGATGGACTTTACTTTACTCTCTACTTAACAGGTGCTAGTTTCACACTGGCTGTTATCAGGTTATCCTGGTGCAGTGATAGCATGAGTTTATGCAGCCTTCCCATGGAGGTCCCATACCTGTCAAATAGGGACACATGACATTTATTATATTATTTAGAACATTTCTCTACTCAGTAGTCTACATGCACAAACATAATTTTGTAATCCTTACATGAATCACTGAGGAGAGACCAGTTAACTTATTTCTACCATAAATGTAGACATTTCACACAGACTTAGAGGAGCAAAATCCAAATGAGGTGCAAAACAGCTGACAATAATAATGACTAAGTAACATTCACATACAACAGCAGTTTGTTAGCTTCAACAGTTTGCCTACAAACCAATGAATGTAGTTAGTGTTGGTTATCTTCTGTAGCTAACAGTTTGCTACACTGGCAGGCAGATAAACAATTTAAACAGTGTTTGGTTGAACAGGCAAACTTGACAAAGTCATGCACACAACAAGACCACAAACACATAAAGGTCTGACAGTGTGTTTACTTTGAAAATCCTTGGGATGCAGCTATCTCACTGTCAAGCTTGTGGGCGCAACTTCCAGGTAACAACAAAAAATCAATGCAAAATGGACAAAGGAAATTTCCACACACAATCCAATCACCTATTTTATTTCTGATTTCCCTTTATAAACACACAGAAAAAAAAATCAGGTCATTTTTTTCTTTTCTGGTTTTTATTATCAGAACAAAAAGTGTAAAACATTTCAAATCCTCTTTCTTGAAAGTTCCACAATAGCTCTACATGTGGCTGAATGTTAACAAAATGTTCTTTCTGCTCTAACACATGGTTGATGTTTACTCTCTGCAGGTTTCACCCTGTGGGATAAAACAACTCTACAAGAGAACACAACTGAAACCTTCAATCCCAGCAGTGAGTTTCAGATTACGGCATCTGACTCCATTGAATCCAAGACTCATCTGCTGTCCGTTGATGCTTCCCTGAAGGCCAGTTTCCTGGGTGGATTGATTGAAGTTGGAGGATCTGCCAAATACCTGAATGACCAGAAGAAATTCAAGAACCAGAGCAGAGTGACACTTCAGTACAAAGCTACCACCAACTTCAAACAGTTGTCGTTGACACCTCATGGAGCCAAGAGCATGCAACAAACAGATGTTATTGCGAAGAGCTCGGCAACACATGTAGTCACTGGCATCCAATATGGAGCAAATGCTTTCTTTGTATTTGACAGTGAAAAGTTAGATGCTAGCAGCATTCAGGACATCCAGGGCAGCATGAAAGCTGTGATAAAGAAGATTCCATTATTGGATATTGGGGGGAAAGTTGACATCAAGCTTACTGATGAAGAAAAAGACCTGACAAACAAATTCTCCTGCAAATTCTACGGGGACTTCATTCTTGAAAGCAACCCTGCAACTTTTCAAGATGCAGTGAAGACCTATGTAGAGCTTCCAAAACTATTGGGAGAAAAGGGAGAACATGCTGCTCCACTGAAGGTCTGGCTGATGCCATTGAAGAATTTGCATCCTGCAGCTGCTGAGCTGATGAGTGAGATCAGTGTTGGACTAGTGAGGAAAGCTGAAGATGCTCTAGAAGGTATTAGGGAGATAGAAATGAGATGCAACGATTCCCTGGAAGACAAAGTGTCAGAGGATTTTCCAGAGATTCGCAAAACGCTGAGCACTTTCCAAAAACTGTGTAATGATTACACATCTGCGCTCCAACAGACCATGAAGAAGACATTTCCCTCCATCCGTGAAGGCAAAGAAGATGAGAGCTCATTAGAAAAACTCTTTGAAGACAGAGACAAGTCACCATTCAGTCAGGACAAACTAAGCAAGTGGATGGATCACAAGGAGAGAGAAATCACTGTCATTAGGTTCTGTGTAGACATGATGGATGGAACAAACACAAAGATCGTCAAAAATCAGTCAGAGTTGGATAGAGAGGTTTTTGATCCAGATGTAAAGAATACTCTGTGCTTTGTTTTCACCTCTGTGGAAAGTGCTGACCCCTGCCTTGATGCAATGACCAAGTACTTGGATTCACCTGAAATAAGATGTACCAATGAAGACCACTGGTACTTCTCAGATGAAGTGTTGACCAAAATGAGAGAAAAAGCCAAAGCTTTCCATGACCTTGCCAAACCTCTCAAGGACAGCAGCAGTGTCTGCTTCCTTGTAACAGCCACAGCAAATGAGAAATACCAAGGAGCAACCATCTACCATTACAAGGAGGGCAAACTGGTCACTGATGATTTTTCAAAGCCTGACGTCCCATCTGATGTGACGACTATCACAGACAAAAGTGCTTTAATGTGGTGTAAGTCATTTTTCATGCATTTTCTTTACTTTAATATTAAGTATTTTATATTTAACTTTTTTAAATACTGTTGTGATATTTTCATAATTTATCTATGCTGTAGCTACAGCCATATAGTTTCCCATATATGACGTGGCAGAAACAGAAGTAAACCACATATTTATATGTACACACTAGCGTTCAAAAGTTGGGAATCACTCATAAGTTTAAATGATTTCAATAGATATTGATACTTTTTATTCAACAAGGTGACATTGAATTGATTTGAATATATAGCCAATACATTGCTAATGTTGCACATATTATTACACTATAACCATACTGAAATATCAGTATTAAAAAATGGAGAACAAGGTGTGAATATCATTATTTTATGAGTGCATACTTTTGTAAACTGCAGTGAACGGTGATGACGATGACTAAGAACAGATTGTGTTTTAATCTCTCCATCAGATGCCTGTGATCTCTCCCTGGACCCGAACACAGTAAACTACAACCTTATTCTTTCTGATAACAACAAGAAGGTGACACTTGGAGCAAAGCAGGGATATCCTGATCACCCAGAGAGGTTTGATACTATGCATCAGGTGTTGTGCAGAGAGGGGCTGACTGGCCGCCATTACCTGGAGGTAGAGTGGAGCTGTGGTTATACTGAAGATTATGCTGTAGGTGTTGCATACAAACACATTGACAGGAAAGGCTACGGTGAATATATTCATTTAGGACATACTGATAAGTCATGGTGTTTTGGTCTCTGTACCGCTGAACGACGGCTCTTTGCAGGGCATGGTACTGACTGGACTCGCCCTCCTTTTCCCTCTACTGGCTGCAAACGAGTAGGAGTGTATCTGGATTGGCCTGCTGGCACTCTGTCCTTCTACAATGTCTCCTCTAACACACTGAGTCACCTCCACACCTTCAATGCTCAGTTCAAAGAGCCTGTTTATCCAGGCTGCTACATTTGGAGCAAATCTGGCTCTGTGTTCTTTTGTCCAGTTGAGTAAGAACAGTGACAAAGTGAGGAAATGAGTCTGATCTGTGATCTATGATCTGTCTTTAAACTGACACCAACCAGTGATGGAGTGTAACTAAGTACATTTAAGCAAGTGCTGTACATAAGTGCAAATTAGCAGTGTTTGTACTTTTCTCGTACTTTCTTTGTACTTCTACTCCACTACGGGAGATATTATACTTTTACTCCACTACATTTACATTTATTGCATAGTCACTAGCTACTTTTCAGATTAATATTCTATAAGTAAAACATGATCAGTTTATAAAATATGCATCGTCATTGAAAAGACTAAATCAACAGTAACTCAAGTAATTTTAATTTAGAAAATTCTCTTGTTTTTGTTGAATTTGATGTTAAAGAGACTCTGTAACACAACTCACTCATTAAGGAGTCCACACTTGGGTTAGGTAACAGGATTTATTTTATTATTATTATTATTATTATTATTATTATTATTATTATTATTATCATTATTATTATTATTATTATTATTATTATTATTATTATTATTATTGTTATGCTTTTACCTTATTAAAACTTATTAGCATCTTAGTTTAGGCTGGAATAATTGCATTTAAATCTTTTTTATACTATAATGGTGTGTGAATATTCTTTATGTTTTCAAGTTAACCTTTTCTTTGTGTAGTAGCTACATGGTACATAACATTATGTCAAGACAATGGCTTCTACAGAATATTCCATATAATCTGATTATGTTATAGAGAAACATGCGTGTAGTTTAACTGTCTTCTAATTCTTCAAATTTTATCAATATGAAATTGTTTGGTGAGGACATGTATGAGGATATTGATTATTTTTCCACATTACATATTCATTAGCTTATGCAAAGCACTTACTTGGTACATAATAGTGAATAAGGTGCCTGTAGCTTAACATTAGAATTGTTCATTTATCTTTATCTAAATTTACAAGAGGTTTCATTTATGCTTGTGAAGTTGAGAAGTGTCTCTTCTTTGATTTAGAAATTGTTCTTCTTTTTGTTGAATATCTGAATGTTAATGAAATCAGTGGTGAACGGTGACAAAGTTTTGTCTTTTGTTTTTTACGATTCAGATGTTGCTGTTTTTAAAATTAAAAAAGAAAAAAGAGAGAAAAGAGATGATACATTTAAATGATCCATATTGCCAAAATATCAACAATTATTGACAAAGTGATGATTCCAGTTTTATGTTGTGATCTTTTTCTTCTACTAACACAAGTATAATGAACCACTCAAGAAACTTCTGCTGGTCTTTGTTTTTCTGGTTGTGGCTCTGGACATTCTGCTCTGAGTCCAACCAAGAGTCCATTTAATCACTGTGGTGTTCTGAGGAGACAGTCACAACATTGTCTTTAACATGTTAGATGTCGAGAATGTTGCTGATGTTTACAGAGCTGAAGTTCTCCTGGATCGTGATTTCTGTTGGACATCTCTCTACTTGAGTAGAATATTCAATAAAGTTGAGCCCTGAGTTGAACACTGTGTGCAGGTTGGTTATTTCCTGTTTTTAGATTATCCAGTTTGTGGTAAAACTTGAATAAAACATATAAAAAAAGCAGAGCTCTAACATTTATTTTGTATGCGGACTGGTTCACTGGCTGTCTGTCCTACAGAGTCTCCTCTAACACATAAAAATGATGAAATATAAAATGATGTGGACCTGCGTTTAGTTAGATTAGAGCAATGATGGAGATTTGTTAGATCCTTGGTCTGTTGATCTGGATATGTGTTTACATTTAAAGCTTAAAGAGCACAAACATTTTAGCTTGAAACCTTAGCCTTAGCCTTTCATAAATTGAAAAGTCAGAGGGACCAGGATCCTTTGTGATGGAATAAAACCAGTTTGTGTAGGATTTGAGTTTTTTTCTTTAATGTCAGTTTCCTGTTGGGCATGTTTGCTCTCTTCTTGAGTAGAAATACTCAATAAAGTGGAGACCTGAGTTTACTATATGCTACTTTTTTGCTGGAGGTTAATTCTTACATAGTGTTCATATTCTGACCCTTCACAGTATCCCCTCATAATTAGCTTCTTTACCAAATATCTGAACCACAAATCATTCATAAATACTTCATCAGCCATTAATAAATGGGTAATTAATCCTTAATGAAGCTTTCAGAGAGCAAAAAGAGTGTATTCATTAGTTTTTAACATGTTTTGTTTATGGAGAAAAAACATTTACGATCACACTATATATTGGTCCTATGTTACATAAAAGGAGAACAAAATGATTTCAATGAATTATTTGTTTGAATGGTAATTTTGGGTCAAATATGGGTCAAACACTCTACAAAAATGTGTATTAGCTGCACAAAACTTTTTAAAAGTTGAAATATTTCCATTTTTGTATCGTCTGGGTCACATTAGGAGAAGTTATACATGTGGTGGTGGTCTAAAGGTTAGGGAAGCAAGCTTGTGACTGGACGGTTACTGGTTCAATCCCCCATACCAGCAGGATAAATATGATAAATATGGCTGGGAAAGTGAAGAAGCGGCGCCCTCCCCTCCGTCATTACCACCCTGAGGTGCCCTTGAGCAAGAGCACCTCAGGGTTGAAATACTGCAATTAAGTTAATCAGTGGCTGGCAAATAAGACTGTGGTTGTATTGGGCAGCTTCCACGTATGAATATGTAACTGTGTGAATGATCAGGACATTCCTGAAAAAGAGAGCATTCCTCTCAGAGATACTCATCTCAATAAATAAAGGTTAAAAAAATACAAATTCAGGCTAAAACAAATGTGTTTAGGCTGTTTTTACTGCTCTCAAATGTAAAAATGGGTTAAATTTAACCCTGAACAGCTGTAAGGGTTAAGAAGTTGACGGTACCAAAAGTTATAAACTTTGTCATTTATGACACATCAGCATCAATTCGAACAACACTATACTTATAATTTAGTAGTAGATTATGAACAGCTACAATTAATAAACTAAACCAAACAGTATCACATGTAAAATATAATAAAAACCTTTACACATTGAAGAATAAACAGAATGTCAATCTGGTTGTTTTGTAAACACCATACTAATCATTTGTAAGAGATTATGAATTATAACAAAATTAGACTCATCAGGGCAAGTATGCTAAAAATATTTGCTACTGAAAGGATAAGGCTGGTGATTTTCTATATTTTTCTTACTGTCATCAAATCTTATGTGCAGAGACAAACCAACAATGAACTCCTCCTGCTTACAAGTATTGTGTGAGTATCCATAACCTCAGTTGTTGTCCAAAAACTATTAAAAACATGTCAGTGAGTCACACCGCTGCACTGGGTGACATGTTCCTTCATCCGTGAAGACAGTGGATACCGTAGCTTGTTTAGAAATGGTTCCAAAGAGTAAAAACACCTTTCTCATTCAAGGGCGTGTCCAAACTTTTGTCTGGTACTGTATATATATTTATAAATTTGCCAATAATTCTAAAGCTGAGGTTAATAACACCTTGCAGTCAGTTCTTGACCTCTTAGCGAGGGACAAATAAATGAAAAAGTTAAAATGTTTTTGACAAAAGAAGAGTAAAACATCAATATTCTACCCGTACCTGGCTCTATCTGCTCATTTGGATCTACTCCAAAGGATTTACAAGTATTAAATCACCAAGGAAGAAAAATGGGTGTAACTAGAGATGAAAAATAGTCACTGGTCAACATTCTGCCTGCTTGAGTTTTTGTGTCAGTTGTCATCTGACAATCTGCTGAAACAATAATTCATTGTTACATGATGCTGTGTGGAACAGGTCATTCTAGGATGACATCTTGCAGGTGCTCTCAGAAAGCAGTTTTGCTTGTCATGATGTTGATAGATTTGGCCTGCATACCTGGTCCGTTTAATTAGCTTTCAGTTTAAGATGGTTTACACTGATCAATGTGGTAACGTGAAAACAGATACAGGAAGGGGTTAGTTGTTCTTTTCTGTGTTCCATGTTTTTCTATTGTGCACTAGAGAAGTTAAAATTCCCCTCCGCCTAAAAAATGGTTTTTACTTATTGTTTCTTCACTCTGATGTTTGCGCTTCCTTGTGCTGAAAGATGTTGTGTGCAAACTTTGAAAGTGGAAGACTGTTTTCATGTTTATCTACTGGAGTGAAAACATTTCTCTGCGTTCACCTTAAATCTCAGTTTAAGGAGTGAAATTACAGGCCTGGTTTTGTGATATTCCAACTAGTTTGGAAGCCAGACGTGTCTGGTCATGGTCTAAAATGCAACTGATATAAGTGTGATATGGAAACTTGAGACCATCATTGAGTAAAAGAATAGAGAATAGAAACACATCTTGTGTCTTGTAGAGAAAAAACATCAGACACTACAAATATTCAAAGGAAAGTAATTTCATGTGTCTTAAAACAAAGAACAGGACTTTTACACCAAAGAGTGAGATTTAAGTCCTGCATCATGCATGTGATTAGATTTAAGCTTCAAGAACACCTAAAGTTAACGTTAAGTAATAACTGTTCTTTTGGTTAAATAAACAAAGTAAACATGTTCTGTCTCTTTTCACTGTCAACTTTTTCAATATTGAACAAAGATGACAATCTTTTCTGAAACTTTACTAAGTGTTTGGATGGCCTTAACTGACCTGTAAGAACATTAATCATGGTTAAGTTGCCATAAGTGGATATTGCAGAAAAACAAATATGTTAAAAAACACTGTTTTGCTCATGCATTCATTAAAAACATTTTCCTGTTATGTTGATAATAAATGTTTGGATGATTGATTTTGGCAACATGCACTTGAAACTATCTTTTAAAGAGGATCTATTATGCTCATTTAAGCTTTACATTTTTTATTTCTGAACTCCACTAGAGTAGCTCTGCATGATTCACCGTTTAAAAAAAATCCTTATTTACCTCATACTGGCCCTTTATGCAGCCCCTCAATATACACAGTTTCTCTTTACACTCCGTTTTAGCTCCTGTCTCTTTAAAGCCCCTCTCCTGATGAGCCCACTCTGTTCTGATTCAATGTGCCACGCCAAATAACTCTCTACATTGTATCAGCGGAGCTCGTAGAGCCGCTCAGCTGCATATGTGGAAGTCGTGTATAATTGTTGTTAACTGCAGTGTGATGTATGAATAACCAATCTCAGCTCATGCCATAAAACAATTTGACTTAAAATGTAAATGACTTCGAGCTTCAGAATTTTCCTTTAAAGTGACTTTATTATCAGTGGTTTTAACTATAACTCACAGGTGGATATGTGGATATCTGACACATTTTCAGTCTTTGTGTTTCCTCAGACAGTGTTTCCCTGTTGAGCTGCGGTGGAAGTATAGTAACAAGAAGACTTTGGCACTAAAAACACTGTAACATTGAAAGATATCTACTTGATTTGACTCATTTGGATGCTGAAACTTCATATTAGCTTCAGATAAACTTTTAAATATATTTTTGCACGGAAGGAGGACCGTGAATTTTGTCCCTCATCTCTTACAAAAAATTGTGAACCCGTCCTTTAAGGTTGTTGAAAGAATGTGGTTATATAATCTTTCCCTAAAGCACATAGTCACATAACACATAACTCAAAGTGGCAAACACTAATCCTGAAGAATCAATAGATGGCAGAGCACCATGGCACTATTCCATTCTTCTCATGTCTGGGCAGGTGGTAACTGTGAAATTACTAAGTAGCAGGTGTGTCTTCATTAACAAAGAAAAACATCAGCAACTCCACTGAAAAAATATTTTACAACACCTTGTACACACTGTGAACATTATTACCAGTGATCACAGAAGTACTTTCAGAGAAATCTCAGTGAATTTGTAACTAAAACTAAAATGCTACATCAATGCCCAATATGGTCATTGTTTAGTGTGCATGTGACCCTTTTAAGGTCGGTCAAGGCTTTGAAAGGAAATTTTGGGTTATTAATGAGGGGACTTGGCCCAGTGTCAAAACAAAAAACCTGGCTGAGAAGCAGCCTGATAACACAGTGATGAAAAAGTAATAAATATACATCAATAATGGTGTCAATTCACACACAAACCATTGTTACAAAAGCAGGATTGTTGTATTTATCCAAATAGTCTTGATGAATCTAGCCATATGAGTTACCAGCATACATAGATAATATCACTGACTATCACATTTGATAATTGGACTATAAAAGTACACAAGGTCACCATTAGTGGCTCAGTTATTGTCATATGATGAAAATGTATATTTTCTAGAAATGTGATGAATATTATTATTATCTCTTCCTGATTATTTTTGACTGATATCAGACATTTGATCACATATAAAGGAGTATCTTGTTTAGTTTTGTGTGAAGGGCTACATACTTTCTTCAGACTTCTCTGATCTGTATGTGAGATAACAGGACAAACTGCAACGTAATTAAAATAAGATTGCAGTCATATCAGGAGGCGTGTCAGGGGGAGGAATCAGTAGGAGAGAGAACAGGATAAAAGTTGCTTCGCAGTATCACAGACCGTCAGACTGGAAGCTCCAGTTAGAAGTTAAGAAGACTCTGATCTACACAACTACACCAGGTAAGGACAAACAGGGTGGAAACATTTCTTTATTTATATTTTAACTTGGAAATATTTCCAAGACCAATAAGCTGTCTGCTGGTCTCTTTCTTGTTTTTTGCCCTCTCTGTCTATGTCAAGGTGGAGAGTTGTCTACCTGTGTGACACTAACTTCAGATAATTGAATCAAATATTGAAGGTTGTGTGGGTTTGCTTTGATCTATGTTGTGTCATGTTCACCAACAGGTTCGAAAACATGTCTTCAGATACCATGACAGTAGCTGCACTGGGTCGACCCTTCACCCTAGGGATGCTCTATGATGCTCGGCAGGATAAACTAATCCCAGGTAAAACTTGATGTAGACAACATTTACTTACTCTGCCTGTTTGAGATCTGCTGACAAGATTTTCAAATGATCTTGCGGAACAGAAAAGATACATTTATTAACCAGACTAAATATTTGATTTGAAAAAATCAAGACACAGTAAATTCCTTCTCTTTTTCACTGACAGAAAAAATAACTATTTTTACTCTCCAGAGGAAACAGTAAAATATAAATGTCCCAACAGCTCTGATGAAGCTCAGGACTCAGGCATGCTAACGTTTGAAGCTTACATAAGAGCAGACAGACAAACTGATTAATCCATTTGTTACACTTTTGCTCTTGTATTTTTGGACACCATCCTCCACAGTCTTTAAATGGGAAGTATCTCTCTTGCTACATCCTCATGCACACTTTATCAACATGGGGAGAAAACAAAAACTTGAGTTGTACTTGAGTTTTCTATCGGAATTTGTGAACCCAAGCAAAAAATAAGGATATTTTTCTATATTTGAATTATACTTTTAGCATAAAAAGTGTGTCAAAAGTTTAAACAAGTACATTTCTACTTCGGTCGAAGCATAGCATTTTTTGGTATGTCTCCAAAATACATTATTAGTGAAAGATTTACAAATACAATGACATTGTATTGAAAGTACATTTTTCAAAGCATATAGATAAGATAACATTACTTAATTTGCAATTTAGTACATTTGTTAAAAGTGCACTTAAGTTAAAATATATGTTTAATTATATGAATATATACGTTTCAAAAGCGTATTAATGTCATTTTTTAAAAAAGTTTAACTGAAGTAATACTTTTTAAAAATCTTTTTTTTAATTATTGTATTTGATGTGCTTTAACAGTATATTTACAGTAAGTTCACTTCAACATGCACTTAATCTAAGATACACTTATTATACTTCTTAAAAGTGTTCATTTCAAAATTAGTTTTTAAAATGTGTTTGAGTATATTTTTTATGAGTATTTTAATGCCTGTATTGCATTTAAGTTGTACTTAAGTACTAAATCATAAAAGTAAATTTCTCTTTAGTTTATGTTTGTGCTTTTATAGTATAAGTCTGAAAAAGTTTACTGAAACTGTCATTTAACAACAAGACGCATGTGGAGACGCGTGTTAATGCCAGGTGTAAAAAGGGCCTCTGAACAGGGGAAAGGCACTGGCAGTCGTCTTGTCAGTCAATTGCTTCTCGATTTTGGTTTTCTCATTTCAAAACAAAAATCCATTGGCTGCTAAGTACATAGAGCCAGTTACCTAGATATGCTTATGGAAAAAACTCTTAACATGGACATGAGCATGGCCGTTACTGATAAATTTACTTTGAACCGAGGAATCCAGGAAAAAAGAACATGTGACTCTGTAGAAGACGTTATGATTGGAGATACATAACTGATGTCTGGAGTATACTTGTTGTTTCAGTCTCCCACATTTCAAATCCTCCTTCTTGAAAGAACCACAATAGCTCTAAATGTGGGTGAATGTAAACAAAATGTTTTTTTCTGCTTTAACACATGGTTGATGTTTACTTTCTGCAGGTTACACCTTGTGGGACAAAACAACTCTAAAAGAGAACACAACTGAAAGCTTCAATCCCAGCAGTAACTTTAAGATTACGGCATCTGACTCCATTGAATCCAAGTCTCATCTGCTGGACATTGATGCTTCCCTGAAGGCCAGTTTCCTGAGTGGACTGATTGAAGTTGGAGGATCTGCCAAATACCTGAACGATCAGAAGAAACTCAAGAACCAGAGCAGAGTGACGTTTCAGTACAAAGCTACCACCAACTTCAAACAGTTGTCGATGACTCCTCTTGGAACCATGGACACGCAACAAACAGATGTTATTGAGAAGGGCCTTGCAACACATGTAGTTACAGGCATCCTTTATGGAGCAAATGCTTTCTTTGTATTTGACAGTGAGAAGTTAGATGCTAGCAGCGTTCAGAACATCCAGGGCAGCATGGAAGCTGTGATAAAGAAAATTCCATCATTTAATATTGAGGGGCATGTTGACATCAAGCTGACTGAGGAAGAAAAAGACCTGACAAACAAATTCTCCTGCAAATTCCATGGGGACTTCATTCTTGAAAGCAACCCTGCAACATTTGTAGATGCAGTGAAGACCTATGTAGAGCTTCCAAAACTACTGGGAGAAAAGGGAGAACATGTTGCTCCACTGAAGGTCTGGCTGATGCCATTGAAGAATTTGCATCCTGCAGCTGCTGAGCTGATGAGTGGGATCAGTGTTGGACTAGTGAGGAAAGCTGAAGATGCTCTAGAAGGTATTAGGGAGATAGAAATGAGATGCAACGATTCCCTGAAAGACAAAGTGTCAGAGGATTTTCCAGAGATTCGCAAAACGCTGAGCACTTTCCAAAAACTGTGTAATTATTACACATCTGCGCTCCAACAGACCATGAAGAAGACATTTCCCTCCATCCGTGAAGGCAAAGAAGATGAGAGCTCATTAGAAAAACTCTTCGATGACAGAGACAAGTCACCATTCAGTCAGGACAAACTAAGCAAGTGGATGGATCACAAGGAGAGAGAAATCACTGTCATTAGGTTCTGTGTAGACATGATGGAGGGAACAAACACAAAGATCGTCAAAAATCAGTCAGAGTTGGATAGAGAGGTTTTTGATCCAGATGTAAAGAATGCTCTGTGCTTTGTTTTCACCTCTGTGGAAAGTGCTGACCCCTGCCTTGATGCAATGACCAAGTACTTGGATTCACCTGAAATAAGATGTACGAATGCAGACCACTGGTACTTCTCAGATGAAGTGTTGACCAATATGAGAGAAAAAGCCAAATCCTTCCACGATCTTGCCAAACCTCTCAAGGACAGCAGCAGTGTCCGTTTCCTTGTAACAGCCACAGCAAATGAGAAATACAAAGGAGCAACCATCTACCATTACAAGGAGGGCAAACTGGTCACTGATGATTTTTCAAAGCCTGACGTCCCTCTTGATGTGACGACTATCACAGACAGAAGTGCTTTAATCTGGTGTAAGTCATTTTTCATGCATTTTCTTTACTTTAATATTAAGTATTAATTATTATATTAAGTATTTTATATTTAACTTTTTTAAATACTGTTGTGATATTTTCACAATTTATCTTTGCTGTAGCTACAGCCATACAGTTTCCCATATATGAAGTGGCGAAAACAGAAGTAACCCACATATTTATATGTACACACTAGCGTTCAAAAGTTGGGAATCACTCAGAAGTTTAAATGTTTTCAATAGATATTGTTGCTTTTTATTCAACAAGGTGACATTAAATTGATTTGAATATATAACCAACACATTGCTAACGTTGCAAACGGCTATTATACTATAACCATAATGGAGGACAAAGTGTCAATATTATTATTATGAGTGTATGCTTTTCTGAACTACAGTGAACGGTGATGACGATGACTAAGAACAGATTGTGTTTTAATCTCTCCATCAGATGCCTGTGATCTCTCACTGGACCCAAACACAGTTAACTACAACCTTATTCTCTCTGATGACAACAAGAAGGTGACACTTGGAGCATGGCAGGGATATCCTGATCACCCAGAGAGGTTTGATACTATACATCAGGGGTTGTGCGGAGAGGGGCTGACTGGGCGCCATTACTGGGAGGTAGAGTGGAGCTGTGGTTATACTGAAGATTATGCTGTAGGTGTTGCATACAAACACATTGACAGGAAAGGCAGCGGTGAATATATTCATTTAGGACAAACTGATAGGTCATGGTGTTTTGGTCTCAGTACCGCTGAACGACGGCTCTTTGCAGGGCATGGTACTGACTGGACTCGCCCTCCTTTTCCCTCTACTGGCTGCAAACGAATTGGAGTGTATCTGGATTGGCCTGCTGGCACTCTGTCCTTCTACAATGTCTCCTCTAACACACTGAGTCACTTCCACACCTTCAATGTTCAGTTCAAAGAGCCTGTTTATCCAGGCTGCTACATTTGGAGCGAATCTGGCTCTGTGTTCTTTTGCCCAGTTGAGTAAGAACAGTGACAAAGTGATGAAATGAGTCTGATCTGTGATCTATGATCTGTCTTTAAACTGACACCAACCAGTGATGGAGTGTAACTAAGTACATTTAAGCAAGTGCTGTACATAAGCGCAAATTAGCAGTGTTTGTTTACATTTACATTTATTGCATAGTCACTAGCTACTTTTCAGATTAATATTCTATAAGTAAAACATGATCAGTTTATAAAATATGCATCGTCATTGAAAAGACTAAATCAACAGTAACTCAAGTCATTTTAATTTAGAAAATTCTCTTTTTGTTGAATTTGATGTTAAAGAGACTCTGTAACACAACTCACTCACTAAGGAGTCCACACTTGGGTTAGGTAACAGGATTTATTTTATTATTATTATTATTATTATTATCATGCTTTTACCTTATTAAAACTTATTAGCATCTTAGTTTAGGCTTGAATAATTGCATTTAAAACTTTTTTATACTATAATGGTGTGTGAATATTCTTTATGTTTTCAAGTTAACCTTTTCTTTGTGTAGTAGCTACATGGCATATAACATTATGTCAACACAATGGCTTCTACAGAATATTCCGTATAATCTGATTATGTTATAGAGAAACATGCATGTAGTTTAACTGTCTTCTAATTCTTCAAATTTTATCAATATGAAATTGTTTGGTGAGGACATGTATGAGGATATTGATTATTTTTCCACATTACATATTCATTAGCTTATGCAAAGCACTTCCTTGGTACATAATAGTGAATGAGGTGCCCTGTAGCTTATAATTAGAATTGTTCATTTATCTTTATCTAAATTTACAAGATGTTTCATTTATGCTTGTGAAGTTGAGAAGTGTCTCTTCTTTGATTTAGAAATTGTTCTTCTTTTTGTTGAATATCTGAATATTAATGAAATCAGTGGTGAACGGTGACAAAGTTTTGTCTTTTGTTTTTTACGATTCAGATGTTGCTGTTTTTAAAATTAAAAAAGAAAAAAGAGAAAAAAAGATGATACATTTAAATGATCCATATTGCCAAAATATCAACAATTATTAACAAAGTGATGATTCCAGTTTTATGTTGTGATCTTTTTCTTCTTCTAACACAAGTATAATGTACCACTCAGGAAACTTCAGCTGGTCTTTGTTTTTCTGGTTGTGGCTCTGGACATTCTGCTCTGAGTCCAACCAAGAGTCCATTTAATCACTGTGGTGTTCTGAGGAGACAGTCACAACATTGTCTTTAACATGTTAGATGTTGAGAATGTTGCTGATGTTTACAGAGCTGAAGTTCTCCTGGATCGTGATTTCTGTAACACCTGTTGGACATCTCTCTACTTGAGTAAAATATTCAATAAATTTGAGTCCTGAGTTGAACACTGTGTGCAGCTTGGTTATTTCCTGTTTGTTAGAAAATCCAGTTTGTGGTAAAACTTGAATAAAACATATAAAGAAAAGCAGAGATCTAACATATATTTTGTATGTGGACTGATTCACTGGCTGTCTGTCCTACACTGACACACCTTCCACACCAAATTCACTGAGCCTGTTTACCCAACAATAAAATGATGTGGACCTGCGTTCAGTTAGATAAGAGCAATGATGGAGATTTTTTAGATCCTTGGTCTGTTGATCTGGATATGTATTTACATTTGAAGTTTAAAGAGCAACATGATTTAGCTTGAGCACACCCCCTTTCATAAACTGAAAAGCCAGAGGGACCAGGATCATTTGTGGTGTAATAAAACCAGTTTGTGTAGGATTTGAGTTTTTTCTTTAATGTCAGATTCCTGTTGGGTATGTAATAAAGTGGAGACCTGAGTTTCCTATGTGCTTCTTTTTTGCTGGAGGTTAACTCTTACATAGTGTTCATATTCTGACCCTTCACAGTATCCCCTCATAATTAGCCTCTTTACCAAATATCTGAACCACAAATCATTCATGAATACCTCATCAGTCAGTTTGGGTGATTAATCCTTTCAGAGAGCAGAGTATATACATTAGTTTTTACACGTTTTGTTTATGGAGAAAAAACATTTACGATCACACTATATAATGGTCCTATATTACATAAAAGGAGAACAAAATGATTTCAATGAATTATTTGTTTGAATGGTAATTTTGGGTCAAATATGGGTCAAACACTCTACAAAAATGTGTATTAGCTGCACAAAACTTTTTAAAAGTTGAAATATTTCCATTTTTGTATCGTCTGGGTCACAGTAGGAGAAGTTATACATGTGGTGGTGGCCTAAAGGTTAGGGAAGCGAGCTTGTGACTGGACGGTTACTGGTTCAATCCCCCATACCAGCAGGATAAATATGACAAATATGGCTGGGAAAGTGAAGAAGCGGCGCTCTCCCCTCTGTCATTACCACCCTGAGGTGCCCTTGAGCAAGAGCACCTCGGGGTTGAAATACTGCAATTAAGTGGCAAAATAAGACTGTGGTTGTATTGGGCAGCTTCCACGTATGAATATGTAACTCTGTGAATGTGATCGGGACATTCCTGAAAAAGAGAGCATTGCTCTCAGAGATACTCCCCTGAATAAATAAAGGTTAAAAAAAATATAAATTCAGGCTAAAACAAATGTGTTTAGGCTGTTTTTACTGCTCTCAAATGTAAAAATGTGTTAAATTTAACCCTGAACAGCTGTAAGGGTTAAGAAGTTGACTGTACCAAAAGTTATAAGCTTTATCATTTATGACACATCAGCATCAATTCAAACAACACTATACTTATAATTTAGTAGTAGATTATGAACAGCTACAATTAATAAACTAAACCAAACAGTATCACATGTAAAATATAATAAAAACTTTTACACATTGAAGAATAAACAGAATGTCAATCTGGTTGTTTTGTAAACACCATACTAATCATTTGTAAGAGATTATGAATTATAACAAAATTAGACTCATCAGGGCAAGTATGCTAAAATATTTGCTACTTAAAGGATAAGGCTGGTGATTTTCTATATTTTTCTTACTGTCATCAAATCTTATGTGCAGAGACAAACCAACAATGAACTCCTCCTGCTTACAAGTATTGTGTATGTATCCATAACCTCAGTTGTTGTCCAAAAACTATTAAAAACATGTCAGTGAGTCACACCGCTACACTGGGTGACATGTTCCTTCATCCGTGAAGACAGTGGATACCGTAGCTTGTTTAGAAATGGTTCCAAAGAGTAAAAACACCTTTCTCATTCAAGGGCGTGTCCAAACTTTTGTCTGGTACTGTATATATATTTATAAATTTGCCAATAATTCTAAAGCTGAGGTTAATAACACCTTGCAGTCAGTTCTTGACCTCTTAGCGAGGGACAAATAAATGAAAAAGTTAAAATGTTTTTGACAAAAGAAGAGTAAAACATCAATATTCTACCCGTACCTGGCTCTATCTGCTCATTTGGATCTACTCCAAAGGATTTACAAGTATTAAATCACCAAGGAAGAAAAATGGGTGTAACTAGAGATGAAAAATAGTCACTGGTCAACATTCTGCCTGCTTGAGTTTTTGTATCAGTTGTCATCTGACAATCTGCCGAAACAATAATTCATTGTTACATGATGCTGTGTGAAACAGGTCATTCTAGGATGACATCTTGCAGGTGCTCTCAGAAAGCAGTTTTGCTTGTCATGATGTTGATAGATTTGACCTGCATAACTGGTCCGTTTAATTAGCTTTCAGTTTAAGATGGTTTACACTGATCAATGTGGTAATGTGAAAACAGATACAGGAGGGGGTTAGTTGTTCTTTTCTGTGTTCCATGTTTTTCTATTGTGCACTAGAGAAGTTAAAATTCCCCTCCGCCTAAAAAATGTTTTTTACTTATTGTTTCTTCACTCTGATGTTTGTGCTTCCTTGTGCTGAAAGATGCTGTATGCAAACTTTGAAAGTGGAAGACTGTTTTCATGTTTATCTACTGGAGTGAAAACATTTCTCTGCGTTCACCTTAAATCTCAGTTTAAGGAGTGAAATTACAAGCCTGGTTTTGTGATATTCTAACTAGTTTGGAAGCCAGACGTGTCCGGTCATGGTCTAAAATGCAACTGATATAAGTGTGATGTGGAAACTTGAGACCATCATTGAGTATGAGAATAGAGAATAGAAACACATCTTGTGTCTTGTAGAGAAAAAACATCAGACACTACAAATATTCAAAGGAAAGTAATTTCATGTGTCTGAAAACAAAGAACAGGACTTTTACACCAAAGAGTGAGATTTAAGTCTTGCATCATGCTTGTGATTAGATTTAAGCTTCAAGAACACCTAAAGTTAACGTTAAGTAATAACTGTTCTTTTGGTTAAATAAACAAAGTAAACATGTTCTGTCTCTTTTCACTGTCAACTTTTTCAATATTCAACAAAGATGACAATCTTTTCTGAAACTTTACTAAGTGTTTGGATGGCCTTAACTGACCTGTAAAAACATTAATCATGGTTAAGTTGCCATAAGTGGACATTGCAGAAAAACAAATATGTTAAAAAACACTGTTTTGCTCATGCATTCATTAAAAACATTTTCCTATTATGTTGATAATAAATGCTTGGATGATTGATTTTGGCAACATGCACTTGAAACTATCTTTTAAAGAGGATCTATTATGCTCATTTAAGCTTTACATTTTTTATTTCTGAACTCCACTAGAGTAGCTCTGCATGATTCACCGTTTACAAAAAATCCTTATTTACCTCATACTGGCCCTTTATGCAGCCCCTCAATATACACAGTTTACACTCCGTTTTAGCTCCTGTCTCTTTAAGGCCCCTCTCCTGATGAGCCCACTCTGTTCTGATTCAATGTGCCACGCCAAATAACTCTCTACATTGTATCAGCGGAGCTCGTAGAGCCACTCAGCTGCATATGTGGAAGTGGTGTAGAATTGTTGTTAACTGCAGTGTGATGTATGAATAACCAATCTCAGCTCATGCCATAAAACAATTTGACTTAAAATGTAAATGACTTCAAGCTTCAGAATTTTCCTTTAAAGTGACTTTATTGTCAGTGGTTTTAACTATAACTCACAGGTGGATAAGTGGATATCTGACACATTTTCAGTCTTTGTGTTTCCTCAGACAGTGTTTCCCTGTTGAGCTGCAGTGGAAGTATAGTAACAAGAAGACTTTGGCACTAAAAACACTGTAACATTGAAATATATCTACTTGATTTGACTCATTTGGATGCTGAAGCTTCATATTAGCTTCAGATAAACTTTTAAATATATGTCTGCACAGAAGGAGGACTGTGGATTTTGTCCCTCATATAATCTTTCCCTAAAGCACATAGTCAGTTAGTGACAAACACTAATTCTGAAGAATCAATAGATGGCAGAGCACCATGGCACTATTCCATTCTTCTCATGTCTGGGCAGGTGATAACTGTGAAATTACCAAGTAGCAGGTGTGTCTTCATTTACAAAGAAAAACATCAGCAACTCCACTGAAAAAATAGATTTTGTCCCTCATCTCTTACAAAAAACTGTGAACCGTCCTTTAAGGTTGTTGAAAGAATGTGGTTATATAATCTTTCCCTAAAGCACATAGTCACATAACACATAACTCAAAGTGGCAAACACTAATCCTGAAGAATCAATAGATGGCAGAGCACCATGGCACTATTCCATTCTTCTCATGTCTGGGCAGGTGATAACTGTGAAATTACTAAGTAGCAGGTGTGTCTTCATTTACAAAGAAAAACATCAGCAACTCCACTGAAACAATGTCCAAACAATATTTTAAGTTCATGAGAAGCTGCTACATACCACATCTCACAAGTCTGTGCAAAATCTAAAGTTTCACAACGCCTTGTACACCTTGTACACACTGTGAACATTATTACCAGTGATCACAGAAGTACTTTCAGAGAAATCTCAGTGAATTTGTAACTAAAACTAAAATGCTACATCAATGCCCAATATGGTCATTGTTTAGTGTGTATGTGACCCTTTTAAGGTCGGTCAAGGCTTTGAAAGGAAATTTTGGGTTATTAATGAGGAGACTTGGCCCAGTGTCAAAACAAAAAACCTGGCTGAGAAGCAGCCTGATAACACAGTGATGAAAAAGTAATAAATATACATCAATAATGGTGTCAATTCACACACAAACCATTGTTACAAAAGCAGGATTGTTGTATTTATCCAAATAGTCTTGATGAATCTAGCCATATGAGTTACCAGCATACATAGATAATATCACTGACTATCACATTTGATAATTGGACTATAAAAGTACACAAGGTCACCATTAGTGGCTCAGTTATTGTCATATGATGAAAATGTATATTTTCTAGAAATGTGATGAATATTATTATTATCTCTTCCTGATTATTTTTGACTGATATCAGACATTTGATCACATATAAAGGAGTATCTTGTTTAGTTTTGTGTGAAGGGCTACATACTTTCTTCAGACTTCTCTGATCTGTATGTGAGATAACAGGACAAACTGCAACGTAATTAAAATAAGATTGCAGTCATATCAGGAGGCGTGTCAGGGGGAGGAATCAGTAGGAGAGAGAACAGGATAAAAGTTGCTTCGCAGTATCACAGACCGTCAGACTGGAAGCTCCAGTAAGAAGTTAAGAAGACTCTGATCTACACAACTACACCAGGTAAGGACAAACAGGGTGGAAACATTTCTTTATTTATATTTTAACTTGGAAATATTTCCAAGACCAATAAGCTGTCTGCTGGTCTCTTTCTTGTTTTTTGCCCTCTCTGTCTATGTCAAGGTGGAGAGTTGTCTACCTGTGTGACACTAACTTCAGATAATTGAATCAAATATTGAAGGTTGTGTGGGTTTGCTTTGATCTATGTTGTGTCATGTTCACCAACAGGTTCGAAAACATGTCTTCAGATACCATGACAGTAGCTGCACTGGGTCGACCCTTCACCATAGGGATGCTCTATGATGCTCGGCAGGATAAACTAATCCCAGGTAAAACTTGATGTAGACAACATTTACTTACTCTGCCTGTTTGAGATCTGCTGACAAGATTTTCAAATGATCTTGCGGAACAGAAAAGATACATTTATTAACCAGACTAAATATTTGATTTGAAAAAATCAAGACACAGTAAATTCCTTCTCTTTTTCACTGACAGAAAAAATAACTATTTTTACTCTCCAGAGGAAACAGTAAAATATAAATGTCCCAACAGCTCTGATGAAGCTCAGGACTCAGGCATGCTAACGTTTGAAGCTTACATAAGAGCAGACAGACAAACTGATTAATCCATTTGTTACACTTTTGCTCTTGTATTTTTGGACACCATCCTCCACAGTCTTTAAATGGGAAGTATCTCTCTTGCTACATCCTCATGCACACTTTATCAACATGGGGAGAAAACAAAAACTTGAGTTGTACTTGAGTTTTCTATCGGAATTTGTGAACCCAAGCAAAAAATAAGGATATTTTTCTATATTTGAACTATACTTTTAGCATAAAAAGTGTGTCAAAAGTTTAAACAAGTACATTTCTACTTCGGTCGAAGCATAGCATTTTTTGGTATGTCTCCAAAATACATTATTAGTGAAAGATTTACAAATACAATGACATTGTATTGAAAGTACATTTTTCAAAGCATATTGATAAGATAACATTACTTAATTTGCAATTTAGTACATTTGTTAAAAGTGCACTTAAGTTAAAATATATGTTTAATTATATGAATATAGCGTATTAATGTCATTTTTTTTAAAAGTTTAACTGAAGTAATACTTTTTAAAAATCTTTTTTTTAATTATTGTATTTAATGTGCTTTAACAGTATATTTACAGTAAGTTCACTTCAACATGCACTTAATCTAAGATACACTTATTATACTTCTTAAAAGTGTTCATTTCAAAATTAGTTTTTAAAATGTGTTTGAGTATATTTTTTATGAGTATTTTAATGCCTGTATTGCATTTAAGTTGTACTTAAGTACTAAATCATAAAAGTAAATTTCTCTTTAGTTTATGTTTGTGCTTTTATAGTATAAGTCTGAAAAAGTTTACTGAAACTGTCATTTAACAACAAGACGCATGTGGAGACGCGTTTTAATGCCAGGTGTAAAAAGGGCCTCTGAACAGGGGAAAGGCACTGGCAGTCGTCTTGTCAGTCAATTGCTTCTCGATTTTGGTTTTCTCATTTCAAAACAAAAATCCATTGGCTGCTAAGTACATAGAGCCAGTTACCTAGATATGCTTATGGAAAAAACTCTTAACATGGACATGAGCATGGCCGTTACTGATAAATTTACTTTGAACCGAGGAATCCAGGAAAAAAGAACATGTGACTCTGTAGAAGACGTTATGATTGGAGATACATAACTGATGTCTGGAGTATACTTGTTGTTTCAGTCTCCCACATTTCAAATCCTCCTTCTTGAAAGAACCACAATAGCTCTAAATGTGGGTGAATGTAAACAAAATGTTTTTTTCTGCTTTAACACATGGTTGATGTTTACTTTCTGCAGGTTACACCTTGTGGGACAAAACAACTCTAAAAGAGAACACAACTGAAAGCTTCAATCCCAGCAGTAACTTTAAGATTACGGCATCTGACTCCATTGAATCCAAGTCTCATCTGCTGGACATTGATGCTTCCCTGAAGGCCAGTTTCCTGAGTGGACTGATTGAAGTTGGAGGATCTGCCAAATACCTGAACAATCAGAAGAAACTCAAGAACCAGAGCAGAGTGACGTTTCAGTACAAAGCTACCACCAACTTCAAGCAGTTGTCGATGACTCCTCTTGGAACCATGGACACGCAACAAACAGATGTTATTGAGAAGGGCCTTGCAACACATGTAGTTACAGGCATCCTTTATGGAGCAAATGCTTTCTTTGTATTTGACAGTGAGAAGTTAGATGCTAGCAGCGTTCAGAACATCCAGGGCAGCATGGAAGCTGTGATAAAGAAAATTCCATCATTTAATATTGAGGGGCATGTTGACATCAAGCTGACTGAGGAAGAAAAAGACCTGACAAACAAATTCTCCTGCAAATTCCATGGGGACTTCATTCTTGAAAGCAATCCTGCAACATTTGTAGATGCAGTGAAGACCTATGTAGAGCTTCCAAAGCTACTGGGAGAAAAGGGAGAACATGTTGCTCCACTGAAGGTCTGGCTGATGCCATTGAAGAATTTGCATCCTGCAGCTGCTGAGCTGATGAGTGAGATCAGTGTTGGACTAGTGAGGAAAGCTGAAGATGCTCTAGAAGGTATTAGGGAGATAGAAATGAGATGCAACGATTCCCTGGAAGACAAAGTGTCAGAGGATTTTCCAGAGATTCGCAAAACGCTGAGCACTTTCCAAAAACTGTGTAATTATTACACATCTGCGCTCCAACAGACCATGAAGAAGGCACTTCCCTCCATCCGTGAAGGCAAAGAAGATGAGAGCTCATTAAGAAAACTCTTTGAAGACAGAGACAAGTCACCATTCAGTCAGGACAAACTAAGCAAGTGGATGGATCACAAGGAGAGAGAAATCACTGTCATTAGGTTCTGTGTAGACATGATGGAGGGAACAAACACAAAGATCGTCAAAAATCAGTCAGAGTTGGATAGAGAGATTTTTGATCCAGATGTAAAGAATACTCTGTGCTTTGTTTTCACCTCTGTGGAAAGTGCTGACCCCTGCCTTGATGCGATGACCAAGTACTTGGATTCACCTGAAATAAGATGTACCAATGAAGACCACTGGTACTTCTCAGATGAAGTGTTGACCAAAATGAGAGAAAAAGCCAAAGCTTTCCATGACCTTGCCAAACCTCTCAAGGACAGCAGCAGTGTCCGTTTCCTTGTAACAGCCACAGCAAATGAGAAATACGAAGGAGCAACCATCTACCATTACAAGGAGGGCAAACTGGTCACTGATGATTTTTCAAAGCCTGACGTCCCATCTGATGTGACGACTATCACAGACAAAAGTGCTTTAATGTGGTGTAAGTCATTTTTCATGTGTTTATTTTTACATTTACGGGGTACTTTAATGTCAAGTATTTTATATTTATCTATATAAAATACTGTTGTGATATTTTCATAATTTATCTATGCTGTAGCTAGAACCATACAGTTTCCCATATATGAAGTAGTGAAAACAGAAGTAAACCACATATTTATATGTACACAGTAGCCTTAAAAAGTTGAGAATCACTCAGAAGTTTAAATGTTTTCAATAGATATTGATACTTTTTATTGAACAAGGATACATTAAATTGATCTGAATATATAGCCAACACATTGCTAATGTTGCAAATAGCTATTATACTATAACCATAATGGAGGACAAGGTGTTAATATCATTATTTTAAGAGTGCATACTTTTGAAAACTGCAGTGGAGGGTGATGACGATGATGAGGAATGGATTGTGTTTTCTTCTCTCCATCAGATGCCTGTGATCTCTCCCTGGACCCGAACACAGTAAACTGCGACCTTATTCTTTCTAACAACGACAAGAAGGTGACACATGGAGCATGGCAGGGATATCCTGATCACCCAGGAAGGTTTGATATTTGCCCTCAGGTGTTGTGCAGAGAGGGGCTAACTGGGCGCCATTACTGGGAGGCAGAGTGGAGTGATGGTTATAATGAAGATAAAGCTGTAGGTGTCACATACAAACAAATTGACAGGAAAGGAGACAGTATCCTGTGTTATTTAGGAGGTAGTGATAACTCATGGTGTTTTGGTGGAAATACTATGATACCAGAGCTCTTTGCGGGGCACAGTGATCACTGGTGGCGTGGCTCCATTCCCTCTACTGGCTGCAAACGAGTTGGAGTGTATCTGGACTGGCCTGCTGGCACTCTGTCCTTCTACAATGTCTCCTCTAGCACACTGAGTCACATCAAGACCTTTAATGCTCGGTTCAACAAGCCTGTTTATCCAGGCTGCTACATTAAGAATCAATCTGGATCTGTGTTCTTTTGCCCAGTTGAGTAAGAACAGTGACAAAGTGATGAAGTGAGTCTTGATCTGTCTTCAAACTAACACCATTCATTGGTGGAGTGTACCCTAACCCTAACCCTACCCTACCCTAACCCTAACCCTAACCCCTAACCCTAAACCTAACCCTAACCCCAAACCTATTGCATAGTCACTAGCTACTTTTCAGATTTATATTCCACATGTATTACTCATGATCAGTTTATAAAATATGCATTGTTATTGAAAAGACTAATCAACAGTAATTCAAGTTCTTCTTTAATTTAGAAATTTCTCTTGTTTTTGTTGAATTTCATGGTGACGAGACTCTGTAACACCAATCACTCACTAAGGACATTCATTAGTGGTGAATGGTGACAAACATTAGCATCTTAATTAAGACTGCAATAGTTGCATTTAAATCTTTTTTTAACCTCAAGTCATCTCATAATACTATAATGGTGTGTCAATACTCTTTATGTTTCCAAGTTGACCTTTTCTTGGTCTGTGAAATAGCTACATGGTATATAACATTATGTCCCCACAATAGCTTCTACAGAATATACCATATAATCTATGTTTTAGAGAAATATGCTGCAGGCTACATGTAGTTTAACTGTCTTCTAATTCTTCTAATTTTATCAATATGAAATTGTTTGGTGAGGACATGTATGAGGATATTGATTATTTTTCCACATTACATTTTCATTAGCTTATGCAAAGCACTTACTTGGTACATAATGGTGAATAAGGTGCCTGTAGTTTAACATTAGAATTGTTCATTTATCTTTATCTAAATTTATAAGAGGTTTCATTTATGCTTGTGAAGTTGGGGAAGAGGACGGAAAAGAGGAGGGAAGTGGGATTTTTTTTTTCAAACTAGGTGGGACATTAACTAACTCAAGTGTCTCTTCTTGTTTTTGTTGAATTTCCTAATGTTAAGGAAACTTTGTAACACCACTCACTCACTAAGGATGTTAGTGGTGAACGGTGACAAAGTTTTTTGTGTTTTAAGATTCAGATGTTGCGGTTTTGTTTTTCATGCACAAAAAAATTAAAAAAGAAAAAAAGAGAAAAAAATATATACATTTAAATGATCCATATTGCCAAAATATCAACAATTATTGACAAAGTGATGATTCTAGTTTTATGTTGTGATCTTTTTCTTCTACTAACACAAGTATAATGGACCACTCAGGAAACTTCAGCTGGTCTTTGTTTTTCTGGTTGTGGCTCTGGACATTCTGCTCTGAGTCCAACCAAGAGTCCATTTAATCTCTGTGGTGTTCTGAGGAGACAGTAACAACATTGTCTTTAACATGTTAGATGTTGAGAATGTTGCTGATGTTTATAGAGCTGAAGTTCTCCTGGACTGTGATTTCTGTAACACCTGTTGGACATCTCTCTACTTGAGTAAAATATTCAATAAATTTGAGTCCTGAGTTGAACACTGTGTGCAGCTTGGTTATTTCCTGTTTGTTAGAAAATCCAATTTGTGGTAAACTTGAATAAAACATATAAAGAAAAGCAGAGATTTAACATTTACACCTCAACATCTTCCACACCAAATTCACTGAGCCTGTTTACCCAACAATAAAATGATGTGGACCTGCGTTCACTTAGACAAGAGCAATGATGGAGATTTGTTAGATAACAGATTATTGTCTGCCTGTTTGAGCCTTCTTTCAGAATGTGTTATTAATTAAAATGATCATAACGGACTAAGTACATTTTGGGTTCACTGTATGTACAGTGCTAATCCTGGGACATTCGCCAGTTGTCGAAAGTACCTAAAAAAGGCATTCTTTTCATTTTTTTTATCCCTGTACATATATATTGTATATATATGTATACTGTTACAGCAACAATCAATAATATAAAGATTGTTTTGTGTTGTTTGATACATTTTTATTCTTGATTGCGTGAAAGATTGACAAACACATAGGCCTACACACACAAAGACCTGTGAGTCATCATGTTTGAAAAACAGTCTAGTCACTTTACGCATTTTAGTAAAATCATTGAATTTCCTTGCGAAGTTTAGAAGACATTTCAGGGGTTTGCATAAAAAGTATGCGTATTTCTGTTATGATGTGAGGATATACTGTAAGTTCATATCTGTCACATAAAATAAAACAATCTAAAGGTTCGTGAACACACATAATGTTTCCCACAGTTTCATCAGTGTGGGTCTTGGCAGCTTCCTCCTTGCTAATCTCATTACAGATACTGTGCATAAACAACAAATACTGACTCGTTTTGACTACTTAAACATAATTAATTCCTTTAATCATGATGGATGTTTTTTTTTTGAATAATTAAGACATGAATACAGTTTTATTTGTCTGCACACACACACACACACACACACACACACACACTATATATATATATATAACACAATAATTGATATTAATGTCCCCAAAATATGTTGCTACAGGCTTTGCCTGCTTTAAAATTGATTGAATATATGTAAAAAAAGAAAAAAGAAAAAAGAAAAAAAACTTGTCAGGGTCTAGATACTCTAGATCACTCTGTCAGACTTATTATATATGTGTGAAAAATACTTACTCAACAAATGTCAACTCTGACTGTGATATTTAAATGCACAATATGCAATTTCTGCTGCTAGTGTCTCTCAATCAAAACAATAACAAATGAGTTTAATGATGTTGTCGTGGTTTTACTTAGGTTAACTCATGTTGTTGGATGTTTCCCAATGGGTCGGAGACATGTCTTCAAATATCTTGGCAGTAGCTGCCCTGGGCCGACATTTCACCTCAGGGACGCTCTGATGATGCTTGGCAGGATAAACTGATCCGGATAAATCTGGATAAATCTGGACTTACACTACATTAGAATGAAATGATTTCTTATTAGGATGTCTTCCATGTTTGAATTCAGTGGCCAAAATGCAGGTTTTAATTCTTTAGATCACCATTCACATGAAACTAAAATTCAGTTTAGCAGCTAAATAACTGCACATGTAAGTAAAGTATACATTGGCCAACAAAGTTAGTATAGTTTAAGAAAAACACAATTACTTAACACGGTACAAAGATGTGTTTGGCACTTTATTATACAACAATGACAGAAGAGTGGGCTAAAATTAGCATCTTTAAGCCAAAGTGATAACAGTCAAGCATGTCTTAGAGTATTGTGAGAGGTGTGACATGTTTCTCAACACATGAGGGAGCATCAACTTACCTACCAAGGTAAAAATCAACTAATCTGGAGACACGTGGTTTCCTTTTGGAAGAGATATTTCAGGATGCTGTGCATCTTTGTAAATGATTAGACAAGTTTATAAGATTAGATTTTGGTATGATATTTAGATAACATTTTAAAACTGTAATCAAGAGTCCTCCCACTACAAACATATTGTATAGATTTTTGCCTTATTTTTAACTCACTTTTCTATTTTCAATGTCCTCTCTTTGTGATATGCTAACAACTTGTCACCAAAGGTCAACAATTTCAGTGGATTTCCATCAAAAAAAGATGCTGAGCATGCCATCATATTGGGCAAACCAGTGCCCACTGAAGACACTCCACCATTGGCATGCTGAACAAAATGTGATACCCTTTGTTTGCAAGGTTTCTTCCACCACAACTGAAAACAAACTGAGACTTCTTAAGCTACTCTTTCCCAAAACAATGTGGATTAAGCATTGCTTTTCAGCTGCTGCTTCAACAGATTGCTGATGTTTTTTCGGTTTGTTTTTTTCACTTGTTGTCGGTTTCACACTGTGGGATTATGAAGTTCTCCAACAGAGCACAGTTGATTGCCCTCAGCCCAGCAGTGCTTTTGAAATCATTGCATCTGATTCCATTGAAGACAAGTTTTCTCTGCTGGATGTTGAAGCGTCTCTGAAAGCCAGTTTCCTGGGTGGACTGATTGAAGTTGGAGGATCTGCCAAGTATCTGAATGATACAAAAATATTCAAGAACCAGAGGAGAGTGACACTTCAATACAAAGCCAATTTCAAACAGTTGATGACTGATCTTGGAAACAACCACATTCAGTATTCAGAATTATTTGAGAGCATCCAGGCAACGCATGTAGTGATAGGCATCCTTTATGGGGCAAATGCTTTCTTTGTGTTTGACAGTGACAAAGTCGATTCTAGCAAAGTTCAGGAAATCCAAGGCAGAATGGAAGCGGTGATAAAAAAAGATTCCCTCGGCTGAAATTTCAGGGTAAGGTGGTGTCCAGCTAACCAGTGAAGAAAATGCCATAACCAACAACTTCTCCTGCAAATTCCATGGGGACTTCTTTCTTGCAAGCAACCCTACAACTTTTCAGGATGCAGTGCAAACCTACCAGGAACTTCCTCAAATGATAGGGAAACAAAATACTTTTCCAATGACAGTATGGTTCATGCCACTGACAAATTTTTATTCTGAAGCACCTCAGATGGTCACTGATAGCAGCACTCCAATATTTGGAGAAGTTCGCAACACTCTGGAAACCATAAGGCAACTGGAAATGAGATGCAACAATTCTCTAGAAGACAAAATAGTGGAAATGTTTCCACAGATTCAAAAGAAGCTGTGCAATTTCCAAAACATCTGTAATGACTACATGTTAAACCTTCAACAGACCATTGTGAAGAAACTTCTGTGCTTCTGGAGAGGAGAGGAAGATGAAAGTGCAATTCTGAAAACCTCAAATCACCATTCAACATCAACAGCTTGAACATGTGGCTCGCATGTGAAGAGAGAGAGATCAATGTTGTTAGGTCTTGCATGGATATTATGGAGGGAGCAAAGGTCAAGACTGTCTCAGGTCAGTTAAGTTAAGTTACGTTAAGTCAAGTATGCACACTGAATATATCACAGTGATTATGATAGAACAGTGGATCACCTGTGCCTCTTGGTTATTCAGGGACTGTCATTATTGTGTGCAATTTTAAGTGATTGTATTGGGTTTCGTTTATTTTTGTGGACGCTGGAGTGGTAAAAATAGTCCCACAAGCCTTTTCAAAGAGACCACTCAGGAAAACTGCTCATCCTTGAGGAGGAGAGGGTCACTGTTCAGAGTATTTTGTTGGATGTTAAAGAGCTGGTGTTAACAGAGCTGAGGTCAATGTCAGATTTCTTTGATCAGTAGGTTAACATAGTGATTCTGTATGGCTCTGGTTCAGCATCTACTGTAACACCTGTTGGATATGTCCTCTCCTTGAGTAAAAAAATCAATAAAATGGACGACGGAGTTGAACACTCTGTGCTACTTTTCTAATGGTTCCTAACTTCGTAAATGAGTCAAACCATATAAAATACCATAATGATAGGTGATTCTTTGATTGTGATATGATGGTTTATGATCCTTTGATGAACTTCTTTGGAGAATGTTTGTTCATAGTAGCAGCAGAGAGAATAATAGCACGGAAACCTGCTTGATCAACGGCAGCTATACCTCCAAAACAGCACATATCAGCCAATACATTCAATTACTTATACAAGAAAAAAGTGTCGTTGTGTTCTTTTTATTGGTATGTTTATTTGTTTGTTCTGTGATATAAGGACTATTTAAGGACTTTTTTTTTTTACATTTTTATTGGACATTTAAAAATGCAGAGGAGAAAATTGCATTCAAATGCCATAAATACTTTGACTGCAATATATTTTTTATTGTATTATTATAAAAAACGATCACAGATTTCAATAGTTACATGAAAATAAACCTTACTGTGTTGATACCATTATTGAGATCTCCCTAAAATTTCCTGGGTGTCCAAGCTGTCAATTAAGGATTCCCAGATCCCAGACCACCTGTATTTCACACACTGTGCAGATGACAAAAAAGATAATCTGTCTGCAGTTTTGATCAACTATGGTACAAAAATGAGGTTGGTGTTATTCCACAGTTTCCTTATTGTCAACAAATCCCATGAAAAAAAAAAACAAAACCAACAATGTCATTGTCTGTCTCTCAATACTTTTTTACCTCATGGCAAAAACTGTATGAAAATACTGTATTGTATAACTGAAAAATTAAGGAAAATCTGTAAAAATGAAGCAGGTACTTTTCTTTGTTTAATGTGGGAATGTTTTAGGAAACAAGTAATTAAAAGTATTGGAGAGTGGTTAAATAAACAAATGATGCCAGAATCTCCCCAGCTGTGCTTATTAGGAGACAAGTCTCTCCTACCTTTATATCCAAACAAGAATTTGGACTCGAACTGACAGGCTTAATTGGCACTTCAAGATCATTCTCTGCCACTGAAAGAGTCAGACAAAGCCAGATTTTGCTGAATGGTTCAAATTGATGACAGACACTGCCTCGTTTGAATCTCTAGTTGCAAAGACAGATATTTACCAAGGGAAGTTTTATAAAGTTTTTTGATTTTGTCAATGTATATAAATAAAGAAACCTAACAGGAAGTAGATATTCCTATTTTTTATGGAAATGAGATACTACATTTGTGTTGTACTTACTGATACCCCTTTATTATATTATTTATTATCTTTGTCTCTACAGTTTATTCTTTTTTTCTTATTTTACTCAGTTAATTCTAATTTCCCTAATTTATTTTGTTGTTTGTTCTGTTACTTGTTCTTCAAAAATTGTATTATAAAAACACATGCTGACATCCTAACCCTATCTGTGGCTCTCAGCCTCAACCCTGTTGGTACAATAGCGAGTATGTAAATCATTAATAAATGGCTTATAACTATGTAGTTTTATTTTTTTAAACAGCTCAGAAATACAGCATTTTTGGGGGGACTATTTTCAGCGGCGGATGAATCGACATTTGGAGCTCTAGTGAGTATTTCTGGCAGCAGGACGGTGTGTGTGTGTGTGTTATTTAGTCAAAATAAACTACAATGTGTGTTCATGGTAATGAAGGAAAATGTCACCCAGTGCAGCAGTGTGGCTCAGTGATGTGTTTTTTTTTTTTTCATTTTTGGGTTGTTTTTTTTTTAATTAATTTTCAACAAAAACAAACAACATAATACAATACAATAGCATGTAATTTTCTTCACATTCATTAATATGTTTAGCCACATCACATCATCAAGCTGGGACCCAAAATCTTCCCCCAGAATGATTTACTGTTGATAATAGGGATGTTAACAAACATTTGATCATAAATATAATTCATAACTTTCCTCTTTAAAGAAGAAGCTTTCAACAGGATGTTCATACCACTCTTATATATTGGTATGGATTGGATATAATTAAGTTTACAAATAACGAAAAAATTGTACTTGAGGAAGGCTAAATTCATCCCTAAGTTGTGAAAAGGATTTAAGAGTTCCTTCTAAAAAGAGATCTTGTGTTTTTAATAGTTTTTGGACAACAATGGAGGTCTATGGCACAAAGGAATAATATATATCAGGCTTTGGATACATAGACGTTATATGTTAGTAGGATCAGTTCATTTCCATTCATTTACATAAGACTCTTGACAACGAGAGGAATATAAAATATTTCCACTCTTCAATTATCCTTTAACATGTTTCCTTTGGCTGTCAGTGCTCTTGAATTTTAGTATTTTAGAAGTCCTGTTTTTTGTTTGGTTTTTTTCATAATAAGTGGCTGTTTTCCTCCTTCTATTTTGACCAAGTTTGTGTTTCTCATTACACACCCACAGATCTCAGCTGCCTGAAAAGCTGAGTTAAAAATCTCAGACAGGGTTCAGCATATCGACAGCTGAGCTCTACCTGTTGCCTTGAGCCGGAGGACAGCTTGACGGTGAAAAGCAAAATCAATTTATTTTTTTCTTTATTTGATGAATAAAGATGAGAGTCTGACCTCACCAGCCACAAGCTGTCCTTGCATTCCCAAAATGACTCGATCTCGTTAGGATCCAACTATTTCGGTGTTGTGTCGGCTTCTGAGATGGCAGCTGAAAAGGTCACAGACTAAAGTTAGTTAGTCTGCTGCACTGAAATTTGGCTTAAAGGAATAAGACATGTTGACATGACAGAGACAGAGTGTGGTAGAGGAGTGATCAGTTTTAATGAGCAAATATAAAATATGGATTTGGTTTTCAAGTCATATTCTTGTTTTCAGTCCTCCAGCTCCCTTTCTTCTGTTCTATAGTGACACTCTCATCTGTGCCTCTGCTCTTTATCCTCCGGTAATTTTTAAATGAGACACAAGATAAGAGCAAGACAAATGCAGATTGCTTTCACACTCCTCTGTTTAATGAATACCTTGTCTATTAGATTAGATATTAAAGAGTGTTTTTCTCTCATTTTTACTCAGCGTTTTTAAGGGTTAATGTTCCTTCTGGGTCAGAAATGGTAGTAAGTTCTGGTGGTGGAAGCAAGAGAATGATTCTGTATATATTTTTCATGACATTGTCCAACATTAGTCTATGTATACATCAGGATCACCATAAAAAATTCATCATCTGTCATCAGCAGGACAAAGTTAGCTGATTACACTTCATTTCAGAGAGCTGCGGGAATATGTATGTATGTTTTCAGGAGAAACTACGTACGGTACTCATTTTAACCAGGTTTTGAGTCTGTGCTCAATGTAGTCAATATGTAGTTTGAAAAAAAAATCTTAATTTTTGTGTGTACTGTTGATTCATACTATTGCATTGCAAAAATGCCATCCTTATCAATTCATTTGTCATTTGTTTGTTTATAATTGAGTCCTAAAACCCTTATTTTACAAAAACGAGAGTGAGATCAATCACTGTTTGGTGGAGGGGTTTCAATAATTTTCTAGAATTAGAGCGTCTGTATCTTGAAGCAAGAAAGAGGAAGGCAGGCAGAATCAAGAAATATGTAGCTTGATCATAGAAGATACTTGATATAGGTGGATTTGCACTGCAGCAAATTATTTTTAAGACAATAAGGCTATGTTCAAAATACAGGCCTTAACGCTCATTTCAGATTTTTTGGTCAGATCTGATCTCTTTGTGTTGATGGTTCACGTTCATGTCTGTAAGTGATGTATTCGGCTCCGGTGTGAACACAGCTAACATCCTATACTGCCACACATGTGCAGATTTAACTGAAATGTGGGCCACATGCGAACGAGAATAACAACAATAAAGTCAAATCACACAGATGATGACGACGCAGATGACATGGCTGTGCTAGCATACAATGTCAAGGATCATTTGGTGTGGAGGTCAGCTCACAATACAGATGCTGAAGATGAGAATGAGCATGAAAAGGCGACATGTTATTTTTTTACTGGGCTGTGACGAGCCGACACTGAATGATAAGGACAGGCAATACGCACAGAGAAGTGAGATGTTACAAAAAAACTGATGAATTGCAATGTGGCCGTTGTGACAGCAGTCACATAAACCACAGATCAGAAATGAACGGGATTAAGGATCACATACGCAAGTGCAGATCTGACATGAAAAAATCAGATTTGGTTTGTTCACGTTTCTGTGAAAAAATCAGATCTGGGTCACTTGGAGGCAAAAATAAAAACAAATAATGGATTTGGGCCACTTCAGCATGTAATGTGAATGTAGGCTTTGACTCACTTAACACACACACACACACACACACACACACACACACACACAAATGAAGAGCTGGTGAAGTCAGTGACATATTTTCACTGTAACTGATTGTAGACTGCCACCAGGTGGTCAGGCCTAGTGTGGAGTCTTCTTAGAGAGAGAGACATTTAATAAAGCAGAGCTGCACACAGATGCAAAAAATTAAATAAGAAATTGGTGGTAACACAGCGACAGTAACATGTTGGAAAAGAAACAATAATTATTAAATCTTGGAAAAAACATCTTGCAATGACATTTCAAAGTTTCCTAGTTTGGTTGATGTCTGTCTGTGTACCTATTGCATCATTTCTTATTGTACTTTTTTCAACTTCCGATGTGATTGGGCTAAAAAAAAGATCCCTCCTCCTTTCCAATAGGCCACAAACTGCAACTCTGAAACTCTCAAAAATCAGTGACTGGACAAACATAAACCACACTGTACAGTATGTGAATCACTGAAACTGCAAAAAAAAAGCACGTCTTATTGCCAGGATCGATATTAATATTATTGATTTAGTGAAATGTTATTCATAACTTCCCAACTAGTCTAAAAAAAAGTTTGCTCTTCAAATATATGACCATCTTTTCTTTTCTCACAGATCATCCTCTGAGAGAAAAAAAGCTTCTTCAAAGCGAACCAAAACGGAAAATGTTCCTGACTGAGATGTAACAGCTGCCCTTTAATTCTCACCTCTCCAAAAATACATGAGTACAGCACATCATCAAAACAATCTACTGACGTGAACTTATTTTAGATTTTACTCCAAAAAAACACACACAAAGGCTTCTCAATTACAGTGACAAGAGTATTAATAGTTGCTCTCCAGCCCTGCACACACAGGAACACACACACACACACACACACACACTCTCGTGCTCTCTGACGTGGTTTCCTGTTCTGAAGTCGCAGTCGGTCTCAGACAGCCGTCTCGCTACTGATGGATCTGATCTGTCTCCTTCTCCCTGGGGCTCAGCTTAATCTGCACAACATTATTGCTTTGTTTGGAAAGCTTTGTTTTGGAAAGACTGGTCCAGAACTGGTTGTTGAAGAAACAATGTGGTTCAGTAGGAAAATGCCAAATGATCCTCTGAGTCTCTTCTGAACTGAACGTATACATCCTTGTATTACTACGCTTGTGAACTTCATTCAATACATTCATTTGTAAAAGCATTGATGTCTCCTCCTCTACTTCACACCACCTTCAATATAATAGTAAATCCAAAGCTCAAATGACTGCCATCACTAGTTAGAACATGAACTGTTGCTTTCATACTGTTTGCCTTTGGCCTATTGTACCTTTTCATGAGCCTGATGAAGCACTGAGCAGAACACGTTCTTCTTATCAGTGTTAATAAAAGGTCCTTTATCGTATATTTTATGAGCTGAATGTCCTGTTTGGTTTGTGTCAGCACCTCTTCCTCTACGGTACACGCTGAGCACAAAGCTTTTTCCTCTTTTTTTTATATCTTATTCACAGAATAATTTTCCCTCAATGAATCTTAACTGTGGGTTCTATTGAGCTGACATTTTCTACATGCTGCAGTTTAATGTGATGCGGAGCTGGAACTGGATAGATTGGAGGGAAAACTCAGGGAAGCATCACTCAAATTAAACTTTTTGCGCAAGTTTAAGCATGAGGACGACTGTGAGCGTATTTTGTCATCACATTGAGCTCCACCTCTCAACTATAACACAGTTATTTCACTGTGTTCTGCATGTGGGCTTTCCTCTCATCCAGTGATCAGTTTAGCTGAAGAATATTTAGACTACTTTACCTGTGTTGTAGGTGGGGGGTGTCTCTGATTGGTTGGTATTTAAAGGACCCTATAAAATAAAGCTTCTGCATTCATGGCAACTTGTGTCTTCCCTGATTGAAACATGTAAACGAAAGCAATATCAGTCAGGAAGAGGAAGGCAGTTTTGATTGGAAGGAAGGGTAAAAATGAAGGTTTTTTTCCTCCTTCTACCATTAAATTCACCTTAAAAGTGATGTTGGTTTGGTTTTGATGCATTTTTTACAAGTGTTTTTAGGAGAGGGGGTCTGCACTCTTTAACACTCTAATGGCAATTTGGAAGAGAGTGAGTTGAGATCATTTTCAAACAGGTTAATGATCTGTCATGAGTGCAGTGTAAAATTTGACTTACAGTCTTTAAACATGACTGAAATGAACTGCATATCACAAAACCCCCCCTGAAAATTCTAAGACCTCAGTGTGATTAGACAAAGTACTCAAATTTTTAGTCAAAGTAGTCAAATTGTCAAACAGCACCTGACACATCCTCCTCCTCATACTTTCATCAGGCTACATCCCACAATTCCTTTAACTTTCCAAAACCAACAAACCGACAGTAATGCTCACTTTAAGTATCGATTGGCCAGGTGTGTGGAGGTGTGAAAATAGGCAGGGTTTGAGTTTCTCTCTCAAACTCTCTTTTTTCATTCTTCACATCATGAAATGCAACCAAAGAAAAACTGAACACTATTATCTTCATTTGTGTGATGTCATTGTGTCACGCCCGCTCCAGCTGTTTTGTGGTGCCTTCAGGTGTGGCCGTTCAGAACAGGAATAAACATTTTTCCCTTTAGATGTGGTTGAAACTTCATTTGACCTAATTTGTTTCAAGCATATTGAACCCTAAAGAAATGTCAGATATTTTGAGACACTAAAATCACAACAAATCTCCTGCGCGTGACCAGTAAAGTGTCCTCCAAACTTTTGACAGTTTTCTTTACCGTCTTATCCTTGAGGGGCTTTTTGATGCTTTTAAATCTGGAAACATTCATACATACATGTACACACCAATTAGCCGCTGTAACTGATTTTTTGCAACCTTCCCTCCATCACACAAACACACACACATATATTGTCAGTTGTTGTCAATAGGCGAGTTGTGCAGGAAAGCAATGAAAGAGTGTAATGATGCTACCTGACAGCCCATTAAACCGGAGGAGATGAGGATGCAATTAGATTGTCATCCATGCCCGAGTTACTGCCAACAAAACAGATGGAAGGAGAGAAAGGGGAGGAGGTTTATTTTTGGAGGTAGAGGAGTCTTTACAGGGTGAGCAGATGATTTTTGTGCAGACGTTTGACATGATATCAAATGATTGATAGATAACGATTACTTGTATGTGTGTGTGTGTGATCAGCTGCGTTATCGTGCGTCTGTTTGCCCCGGGTTGATTCATCTGCTGAGTTTAAAGGACGAGCTGAAGATAAAAGTTTCCACCGGGGAGAAATAAAGTCGTTCCTCCTCCTTAATCATTTTGTCTAGGCTTTCATAGCAGAAAGTGAGACTTCACTTTGAAAGGGGCTCCAGATTTACTGCAGGCACTTACTGCTCAGTCTTTAAAAAGGGCTCAGTAATTTCTTAAAACAGCTGGGTACTGTAGATTTTAGCAAACATTACTCAAACAGGAGGGAACAGGACTACTGTCAGTGGCAGATTAATCCACATTTTATGCTTTAGGTCGACATCTCTAACTTCACCTCATTCATTGTGCTGTTTTTTTAACATGTCTCAGACTCTATACATGGTTAGGTTTTTTGTGCAGTATACAGTTGATAGACTCTAGACAACTTTTGAAAAAGTTGTTTTTTTCCCTTCTACAGATGAATTAATGTGACGTATCTGCAGTGTTTTACAGATCTCTCTCTGCCTGGTTGTTTGTCTGGCATTGAAGGTGGTCTAGTGGGGGAGTAGCCAAGCTGGGCATGAAAATGATGGATCAAATCTGAGCAAGGACGAAAGACAACGCGTTCACACATGTGGAAAATTATTACATGTAGCTGATGACTAGTACGGTTTCATGAGTGCAACAACTGAAAGGGGGGATGCTGAAAACAAGCACTACTATAAGTCACTGTGGAGAGACACTATGCAGTACCATAATCCTGTTTATAGGAATATGATATGAGAATGGGAATAAAATATTAGATGTGGAAGTACTCAAAGTGAAGAATGTGTAAAAGAGTTTTTAATACTGTAACTAAATATCTCATTTACTGCTGGTGTCTATCTTTTATAAAGGGAATAAAACCGTGTGTAAAATAACAGTGATTCAGTTGAATTCTTCTTTTTTTCAATTTGTATTAATAATTTAGTGGAAATGCTTTCCATTCACATCATTTTCTTTCCTAACTCTGTCTCTATGTTTCTCATTCAGTAGACAGTAAAACAATCACAGTAACAGCTTGTTGCCAGTAGGAGGTGTGATGTTCCACCAATGGCCAACAGTCACTCTGTTGGAGCAATTCAACTGTGTGTGTGTGTGTGTGTGTGTGTGTGTGTGTGTTGTGAATTCAACTAATTAATGATCAAGATCACAATCAACACAATCAAACATTAAAAAGAGTCAATAATACAATAATCTAATCAAATGTAAAATAATAACCACAATAATAATAATAATAATAATAATAATAATAATAATAATAATGATAATAAATGATGTGATGTAATATAATGTCCTGTAAATACCAAGTATCTATCTATTTATCTATCTATCTATCTATCTATCTATCTATCTATCTATCTATCTATCTATCTATCTATCTATACGTGTGCTGTATAGTATAATATTGTCATGATATAGTATTATGATTGTTATGAGTTTAGGAATGAATGCAGCACAAAATTAAATTAATTATAATTCAGTAATTTAAATGTAATCATAGTTTTTATATAATTTAGATATATTTGATGAAGGTGCCACCTATTGAGGATGATGATGATGAGAGCATTATTAATAAATAGGAAGATGAAGACAAAGTACTGACAGTGGTGATGCTTATAATGATCGTTGAGTGTGTGACATTGATCAGAACACTGATGATGATCATATCTGGCAGCAGTGTAAACATAAGAGTGGTGATAATTATGATTATGACATTATCAATGGATATTAATAATCATATTTGTAATGTTTTAATGATGATAGTCAGTTTTGATTATATGAAGTAGCGTTGACTAATTAATCAGCATCAGTGGTGATTAGAATAATATTGTAATAAATAATATAATACAATATTATCAGCAATATAATATTAAATTGTTGAAAGTGGTGTTGATGGCTAATGTTGATTGTATGGGGGAAGTATGTAAACAGGTTGTAAACAGAATGTGTGAGTGACAGTTCAGGTGTTTACATCCACCAGGCCTGTTGGAGGTAATTAGCAAGTTCATTGATCATTGTAGAGCCTAATTAGCTCAAAAACACTTATTCAGATCTAGAGTTAGAAAGAAATCACACACAGTTTTAACCATTCTGAGTCGCACACTTGCTCCAAAACAAAACAGAGTTCGACACTAACATCACTGAATACATGTTCATTCAAGGGAAGAAGCAGAAGTAGTAGGAGTCCCTCAGGCCACTAATGTTACCCTGAAATTTTACACATAGGCTAATGAGTCAAAAATGTGTCTACATACACAAAAAACAAGTGAATAA
Source organism: Thunnus albacares (assembly GCF_914725855.1). Lineage (NCBI taxonomy): Eukaryota > Metazoa > Chordata > Actinopteri > Scombriformes > Scombridae > Thunnus > Thunnus albacares. Next base: position 24,819,457 of record NC_058125.1, on the reverse strand, counting down.
TACTGCTAGTTTAATTGGATTGTTAAAAAAAGACCTTAAATGATGTATAATGTGTTGTCGTGTATTTGTCTGTAGGGGTGGAGACCGTGGACGTTCATATACACTTGCATTTGATGAAGTATTCTGAAATCAAGGTTCACTTACTGGCTTTTACCAACACTTTCAACAGTATCTTGCAGTCTTCGTCAATGAATTTCCTTCTTTTTTCTTAACGCCTAACTTCTTATTCTTACCTTTTGTTGCTCAATTTAATTTATATTTACAAAAAAAAGTGGCGAGAAAGTAAAATAGATGTGAAAAATTTGTAAGATTAAATACATTTCTTTTTTTTTAATTTATTGAATCAACTGATTGGATTTAAAAGGAAAATGAGAAGGCAAATAAATATAAATAAATATATTATTAAATATAATTTATAAATATATAAATACCATGAAATATGGTGGCTGTGGCTCAGGAGGTAGAGCGGGTCATCCACTAATCTCAGGGTTGGCGGTTCGATCCCCTGCTCCTTCTGTCTGCATGTTGAAGTGTCCTTGAGCAAGAGCTAGGTTTAGGTTTAGCTCCCGATGGTCAGGCAGCACCTTGCATGGCAACTCGCTGCAATGAGTGGCAAAAATTGTAAAGCGCTTTGGATAAAAGCTTACATAAATGCAGCCATTTAACCATTTACCTTATACTGTAATTACAAATATAACTATATATTTTATTCTCACTGTATTATTTTCCATTTATCAATCATGTCACTGTATAACCTTTTTTTGGTTGGTCAACTACAGATACATTTGTCATTTCTGGGACTCCATAGCAAGAGAACTTAAGTCTGAAGCGACTGAATGACTGAATCCAGAGGAGCTGTCCGCTCAGGCGTGGTGCTGAAACTGTCAAGGATCCATCAGCACCGACAGAAGCTTCCTGTGACGGTTCATCTCAAGACTTTAGCCAAACTAGACTTAGCCAAACAATTAAAAGACATTTCTGAGTCACAATCATTCGCAAGAAATATCCTTTAATTGTAAGGTCAAGTGTAGTAATCTTCAGTTTCCAGCTTCTTCCCGCTGAGTGAAAACGACCCTCTGGTTCCCACAATCCGTCACTTTCTTGCGTATGGCGTCACCTGGAATGACATCATGGGAAAGGTCAGTTACGTCACATGCCCATAAGCCGAGGATCTGTGTAACCTCAGCAGTCGCAGGCTTCAGGCTACAGACGACAAACACATCCAAGACTTCTTTTAAGCTCGTTAGAGTATCAGACCTGCAGGAGAAGCAGCTTTCCGCTGCAGCGGCGTCAGGGTGTTGTGAGAATCGCTGCTGCTGACTTGTTGAAAACTCCCCTGGCTGCATCCTGAACACATCTCTCTCTCCTCTCCTTCTGTAACGGGACACCAGCGCGTCCGAGCCCCTTCACATCCTCTCTCCCACGGAGCTGAGGAGTCCACCTCTCCCTTTTCTCTCATCCTCTTTTCACAAACGCTCACTATCACGACTCGCTGTCCCTCCTCGCCGCGTTTTTTGACACTTGGCTTCGATCCCCCATCGTTTCTAGAAAATCCTCCGTGTAGCTATGGGGAGATTTTACGCACAGGGCGACGCCAAAGCCTATGTTCGACTTGTATCCGAGCGCCTGAACGCAAGATCAGAAGAGAGCATTTTACGCATTTAGGGGTTTTATTCATTCCGAGCTGAAAGAAAACACCGTTAAACTGGAACCTGCTCCGATACTCGTTACCTGCTGTCCGTGCGCCGCACGTTATCCACGACCTCTCCAAGCTGCCAGGGGGGTAAATTCCGCTTCACGGCGATGTCACACTTGAGCCGATATTCATTCAGCCTTTTGCAACTCTAAAGATCTGCACAAGAATCCCCTTGTTGAGAATAAGCGGATCAGACTATCAATTATAGAACCGCTACATCTTCCTTTTCGTATTTCCGTGACGAGAAAAGGAAAAAAAAAACTGTGGAAAACTGATGAATTTGAGGACATATACCCAAATCACAAGCACGAACAGAGTAATGCGATGTACCTGCATCACACTGTGGGAACAGAGTAGATCCAATGCATGCAACAGCTTCAGTGCAGCGCGGCGATGCAGCGTTGACGGATCCTCTTGTCGGCTGAATAAACGAACTTCAGTCGGAGGAGAGAGCGCGTTCAACGCGTGAAACGTGAAGTCCGGCTGTCGCAAGTTCATTAACGGCACCGACGACCTCTCCTCTCTCGCCTCATCCCGCAAAACCTAGAGACCAAGAGAGTGTCGGTCCAGGGCGCGCCTACCTCTGTGCCCCGCTCCCTCTCATCCCGTCTCCTCCGCTGTGCGCACCGGCTCCCATCCATCCCACCACCCCCCCCATCTCTCTCCATCTCCATCCATCGCCTCTCTTTTCTCCGGTCGGGTTTCCAGCGCTGTAGATAGAGGCTCTGCAGTCACGTGGGTCGGGGGAGAAGAGACAGGGAGAGGGATAGAGAGAGAGGGGGAGAGATAGAAAGAGAGAGAGAGAGAGAGAGAGAGAGAGAGAGAGAGAGAGAGAGAGAGAGAGAGAGAGAGAGAGAGAGAGAGAGAGAGCGTCCCTCCTCCTCCTCCTCCGCAGTTTGCAGTGTGTTATGTCTCAGACTCTGAGGTAGAGAGTCAGAGCTGCTCGTCCGGCGGATCTCAACCTCTGAAACAAACCCCCGGTGTCTTCTCTCATCCTACCCCGCTCCCCTCCTCACTTACCCGGGTTTGTTTCTCTCCGGAGCCCTGGAAGCTTGTATTTCTTTCTTTTTCTACCCTTCTTCTTTTTCTCGACTCCGGCCAACAGTTTGGTCTTTGGGATTTGGTTTTTTATTACTATTCGGTGGTGATTTCACTCAACACTGTTCCCCGCTGCTGCTGCTGCTGCTGCTGCTGCTGCTGCTGCCGCTTTTACGCACCGACGCTTATTTTGGATTTGCTCATCAGTGGAGAAAAAACACAAAAAGCAGCGAGGTGGATCCGTGGATGCGCCTCTTTGGCTCAAACTGGAGATGGAAATGCTGATATTGTTATTTCATTCCCTGTGGATATTGCAATGCAACACAGTGAGCGCCGACTCCATCATTCACATTGGTAAGACACCAACCGGGGCTTCTTTTTTGGCTTTGCTGTAAGGAGAGACGGGCTGGTGGTTGCATGCAGGGACGGCTTAAAACACACAAAATATGAGCAGAGAAGCACGTTACTGATGCGTTTATGAAATATTAAAAGATCAGATGTGTTCAAGTTGAGTTATGACAGAATTTGAATATTAGAGTACACTGATTTTCAAGCCTCCTATCCTCTCTGGCAAAAAAACCCGACCCGACCTCACACCTGATTATCATTCCGATTCGTGCCAGGATAATGTGCAGGAAGGAAGGAGGCTGTTGCATCCAGGCTCAGACGCACGCAGCGCAGGCTGGTAGAAGTGCCCGCAAAGTGTTGCGCCGCGCCATCTCTCCATCTCTCTATCCATCCATCCCTCCTTCACAGGCAGGGAAAGCTCATGTCGATGCATATTCACATTCGCATGCAGAAAACCCGAAGCTGGCAGGAGAAACTGGCCCGACGTGGGTGTTTGGAGGGTTTCGCTTTATCCATCCATCGTCCTCCCTCACTCCCTCCCTCCCTCCCACCCTCCTTCTCTTCCTCTTCCTCCTCCTCCATCCCTCTCTCCCTCGCCTCCCCTCATCTATAAGCCTGAACTTTGAATTGGACGTGAGTGAAATGTTAATCAACTCTGCCAGGGGAAGAGATGACAAAGGGGACAAACGCCGACTGTTTGGGCTGTGAAACATCGTCGGCAACCCAAAAGCCAGTTGGCGATCCGAGGAGCTGAGCACCACTTTCTGCTCGCGTCTTCTCCTCTCATCATTTGATTTCCTGTGATTTTAGTCAAGTCACTTTTTAAGTAAAAGTAGGAGTTGAGGGAGGATACGGCGGAGTCAGGGAGGATCGGAGAGGATTTTGAGAATAGTGTAGGCAGTATGAGACACCACTGATGAACACACAGTCGCACAGCCACACGCACTTTTCATATAAACTCCCCAATTTGCACTAATTCCACTTAGAGGATCTACTTCGCCCTGAGATGATTGGATGCGGCAGGCGGCCGCCCTCAGTTTGGAAGAGAGCCATCCAGTTTGCAAAAGGAGGAAGGAAATGATGATAATAATAATCCTAGGGTTTGACATTTCAGATCTCTGCTGCAGCTCAGACCATCAAACCCTGCCAGTGGTAGCACTGCGGTGGCCTGTATTTTTTAGCCAGGAGGGGGGGGGGGTGGGCATTCAAAGGAATACACTTCTTACCTCACATGATTTTCCAAAAGCTACAGTGACAGACTGCTTCTAAAACACTGAATCTCCATTATGGAGAGATGTCAGGCCACGTTTGATAAAGATAATTTATGTAATAATGACAAACTAGTCTTACATGAGCTGCCTCCTAACTTCAGTACCAACCGAGAATGTGATGAATATTCATGTCAGTAGTCAACATGGGAGGGTGGGAGTCTGTTTTTTCTCCGTTTCCTCTGTGGCGACTGTCTAATTATGAAGCAAAGATCTTTATTCATATGCAGATGATATTCAATGGAAACATAACCCACAGTAGACAGAGGAAACACACTCTATATTGCATGTACTGTATATATCCAGTGAATCTCAGAGGATGAATGGATGGACAGATGGATGGATACTTTACTGTCCCTCAGGAGAAAATCTGTGTTGAGCCTGCACATGGAAACAACAGAGAACAGTGATACAGGATTATCAAGAACACAGAACAGTAAATACAGAAATATGTAAGGGGGGTGATGATGCCAAATAGTGATATCAAGATGTTAACATGCAACTGTGCTGCACCTGACATAGTAGGACGATTTAAAGAGCAAAGAAAGCAAAGAAAACATGAAACTCTGAGCTGCTGTGGAGTGCTGTATAATGCAGATATCTAAAATCCTTTCTTTTCCAACCAAATATGCAAATTGAGGCGCCAAAACATCACATTCTCTTGGTTTTTTCTGTCTCTCAAATGCAGCTCACCACCGTCAGCTGAAAACCACATACAGTGTACAAAATGTCAGTGTTGCAGTGTTACAGGTAAAAAGAAACCAATTGTGTTTGTGGCTTCAACACAATGCCTTGTTGAGAGGCTGGTGATTTCTCAACCCAAAGAGGAGCTTGTGGTCGTTCAAGCAAGGCACAAACATGGAAATAAGTCTTGTACCGTGAGTGTGAATCCAGTCTTGGACATCTGGCTCTTGTTGCATGTCCTCGCCAGTCAGGCGGTGGATCCCTGCAGGTTCTAGCAGTACAAATCACAGCCTGTAGCTCTGAGACGTGTTAACTCACTCCAGTGATGCAGCAGCAGGAAACCTCACACAGTCAGCTGCAGAGGAGTCCTTGCAGATCCAACATGTATTTGTGCCCTTCAAATAGGATTTTCACTGCCACTGGAAGTTTAGTTTTCTTCAGGCTGGAACCCCTGCCTGTGTGTAAAAAAACAGATTATTTCATACTTGTATTAAAAAAAAGTTCTGCATATTATAAAATGCTCCTTGGTCCTTGCACAACCATTTGAACTGCCATAAATAACAGGTTGTCTTTTGCTTTACAATTTATGTTCTTTGTTCTTCATTCTTTATTTGTGTATAAGCTATATGATGCAACAATCAATCATGTTTTCAAGGTTTCCTGTGGCACAACGTTCAAATGGTTTTGCAGAGAAGCTTCATGGCGCCATTGAATATCACTTTAGTACTGTATATGTTGCTTTATTTGACTTGCAGACCAGAAAACAAGAGAACCATTACCTTTTATAAAACAATTAATGAAAAAGCAGCTAATAGTTTTATCAAGATGATGCCATGTTTGTTTTAAGATGAAGCTGTCAGAGTTTAGGTTGAATAAACCAGTGGTTTCCAACTTCTTTGGCTTGTGAGATTAAGATGAGTCTGACCCTACAGCAAAGGTTATGGCTGAAAAGTATCCTGTAGTTACAGAAGTTTCCCTGCTATCCCTCAGATTTATTATGAAAAATTTAATACCACCACATGGGTTTTTTATGCAACTTGTTAGTATTTCTTGGTTTACCAAAAACCAGTTGAGGAACCCACTTCTTTGGCTTCAGTGGATCATGATGCACTTGACGACTTGTGACTAAAGAGTATTTTGTTCCTTCTCAGATAGTTTCATTTAAATAAATCATAAAATCGTGACTCAGATTCAGACTCAGATTTATCTTGGGACCCCTTGAGGAGACTACTGAAGTAAAGGCCCCATAAATAACATAGGAGGAGTCTGAAATCAGCAGGATTATGCGATCTATGCAAACAAAATTAAGAAATTCTTGAAAAATGAAGCCTGAACTGTCGCCTTCCTCCCCGCCATCGTAGCTGATCTGTGATCAACTGGCTGTGTTAGGAGCATCCATTGTTCTTCTGAACCGACTGACAGTGTGACTCTGACTGACTTGGCAGCGCGGCACGACGTCCAGATCAGATGTGACAGTGTTCCAGCCTCGGTCCCAAAACCCCTGCCCGAGCATCTGTCTCGTCTAGCCGTGTGGCTTTATCGTCGGTGACATATCCTGGTTTGTTTGTCCCTTCCTCTCCTCTGTTCCCTGTAGAGGATCAGTGGCAGGCAGTGGGTGCCACAGGGTGGGGGTTCAGATCTGTAAAAGAGCTGATACAGATGAAAACGTGGAGCTGCGACCTTCCGTCGATTTGCTTCGGCCTCTGACCCACTTTGAATGGTGGGAACGTGTACATCAGTGGTGCAAAAAATATCCTGCACCATCGATGTTCAAGAGTCGCAGGTTTTCATTCCATCTGCTCACAACAGCAGCTGGTTTCTCTAATTAGTCCCGCCCCCCCGTTCTGTGGTTGAATGTGCACAAATCAGTGAAAACAGCTGCTGAGGTGTTTGGTTTTGACTGGAGAGAAAACCGCTGGTCAAGGAACGTCAGTTTTTCTGACTGAAGGTCAGCGCCAGGAGCAGCAAACAGGAGTAAACAGAGCTCGATCAATTTTGGCCTTTAATGAAATATCAGATATCAAGCTGTCAGTGAGCTCCACTCCTGGTATGATGGATGCTCTCAAGAGGCTTACGAGAACATCTCTTTTGCAGAACAGAGGGAGATGCAATCATTATGAAAAGCAGACAAATACCAGGTTGTCAAACCTCAACAGAAGCTCCTGCAGACTAATATGTCAGTTTACAGACGTGTTGAGACGATATCGAGCCGGTGTTTGCAGAAAACATGACAGAAATTTGTGTTTGATGCAGCTTAACAAAAAGACACGCAGTCAAACACAGAAAAACTGGAGAAAATATGTCAAGTGTGTTAATGTGCAAACCTCTCCACTGTCAAATGTTAGTGGAAATACACCGTATGACCAGAATTATGTGGACAGAGGGCTGTTTTTCATGGTTTGCTCTTGGCCCTATAGTTCCAATAAAGGGAAATATTGATGCTACTTTACAGCAAACAATGATAATTCATTATTTTCCCAGTTTGGTGTTGAAGAAGTTGACTGGTCTGCGCAGAGTGCTGGTGGATGAATCAGAAAGCTATGTTGTATATGAATGAAAAAGGAAAAGATGGATGTTTTTGATGACATTTGTCTTGGCTGCTTTGAGTTCTGACATTAGCGGCTAAGTTGTGTTGATTATTTTACCTACATCAGACACGATGTAAGTTCTACCAAGATTTCAGCCAGTCAGCTGTAGAGAAAAATGCTATTCTTTTTGTTTTTTGTTGTTTGTTCATGAAAATAAATATTGTTCGACAATGTTTAGTATGATGGTACAGTGAGTTATCCCACCTTAAAGCTAAAGTAATAAACTTTTGGCCACTAGGTGGGAGAAGAACCTAAAAACAATCCTACAGACAAACAGCCTTGACAAACTGTATTCTCACCTTATAAAAATAGTTACAGCCAACATATTAGCAAGCAATTAGTTATTTCCACACCCAGCAGAAACAGAGCGAAATTAGCATTCAGTCTGAGACCTGTTCGTGACCCGATGAATGTAAGACCAGTATTGACTCTCCTTTCAGCTCTGGTTTGGTCTCCACCAACTCCTGAGAAAATATCTGTCTCTTTAGCTGCTTGATGTTTCACTTTCACCAGCTAGTTGCTGAGTTTGTCTGTTTGCTGTTTGGTGCTGGGCAGGTGGCGTAGAGTCGGTCTCGCTGAAAACAGCTTCCTGTAAACAAGATTCACAAGAGCACAGATACTGAACCAGATGGTAAATGTGTTGTAAAATGAGCTGCAAGAGACTAAAAACCTCCACATGGAGTGATGACTTGATGACTTCATTTTTCAGAATGCAGCAGAGTTGTTGGTAGTTCTCTGTAGGTTCATCATTGTAAGAAACCCCTTTCACATTACACACTGTCATTTAGATGCAGTGTTAATGTAAAAAAAATGTTGATAATGTAGCTTTAAAGAGTCTCTAACATGGAAGGAAATGTACCAGTCTGGTTTCAGAATAGTTTTACTGTCCAGTTAAGGTTCATGTGATGTTTCAGTGGCTTTTCCAACCTGAGTCACAAGAAATGCTGTAAAACTCAAAAAACTGCAAACAGTTTGGTATTTTTGGCTTCACTGTAAAAATGTCAATATCATCCTCCAGAAGCTGATATCAGCCGGCTGAACTTGGGATGTAGTTCTTCCTGTCCCTCTGGGCTGTTTTCCAGGTCTGAAGGTCCTCTAAATGCCTCCCAGGCCAAGCGGATAACAAGTCACTTTTCATGAGGAGTCTGAGGAGGAGAGATTACCCCATCCCATGAGCCAGGCAGTCGACGAGGGATGATTTATGGTGCCGGCGTAGCAACTAGGAGAAGGAGAGCTCTGCTTATCCATCGCTGAGTTTTGGAAAGGCAAGCTCAAACTGCAGGAATCCAATCTGTCGAGGCTGGCAAAGCAAATGAACAGCTGCGGCCTTTTCTCGCCCCACCGCTAAATAAGATAAACTAACCCAGTTAGGGAACAACGCAAAAGGCTTCCCGCACTGTCTCAGCGAAGGTCTAACCAGGCCATTTACCTCTAGCACCTGCACTCACACTCACACACACACACACACACACACACACACACACACACATTTACTTAGATCACTTTTGGGGACATTACCTAGACTTACATTCATTTCCTTGAGACCCTAACCCTAACCATAACCACCTGCCTAAACCTAACCTTTACCCTAATCTCAACCACTGATCCAAAAATCTGCTTTTTCCAAATTGGAGACACAGCTTTTGTCCCAAACTGGGCACACACACACACACAGATGCAGGCATGAACAGAGAGCATTGGAGCAAGGATATCTTTCTAACATAATGCAGCAGCCCCATTCAGTGGATTGAATAAACGTGGCATGTAGCAGAGTGTTTGACCCTGCGAGGGCATTAAAATACTCCAAGAAGAAACTGTTAGTGTTCTTTCAAATTCACTGTGACAAAGAGGTGAAGAGAAGACTGTGTGGGTAGAAGCAGAGGAAGGCTGGGAAGCTTAGAAAGGAAACCGGTTGGATTATTAACATGTTTCTGAAAGATATTGCTAATAATGATATTTTCTATTCTGAAGCTGTGAAGAGTTTTCTGCTAATATTGGATATCTTTAAATTTATTCACAGCAAAAAATAAAAAAAAAAAGTGTGATTGATGTGCTTGTCTGAGTGGAGCCTCTGAAACGTTCAGACCATCATGAGACACTAAATCTGGTCTCTCCAGATGAGGAGTTGGGTTTAAGAACATTTGACAGTAAGTGAATGTGTTTGAGGTTGTTTTAGGCTTAACCTGATCAGCCCAAACAGCCTCCCACTTTTTAAATGAGGCTTGCTTGTGAGTTGATTGTCGTACCTTGCTGTCAATACTGCATATCAATAGTCATGTTTCTTGCAGCAAAATGAGCCGTCATGCCACAATGCTCTTTACAGAGGCTGGAAAGAGCTCAAAATCATAACCATTGTGCTTATTTATCTTGTTTTACAGAGCGCTCGCAGAATAGTTGAATAGAGCGCTTCATAAAATGAGTGAGTTTTGAGGAGAGGGTTGCTATGGAGAAGGCCAAGGTCTGGTGCTTGGTCTTGGACCAAGGGGGGCAGGAGGTTGGTGTTGGAGGCTGCAGGAGAGAGTGTAGCAGTGGGGAAGGGGGGGTGAGGAAGGAGTGGGTCTTGTTCTGGAGGGCTTTGTTAGAAATGAGTCTGAATTGAAATTGGAAGCATATTTTCTTTATCGTCTCCTTAATATGCCGATGTTTTGTTTCTCTGTGCTTTTCTTACTGGTTTGAAGTTGCCGGTGCTCATTTGGAATAAGAGGTGGTGTCACATACTGTACTTCCATGCATCAATCAGGATTTACTCGACATTTGAATTAAAATCTGATGACAGTCTATGGCTATTTGGTCACTGTCAATCAAAAAAACTATACCCACACAGTCCTGATGAAGCACATTAGCTCAGTGTTTGAGTCTTGGATAAACTGCACTAGTGTTTATTAAAGACTTTGGAGGATGTATGGTTTAGAGTTTTAGAGGTAGAAAGGTTATGAGAGAGGTGGTACAGGATGACTAACACGAACTCGTGTACTGATTAGTTACAAGGTATAAAAACACCTGGGACTGAAAGTTTTAATCTCTTTCCAGACAAGTGTGACTTTTTTCTTTTTGAAACCAGACTAATAAAATAATTTCATTCTGTTTTTTTTTATTATTTTTAATTCTTTTTACTTTGAATAAGGGAAACCAAAAGTGTAAGCTGTGGAACCAGATTTTGTCTGTTTGCTCATCTGTTTCTTCTTTCTGATGAGTTGCTTTTACATTTTTTTTCATCCAAATAAATTGATGTGAATTGCTGTCACATTTCCATGTGCACAGACTTTGATTGGGTTGCTATATTACAGTAATGAATTTTACAAATTGCAAACTTAAGCCAAGACTTGCCTGCATGCTTGCCAGCCGGAGCTTTTTAATTATAATGGTGACCTAGTTATTGATGTGTTTCACATGTGATACTGAAGCTCCATTGAAGGTTTTCAGTTTTCAGATGATATTAAACTTTCTGCTTCTCTCCTGTTAGATTTTGTACATATTTGATGCTCCTTGGTGCTAATGTTTAACAGCTGCAGTCGCTCAATGACTATTAATATCCACCATATCACTTCCAGAGAAGAATAAGTCATGTAAATGGCTGGTTGTATGTGCCAAAGTTGCTGATAGCGTTGGTAATCTGAGCAGATGCACATTTCATTTGCATTAGGTTGGTGTCTGATGATTATTGGCTGTCTGACAGAAAGAGGAAGAGCTCAGGATCTCACATCTTGCGTGAAAGCTTGTGGGTTTGTCAGTGAAAAGGCTGAGAACGGAGACCACCTTCAGGCGGATTCCTGCGGTTCATTTCTGCCCTCACTCAATCTGTCTGCTGCTGATCTGTCTCCACACGGCTCATGACGTCCCACAGCATGGAAACATATTTTTTGCTCATATGGAAGGAATACATAATCAGTGAATTAGGCTACTGTGGTTTTTCTTCCACATTCTTTGTTGTTCTGTAGCAGGCCACACAACTGAAACATTATTTATTTAGATGTTTAATTATGATAATAGCTCTGCTGTACTCTCCATTGGCCCGGTGCTTCTTTTGGACTCAGGGGAAACGTTGTCCTAAATCCTGGATGTTATAAATCTTGTTATTGTTGTACTTTGTGTTTTGCAACATTTTAAAGCCCCACATTATTCATTTCACATTTTAAATTTCTTCTGGCTCGTGATCAGAGTAATTTAGCCTGGGTAACAGAATGAACATGAAGGCTGACCTTGATTGGCCAACAACAACAGCTTCTATATTTTACCATCACTGATGCAGACTTCCTGAATGAAGGCTCTCTTCTTCCACTGACCTGACTGAATGTATTTTATTATTCCTTCATGTTACTAGTTATTCGAGACCAAGTCCAGTTGTGCCCTCGGGTATGGTCACATTACATTTCTGCTTCATCTTCCATTTACTGCAGTTGATGGTCATATGACTTAAAAACTCAAAGATGCGTCTCCTGTTTCAGCTGGCAGGCTGACTAGCAGACCAGTGTTCACCTCAGTTCAATTTTGTCTTTCAAATTTCCATATTTGCCTAAAAAATACTGATCTGGAAATGAAGAAGTCATTATTCTCGTGATGTGCTGCCACCTTGTTTTGTACAGCATCACTCGAGCCTTACATTCTGTGATTACTCCACATAATGTCAGAACTGTGACATCACATCATTTTTCATCCCTCTTTTGTGTGAATGACAATGTGTGACATTGTCACCCATAATTACTACCTAATTACTACATAATTGACCCGTAACACAACAGAAGTGACTTTTTTTTTATAGGCATTAAAAAAAAAGAAGAAAAAGATCAAAATGTGTTTTATCATATTCCGTAGGCCATGGTAGATGATGTAAGGTAGTGTTAAATGAGGAAAGAGACAATTCTCGATATAGTATTATCACACTTTCTTTAATGCTCAGAGCATGGAACACACACACTGATACAGACATACAAGCTGTTGTAGAGGCGTGAGCCCCAAACAGTGGGGTAAATACTTCTTAATCGGTTTCACACCAATCTCTAGGAGTGCATGATTATACCCAAACAGACATGGCAGGATTTGTTTCAGAATAAACAGATGTTCTTCGTTTCTTTTTCACACAAGAACATACTGTTCAGAGGCCCAAACATGATTTCTATGACTATTACTAAGCATTTTATCCTTTCACACGAGTTCACAAATGCATTCATACTATGATTTCCCTCACAGTCTTTTTATAGTCTATTTATATTCTAGGAGGTGAAATGTTAACGAGGAATAAATTACACATACATACAATGACATTTCCATGCAATCACAAAATTACTTTGGGAATTACAAAGCAATTATTATAATTCACATCATTTTCAAGAAACATCTCATTACACACTGAGCAATTTCAATTACATAGCATTACTAAAAACACCAACATCCCAAGATATAGTTAGTGAACTGCAGATAGACAAGGATTTAACAAACAGTGTTACACAAAGACATTATATTCAAAGTTCATTACACATTTTCAAGAGTCTCTATTCAGATCATGAAGTCTAAGAGTTTTCCGTCATTAGTATTCTGGTCTGGGTAGCAAATTATCCAGGTCGCCACCTCTCCCTGGGATGGGGACTTTTTCAGCTCAGTGTAAAGTAAAATGTAAAGACAAAGAATAATTTGAGTTCTTGCATTAGTACGACTCCAGTGGTCTGCTACATGTGTTTTAGTTCCCCCATGGTTTTACCTACCAGTGATTTGCCACATGAGCAGCTTAAAAGATAAATGGTACCTCTTGTATTACCACTGATTAAGCCCTTAATAGAAATGGATTTTCCTGTATGAGGGTGATGAACGGAAGACGGCCTGTAAGTCTAGATGCATTGACTGTGTGTGCAGAAATTGGCCATTTCTGTCGATTAAAAGGAGCCAGAGTGATCAGAGATGGAATAAAATCAGATTTGTCACTTAAACCCTAAGAGGAAGGTCAGCCTGTAGAATATACTCACACTTATGAATGGTAGTCTGTTGTGTACTCTGCGGTAAAGATGACTGACGATCTCTTTATTCAGTTTTCCTTTCCACAAGGCTAAGCAAGGCGGAGTGTCCATCTTTCTAACAGCACAGCAAATTTGGTTCCTATTGTAACCTGTCAAAAATGTAAATTAACTATAATGATATTCGGTTTCTCTTTGAAATCCATATTCTCATATCAGCAGTACACATCTGTGGAGTCAGAATGAAATCACAGCAGAGAACCAGGAAGCTGCTGACTTGTCGCTGTCCTTGGTGCTGAAAGGGAGGCAGCAGTGTGGAGTATTTTCATGAAGGGGTTTCTCTCTGTCCGTGGTCCTGAAAGACATGTAGTTATACTAAAACAATAGTGTAAAGTGGGGGCTTTTTATGAAAACAAGATACAGTGGCTTGATAGTACAGTGGTGGTTTCACAGGAAAAAAGTTCTGGTTTTTAAGAGCTTTCTGAGTGTAGCTTGCATGTTCCCTAAAATTGCCTGCGGGTGTGAATGAGTGTGAATGGTTATTTGTCTATATGTTTTAACCCTGTAACAGACTGGAGACTTGTCCCACTACCGTCACAGCCACATGGCCTGGATTGTATGAGGTAGTTACATATAGTACAGAAGGTGCTTACACAGCCACAAAATAATGAATCAGTGTCAAAAAAAAAAAAAAAAGATTATAGCAGTGGCTGAAGCTACAGCTTATTATACCTACTCTCCTCACAATGTGGGATGTAAAAGAAATTAGGAATAATTTACACAGTCCAGACAATACATTAAAGTATGTAATGCATATAAAAACATATTAATACATACAAATGGTGGAACATAACATTTACATAAGTAACATTTACATAAATACTGGAGTACAGTTTTAAGGCACTTGTCTTCTACTTGAGTATTTCCATTTTTGTTTTAGAAAGTAAAGTAAACTTTATGAGGCTAATTCACTGGAAATTGTTCTTTGCTCTCTTGACTTCTCTGTACAACATGTATCTCCATTTTCCAATGTGATAGGACACAGAAGTTCACATTTTAAAATGATTTTTAAAAAGAAACAAAAATAAAAAACTCAATTTAAGATTTTGCATAAATACACAGAATACACAAATGTATAGAAGGAAAGTTTGTTCCCCTTTCATTCATAAACAAATTATTATTTCATTTTGAAGAAATACAATCTTGGAATATTTTCAGTTGGCAGCGGAGCGCTTATAATAAAATCTGAGAATACTGTCACCTGTCACAGCCTCCATAAAGCTCTGCAGAGATTAATAGGTCCACCAAGAAGCTAAAGTTTATGGTCCCAGATCACAGGCTGCTAAATCCCCAAGTAAACCAGACTCTTACTCTGATTTTCCAGCCAGTCGGAGCTTTGGGACACAAAGCCTTGTACGTTGGTTGATTACCTGCCAGAAAGGAGGCTTGATCAACCTACAAGCTACATTACAATACACTGAATTTGCATCAGTGGCAAATAAATTACATTTGGCTGCTGGCTGGTGTGAAGTTCCCACCCTGTATGTAGCGTAGGAATGTTTGCAAATATGCTCGAAAGGCCACAGACTCCAAATCACACATTCATTTTCCAAGTTAAAACAGGATTTCCCTGGTTTATGCGGCATTTATTAAATATTCAGCTCAGTCGGAAATTCAATAATTTGACCTCAAGGATGTAGAAGCATTATGCATGCAGTGAAAGGAACGTTTTTAAATAAAATGCAATTCATACGCTAAAATGTCAAGTAAAACATCTTGACACTACTTTCCATGTACAAACTGCTGCCTAAATTTGTATGTATTTATGTAATACAACCACATCTACTACAGTACGGAGTGCTGTACAAAGGCTACTATTTTACAGTTGCTATGAAACAGTATTTTGAGAACATATTGTCCTCTTTGTAATATTTTTCATATTACATCTGATAAACTAACAGGAGCAGAGGCTCAATTGTATGTATTCAGCTGCTGCAACAACATGAAGTTATAGAGTCTTCAGGAGGAAGAGGAAATGTTGAGTTGTCATATAAAAATAGAAAATAAAATGTAGCAAGATTAAACGAGCATGTTGTGGCAAAGGGATTTAACTTGTGACGTGAAAATGTCACGTTTTGGATGTAAATCTTGTTAAACACTGAAATGGTGCAATTCAGCTGCTCATTGATGACAGTTGGTCATTTGGTGAATATCCATAAATCCAAAATTTTAATCAAGTTCAGTGCAGTGTGGTGCATTCCAAAAATATATAAAGACAGATAAGACACAGGACAGATAAGATAAGGTGATAATGGACACAAGGAGGAGTAGTTGTTGTGATGGGGCCAGCGGATGGGAATACATAAAAAAGTTAAAAAATTAATCACAAAACCAATATGAAAGGATTAATATAAGAACAAAGTTTTAAATTAAACCATAAAGTGACAAAATATTCACAAATCAAATGAATTATGCACATCTGTGTTTGTGACTACATTGGATTTGTATTTGAAGATATGTGTGAAGATGAATTGAGCAATGTGAGTTTCCTTCAAAGGGTCTTCTCACCAAAATGACAAAAAAACAAACATATTTTCTCATTTACGTCTTGTGGCGTCTATAATTGCATCTATTTCTGGTGTTCTGTGTCTGTGTATTTGTCTCTGAGGTTTCTGCTTCCACTCCAATGCAACAGACGTAAATGGAATCAAATATTACAAATCAACAGTGACATCTCATCACTAAAACCGGGTTACTCTTGATAATCCAGAGAATATGCTATGAAAAAACATCTTTGGAACTATGTGTTTGGTAGAGAGTACATTTGTTTTGTATGAGAAAATTAAAGTAGCAGGGTGGAGGCAGGACTCTCAGAGAAAGGTATCTCAAAACCTGGACAAATAAAACCAAATCTACCTGCATACAGATGAAGTAAGAAGAAAGGAGGAGAGAAAATGTGTATTTTTGTAATTTAAGGTGAACTAACCCTTTAATTTTGACATATTTCTGGAGACATAGAGTAGTTGAGAAACTCTGAGGAGTATAAAATTCATGGAGGTTGGATCTTCAGCTCAAGGAGGCACCTGTGGGTTCAGGCTTGCCTCCACCCTCACCACTCATTATTAATTAAACTTGTTGAAGTTTGAGGCTGCCAAATCTGCTGCAATGAGGAGAAATATAAACCTCACATCAGTTTCCACACCGTGTCTCTGACAGGTGCAACAAGATTCATTTTTAATTGAAAACATTTGACTGACTGTACTTTCAAAACTGGATGATTGATTGGTCAAGCCCAGAAACCAGACAGTGCCCCCCTGTCGCCACCCTGTGAGGGGGGCCTTCAGATCCACCGCGAAGATCCTGGAGCTGAGCAGAGTTCATTTGGATACTCAGCGAGCTGAATGAGCACAAGCAGCCCGGCAAATTGAATTCTCACTCGTAGGCAAGGTTGACTTAATTGTGCATGACAAATTGTCCGAACAGAATTTGGAAAGTTCCATTCATCAAACTGTCTGTTTGTTCAGTTTTCTGTCCCTCCATATGTCTTACCATCTTCTTGAAATCCATTATTGTTCATCCATCCATTGGTACAGGCATGTAAGATTTTCCAGTTTTGCTTAAAGTTGGCAGAAACCTCCCTCAAATCTAATAATCACGGACATTTTCAGTGTAAGCTCATTTAAGTTTAATGTTGGTTTAGCTTCTCAGCACCGATTCCCCCTTCAGCCAGTTCATAAAAATTAAATACATGCATTACTTCAACAACAGGACTCATCAGTGTTATTTAATACAAAACTGCAACATTTTTATTTTTTCCTGATCCTGAAATCTTTTCTATTTGCTGTTTCAAATAGTAGCAGAAGGCCACAGAGTTGCAAATGTTTATTTTATTTACCTGAGCTTTTTAAAAGCTTCTCATTCACATTGGACTAAAAAGTGAGGTCCAAACTTCATTCTTGACCGAACAATACCTGACTGTCCATTTAGTTGCTGTTCTGGAGCTTTCAATCCAACAAGTCCTCCAAATAAAACAACCACATAAGTTGTTTGTACCTGCACTCCAGAGGGACCCACTGGAGCGTAATGTGCCACTTTACAAAACTGTTATCAATTACCGTTAAAAAATAATTATGTGTCATGGTGTGACAATGCTGTGTTTAAGGGCTGGTTAGGTTCAGGCACAAAAACAACCCATTCTCACTCCCGACTTGTCACATATAAATGATTGGTCAAGATCCCCTTGATGTCACTTTTTAATGCATTGGCTACCCCTTTAGCATCATTTTTGAACATGTAGAGTAGTTCAATAGACATCTATAGAACTACCACAATGTCTTAAAAAGATGTCATGAGCCAGATGACATCTATATAAGGTGAGAAATTTCAATATGTGGAGGTGGCAGGTCAGGTGGATGGCTAGATGGATAGATGGGAAAAAGTGACAGGTGTTCGCCTCCTGCGTCCAACTGTGAGTGTTTTTAATGGCGGGTTGGCGTGATTTTGAGTAGACGAGTTGGGAATGAGAATGCGCTGACAAAAACCACTTGGTTTGGGTTAGGAAAAGATCGTGGTTTGGGTTAAAATGATCACTTGAAACGTGGTTAAACGTGGCAACTATTGTCACCATGGCAACAGTAGACACCACGTTACAGTTTTTATAAAAAAATGTCCCGACTCACAGTTGAAAACATGACACTTGCAATTGGAAACAGGAAGCGAACAGTGGTCTCCAATAACTTTGGCACTTTTTGCCATATAACTAACTATCTAGCCATCCACTCATCCCACCTCCTCCATCTAGCCATACACTCAACCCGCCCCTCCTCCTCATAAGGAAGTCACCTTATATTGACGCCATCTGAACTGCGTCACTTCCCCGGATCATATTTATTACGGCCGCTAGATGGCATCTGTCACTCAAACGTACATATAGGTCATTACAGTGACTGAATTTATGACCTATAGCGTTGTTTTTCTTGGGGGGACAGCCTCTTTTATGTCACATGATCTCCATCTGCAAATGTAGGGGCAACAGGATGTGAAAGGGGCGAATTCAACCATTTATTGGACCCCTTAGGCAACATTAACATCATTTTATTTTATTTTAAATAGTACATAGCATGGACCAGTTCCACATGTCACAGCAGAACAGTTACACCCTAAGATGGTTAGATGGCACTTTACAGAAATATACAATTCAACAGAGAAACGCAATGACACGATAAAACTACAATAACAACTTAATAAAAGTTCTGTGAGCAAGTGCCACATATTGAAATAGAGGTGAATAGATTAAGTTCTATTAAAGGTCACCTTACTTGGAGCAGGATGGACACAGAGTTACTGAGCCAGAAACCTGAGAGCTTTTCACCAGGTCACCGAGCGCCTGAGGAGGTAGAAGTCCAATCTTAGCAAGTTTAATCACAATGATGATATTTTGCTTCTTAAGAACATAGCAGATATTAATGGCATCCCATACAGAATTTTAATTTCATGATTATATATTATCTTAAGTAGCGCTGCAACAGTTGATTATTAATCAAAATATTAATCAGCAACTGATAATTGAATAATCGTATTAGTCACTTTTTTAAGCAAAAATGCCAGAAATTCTTTGGTTTTTACCTCTCAAATGTGAATATTTGATCGTTTTCTTCGTCATACAGGACAGTAAATTGAATATTTTGGCTTTTGGACTGTTGGTCAGGTAAAACAAGACATTTCAAGGCATCACATTTGACTCTGGGAAATTATAACTGGCATTTTCCTACTATTTACTGACATTTTATAGACAAATAGATTGAGTCATTGAGAAAATAATCACTAAGTAGATTAATTGATGATCGTTAGTTGAAGCCCTAATCTTAAAAGGCTTGATTACGGTAGGTGATTGTGACCATTAGGCTCATGAAGTTCATGGCCATGCCTAAACCAGTCTCTAAATGTATATAAATTTACTGTCACTGTCACTGTCACTGTAACCAGGAATTTAAAAAAAAAAGATGTTGTGGTCAACATTCTAGAAAAGTAGAAAAAGTTCTCTGTGTAATTTCAAATAATCTCATTGTATCTCAGTGCTCTGTGGAGTTACCTGGGTTCATGTTAAACTGAACAGTCACTGATGAAAGATGAAGGGCTTTGATCTTTTTAGCCTCTCCTATAATCATCCAGTATTTATACATGCCTTCATGAAAATGCACAATTTCCAGTTAGCTCGTTGAATTTAATGGCTACAATGGTTGCTGATTGATTACTTTTACTTGATACTGAATTACTTAACTAGCAGCCTTACTGTAACGGTGTAAGGGATCAAGATGGCAGGCATGAGGAGTCACATGTAGTTTTTTAAAAAAAGATGGTTTTATTCACCCAAAGAAGAGAAAAGCAATTTACAAAATTGTTCTGGTCCCATAAAAAAGGTCAGCTAAACAGAACTAAACTCAGGCTATGCCAACTGAAAGGACCAGTGTGCAGAATTTAGTGGAATCTAGTGGAACTGACTTGGTAGAGTATGTTTTAATTAGTATATAACTCATGACAATATGAATTGTTGTGTTTTTGTTACCTTAGAATGAGCCTTGCCCACCATGTTGCATGTTGAATCGCCATGTTTCTACAGAAGCCCAGAATGGACAATCCAAACACTGGCTCTGGAGAGGGCCTTTTGCGTTTTTCACAAATTTCGCAGCCACCAAAGGTTCTCCTGCTCATGCATGGGAAGGGAGGGGGAGGGGAGGGCTATTCAGCTGGTTGCAATCTTCAACCTCACCACTAGATGTCACTAAATCTAACAAACTGAACACAAAGGGGAACATACTGTATATAATGGCTGATCACACCATTTGGAAACAAAAGGGGTAACAAACAACCAACATGCTACCAACTGAACTACTCATTACAAAAAGGAGGACAGTTTATGAGGAGATTAACTTATTTAAATATTAAAGTTTCCTCTGAGACTGATTCTCTCTATCTCAGTCTCCCTATCACACACCTCCCTCCTCCTGCTGTGCCGGGCTTTGGTCTATTCTTAAAGTAAAGCAAATTAGGACAAAATTAATTACAACATAAACTATAGAGAAAGCAAGGTGTGAGTGCTGGAGGGTTACCTACTTTTAAATCAGTTGTGTGTGTGTGGGTGCAGCCATCACAAACAGAAACAGAGTTGTTCCTCTATATCTGTATTATACATAATATGATTTTTTTTTCAGTTTGTGATGTCACTGAGCTTCTGATTTCCACTTTTGAAACATAATGTTGCTATATGATTCTGGTTTTAGTATGAAAGAGTATAATTGAGTATATATTTCTAGTCTTTGCATTCTGTTTGATGTAATGATTTGGAACCAGTGTGACATTCTGTAATTTTGGATTTTTTAAAGTATAATAACCATTTAAAGACAGAGAACTTCAGAATAAAATCATTTCAGTTGCACCTCACATGCTTACAGTTTGCATGTGTTATAGTATTGATGTCAACTTAAAGCAGCTATAATCATTTTTTTTCTATGATAATGTGTCAAATGACATCAAATTGTGATCAAAGTGTGTAATGTGTTGGTCTTGGCTCGTAGTGATGAACCTACAAGGAATTATCTGTGACTCTGCAGCTCCCCTCGGAGGTTCAGCTCATTGTTTATCTGTCTGGCTGCAACTTTACTGTTTTGGTTCACTCTCAGCGCTCTCATAGTGTCATTTTTGGCCACGGCAGGCAGCTGTTTTCAGAGAAAAAAGCTCTAAAAACACACTGTACACTACCTGCTCAGCACCAAACGGCAAACAGACACAGTTAGCTGTAGACTAGTTGGTGAACAATGTTGCTCCGTAACTGCTGGATGTGGAAATACACAACTGTTTGCCAACAAGTTCAACATACCAACTTAAAAGGTGATCATGTATCTACTACTAGTTTCTTCTGGAAACTAGAAGAGAATAACTAATTTATAGAGGTTTAAGTCAAAACAGAAACAATCTGAGTAAAGCTACTCACATGATGGATTTCCTGAAGTAATTATTGAACCTGAACACTCAAATGAAACCTTTCAGTCAACAGAGCAGCATATGGATTTTAAGGTGGCTTGCCTTGACTATTGAGCATCAAAGGAAACTCTAACACGAGTCAATTTAAAGCACTGAATAGTTAATTTCCCTGTGCAGCTCAGTGGCTACGATGACATGTTAAATTCCCACGGAGATTGGGGTCCATTGTCCACCTGTCCTGCTAACCCATTTCTTTACCCTGTTTCCACCTGTCCAGGTGCAATATTCGAGGAGAACGCAGTGCGGGACGATGAGGTGTTCCAGCTCGCCGTGTCTGACCTCAGTCTGAGCGACGACATCCTGCAGAGCGAGAAGATCACACACTCTATTAAACTCATCGAGCCCAACAACCCTTTCCAGGCTGTGCAGGAAGGTAAGGACGCTGTGTGAAGCATGTTTACATTGTGTGACTGTGTGTTCGAGATGTTTTCGGTTTTGACTTTGGTGGTTTTTGCAGATCGGGGTTTGTTGTTGCTGCAGCTTGTGTGTGCATGTACATGTCTTATTCGCTCACTTTGGATTGTTAATCTTTAGATTTTGCCGATTCTGTCCCTTGGTGCAGTATCCTCATGGCTAATGACCCAGGAATCAACCTCCTAAATGCTGTTTAAATCACGGCTGCTACCTGCTCTGTTTCTGCTCTCAGGGGACGCGCTTGGTCTTTGATGCCGCGCCGCAAAGCATCTCCTTCGCCTTCTGTTTCCTCTGTCTTAGTGTTTCCTCTGAGACTGATTCTCTCTATCTCACACACTTCACTCTTCCTCTTTCTCTCTGTCTCTCTCCCCTTGGCTGCGCTCTGGTTTCTTCTGTGCAGAGGGAGCTAGGGGGAAGCACTGAGTAGAGCTGCACTCAGGCCATCCGTAATTTTCCATATAATTGCCAACAAAGAGGCTTGCAGGCCCTTTTAGCTTTGAAAAGAGCTAATCTGATGTTGAATAGTTTTGCTGGAAGTGTTTATGCTAATACCGGTGGTGCTGGAAAAGGCAGCAATGATGTTGATGATGAAGATTATGCTGGATGATGCTGATAACGGTGATGATTGTGTTGATGCTGACACTAGCGATATTGAGGATTTTGTGGCAGCAGATCATGAAGAAGATGATGATGTTGAGATGAAGGATGTGATTGATATTGATAATGATGCTAAATTTTAACATGATTGATGCAGATGAAGATGTGACTGTTAAAGATGAAGATCACCATGGAGATAAAGATGATGCTGCAGACGGTAATGTTGATAATGAAGATGATGCTGATGAAGACATAAAAATGGTGACAGTTATGATGATGACAATGAGGATTAAGGTTTTGTTGCTGATGGTGACAACAATTAAGATTATGTTGATGAAGATACTGATGTTTTTTAAATTGTGCTGTTAATGATGCCGCTGATGATGATAATGATGACGGATGTTTTCCTGACAGAAAATGTTCCCTTGCAGAACATTTTTTGAAATATTGAGGTACATGGAGCTCAAAACCACCATGAAAAACTCAATTTAACCTTTACTTTTGAAATAACTGAACTATTTTTCACACAAAGCTCATCGCAACAACATTTTGCAGTTCCGGATTTACAGTAACATGGATTTCTGCAGAGCGTTCCTTCCAATAGCAGCCAAACCAGTAACATGTACCCAACAACAGTGTTGTTACTGCACCGTCTTTGATCGTTTTGTCAATATTCAGGAACCTGAAGTCAGCTGGAAACCAGAGCATGTCAGAGAGACAGCTCGGAGTTGTTCATGTTAAAAAAAAAAAAAAAATTGACTTGGTGAGTACAAGCGGAGAAAACACACTGCAGTTCTGCTTCTTAATGGGTTTTTACCTCAAGTACAAACAGTAACGCCTTGGGCAGTGCCACATCGGGCTCGTTCGAGGTGAATTTTGTCTCATCTGGAAAGCTGATGAGATCAGGCAGCTGCGACAGGAGAAAGGGACAACGGACAGTTTTCAGCAGTCAAAAAGGTATTTCCATCCTGTTAGATCTAATCACGATTTAATAAAATGTTTCAGACCAGTTTATTCAGCTTCTAATGATGTTCTTCTGTACGACAGAGTATTAAATTAAAAAGCCATGTACGCTATCTGTGGTAATCACAACAGTGTTAAGGATATTCTTTAACCTCTATATTACCGCATTATTTTACATAGAAATTTTGATTTTTTTTTTAACTCTTTTATATAACTCATGCCGTCATACTGGCTTCCCTACAGTGGGCCTGCCTCTACCTGTTGGTCACCATGCTGGACCATTCACTCCAGAAGGCTTATCAGTGTCAGTCAAACCACTAGCTGTCGCTGTAATTATGTGTGTGCTTTCAACTAGAACTGCAAAAACTTGGACGTCTCCGTCAAGTCAGGAAACAAGGTGAACTGATAGTAGATGTAACTGACAGAAAATGTTACAATAATGTTAACAAAAACAAGTGAAAATTAAAGCTGAAACTGATTTTCAATCTCTGCACTTGATCTGTTGCTGTTAAAAGTGTTTTAAAAAGCTGCAGCTGAAACCTTCAGAGGAATTGGGGGAAATCCAGAAGCGCATATCTGCAGGCTGATCGTATTTGATGGTAAAACTTGTAACTTGTAACTGAAGTGTAAAAGTATAAAATCCATTTCCTCAGGCTGCATGTAATAATATCATTTTAACTCATGACCCGCGTGGCAGCACCTGTTAAAAAGATGAATCAGGAAACAATAGCATGTTCACTTTTGACACTTTTGTCATGGATGTAAATTAAAAACTCCCTCACAGAGCGCTCTGTGCTCGTCGAGTCCTTCATTAACAGCACCGTTCGAAGAGTGCGGAGGAAATTACGTTGATTAAAAGTCACGCTGAGAGGAATCGTTAATGCATACATGACAGCTTTGGATTTGTTCATTGTTCAGCGGGGCTACGTGACTGCGAACTCGCATCACGTGCACACGTGTTGCTCGTTGCTCATCTCAGAATTGTTTCTGTGCAGCAGAGATGAAATTGTCAATCAAACTGCGTGGGTGGAGCTGTGTTGCCATACCGAGGAAACGCTGTCCACATTATACATTCCTTGTTTTTGAGGGATTAAAGTGTTGTGCTCCTCGGTTGTAAAAACAACCAATCGCAGCTTCTTTCTGTGCCTGAACCTCAAAAATGATAACAGAGACATCATGAACACATCAGTACAGGCTGTTCCAAGTAGACTTATAGAAACAAAAAATCTTATGTTGGCATATTTTTTCGATGTATATGACAAACGATAAGTGAAGTGGCCCTCAAAACTGCAAAATAACCCCCCTCTCAAACACAAAATGGCTAATATGAATAAAATAAAATGGCATTTGAGTCTGATCATCAGGCTAGGTGCTGTGGTATATTGAATTTTGTCTGTTCATCCATGGTGGCCATCACTTCTCTGCTTCTTTTTCCTTCCAAACAACCTGGAAACATGAAAGGGAGTATGTCCTGTGCGGCAGGAAAAAGCCACCAGAGGTTTGTTTTTGCTCTGTTCAGGTCATTCCTGAAATTTACGTATAGAGAAAAACAGTTTGACACCTTGTTGTGACAACTTGCGTAACCAAGTTCGCCTACAGCCGACATGGAGACAGCGAGCTTAGTTGAGAAGCTGCTTTGGAATAAAAAACAACAACCTGCAGCAGATATTGCTCACTTCTAACTGGAGTTAACAATATATCCAGTAATTTGGATTTTTATGAGTTTGCCAAGTTGACTTCTATTTTCATGCTGAAAAAAATCCCACGTTATGTAATTAAAAGTTTTGATAACAACAGTTGGTTGAGTCTTTTCTTAGAGGTTGGATGAGGACTAGAAAAAGTGACTCATACTTATGAAAACTGACTTTAAAACAGGAAATTAACAGAACAGAAAACAGAACAAATTGTAACTTGCAGTAATTATCATTAAGTGATTAAGAACTTACACACACACACACTGACAGCAGCAGCACAGCGGAGAGCATTAACATTAATGAAGGTATTTGTGTTCTTGTGCATTTTAATTACAATGACGTCGTACAGATGCATATGTATATGTGTATTTGCATCAGTTCTTTTTTTAAAAGGTCATGGAGTTGGGTCATGTCTGCAATGCACTCACTCACACACACACTCACACACACACACACACATTTCCTGTTTATTGTCTGAGTGTGATCCATGTTAACTAGGTGTAAAGCCTGCTGATCTCTGCTACAGTCCACACAAACAGCGTCACTTAATTAAACTTGCAGTACCAGCTGTTCTCAGCCTTAACCCTTGACTTTATCCAGTAGAGGACTCTGATGCAAAGACAGTTTCACTTTTTAATACATTGAGAAAGATTTGGGGATGCTTATCTAGCCTAAATAAAGGTAATATACACCAGATAGACTCTATACTTCCATACTTATGTGGCAAGATAAGGTTGGTGATTTTCTATATTTTTCTTACTGTGAACAAATTTTGTGCAGAGCCAAAGCCTGATATATCTTATTTCTCTGTGACGAAGGTCTTCGTTGTTATCCAGACACTATTAAAACACATCAGTGAGTCACACCGCTGCACTGGGTGACATCTTCCTTCATTATGAAGAGTTTGGTCACTTTAGTTTACGCATATTTATTTATAATAACAGTGTTCATGTTTTCAGTCTCTGGAGAGACTATGTGGTCATCTGCTCAACATACAGTGTGTGAGTTCACTGCTCCCCTCCACTAACATTTTTCTATTGTTTTGGGGGTAGTGACTCCATTGACTCCATTACACAGCACTGCAAAGTAAAATAAGTAGTTGGAGGTGTGTTGGTTGTCTCTGACTCTTCATCAAACATCATCATCACTGTGGCTGTTTCTGCTTGTACTATTCCTCCCTGCATTATCTCTAACTGATTTTATCAACAAAGCGCTCCAAATATCTCCAAACCTTGCCCTGTCGACTGGTTTTTAGCGCTGCTAATGAAGACCCACTGATCCAGTGAGGAACACGTTTCCCTTCCTGTAAATTCTTCACAATAAAAGTCTCCTGTTATTTAGTCATTAAAAGGTCAGTAAAAGGTTTTAATTTGAATCAGCAAAGCAGGAAATATTGGGTTTACATCAGCGGTAACTTTACACAACTCTAATATGTGCTGCTCCTCGGGAGCTTCCAGGAAGCTGGCCAATCAGATCAGGTTGGACTTATCATAGGGGGGCCTTAAGGAGACAGGAGCTGAGACTGTCTGTTAGAGACAGAGGCTGAACTGAGGGGCTGCATAAAGAGCCAGTATAAGATAAATGAACTGTGAATCATGCAAAGCTACTCCAGTGGAGTCCAAAAATAAAAATTTTGAGCTGAAAATGAGCACGATAGGTCATCTTTAAGGAATGAGTTGTGAGAGAGTGGGGCAGAGGAATGGGAGCAAGGAGTGTGAGATAGAAGTAATACTCAGAAATAGAGAAAGAGAGAGACTGAGGGATGAGAGAGAGAGAGAGAGAGAGAGAGGAAATTATGGAGGAGAGAGAGGAAAAGAGAGAAAAGGGGGAGAGAGAAAATTGGTGGGAAGAGACAAACTGTGTGTGCGGCTGGGTCACTGATCAATACGTCTTGGCGCAAGGTTGGTTAGATGACTTTTTCCTGTGTGTTTTTCTGTGTGTGTTCCTCGATTATGGCCCAGCTGGTTTCTTGCTGCCCTGACCTTTCTCAGAGCTCCCGTGATCCTCAGTCCACAGAGACTCTGCTGACAGCCCGGGCTGTAGTGGATTATGTGTAATGAGAGAGGGATTCACACTCTGCCTTGGGTGTGTACGTGTGTGTGTGTGTGAGAGAGAGAGAGAGAGCATGAGGCATGGCGTAGGATGAAAAAATAAAGCTCAGTTTAGTTTTTTTTTTTTTTTAAATGTGTGTTTTCACTTGTCCGCTTTATCTGACAAAAACACATCACACTGAGTTATTCTTTATGTTGTTCTGTCTTCATGGCTCCTATTTCTATACAGTATGTTTCTCTGTCTAATTAAACATGTACCATAGAAGATCATTCACAGTGTTTGATAGTTTTTTGGTGCAGTCTTCTGTCTGGTCTTATGAGATTTCTCACACTAAGCACAATGTCACCTCTGTGCAGCAAACGTGAGGACGAAAGTAAGATGAAAACAACTTCAGCTTGATGGAAAGCAAAGAGGTGAAGGCATTAACCTTGTCGCCCCAGGTTTTAATTCCCAAGTGTGTTTTCTATCAGAAGAGATGTTTTTATTGACTGTAAAAGAACCAAAATTGGAGTCACACAGCCAGATCTCTCATCTCGTAAAATCAAAACTTTCAGGGGCTGTCTCTACTAGACATGACAAAGTACGGCACGACTAGCCTATTGAACTGTTGCAGAATTTGTTGGACTATAAAACAGTCAAAGAAAAAAGCATCTGGCTAGCAGGGGAGCTTCTGGAAATTAAAAAAAAAAACAAAAAAAAACTAAGAGGAAAGTGGGGGAATAAAATAAACTGCAGTCTGACAATCAGAGATGGATATGGTGCTAGTATTTATTTTTAATAACCAACTGAAGGATTTTTTTGTGAGAATATGAGGTTTATCTGCATTTCAGAAGTTTAAAAGGTGTTCTTCAACTTCCTACCAATTTTAAATCTGGAACATGTTTTAGATATCCTGAATGAATGAACAGAAAAATAAACAAATGGGACCAAAAACATAAGCGACTTGGCTTCTTTACACCTTTTTCTTGTATTTGTTTGTCACTCAACACAAGTATGTTGTGTCTGTAATGAGACACACATGTACATGTACATGTATATATGTGCTTAGTGGTTATGCTTCACAAAAATAAGATATTTTTAAAATTAAAAATATTCTAAAAATGTAATATATATATATATTACATTTTTAGAATATTTTTAATATTGTAATATAATAATAATGTAATATATATATATATATATATATATATATATATATATATTACATTTTTAGAATATTTTTAATTTTAAAAATATCTTATTTTTGTGAAGTTTAAAAGCAAATACTTAAAAAAACAAACAAAAAAAACAACAACTTTTTTTTCTGATTGTACAAATAGGGAAAAATAGCCAAATACCTTAATAATCAATTGACTGTTTGTCATTTATCAACCAAAAAAAGTCAAATATTCTCTGGTTCCAGCTTTGGACCGTTGAATTGTGGGAACTTGCGATGGACATGTGTCACTACTTTGTGACATCTTATATGAGACCTGAGTTCATTTTACAACATTTTTTCAATGACAAAAACAAGACTAAATCCAAACAAAAAGCAAAGCTTTGAAAATGAAAACTACTACTGCAACGTTTTCGTCATTGAAAATGAACTGTGTGTGAACCGTTACAGCCTCGTAAACACTGCGTTCCCTGCAACCTCACGATGGACGAGAACAGCTTTAACCATGATGGCTGTACACATGATCAAAGTAGAAATCACAAGTTAATAATGCATGGCAAAAAAATGAGATAAAAACATTTTAAATCTTTGTAGACTCAAACTAATAAGGATTAAACAGCTACAATTAGACCACATTTCCATCAAAAGACTAAAACTAAGATGCTAAAATTACCACTGCTCGACTCAAACTGTCTTTTCCGACCCCGCACGTCCATCCGCAGCCTGAAAAAGAGCTAATTTCAACAGCAAATCAGCATAACTCTGACTGCTCGGTGGCATTTCCTTACAGTTCTTTTGCCAAAAGAGATTCCTTTGTCAAAGAGGCTGTTTACTGAGATAGGAGTAGCTCTTCATCCACACAGGCAGATATGCAACACTTAAATGCCATCGACAAACCCTCTGTTGAAGCCTCAAAAGGAAAATCTCACTGAAACCATCTGTCAAGCCAAACCGCTCGGATTACATGCCTCGAGTTTTCAACAAAGAGGCTAAGACAGAGAGCTGTTTCTCTACCAACTCTAATCCTTTTTACACGTATCAGCTGAATTCTCAATAAAGACATCCCCGTTAGTCCGTGTGTTTATTTTCCTACAGTTTGGATCAGCAGCCTCGACTCCCTGACCCTCCGGTTTGTAATACGGATATAATGTGATGAACTTTTCAACACTGCTCGCTAATTCTTTAATTGGCTTTTCAATTCAAACAAATTAGCCTAATTGTCTTATTATGATCCTGTCCGGCTCAGCTCAATTACTGTATAATTAGAGGAGAAATGACTCTGCCTGGTCTGCCAGCAATGGGATGTGATGTTCTTCATTTTCCAATCTTCACCTTCTCTGTTTTTTATGTCTGCCCGTCTTTTCTTCCCATCATTTATTACGCTCTCACCTTCCTGGTCTTTCCGTTCTCAACCGAGTTTCTTAATTCTCTCTTCTTTTTTTTTCCATTTTCTTCAGTTTTCTTTCTTAACTTTTTGTCCTCTTGCTTCATTAGTTTCTTTCTATTTTGTCTCTACTAATATTCTGACTCTCTGTTTTACATTCTGCCCGCTTGGTTTCTTATTATTTCTCATCCATACCCCTCTTGTTTCTTTAAATTTAATTTCTTGACACATTTTCTCTTAACCGTAATATACTCTATATATATGTCTCTCCATGTAATGTGACTGGGACCAGTTTCCTCTGTGAATGAATAACTTCTTCTTAAAGTTATGATGTTTGTCTGTCCTCACCATCTGGGTTATTGTTAAAATCTTCCTGTATATCACAAACGAATGAAGGCTCACATATAAAATGATTAACAGAACGTCCGATGCGATGAACTCTGTCGTGTGTTACATCAGGGAAAAAAAAATACTCATACATTTCATACATTTATTTTATTAGTTTTTAATTATGATTTGTGACCTGGAGACTTTTTGAGATGTGGTTTGTGTCGCTCATCATGATGTTTTCATTTCAGTGGGGTTCTGTCTAAATGTTGCACTGATGCAAAACAAACCTGGACCAGAACGTTTGGACCTGGTTTAATATGGACCAGATTATGGACCTTCAGTACTGACACACACACACACACACACACACACACACTGATGCACGCTTAAAACACACGCACACACTCAACAAATGAGTAAAGGACACACATACACTGTTGTGGGCGGCGATGATTAAATTAGCTTACATTTTCCAGCTCTTATCTCAGTTTCTGCTGGAGAGGATGACAGTTAAGTCACAATGCCCGCTAAACGCTGAACAACTTCATATGATCTGTTTGTGCTTTTGAGTGTGTGTGTGTGCGTGTGTGTGAGTGTGAGCGTGTGTGTTGCTGCCTGTCTGTATTTAGTTGAGTGACAGCTCCTGCTGTTGGATCCCAACAGACAAATTGGCTTCATCTGTCCCACAGCAGCAGGTTTACACACAGCCAAGACCGATGAGGATCAGGTGTGTGTGTGTGTGTGTGTGTGTGTCAGGTGTGAATGTGTTAAATATATTAGTGATATGCGGTGAAAAATAGTTTTTCATCTTTCATGTCTTACTTGAATTTTGATATTTTTGGACTTGGGATCTTTTACAGTTAACTGAGAGCTTCTCATGGGAGTTTTGTTTTTGTGTGGTGTGTAAAATGTATTGCAACTTGCACAAAAAGGTTCAAAAAGTAACAATAGCTGGCTCCATTCGCTGTCTGGAGACAGTCCTTTAAACTGTTATAGTTACACTATATATACAGCACATACACAACATAGATTAAATAACTGGACTGTCAAGATGACCAGCTGGCTCTAATGATCTTCAAGTAAATAATCTGACCACATCTGTAAGAGGGACAGACTGGAAAAAGACAGATGTGTTTGTTAATAAGATGATATGACGTATCCATGAGGGTCAAAAGACACAAACACAGACTTTATGTTTCTGCCATGTGTGGACATGTCTGTTCTAATTAGTTGAAGCATCTGGCAGTGACAACACAGGGAGAGCCTGTAATTTTTAAATATGCACTGGGCTGCATAGGGCTGTAACTAGCAATTATTTTAATTATTGTTTAATCTTGATTAAATTTTGTTGATAAAATGTTAGAAAATAGTGAAGAAACTCCATCACAATAGCCAAACTCAAGATGATGTGTTTAAATTACTTGTTTTATCTAACAAACTGTCTAAAATCCCCAAAGATATTCAGTTTAGTATCATACAAGTCAAAAAGGGAGCAAATGCACATATTTTAAAAATCTGGATCCAGACTTTCAAGATCGTTTAAGCTCAGAAAACAACATCATTAAGCCAATTTAGTAGCTTACAATGATGCAGTTTGGTCAGTTGTCATTGAATTGTAACTGAATCTCAGTTTTAATCCAACAGTCATTTCTTGACACTGGAAACAGCAGTGGAGGAAACTGTTTCCCCAAAGTCAAGAATGAACTTTTAACCTCATGCATAATGATGTTTCAAGCATGTTTTTTTTTGCATTTGTTATGAAACAGATTAAATTGGTGAATCAAGAATGATGAAATTAAAGCAAGATTTTATTTTCTGGTCATATCACCGAAGCCCTTGTGTTTACCACCTGAAACTTATTTTATTTACTATTTACTGTCTGAAAGTTGAGCCCAACAGCATTTTTCACTCAAATGTCTCTTGAAGGATGATGTAAACTGTGTTTTCTTGTCAAGACTCTCCAGCAGCTGCTGTAACTGCCCGTGTCGATTGCATTGTGTTCTTGATAAATAAGGATCTAAAAAAAAAAAAAAAAAAAAAAAGACTTTGTAGGCTTTGTTCTTACTCTAATGCAGCTAATCTGAACTGTCAATTGATTCTGTGATCTTTGTTCATCCAGACTTACAGCTCTGATGTTCGCTGTTTTCTCCTCCAGACAGCAGCCAGAAACTCTGCTCTCTGATCATCTGCTGTTGGATGTCAGTGATCGAATGATAAAAAAAAGTACTGTTAAACATGATCAAAGTTCCAAAACTTGAGGTGAAAGTATGTAAAAATGCTCCCTAGAAGTTAAAAACCAGGACTTCAGTCTGCTCTGAACGCTACGTTTGCAAAGTTCCCTCTACTACCTCCTCGTGATGGCGTCAGACTGTTCGCACATGCCCACAAACATCTGTCCATTCTGTAGTCTTTGTTGCTAAGGTTGTTCAACATGTTCTTATCCCAGGTCTTCAAATACCAACGCTTTGCCACGCCCCTCTGGCGTCTCATGCAGATGCACAAGGTACCCTTTGGTGTCTGTAGGAGATGCATCGAGCTTTTAACTAAATCTAATGTAGACCCAGTTACACGCTCAGAGCTGGACACAAAAAAAAAAAAACACTTGATTAAGGTTAGGTAAAGATCGTGGTTTGGGTTAAAATGATCACTTGAAACGTCGCCATGGCAACAGTAAACACGATGACAAAAAAAAAAAACTGTCCCAAGTCATGGTTGGACACTTGCGGTTAGAAGTGGGAGGCAAACAACAGTCTCCTGCAGAAAAGTCCACTCTAACTATTCAGCCACCCACTCAGTTGGTGCGTCTCATACAGACACCAAAGGTTACCTTGAGTGTCGGTATGAGACGGCGAGTGGCGTGACAAAGCGTTGGTATTTTTTGACACTCTGGGAATGAGAACGGGCTCGGTTGTTGCTAAAGTGTTTCCATGTGTTGTTCACGTTGTCCACTCTCATTCTCTGGATCTGATTCGGGCTCCAACATGTACGGATGGATTTGAGAAGTTTCCATTTCAAGTAAAGAAGGATAAAAGAGAAGTGAAATCCTACTACTATTGTTTGTTTACGTAGCCTCCGGAGCTGGAGGAAGCTACAAGAAGCTGGCCAATCAGAACAGAGTTGATTGATCAGGAGGCGGGGCCTTAAAAAGACAGGAGCTAAAACTGCCTGTTTCAGACAGAGGCTGAACTGAGGGGCTGCATAAAGAACCAGAATAAGACAAATAAGGAGATTTTTGAGCTGTAAATCATGCAAAGATATTCCAGTGGAGCCCCAGAATGTAAACATATAGACCTGAAAATGTGCAGAATACGTCCTCTGTAAGTATTTTACATTAAATTCCACTTTCACATTAACACCTGGAAGCTGTTCACTATAACCATAATCTTATTTGTTGAGGTTAAATGTTTTAACTCTGCACTTCCCCCGACATGATTTACATGCTTCCCCGGGGTTGAACCTTTCAGTCACCAGCTTGATTCATTTACCTGTAGGTCGACGCTGCTTAAAAGTGAAGCTGTGGATAAAATGTGACCATTTATGTGTCCAAAATAGCACCAGAAATGTTTTCTCATCAGCATAGAAGAGTGAACAAAGTATCAATTAGAGCAACAGTGCAGACAATCTGTACGTCTGTGTGACTTTCCCTTCTTAGATTAACTTACAGAGGCCTAAAGAGGAAAAACTACACACTATTCTACAAGACAAGATTCTTAGTGTGGTAGGAATACGTTCAGAAAGAGAAAACTTTTGTCATCTTACCATCTTGCATTGAGGGGGGATTGATGGGGGAGGAGGGAATGTGAAGGAAGGAAAGGAAGGAGAGAAAGATAAGGAAAGATGAAAGATATCCACAAGGACACAGAGACAAAGCCCCGGGCCAAGCTCCAGCTCCTGCTTCACTGCTTCCCATGCACGATTCACACACACACACACACACACACACACACACACACACACACACTCTACTGTATTTATTGGTTGGTGATCTGAGTTTTGCTGACTGCGTCTGAGCCCTTCAGCTACTGTATCAGCCACTTGAACTTATTTTTTCATGGTTTAAAATTCAGTCTGCACTATTTTCACTCTCTTTCCCCCCCCCTCTATCTATCTATGAAAACAACAAAGTGACACAAGCTCTAAAACTGTCCACCACTTAGCTGCTGCTGTCACTTTATTACCAGAGAGATTTACAGGAAAATCAGTTGAGACATGATTTTAGTGGACAGTTGTAATTTGATGCATAGGCAAAGCAAGATAAAGTCACAAATTAACACTTCTCGGTTGTTTGACTTTGTGGAAAAAAGATTTTTAAATACATGCACACTGATAAGATGTGTTGAATAACAAAATGAGCCTGAACATTTAAAATAAAATTTGTTTTGTTCACTTGAAGCCTCCATGGATTCTCCTTGGGGTAAAGGAAAGGTAACCTTAGGGTCTTTTGTATTTATTCAATATCATTTGATAAGTATTTGCATGAAAAGTCCTTTTAAAGTCTTGTGAAAACCATCAGTAATAATGTGCAATGATACCAAAGAGACTCTTATACTGTATTTGTTGTCAGTAAACATTTCTGGCATCATTTCAAAAGACTTAATGTGGCATGTTCTTAGTAGGCGTCCACTTTTTCATAAGTCAATATTTCATAAATGTAGAAGTGCTGCTCATTGAAACCATAACAGTTATGTAAGCAAAGGTCTTAAAACGGCTCATAAATCCTTTATTTAACCTGTAATGGGCTCCACTTTGATTCTAGCAATCATTTTGTAAGAGAAGGTGATACATTTACGACTGCTGATATCTCATTTATGGAATGAAGTCTTCAAAACGAGCTGAGCCATTTCAGATGTTAATTCTGTCTACAAAAACACTGAGAGCAGCCGAGGTCTTCTGAAAAAAAAAGACAGCAAATTGCTTCATTAGTATTCTTTGCTCTTCTTTAAGGGGGCAATTATTCATCATTAGCGGCTTTTTTTGTAGTTTATCGAAGGCGAAATACAATAACAGCTAAATTATCTTCGATTCAAAGTGCCATCTGTTTTTTTTTTTGTTTTTTGTGATGGAGGCTTCTAACTACTTCAGCTCACTGGTTGTTGTTAATCCGCAGGGAATCGTGGAGAGGAAGTGGAGGGTTTGTTACAGATCTGAAAGAGTCTGAGCTTGACTTTCCGCAGGAGGAGTGTCCAAGATACCCTATCCTTCATTTCCTCACTCACTCTCTCCCCCAAGCCTTGTCTCATCCTGTCAGTTTATGTCTCTCTTTTGACTGAACTTCTTCCGGTCTACCTCTCTTTGACCCTGTTTCTTCCTCTGCTCAGTCAGACCTGTCTGCCTCCGTCTCTCTCGGTACCTCCATAAAATTTCTTTCTTTACATCTTTCACATGACTGCTAATACAGCTTCCACGACAAAACTTCTACTCTGTAGGAAACATTGTTATTTGTTCCTAAGAAATGTTTAATTATTAGAAGAGTATCTCATACTTCCTGAAACATTTCATTCAGATACTGATGAATATATTGACTTTAATACAGATACCAAACGCTACTCACTCTTTTCCAAATACTTTTGTAGCTGAATACATGTAAGCCTTGAGTTTTAATTAAGCCAGCCATCTTTTATCTTCAGTTGAATGTAATTTTTCTTGAGGAAACTAAAACTAATTTGTTATGACTAATAGAAAATCTTAACCTAAAGGCCCGGTCACACCATCATTTCAGACTTAAATCAGTTATCTAAATGGATTTTCTTGCAGAGGCGAAGTAATTCTGAGCACTGAGCTTTCACATGGAGTTCACATTTGGTGAACTTTAATGCACACGTTTGGACAGCTGAGAAATTGTAAGCCATTTAGGACCCGAGGAGTCAAAAACGGAGGCGACATATCAGCCATGTCACAGCATCCAACTGTATTTAACCTCTGTGTATCCATTTTACCACAAATGAGACACAATCAACGGTAGCCACTGCATGACCCGCAGGTAGCCACCATCACCAAGCACCACCTGTTCAGTGAGGACATGCAGATGGGGTTTGTTATGCCACTTTCAGCAGCGTTCAGACGGAAATCAGCCCTGTATTAAAAGAGTGCGAGGGGCTGCAGTGGTGGCCGTGTTGTTTAAGGTACCGGTGAGACAATGAAATACAACCCAGGAAGTCGAGTTGGAGCTAAAGATTAATGTGTTTGAAGGTTTGTCAGAAGCAAAACACCACACAGTGGTGGTGTTTTTATAATGTATGCCCCCTGAATGCCCCCTTCTGGTGTGAAGAGACACTTATAAAAAACTAAATGCATGGAGACCCCAGTGACTTAGAAATATAATGTGCATTTGGACATACGTTTTAAGAAAGATTCCACTTTATTTTTCTGAGAATGTCAACTTCATCTGTGTGTACAAACATCTCATAAAATGTCAGGAGTGAAGGGAAATTAGAAAGTAAAAATACTTGTGTTTGTTTACAGCGCAAAAACAGATAGGACGTCATTGTAAAAGTAGCTACTCTTGTATTGAATGAATTTGATAGAGCTGACCTTATGAATATAAATAACCTGTTGAGGAGGAGAGCTGTGATTGAATAAAAATAAAAAACAAGAACAATTTCAGCACTTTCCTTCAACTACTTAACCTTTTTGAAAAATAACCTTTTTATACAAGTTCAAAGTATTAGAAAACGCTCCCTCTTTAATTCCATATCAGTATAATATGCCTGACTTTTCTCTAACAGATATTCATTATGTTTTTGAATGATTCCCCTGTGTTTTATCTCTCCAATTTCAAAAGGCTTAGCACTCCCACAACACCAATTTCTTCTGAGTTTACAGTGCTACACATGGCATCTATTGAGATGGCTCTATGTGAAGGTTAGTATTCAGATCCTCTACTCAGGTAAAACTACAAATACAGCAATGTAAAAATACTCCATTACAAGCAAAAGCCCTGCATGAAAAAAGGTTGGAAATCACGGTTTCATCTCACATTCTTACAGTACAATATTTCCCTCTGAAATGTAGTATAGTGGAAGTATAAAGCAGCATCAAATGGATATACTCAAGTGAAGTACAAGTACCTCAAAAAGTACAGCATTTGATTAACAGCCCTTTCACACCTACCTTGTTTGGTCCAGACTTTTGGACTTTTCAGTTTGATCTCAACTAAAATTAACTAAAACAGCTGAACCTTGGTTCAACAAAAAGAAATGGTCTGGATCAAACTGAACCATGGTTTGGTTAGTTTCTAAAGTGAAAACATTTTCTGGATGGTTCAGACTTTTGGACTAATTACAGGATGTTCCAGCAGGCTACTGTCAGAACCGGAAAAAGGATAAATGAGCCGTGGTAGTACACTAGGAGAAGTGAGGACCAAGTTTTCAGTTGAAATATGGTCCGACAAAGTTACAAAAAGTCAACTAGGAAGAAAACGGCACATGAATGCCGACACTTTCCAGGTATTTTCAGAGAGGATGGGAGAGCCTGAAGATAAAGTAATGCCATAATAATATTATTGTAGTGGCAGAAAATGTATCTGCTCATTCATTTTTCTCCATTAATTCAAACATAAACATATGACATCATACGCACGCCTTTTTACAAACCAATCAATGTCAAGTACAGGGAGATGCAGCCCACGTAGGTGTTGACAGGATATAGGTATGTCATGTAAACCAAAGCTAATTAGATCAAATGTATACAATATAAGAAAGACATGAACCTTGGTTCAGACCTAGGTTTGGACCCCAGCTGTGAAAAGGCTCTAAATGTATTTGTGGATGCAGTGTAAATCGATGTTTGCAGTGCTCCCTGTTCTTCTTCTCTTCTAGTCTTTGAGAACAGTTTGGTCCAATACCTATTGCTCCATAAATCCTGTTCTGTCAATACCAACAACCATAATGGCCTGTCCTAAACTGTCCGAGTCACCCATACGTGGGGAATTTACATCAAGCCGCTGTGAGACTGCAGGATCTGCAATGGGCCCATATTTCCTCTTCATCACAGCTAATTGGAGATGGGCTGACAGCAGTAAGAGCTTCAGTGGTGCAATAGATCAACAGTGGGCCATCTGCTTGTCATATCTGATTGGGAACATAAATGTAGCTCTGTCTTTTAAAGTCATCAGTGACTGAGAACGTTCAGATAGGAAGGGTCTAGGAGTTCGACCAGAGGCGAGGAAAGACGAGAAGAGAGACGCTGCCAAACAAGGACGCTGAAATTCTTTGTTTCAATCCTTGTTGAGTTGATTGATCTGGCCTGGCTCTCTGGAAAGCTGCAGATTGTCCTCACTTCACACATACATAAACACATAGTGACTAAACACTTGATATAATTAAAGAGGCTTGATTTTGCCAAATTTCTACAGCAGGGACAATTAGGTTTATTACCGTAATGGCCATGGGCAGCTCAAAACGTTAACAACCCAGGATCAAAACCACAATTACCTTATCTAAAACGGCAGTCACCCAGCTGGCAAATAATATCTGTAGGCGATGAAAAGCATGAGAGACCACGGTAGAAAATGGCCTTGAGATTAAGTGTGGTGGTGTTAAAAACTGTGCCGGCAGTGCAAGTAGTTGTTGGTTGTATTGGCAGTGCTGGCAGTAAGGGACTGACAAGGTGAGGCTGTTAAGAAAGGCTGTTAAGAGATGTGAGGGTTGACTGTGTATCAGCCTTATCAGATACTAATATCATGAGTTCTTTTCATAGCTTAATTGGCAGGTAACAATTCAGTCAGGTCACAAGTTGGCATAAAGGTTCAATACATATACTTATTCATATTCATGTAATGTTTCAGTTCAGGAAAGTTTTAGATAATGTTGGCAAAAGGTCAATAAAAGGTTACACTGACAGTTTCTTACTAATTCCCCCTTTGGCACAAAACCTACAAAAATGTATTTTTAGGTTTTTTTACTAATAGTTAGATTTTGGTGGGAAATGCAAATAGTCTTTTACAGGAGACGAAACAAACCAACAACTGTTTTACCAGCAGATCCTTGAAACAATAACAACACTGAAGTTAAGAAGAATAAAAAGCTTTGATCAGATTGTCCTTGTGAATATGGAAAATAAATGTCTACAATTTGTTCGACTAACATTCTTCAAATGGCTGCAACACTCAAAGTGAATGTTGTTTTGTTTTTTTTTTTTGTTTTTTTGTTTGTTTTTTTTCTGTGGTGGCATGACTGGAAGCAAAATTGATGAAAATGCACTAACCAAGACAAGAAGATGTGTTTTAGGCTCCGCAAACTCAGACAAAGACTTATCGACTTTAATATTTCAAGAAAGCCCAACAAGCAGGACTGAACAGATGTTTTTTCAGAGCCTCTTAGGTTTTAAAGCATTACTGATAATTGAATTCTTTGCAGCTTTTTGGACTTCCGATAAAGGTTGATTAACTGCCAAATTAGCCAGTAGTGACATATAATTCAGTCCTTGCAGCCCAGAGGTTGATTTACACTTGTTATGAACGCAGTGAGCTACATGCAAGCTATATTGTATTAGAACTACTGGAGCAGCTTACCAGTCACAGTCATATTTTCCAGGCTGGTGGTTATTTATCTGCCTCCCAGCAGGATTATTTTTGATTCAAACAGAAACACCTTGTTAATTTGTCTGGATAGCGAGCCGTCTTTATTTACTGTGATGACACGCTACAGTGCATCCCGGCAGGGGCGAACAGCTTCATGGGGGGAAACAGATCAGATGCCCACAATTCCCCTTAACAGATCTACTAACATGACAGATGAGATTTATGGAGTCGTTTGCTGCGATTCCTCAAGCATCTAGATTTCAAACTGCTGAAGGGGCTTTAGTCGATGGTGGCGGTGGGGGACTTGGCAAATCGATTCAACTTTCACTTCACTGTTCATCTTGTAAGAGATTGCAGATAAGTAGGAGTTTGTTTTTGCAAGAACACTTGACCTGCCACATATATATAAAAAAAGCAGATATCTGTTCTTATTTCATATATTCGTATATTTTGGCTCGCAGCCTCTCTGAGTAGGTAGAGATAAAAATGTTCCGGCTGGACTGATAGATAGATGAGGTATGAGGTCATTTCCTGTCTGTTTGAGCTGCCATAACAAGGGTGAGTAACCAGCAAGGCAAACCGATAAAAGCGTCAGCAGAACTGTCGTCACACAATAAAGGAACAAGTCAATTTACATCAGAGCTGCCGGCACACAGCAAGAGAATGTGGAAAATATACAGAGGATTGTAAATTCACAACAGCGGCAGAACTTGATATAGTGGCTCCCCAATAATCTTAAAAAACTAAGAAGACCCGACTTGAGTTTGGCAGTATGTTCTATCTTGTATGCTAGATGAAAGCATTCAACCAAGAGACTACGTGAAGAATGTTTCACATCGCATGGAATAAAATGATTGCAGATGTGAAAGTGTTTTGATACCAAAATATTAGAACACTAAGAGGAATGTGGTCTGGTTACAGATGGTGGAAAATAATAGTAAGGACCTGCCAAATGTTGGTAAATTTTAGCTGTGACTGGCAAGTTAATGGACTGACTGGTGGTAAAACTGAACTGATGCTATGTTCGGTGTCCTGGAGACCTTAGAGCCTCTTTAACAACTCAAAAAACATAGTTAACATCGTTTTATCACCTTAATACTTCACTTTTTCTAAAAGTATGACTTCAATTTGGAGTCACACAACTGTAAAAAACGATTTAATACAATTAATTTTTCATACGCTCTATGTCTGTGAGTGGTCCATTTGACCCCAAACAGAAGTGCAGTTAGTATATATGATGGTAAACTCAATGTTTTTTGTGTCTGTGGATGACTTTTTGGCATTTGCAGTGATCTAAAGCATCGATGTGAATATCAGACTTCATTGTCAGTCCGCCAGAATAA
Source organism: Thunnus albacares (assembly GCF_914725855.1). Taxonomy (NCBI): domain Eukaryota; kingdom Metazoa; phylum Chordata; class Actinopteri; order Scombriformes; family Scombridae; genus Thunnus; species Thunnus albacares. The sequence goes on along the minus strand of NC_058125.1, from coordinate 24,778,397 downwards.
ATGAGAGAGACCAGTTTCTGAAGACATAAAATCAGGAAGTCGACCATGATGCAATGCAGCTAGAAGACAGGTCAGGGGGGTTTAGTGTACAAGATATCTTGCTGTTTTGACTGAAAAATAAATCAGAAGTGTTATTATAGCTGTACTGCTGCTCTCTCCACCTACACACACTTAATGCAACAAATTCAGACTCCTCTGGGGCTTCTCTGCCAGCTTTCTATGCTATGTGTGAAGTCAGTAACTGAAGTAAATGAGATAGGTTGGTGCATCCAGGAGTTCAGGAGTAATGACTACTGAACCTGCTTTCCTTCAGATATTACAGACCGGTGTGTGACACACTGATGTAAAGGCTTTTTTTTTCAGTCGTACTGAATGTGACAGGTAGAAGATGGGAGCTTTGAATCCCAGACTGCAAAGGGAAAACATGCTGAGAGGAGTGAAAAAGTGAGGATCTATGCTAGTGCAAGGTCCCGAAACACGTATATGTTAAATGACCAAACTTAATATGGTTTAATCAACATTTCTTTGTGAAGAAAGGAGTAAGATTAAACTCATAAAGAACACATTTTATTGTGCGTTGCTGTAGTATCTTGTACCTGAATGACCTAAATTTCCCTTTGTGGTACAAACACCATGCATGCTTATTGAATGTTCTTAGGATAAATAAGTGTGACTCCTAAAATTTCATGTTTTGATGACCCTGCTGGAGCCAGCAGATGAGATAATCCCACTAAGACTCAGATCTCAAGAAGATAAACCACCACGTCATCCTAGTTTTTTTTGCCCAAGGCACACTTTCATTTGTGTTTACACGATCCAAGGTGAGAACAACATGCTGGGCTGCTCTCACCTCAGAAAATGAGATGAAAGTGATTACACCTTGAAGAATACATTGCAAGAATTACCTCGCTGCTTAGCCGCCGCCGTTTAGTAGGCAAGCGCTTCCAATTATCCAGAACATGCCCCGCCGGTTAAACTGTGCAATTATCAGCTAGATGGAGTCATCACCTCTGCAAGGCTCAGAGGGTGCGGTCCTCGCCTTCTCATGCCTTTCCTGATTTATTAACCTCTCAGAAACAGTCGGAGCAAACAGTAGAAGTCAACTTTCATGAATCACTGTTGCTAGAAGCCTTGGAAGAGACGGAGTATTACTGCCATACAATGCAATACAATTTAAAAGTCATTTATTCCAAGTGGCAGAACAAAAACATAACATGACATCACTTATACACAAAAGACAATGAATGCAGGAGGCAAGCCAAGAGACCACAATAATAAACACTACACCATGATAGCACTCAGAAAAATCAGCAGAATGCAGAAAACATAAGTGGATGCAAGACAGAACCGACAAACAGATTGTACTCCTGGATTTATCTGTTTGCTCAATTAATAATCAGTGACACCTGCTGACAACTGATAAAAACAGGAAGAAAACACGACTCAGATTGTGCTGATGAGATGGGAAAGAAAGCTTGTAGAGACCACAGTTACTATTTCTTCACATGACATTGAATCAATATGTAACTGTTCTCCCACAAGGCACATGAAGTAACTTGTTTGGCTTGTTTAAACAGTCTTAAAGTCTTAAAGCAAAACGTACATTATTTCAATAAATATAATGCACACCACCCACCTTAATGTCTTTGGCCATTACAGCACCATGACCCCCAAGTGTCACCAAGCAACCAACAAAAAACATAAAAAGAACAAGGTAAGGTTAAAGTGTTGGTTGACCTAAGGATTATTTTCATTATTGATTGAGATATGGAGTATTTTTATTAATCAAACACTTTTTACAGTGTAAATATATATATATATATATATATATATATATACACACAACACTTTAACCTTACCTTGTTCTTTTTATGTTTTTTGTTGGTTGCTTGTGTGATGGACACAGTTTATATACATATATATATATATATATATATATATATATATATATATATATATATATATATATATCACAATTTCAGGGTCCAGGGTGACACCTTTCAAATGTATCTTGTGTTCTGTCTGAACAACAGTTCAAGATGCAAAGATACTCAATTTACAGTGTGAAATGAAAAAAAAAAGTTAATCCTCACATTTTGATAAGTTTCAAATCATCAATCAATCAAAGTTTAGGTTCAAAGTTCAGTCTTGACCAGCAACTGACTAAACAATCTCAGCTCCAAGTTCACTAAGAAGCTGCTCTGGAGCTTTCAATAACATCACATGATCTTATTCTTAAAGTTATTGTTGATTAATTTCACGTCAAACAGTTTTTTAATCCGATAATGTACAAATTGTGTCAGGATTAATTTACTTTACTTTAAAAATGTAACCAAGGTTGAATCCAGATGTATGTTCACACACTTGAACTACACATAATTTCTCCTCAGCACACTTTACACATATTCTTAGTAGACTTGAAGTGGGCGGATGGATGTCACCTCCATCCAGCGTATTTTCACTGTCAGTATCCATCACCGCAGATGCTGCAGATGACAAAGGTTCACAGATATTCTTGACTCTGTGCATTAAAGCAGAAAGTTGTCTTGCAACCAGGTTACGCTATAACACATAACTACATATATCCCAGTGCTCGGTATGTAAATTCATAGAGAATGGCAGCATGTGAAAGTAGCCAACATGTTTTTTGAGGTCATTTAATAGAGTCTGAGTGATGTGTATTTATTTGACCCAAGAGTGGAAATATATGTGGCGTGATGTTGAGTATGATCTTTCAGACATTAATGGAGGAGCTTACAGAGAGGCCAGTGACACATACATAAACTGTGTCTGTAGCTATAGAAACAGCAAACAGCAGCTGGAGGTGTAATTTTGTTATATTTCTATGTTTATGACCATCACCCTTCTTCTGTCAATTTTAACTTGCTGAATTAATATTTAAATCCAACAAAGCTGTAAAGGCACAAAGCATACAGTGGGGAAAAGTAAGAACATTTCTTCTCATGTACAAGGGCATATATATCACTCAAACACATGATGTATGATCCTCCACTTTTAGCATTAGTTCAGTTATGCAAGTCGACTATATGAAAACATGACTAATGAGTCACAGACCATCCCCACAGGGGGTTTCAGTCACACAGTCGGCATGCTGAAACATTTCATATAACGTCAACGCGGAAATCCGTTGGGGTTTGAGTCCCACACATACACACTCAGTATGCGCTCCATGAATGCCTTCAATCTGTTTACCGTCTCTTGAGGCCCACACACGGTCGGGAAATACCACCAGCTTCAAGCTACGAGCAGGAAAACTGTTCATGTAGTCTGTGACTGGTAAGAAAGCTAAAGAAAGTAATTGCGGATGCTGGGGAAAGAAAAAAAAAAGATTCTCCACTTTTGTTATGACAAAGACACGAAAAAAGTGAAAGCACATTTCTATCCTCAGATCTTAAGAAGGTGACGTGAAATGTAACGACACTGTTTTTAATTGGATTTCACTTGCTGCCAAAAACAGAGCTGCCAGATGCATTTTTATTGGTTTCTGTCCTGCTTGTGTGGATGCAAAAGTTTCCTCTTCTCTCTTGATTGTTCTTTTACTGTATAATTGTCTCTAAAAGACACCGTGCTGAAATATTTCCTCATATCAAACACCGCTGGGCAGCAGAACATTTTTGGAGTAGAATCAATGGAGAGGGATTGGTGCCAAGGACAACGTCTTAAATATGTACCTGTTCCTGATTAGTCATATCCAAAGCACTGATAAGCTCTTTGGCAGTTGGTGCTGTTATCTGAATGTTTATTTCATTTACATTTCTGTTAAATAATCTTTTACCTCATGTGTCTAGCTGTCTGGTAATAATACATTTGTAAGCATCGTGCAACTGTGTTGTGGTTCTTTTTTATGTTGTGTGGACTCTACCCATGGTGGACTGGTTAAAATGTTAAGAAAAGTGAGCTAACTTGAGCTAACGGTGGCTGTTAGTCTCCTAGTAGCTAAAGCTTTTCCATACAACTCTGCCGCCACGAGTAGAGATCCAGCCGCTACTCCGGCAACATACTGTGATGCAGTACTGTTGCCAGTGCTGATACATATTGTACTGTTAACGTAGTATCAGTATTGATAGGATGATCGACGACGTTCGTCTCCTTGAAGTGCCTCCTAGGATTTTTCCATCCAGATAGAGCTTCAGCATTCTTGTATGAGCTGTTGGATACTTTCAGAGATAACTTACAAGCATTTCTACTATTCTATTGTGAGCATCCGGTTGACTGATGAAAACAGGATGAATGCATGTCTTTGCACAAAGAGCATATTATACACCGTGTACTGATGTGATATTTAAATGTGGAAACACAAAGCAAAGAGACAGACAATGTTTTCCCTTGATGATGAATCAAAAGGCAGAGAGTGCTGAGGCGAGGATTTATGTTTGTGTATGAAAAAAGGACGGAGCGGAGAGAAATCACACATTAGTGGCCGTCATATCACCTGTCTGTCCATTTGCCACCGCTGTGTGAATGTGAAGGGACGCTACACACACACACACACACATGCAAACACACACATATAAATTCCCACTCCAACACATACCGGTCAAAGGATGATGTAGATTCTTGTTATTTCTTGTTTTGTTTGGACAACTCAGAGTTCTACTGTTTTTATCTTGTCACCTGAAACAGCAGTGAGACCAACATTTGACACTAAAGAGCAACACGAACTAGCAGCATATGATCAAAACATGAAAACACACACACACACACACACACACCTGGACCATCAACCCTCTACTGTACATTTACCGCCAGATTGACAACTTATTGTTTTCCTCTGCTCCGCTGGCATTCACTTGTCTTTCGCCACCATCACTTTTCTGCCGCTCACTCGCTACGCACACACATTACACGCTGCCCTATTCCTTAAAAGGAGCTACTCTACCAAGAGTTTCCCAGGCAACGACACAGAGGTTGAATCACGTTTCGATACGACGCTGCACAAACCTCCAAAACGCTATTAGTTGCTGAATGAATGGGTATTTGGCGTTATTTTTTGCATTAAAACACTGGTTGCAGGCCTGATTAAAGGAGTGACAATGACAGAATAATTTATTAAAATGTTAAACTTTCTTTCATTTTTCAGTTGGTAATTGCAGCACACAACTTCCTAATAAATCTTCAGTTGACTGAGTGTGATGAAAAATATGAAAACAAAAGAGAATTATGGCCATAAGCGGTGCTGCATAGGAAATAAAAGTCCAAGTGTGGATTTGAGCAATAAAAAAGCCTTCATCCTACTGTCCATGCTGGCTTGTAAAGGCTTTTTTATTTATCGAATCAACATAAGTGGCTGGACTTGGATGTTTTATGCCACATAAAATGCGGCATAAAACATCACTGATGATTATAATTTTTTTTTTTTTCTCCTAGTAATTTTCCTTCAAAAGCTTTTGTGGTAATGGAACACCTGAAGTGCTCTCTGCAGTTTGCCTGGTGTGCTTATTGTGTGTGATTATGATTATTTGTCTCCATGATTGCATCTTCTCTCAACCTCTCAAGTATTTTCAGCCACAGCAGGCTGTCTAATTGAGACCAAATACGTCAGCACTGGAGAGACTTCTCAGTTCTCCGTGTTCTTCTGAACCGTCGGAGACACAATGACTGACAGATTTCATTGTGTGGGAGATGGCAAATATTTCAGTTCCATCCTTGACTATAGCACTTCAACACTGTGGAAAATACATTGCAGGAGACTTAGAAACACAGAGCTGTAGATTGCTGTTTCACACTGAATAATGATTTTGTTTTTGAGGGTGGAAAACACTTCACTTTCTGACAGTAAGCAGTAAAGGATATACGCTTATAGAACGCTCCTGCTGAAGGAGACAATGTTAACGGCCGAAGAGCCAGTGGCCTCCGAAGGGCAGCGTGATGTCATTTATTTGTTAAGCAGATGTAGACATTTTGCAGAGGACTGTTGGAAGGGAAGTGATGGTAATTTCCAAGTTACCAACTCGCTAATCTTAAATGCTAATCAAGCACCAGTGTAGGCGTGAACCCGTCAGGTGAACAGCTGGAGTAAATCTGTTCAGAATGTTTTCATCTGTCACTTGTTCTTCTTAATAAAATGGAAAATATAATTATCCTAACAAATGGAAATAAGGTTGTGTGATTTTGTTTCATGTCTCTGGTTGTACTGATCAGCTATTTATTATACATGTGTGCATTTTGGCATCCTTTTTATCTTAAAATCTTTTTTTTTTCACTTTTCTTTTGTCTAAGTGTGATTTTTTTTGACTTACACATATATTTCTTCTGACAAAATCACTGATTTGTGGTGGACCAGCAGTCCCATCCCATTAGGACTGGGCAATATAGTAAAATCAAGTTATTGTAGATGGTAACTGCTACATTAGCCGTGTTGAGTCCCGTAAACTGTCACGTGATTAGTTTCACTACATGCTCAGCTGTCGTAGTTTTACAGGACTGTGGTGACTCCAGGTGGTGATCTGTCTCTGACTATCATAGTGAATTTAAAGGTTGCATCTACGAGAAAGACAGACTGAAAATGACTCTGAACACTACATATGTGCTGGGAGTCGACTGAACAGCTTCCAGATTCTACTTTGTTCAGTTTGTGTCTACCTGCCGGGTAGCTAATGCTAGCTAGCATCAATCTGCAGATATCAGACTGATGTCTTGTGGATAAAAACAAAGAACAGCAGATCAGTCAGTGAGCGGACATTTCTCCTCTCTTAATGATTATTAAATTGGATGTGATCTACTTATATGAAGCATCTGGTACTGACAGCCTATAGCTGTGTGTGATAAACTGTATTTTATGCATAATGCTGACAGTCTTGCAGGTGGTTCAAGTCTCTTACTACTCTTGCTCAACTGTCTTAAAAATATACATGATGTTTCAAACAAAAATCAATCAAAAAGCTTGAAAAAAATGGATATTGGATTTTTTTTGGCCATATCGCCCAACCCTACCTTCCAACATACTACACTTTCAGATCTACTTTCATCAATGAGACCACTGTTAAAATTAGAGTTTTTAGTCTTTGTTCATCTTTTTTATGTGTATGAGCGCTTGTCGGATTGTCAAATGAACTCACTCACTCATTCTTCCATAACCTTTCTCAACCGTAGGGTTTGATTCGCTCTTCGCTCTTATTAGTGAAATAAATCTGTCGAACTGTTATGCACAGACATTACACACCCAATGCTGAGTCAGCTCGCCTTACCCTTTTCCATTGAAAGCCCTTTTTCTTGTACGTCAGTCAGGTTCAAGTATCTCTTTAATATGGTAATTAGAACTGATGATGTGCTCTCCTTAAATCTCGAGATCTTCCCTCAAAACCTTTAAATTTAAACTTTTATCTCTAGTGATCCAGCTCAATGAATGTTCATGACTGTTGTCCATAGTTCTCTGTAACTTTGCAAGACTGCAGTAGTATGTCTTAGCTGTAAATATGAGTGGTGTCTTATTTTCTGTTGGGTGAATTGTAATGTTTGCAGTGGATATATTGCGATTGTTCATATGATGTTCATCCTGATGTTAAGTGCTGCTCCAGCATCACATTTAATGCAAAAACACATCAAACAATAGAAGAAAATTACAACCTCTCAAGATATTTCATGGGACACGTCTACTAAGTTTTGTGCAGTTATATAGAAGGAAACCATAGAAGAAAATTTTATGTCCCATTTAATTTTCACCTATTTAAAGTCAGCCTATCTTATATGACACATCTTTAATCCAAACACTGTGACACAACAATGAGTGGAGATCTAAAAACCACGGGAGGTCAAGACAAAATCTTCACCTTCATGTAACGTCACTCAGCAGGAAGTCTGGGAACAAAATAAACCTTCCTCCTCCTCTTCGTTGCACACAAGGCGGCTGGCGGGTTGTGGTGAGGTGTTCAAGTGCTGGGGACGTTACGTGTGGTTCCTCAGCGTGCTGCAGAATAAGGTTGACAAGCTGTCAGCTGAGGTATAATTAGAAGTATAGATTCCTTGTTGTGATGTAGAAACTCTCACAGCGCTGCTTTGTACACAAAGTGGGTCAAAGAAAAGTAGTTTAAAACTTTTAAAGCTGACTTATTTCAATGCATCAGTTGTCTTCAGGAGTGTAGTAGTGTAGTACGATGTCAACCGTGAACTTCCTCCACTGATTTAACCTTGAAATGATGTGTTATAAGCATCATTTCTATGCTGTTTCATGATGTTCATCCTAAACAAAAAGGGAAGCTTGGTGGTTTGCTGCCGGGCGCCTCGGTCTCCAGAGAGCAGATTTGTCTTTATGCACGCACTAACACACATATACGCTAACTGTACACACATACTGTTCTCCTTTGCGGTTGATATGACAACTGTTTCCACGGAGACAGAGCAACCAGTCCATGAGGGAGCCACCTGTTGGCTCATCTCTGTGCACTGTATGTGTGTGTTTGTGCATGCAAATATGTATCAGACATATGTAATGACAGGCGCACAGAGGAACTAAAACACATATAATGACAGAGAGCTGGATGGAAGGAAACTGACACCAACTGGTCACTGGTCACAACTGTTTCTTCAAGCTCAAACTCACATCTGTCAGTTCTGATACTAAATTATCTGTCTTTACATTTAACAAGGAATGTTTTAACCTGCAGGTGCATCATCAGTGCGCTGTAAAACACCCGCTTACTGTTACTGCCCAGTGTTGAGGGTACATTATTACATTAGCAGCCAGTTTCAAGGAAAGTAATGATATTCATGATATGTACAGAAAACCACACTACTAGACTGTGACTTTAGAAAAAAAAAAAACTAATCTACTACCGGTCAAAAATCTTTAAATTAAAAAAGGATTATTTGCCTAAATGTTTGACTTCTAGGCTTTTTCCAACTTATTGCCACCCTAACGTCTACTGGACCTTCCAAAGTCTGCATTTCCAATAATGTAGTGACAAAAACCCACTGCAAAGGCTTCTCTAACCAGAGAAATAAAAGTTATGATTCACATTAAGAAATATCCGATCAAAGAATCAGAATCACATGATTTCAGTGCCAACTTAACTGTTTTATCTTGACTTATTTAAGTCAGTCAAGATGTCCAGTAAATAATGGAAGAAGCAAAACCTTACATGTAAACACGGATCATAAAGAAGAAGACATTTGGAGAGGCCTGTTCCAGTTTGTAGGATATGATACAAACATCTAACAAACAGTAATTTAGAGCTGCAAACATTAGTCAGTGGCCAGAAAATGAATCGTCATCTATATTGATGAGCGAATAATTGTTTTTTTAGTAATATTTTAAACAAAAATGCTAAAAACCTGCCGGTTGCAGCTTCTTGATTGTGAGGATTTGAAGCTTTTTTTGTGTGTCAAAACATGATAGTAAATTGAATATCTTTAGATTTTGGACTGTTAATCAGATAACTCATTACATTTGAAGACCTCACCATGAGCTCTAGGAAAATCATAACATTCATTTTTCAAATGCTAAAACGGTTAATCGATCAATCAGAAAAATAATCGACAGATTCATCAATAACAAAAATAACTCTAGAGTGATTACAACTGTTTTTCTGCTTATCAAACCTCAAAACTTTTCCCTGTTTCGACAAATTTTAAAACGTCTGAACTTTTGCTTCTTTTGTCAGATATGGGAAATATGGTTTTGTAGAAAAGTGTCTTCATATTCCTTAAAGAAATGTCAAATGATTCCCAGTTCCCAATGAAACACTATTGCTTCTATAACTCTATTCCTGCAAACTACAGTCATATGTATATATGTTGCATGAAGTAATGCACAGTATAGTGATGCATAAACATACTGTGAGGTCTTCACACACACACACACTGCATTTCACTGTCAGCCTCCATCATTGAGAGGTGCGTTACATCTTGTGCAGCCACATTGTCTCCTTTTCTGAATAGAATTAAAAGCTCGGTGTGTCGCCTCCACTCGCTCTAAATCTCATTGTCTCCACAGAGAGAGGAAGGATTTATTTCAGCGAGGTGGTAATCTGCCAGTCAAGGAGAAATAGAAGTTGTTTTTTCAGCACTCAGGAGAGGAGAGACTCTGCAAGACATCAAAGAACTAATGGAGAGTGCGGCTGTGTTTTTTTTTTTTTTTCTTTTGCTTTGTTTTTTTTATTGAAGTTTTTGGGATGGATGTAGTTGGATTTTTGTGATTTCCTTAGAGAGGACAAAAGAGATTGATCTCCCAGTACACTTTGGAGTGCTGCCATTTCATCTCAGGCTGACCCAAAGTGCTGCTGCAGTGAGACTGGCAATGATTTGAACTATACTCCACCCCGCAGAAACACACACACATACATGCACACACACTTATATACTCCCACACACACACACACACACACGATTGTTTCCACGTTGAGTTTCTTCTTTCACATTTTTATTCGCTTTCATCACCTTTTAGCTCCTTTTTGCTTTTTAAATGGGCTGAAATTAAGTTTTTGGATATAAGAACCACACCGGTCCCTTAAAAAAAAAGCAGCAAATTAATTCAGATTTCTCACATTAATCTTTGTAGATATTGTAGGTCAGCGTTGAAACAGGAGCTGAGAAAGAAAACAGGGCTCGCGGACGTTATTATTCTCAGTTTTGCTTCATGTCAATCCGCTTTTATTTTCTCTCCTTCCCTCCCTTTTGTTCAGTCTCTCTTCCCCCCTTTAGTTTCCATCATTCATAATTTATCGCCCTTTCTGATCCACCTCGTTGTATAATTTAAACTATTAGACGACCAAAAATAAATTACATGAATACAAAGAAGAGGACAGAATAATGACAGCAGCAGGATGAAAGAAGACACGTAAATACAGCATACACCTGACAAATGATAGAATATATATATATATATGACTCTGAATTCTTCAGAGAGTTCATTAAAAAACTAGTCATAATATCATACTTTCACTGAGTTCATCAGAAAAATGATGACAGTGATTCAAAGACCCTGTGTGACTCTTAAAAGAACCTTCATTAATAAATGTTGAATTAATCATTGCCTGTAGCTTTGTAATAAGGACTCATTTATCTTTTATGAACCATTTATTAATTATAAACAGCTTTTTGCGGTTTCATACTGTAAAGAAGGCCGACATGATGCTATGTTTATGTCTTACAAATCATTTCTTAATCTTTCATTAATCCATTAATAAACATTGTGAGGGTTTGACTTGGATCACTAATGACAAGAAGAAATCAAATGTTCTATTGTTGTGCTCTGTGTCATATATTATGATGAATATAATTTATAATAATTTCATAACATGATACAACAAAGAAAACAAAGAACTAAAGTAATGAGATTAACTTTTTTTAATGTTATTAAATATTTAGCATTGCTCAACTCTAATTAGCGCAGCTTGTTAATTATAATTAAAGTTGTTTTGAATGATTATAGTCTTATATCATCATCACACACATGTTTCACTGTTCTGCAGCGTTGTACAACTCTGTTTCACCACCACATGTTGGTTGCTGCCTTTATCGACTGACTCCCTGGTTACCACATGTGTTGGCATGGCAACCGGTAAATCATAGAGTTGCTTTTCCCTGTTCTGTATCCTCATTTCAAATATTTCTTTAACTGATCTCCACCATGTTACTGATCCTACAGTTTCAGTTATTTCAACTTTTTTGTTTGTGATTTTGGCGGATGGCTAAGAATACTACAACACCCGTGATCCTCGGCTGCCGTTGCTATGGAGAAGAAGACGTGGGTTTGACGTCGCTGACGTTGTAAACATCAGTAAAGTGATTCACGCTGAAGATTGTAAAATCTGTTTTCTCTACATGATAATCTTTAGCTTCTGCTTGCCGCATGTGACCAAATTTTAAGCTTTTTCTTGATGAGTTGCACTTTGGGAGTCGTAATCAACTTCTACGGTGATTTTTTTATGTGTAAAAATACATGCTCTCTCTCAGGTCAGGACATTAGAGGACCGGGCTTGTGAGCAGATGGCTATCAGGTTGAAAATCCCTGTGGGTGTTAAAAGTTGAAAAAGTTTCTCCAGGGCAGTATTGTTTGGACATACAGAAGGGAGTAGCTGACAAAGACCATTTTGATATCACAGTTTTGCACTTAAATATACCTGAAGGTGCCTCCTTCCCCTGTGGCTGTAACTGTTTAAAGACACACCAGCAAAAAAACAAATCTGCCTCCATACTGACAAAGATAAAGAAACTCCTAAGAAAGGAAAGCGGCGTACCTGAAGTGAAAACATACAGTATTGTAATTACTAAGTCGACAGCGTGGTAGATTATTGGCTTTAACGGATGAAATGTCATGTTTGATTGTTTCACTATTACTTATATCTGGTAATATGCGACCTAACTGTGGCCCTGAGTTGCAGTGTATTCAGACAACATCCTTTTTTAATCTCTGTCTGGTTTAAATATTGTTCATCTCAATGTGCGCAGCTTGTCACATTTCATATCGTATCAAAAATGGATATGATTAGAATACGTGTTAAATCAACACATGCAGACACTGCTGACATATCCGATATTTGGCTGACAAAATCAGTTATTGATAAAGATATTAAAATGGATAGATGCAATGTTTATCGTGCCGACAGACCAAATTTATGTGAAATCAAAATTTCACATCAGGGTCGTTCTGTCTGAATCAATCTGCAAGCAATTGGAAATTCTGGCAGTGGAAACAGCTAAGGGCCTCTGTATAACTGTTGTTGGGTGTTACAGGCCTCCATCTGCCTTAAACGATGTGTTGCAGTCTGTGATGCAGCTTTTATCCAGACTAAATTACAGCGAAATGTTTTAACTGGTGATCTTAACTGGGATCGGCTTAAGCCAGTATCTGATGACTTTTTGTAATTCCATCAATCTTACCCAGTTGATTAATTCACCCGCTCGTTCAAATCTTAAAAGCCCTGAGAGGTCCACCTTAATTGATTTGATTCTAATGTTCCTAATAAATTTTCAGTTGCTGGTGTTTTTTGTAATGACCTTTTGTGTTTTTTCTGTCTGTAATTATGTGTTTTTATTGATGCTGGCCAGGTCTCCCTTGAAAAAGAGATTCTTAATCTTAGTGGGATTCTCCTGTTTAAATAAAGAATAAAACTTAGAAAAAAAAAATCAACAAGCAAGCAGTGTCACAGTAACAAATTACTTACTAATTAGTATGAGGTACCAACTGAAAGCAAAAACCAACCTAAAGTGTGTTAATTGGGTGTTAACTGGGTGTTGTGTGCCTCTTTTCATATAGATTCTCCAAGCCTGTGAACTCTGCTGGATGTATGAAAATAATTAAATACAATAAAATACAATTTTTATTGTATTTTTTTTCTGTTTAGTTCACTGCTCACTACCTTACTTGAGCCACAAAGTCCAAATTTGAGATGGGACCATAGACCGTGTAAAAATAATGGATGTGGCCAGCGTGACATCACCCGTTGGTTTGTGGACTCCTGTTTTGAAACCTTGAGTTTGACATTTTGACCATTTAGGTTTTTTGGAGCCTGAAGTGATGAAAAGTGACCATATTTGGACAAGAGCGTGACACTGTGGAGGGGCTCCCCAGGGTCCAACTACAACATCTCACACTCTGTTGTGGTAGCGACTTATCAACCACAAGGTAGCTATGCCCTAATGCATACCCTGCTTTATCATCTATTTTACTCCAAATGGGGCCATAATTTACACAATGAACATCATGCTGTATTGAAGAAGACTTGAAACTGGTGATTGAGACCATAAACTCATTAAGAAACTGTTTACTGAGCTAATAAATCAAGCGAGAAGTCGGATCATTTTCTCATAGACTTTTATACAAACTGACTTCTTTTTGGAGCCAGTGGAGTCGCCCCCTGATGGCCGTTAGAAAGAATGCAGGTTTAACCATTTCATGCATAGTGGTCACTACAGTGGACAAGCTATTCAAAAGCCGTCTTCTTATATATGCATGGGGGTTTTAATGGTATAGTTGCACATCAGCCAACACAGTGGACGCTAGTGTGTCGTCCCATACACTGACATCCATTGGCCAGCCTTTGTAAGTGCAACACAAATTTCTCAAAACCATAGACTGTAAAAGCTCAAAACCAAGATGGCCGCCTGCTGGCCGGAAATGCTCCACAGCTCAGGAATATCTTGCCGATCCTTCTATAGTAATAAACCTTTGCAGGTAAATACAATTTTGTAACATCAAGTAACAATTAAGGAGTAATACACTTGTTAAAATTTCCAAGTATTGATTTTATGTTGGGAGAAAATGACAATCATCTGTCCACTAAGTTGGACAAAAAATGAAACAATTAAAATCCAAATCACCACAGTATGCAGAGTGGACAGAGTGAAATTATAGTTATTTAGAGCAATAGTGTACATCATAGAATACATACTTTTCATACACTTTCTACATTATATATTATTTTTCCTTTCATTAGTCACCCATCTGAACATACTAATTGTGCTGTTGTTCTGTTCATACAGTACATGTACAAGTAAACAGTGTACTTCTACACTCTTTACTTATGTAATAAGCATGTTGACGGATGTCGTACTAAAAGAAATGCTATGTTGATAGTTCAATGTCTTCCGATGTTTTCTTTGTCTGTTGCATCATGGGACAACAGTATCCATGATTACATGACATAACAGTCATTCAGCAAGATGCTTTTAACTGAAGCCACTTCCTGTAAGTGCACTCAGTTTCCATAGGAGGCAGAGCCATTTAATTATACAGTATCTTTCAGCAAGGAAGGCATTTTTAAGTGCTTCATGTAAAACATGAAAGGCATGAAGACAAGATATAGCAGAAAGAAATCGCATACTGGCTATTATAGTTTAGTTTGTTACACTTGAAACGTAAACACACTATACATTCAAAACCTGCTGAGAATGAGTTTGGGTTTGAGGTCACAGCGTTCATCTGCGTTGTGACTCTGGAGACCTGGAAAGCATCAGATAGAAGAGTTTAACTGTAATTTGTATGGAGGATATTTGGGGGGGGGGTGGGATGCTCTTCTCTGATTACTATGACAAGCATCTTGATTTTTGCATAAAAATCTTGCAGAGTGCAGCTTTAACCCTCTAACTCGACTGTCACAAACACTCCTCTGCTCCCCTCTCCTCCTCCCGAGCAGCCGAGAGATCACCTCCGTCCTCAACCGCCGCGTCTAAATATAGATCCGCCAGACTCTGAGTCGGCCGTGAATCCTTTATCAGTGTCTCCGTTTAATCTCACCTTGCTGTCTGTGCTTCCTCTAGAGCCCAAAGTTTATTTCTCTGTGTTTGTTGTGATAGAATCGGCTTCTCATTTGCACGATTATGACAATTTAGGATTCCTAGTTTTTTTTTTAGGAAACTGGCTTCACACTTCAAGTTCCTTGCTATTTTCATAAAGCTCTCTTCCTCACTATGCTGCTCTCTTTGGCTAACTGTCACCCTTAATTTTCAGGCATCCGTGTGTGTGTGTGTGTGTGTGTGTGTGTGTGTGTGTGTGTGTGTGTGTGTGTGTGTGTGTGTACAGTTTAAGCATACACAAGTATCATCTTTGTGTGTGTTTATGCGGTTGTTGACATGTTCGAATGCAGTTTCTGGGCTACTCGACTCCCGTCAGTGAAGCCCTTTACACTTCATACATTAACACACACACACACATAAACACTATGCACATACACACACATGCATGCAAACACACACATACACACACACAGACACTTCCCCTCATGCATACTGCAGACAGCCAGTGATCAGAGATACTACAACTCGACTCCACAGAGACAGAGTTCAAATGCAGCTGGTGTCTCATTCTCTTTCTCTCGCTCTCAGACACACACACACACAGACACACACAACAAACGCACACACATACACAGAGGCAACACTTCAAGCCTTTCTCAGCGCCCTGATTGGGCTAAAAGTGATGGCAGTGCTGCCAAGGATTTAATTAGTTCTTGTTGGCTTGTCCCTGCTCGTTCCTTTGATCAATTAGATCATCATCTACTCTGGGTCCTGCAGCTGGTGTCTCTCTCTCTCTCTCTCTCTCTCTCTCTCTCTCTCACACACACACACACACACACAATCCTACAGATATACAGCGAGACAGACACATACGTGCATGTGCAACTTGTACACACGCTCTTACCGAGTACCACAGTTATTCCTGAGAACATTTGCAACATTCTCGGTTGTGGATTTAATATAAATATAATATCGGCGGTGTTTACGAGGAACTGCCGTTCACTTGAGGTCTTAAATTCTGTCTCATAGCACGTTTTATCCTCATACGGCCCTCTACTGTTGGGACTACATGTGGACCACAGTTTACCACATGTTTCAAGACTCCAAGAAACCTGAGCCCTGGGAGTTCGCACCCAAAGTGTGAAGCTCCACCCATGGATCCAGGTTATCAGAACTAGAGATTCTTCTCTTATCTTTCTCTTTTCTCCACGAGCTGCAGCAGGAGCAACTCCTTGCCCTCTTTCTCCTTCAGCTGCAGGAGCAGCTGCTTGGTCTTTCACACCTCCAGCAGCTGCTGGAGCAGCTCTCTGCTCTCTTGTGTGGCCTGCTCACAGCAGACACATGCAGCCTTCTTTACGGCAGAAGACGCGAGAGCCTGCCTAAGACTCAGAAACTAAGTTTCCTTGTGCCAGCAGCTAACACACAAGTCTGCTGGCCAGTTTAACAAGTACAGGAGCCGCGAAATGGAGTTAGCTTGCCGCTAACTCTGCACAAAGGAGTGACCTGGGCCCTCTGCACGACTGGAGTGCTCTCTCCCCAGCAACGCCTGCATCTTTCAGCTTCAGAACCAAAGCCTTCTCAGCCTGACTCACCCACGGATTCACCGGCTACAAAGCAGAACGCCACAAAGCATCTCTTCCTTCATGGACTGGTAACAACTGGGCATAGCCTAGCAACACAGTGAAGCATAGTACGGCTAAGCAAGAATGTTTAACTCAAACAATGTACTGTACGTGTATTGATTTGGTTAAGGTTATACATTGAACTGTTGTTGTGATGTCCTTGTTGCCTATAGTCAGGTTACTGCATAGCCACACCGCTAGGTTAATGTTAGCATGCTTAACACATGTTACATCCAGTAACTAGGCCTTGCATGCAACTAACCTCATCTTAACCTGGCACCTTTAGCATACACCAATTAGCCTTGAATAGAGAACCACACAGTTAAGAGGTTAAAACCTAGTTTGGCAAACTTTGGTTCAGGCAGCACATGTGGTTCAAGACACCACATGGTCTGGCCTTTTATCTCTATAGTTCCCTTTATCAGCCAAATTGTCAGTATGCCATGTGCTCAGTCACCAGGTGACTGCCGCCATCTTGCTATTGTCTTCCCTACACACACACACACACACACACTCACACTTGTATATAGGTATATTTAGCTAGATTAGTGTTGTGTGTTGCTTTTACCCTTTTGTTAAATAAATGCTTTTGGATATACCTGTTGTCTGTTTTAATGTTGAACAAGAATGAGTTTTGCCAACCTCTGCTCTGTAAAGAACTCCAAATCCTTCAACCTGAACTAGCTATTGATATGGTGATTTTGTTTATAGTTATTAAATTAATTGTTAATCAAAGTCCCAAATTCATAGATTAGTACACTTTGAGACTGAATTGTTTATTGATTTTAATAATTAACGATTATCTTTAATAATCGTTCATTATTGCTGATAGCCAAACTTGTAGCCACGGCCCAACACTACCATCACAGACTTCACACGATGATGGTGAGCATGTCACGTTTTGTATATGACAAAAGTCTGCAAAGTTCAAAAAGTGAACCACACATCTTAAAACACACATGTATGTAGGAGATCCAATAGGTTTATTTGTGCTTCCTCCTCCTGGCCTTTCATTCTTTCCTAATGACTGAGGAATAGGCGGTAGGGACGGAGAAGATGGAATGGATGGATGAGGTTTTTATGACGTATTTAGCAGGTGAAGAAAAGGAAAGCGGAGGAGAAAGATGAGAGCATATCAGGTAAAACACACAAGTACAATTTCATAGCTAAACAAACACACACATACACATCAATCCTCATATTCCTCCGCTGCTTGTTTCACAGTCTGATTTCATTGGTTAAATATAAATCTGTCTGTCTGTCAAGCAGAAATATACTCCATAAACATTCATATCACACACACACACAAACACACTCTCTCTCTCTCTCTCTCTCTCTCGAATGAATCCCGGTCTCTCTCTCAGTCATCCTAATCGCAGTGTGAAGTCTTCATCAGCCACAGAAGATATTGGCTCATATCAATCATTTCAAATGCGCTCTACTCTCATGCCAGCTATCACTCTGCCAGAGTACGCTTTGTAGGAAAAAAAAAAAAAAAAATTAAGCTGTTTAAATCCACACGAAACAATTTAGTTCTATCTGTAGCTCCTTGGCTCTTGTTTTTATCACCAAAAAGAATTACAGTGATTTATTGTTGAAATATCACACACAATTCAGTTCAAAGTCCTTTATTATTGGCATGAAAGCTGAAAAAAAAAATAACAGGCTGCCAAAGCATGGAGACAATGATCAATATTATTACATTTATTTTTTACTTAATTTTTTACTCCAAATCCTAGATCTCTGTTTCATTTATTGTGGGCGATGTAACATCTCATGGCGAGATTTGAACTTGACTGCAGGTAGTCTTTGTATCACGCAGCGTGTAATTCCACAGAAACACTGAAACAACCACAACAAAAGTTTAATTGTCTGGTCTTGTTTTTTTTTTTTCTCTGTTCGCCTACTCATACTCACCCTGAAGCCTGGAGTGTTTTGGTTCACTGTTCGCTGCCATCTTTTTAAGTTTACTTGAGCCACAAAGTCCAAATTTGAGGTGAGACGAGTGATATCTACTTAATGAAACAATTGTTTACTAAATTGCCAGTTTCGCAAAGTGGACGGAGTGAATTATTAGTTATTCAGAGCCATACTGTACTGTTGTATTTGTGGAGAGAAGGTTGGGGGGGTTTTCCTATTCACTTTCAATATGCCTGAAGTTTTCTTGTCGTCATAAGAGGGACTGCAGTCATGGAGTGAATTAAGGCTTAAATAACGTCACCATCCAAATCTAGAAAGTCATCAGTTGTTCTACTTCAAATCTGATCTGAAATACAACAGATTCAAAGACACAAAACAATCCAATTTTCACTGGTTTGCAGTTTGATGAAGTGTCAAGATTTATTTTGAAAAGTCTCCAAAAGACCATTTTATTATATTCTCATCTTTACATAAAACGCTTTTCTATTTTCTTGTATTTGTTTATTCTCTGATTTCTACTCCTCTCTAAAAGTCTCTGACTCTCTGATCATTAAAATTCTAAACTAGTAAATTTGTGAATTTTTTCCACCACAGATCTTTTGAACAGTCCTTCCTTTCCATCCATCTAACCACCTCTACTCTTACTACTGTTCCAGTGGTTTGCATTTGATCCGTCACTGCCTGTTTCAACATCCGATCTCCCCACGAAACGCCTCCCATTAAGAGAGCAACATGCTCTCACCGATGTTGTTTGTGTTTCTGTGGTGTTTTATGTCGTAGCTCTTCACTTCAGTGTCTCTCGGTCTATATTTGGCATTTTTCCTTCACTTGTATTTGCATGCACTCGTTCTGCTCTTGTTGCCATTTAGCCCATTAGAACTTGGCTTCAGAAAAAGTTCTCCGAAAAATAAAGTTATTGAGATAATGAAGCCAACCTTTGGCTTTGGTAAGTAGGTGTTTACTCAGCACTTTTCCAACAAAGTGTGAACAGACAGAAGCCAAGTGACACTGAGCAGCTGTGAAGGACTCGCAGAACGCCTGGCTGAGCTTTTACACCCCAAACAAGCTCCGTGTCACCGAATTGTTGACGGTTCTGAACCAGAAAATGCATCCAGATCCAATGATAACATCCCCCCTGGGTGCTGTCAAGACTGTCCTCTAACTGACCTCCTCCTCACTGTTTTGTTGTCGGCCTCATAAGACAAGCTGGAGAGTGGAAGAAACTTTCTGCTCACTTTATGCTTATGTGGTCAGGATCTGTTTTAAAAAAAAAAAAAAAAAAAGCTCAGTCAGTGAGTTGGAAAATGTCTTCAGTTCAGTGAGTTAAGATCTAAATAGAGTCAGCTTCAAGGCACTGAATGCCTTCTAATTATTATGGTCAAAACAAAATGATGGTTCATATCATATACAGTCTGTGAGCAGCAGTTGCTGTCTAATTCTAAAATAACAGAGAGGAGCATCGTCAACATGACAAGCAGCTACTAGTCGAGGCTCAATATTAATAAACCTTTAGATATGTTTCATATTATTATTATTATTATTATTATGTTATTTAGCATTGAAGAGTTGTAAATCATTTCTAGTGGTTTTGCAGGATGTCTTATGACAGCCTCTAGAGAGGAGAACAAGACTTTTACAGTTTTATGTTTAAAATAAATAAATTCCTGTTTATTTTCTACAGAAGCCACCGAGGGTCAAATGGTAGAAGAAAATGTGCAAATAGATTAATAAACCTTAAGAACGACCCTGCTCTTCTGATCACGTATCACTTAGCCAAGTTCATGATAAAGTTGTTGTCATTTACCTATTTTTTTTTTTTTTTTTTTGTTTCCGTTGTCAGATAACGGAATGAGTATATGAAATTTAATTGCAGCTCAGAAGTATTATGTTGAGCAGCCATTACCAAGATGCTTAGTTGCAGATAAAATCATTTTTATGACAAAAACACAGTTTCATGATGCTGTGAGATCGGCTTTACTGCCGATCTCACAGCAGGTGTCTCGCTCAATGTGTTCTGTTGGTTTCTTAACTCATTATCAGAGATTTCAACATCAATGTTTTTATATGGCTCTAGTTTATCAGTTGTGAGGTTTTTGTGCTTTTATTTGTCTCATGTGACAATAAACTGAATAACTTTGGATGTTGATTAATGGTTGAGGAAAAAAAGCCATTTGGGGAATTGCGAGGGACATTTTTCACCATTTTCTGACGATTTATTGACCAAAAGATTAATGGAGAAAACAATGAAAATAATCTTGAGTTGCACCTTTAATCCAAACTTGAGAAAGACCGGCTTTGTGAAGCTAACACTGTACATCATCTCATGACTCACTCTTCAAACTGCAGTTGTTTAAGAGAGTCTCTCTATGGATGTGTCATAGGAATAAGCCTAAAGAAGAGTTTCTTGTAGAAACAACTTTCTTAATAATGAAGCAGTGATTTGGCAGTTCAAGCTGCCATCATTAGGAGTCCAGAACAATTGTAAACATCTACTTGGCTGAGAAACGTGTTGGATTCTGGCAAGTACAGAGAGTCCATCATCCAGCTCTGAAAAACCAAACAAATATCAAAAACAAATCCGGCGATTTGATGGAGATGAGCTCTGAAACTTGTGTATTTGGGTGGATTTTTCTCTTGAAGGAGATGTTATTCTGTGAGAGCAGGCTGCAGTCATTTTGCTGCAGTGTTTTTTTTTGTTTTTTTTTTTCCTTGTGTGTCGAGTATAAAGCTTTGCAACAGACCGGCGCCCTGTCTTGCTGTATAAACTTGTTTGAGAAGTCATCGAGCATCGAGCAGCCGAGCGCTTCTGCTTTGTGACTCGTTGAAAAGGTGTTTTTGTTGTTGCGTGGTGTGACCGGGATGCTCAAAAGCAGCTGGGTGTGTGTTTGTGTGTGCATGGATTTGACGAATGTCGGCCTGCGGTGACATAAATCCATATTTCTCTGTCTGTGAGAGTGTGTCTGTGCCGGTGTGTGTTTGTTCCATACAGACTGAGGAGAGCACAAGTGTGTTTATGTGCTTGTTTTGTCATTGTGTGAGCGTTGTTAATGTTTATGAGGTTTGCTTCATTTGATTCCTAAGTGTGTGTGAGAGACAGACAGATGGACCGATATATACAACTAATCAAATCTACCAGTGAAAGGACTGGAGTGTCAGTGCTTGTGTGTGTTTAAAGCCTTCAGCAGCCAAAATCCCAATTATCCATCATCCATTTAATTCAATCTAGATGTAAATTTTTTTCTGCATGTGCTGGCTCCGTGGGTCTCGGGGCAGTTAGAACCAGCTGGACACAACCGGCTTTATTCACAAGCCGCCATGTTTGATTTAGTTTATACTCAGGCGGGGAAACTTTAAACTCAGCCTGAGAGACGGCGAAGCAGATTGAAACAAGCCATCAATTTGCAGCGAAACAATTAAAATCTTTCCCACGGTTATAATTTGATGAGAGGTGAAATGAGTTCATCTTAAAATGGGATGTTTTCAAGAGGATAATCCTGCCCTGAACTGAACTGTTATGTGTTGGTAGTTGTTGATGTCGTAACATCTTGGTTTTACTGTATGTGCTGACATTTTTGGACGTCACTTTCACATGAAAACACCCAAGAATCGGAGGTGAGGTTGTGAACAGTAGAGCTAATGTGTGTGTGTGTGTGTGTGATATGAATATGTGAGAGAACGTGGCTGCATCTGGTGGAAGCTTTTACTATAATTGGAAACTGTTTTCTCCAGAAAAAGCATTTGTCTTAAAGTGCTTTTCAATTGTGCTCATTGGTTCCTGAAAATGAACTTTCAGTGGTAAATTCTTGACTTACTGTACTTCACTCTATACTGCTGGTTATGTAAGTATTAATGTGTGTATATATAGCGTTGATAATATGGATTTAAGAACTCGTGGCTGGGAAGGAACCAAATAATCCAGCATGCAGTGGTTCACCTGCAACATCCTTGAACAATGTTTTAGTCTTCACAGCTGATATACCTCATTTTTACCTGACGAAGGTCTAACAATCCTCCGTCAGCGTCACGCTGGATGTGTTTAGCTGCAGCGCTCACAGCCCGATACACAATCCATGCAGCCGCACGCTTAAACTGGAATCAAATGACAATGTATGATGTCAGAGGTTTGAACCTGCAGAGAATTATCAGCGACTCCGCAGCTCCCTTCAGCGAGTTTCGGCTCATTCTTTATCTGTCCGGCTGCAACTTTACTGTTTTGCTTCACTCTCAGCGTCTCTCATAGTGTCGTTTACGGCCGCGGCAGGCAGCTGTATTCAGAGAAAAAGCTCTCTACCTGCTCAGCACCAAACAGCAAACAGATACAGTTAGCTGTAGACTAGCTGGTGAACATAGTGGAGCATTTAGCTGCTAAAGAGCCAGATATTTCCCTCAGGAGTTGGTAGAGAGTAAAAACAGAGCTAAAAGAGAGTGAATATTGGACTTACATTCACCAGGTGGACAGAAACACGACTCCAATGTTGCTCTATAACTGCTGGAAACTCCTAAATGGCCAAAAAAAAATCAGTTAATGCAAGTTTAACATTCATCTGTTCAGTCATGTGTCAGAAATGTGTCCTCTGTAGACAACCTACAAGGACCAAAGCAATGTTAATAAAACGAGTAAAAAGTGACAGACAGTGTGTGGGATTGTTTGGCTCCTTCTCAGCAGTGAAATAAATCAAATCCGAGCGAGACGCTGAGGTTTGTCTGAGTTAGATCACATTTAAATCAAAATAAGTCTGATTTCTGAGCAAGCATGTGAACCCGCAAACAAACAGTGGGTGACCTCGAGGTTGTTTACTTGTCTTTCCGGTGTTCGTACTGTTTTGGTGTGAGGAGGGCAATTAACACTCAGCAGATGGGCTACGGTTTGTGACAAATCGCTTAAGAGGAGTTCAGCCCGAGTCTACCGCTTCTTCTTCTACTTCCTGCCAACAGGAAGTGGCATTCTGCAGAAGGCAAGAAGTGTTTTTTTTTTTTTCGTTTTACTCTCCAGATCGGTATAAATTAAATGCAATCTGGCGGAACACACACACACACACACACACACACACACACATTGCTCAGCTGTGTGTAATTGCAGTAATGAAAAGACCTGTGTGTCAGAACATGTTTGGTCAGTGTCTGGACACACACACACACACACACACACACACACACACACCTGACCATAGGCACACAACATCTGACTGTCTTTAGTAAATTTAGCCTTTAGTCTCATTACAGCAGATGGATGGAAGGTAAGGCTCAGCTGGAAGACAGAGATAAATGGACAGGCCATGAAAGAGGGAGTGGGCGAACGAGCACGCTGTGAAGGCTGGAAGGAGTGGGGTAGAGAGAGAGAGATGGAGAGGGAGAGAGAGAGAGGGGGCAGGAAGTGGAAAGAAACTGAGTCAGACTTGCAAACAAGAATGATTAAATGAAAATATGGGAACACATGACAGAGAAAAAAGGAGAGTAGTGTCTCTCTCTCTCTCTCTCTCTCTCTCTCTCTCTCTCTCTCTTCATCCCTCCCTCCGCCCTTTGATGTCGCTCTGTCTGTTGCAGAGTGGAACACAGTTTCAGCATGACGTGACGTCTTGTCTAACCTTGTTTCCAAGCCCTCTCCTGCGGTTTCACTCCATTATACATCACACACATACACACACACACACACACACACATACACACAGTTCCCAGTTTTACTTATAGATGACTAAACTGTGTACAAGTATCCACATCATCAGCATACAATTCTTTCAAGTTTTTGTCTTATTTTACTTAAGACACACTCAGTTGCCGACTTGTAGAACATTTTTGTAACTGTAATCATAAACGACGATGCTACAAAGTTCATTTTAGTGCGGTAGTCTGACCTCAGGAGACTTCCAGAGACTATTCATTACAAACTATTAGTTCACCAGGCTAATTCAACTCTGACTCCCCGACTGTTGATGAGAGAAATTCCATCATGAGTTACATGTGAAAATAACAGAAACTGACTGACAAAAAGGTCCGAACAGGTCTCAAAACCCGACGCTAGAAACTATGTAGCAGAACTCAATTTTAAATCCCTACTTTCTGAGTTATTTCCCACTTTGGTGGCTTGTTTCTACTCCCAAGTAGTTGTATTTCCAACATGATTTAAAGGCACCTTAAAACACAAATCATCCTACTGACAAAACAAAAGTAATGAATTTCTAGAGGAGAAAGAATAATGCAGCTAATAATCCAAAACGTGAACAGGAATGACATTTTCTACTTTGTTAGAATTAAAACTAATGAGGTTACAGAAACCGATGACCTGAGTAATATGCTTTATAAGAGCATATTAACATTACAGACGGCCAGTGTTTCCAGTTACAGAACCCATTCTGTTTGTAATGTACTTGTTATTTAATTAATCTCTTGACTTTAACCTCAACTTCTGATGGAAAATAATAATGAACGATAATAACAGCAACAATAATACTAAGTTAAAATGAGCTATGAGTCCTTTCTGTCGATACATCAGTAAAATACCAGATTATAAATTCTCCTTCACAGACTTTTCTCAAACCAGTTTCTGCCCAGTCCCACCAGTGTGCCGCTTGCTGCTGCAGCCGTCAGAGGTTAAGTGCTCACTCATCTTAAGCAATTTTGAATAATTTATGCAGATTGCCAGTTATGGCCTTCCATTATGTTAAGCATTATAACCGGCACTATTTTTTCATTACACTGTGTTATTCAGATTGATATTTCTGCCCCCATTTGCTAATGCTTTCACTTCTGAAAGCAGTAAAACCTAATTGCTCGAAATTAAAAAAAAAAAAAAAAAAAAAAAGTTGGAGACCAAACTAAGCAGCATTTCCGGCTCCTTTGCATAAAAATGTTAAATGCCAAATATTAACTAATTAATGTGAACGTCTCCTGCTGGGGCACAGCTTCATTTATGTTTCATGAGTCCTTGGACTGATTCTTTTTTTTTTAATTTGCTGATCGTGTCTTTTATTAAAGTGATATTATTCAAATACAGCAGCTCACAAAACCCCAAAAATAAACTACAAAAAAAGTTTTGTACCGTCAACTGAAGCTAATTCTCTGCACTGACTTTTTATGTTTTTATTTTTTTTTTATCCTCAAATTGCTTGGCAGAGCTTTTGGCACATTGACAAACCAAAAAACAACAACAACAACAACAACAAAAATGTGAACTTGCAGAGACTTCAAACGTTTGATACGTAATCCTTCACAGTGATATTTATTCATGTTTTACTGTTTTTACATTCTCAGTACTGTACATATAGCAATGCAGTCATAATAATACAGTATTCATTCATGGATGCTCCAACATCTGAAACACAGACACTGTGAAAATAAAATTGTGAATTTAGTTCCTTACACACACACACACAAAAAAAACATTTATCACATGTGAAACACTATTTAATAAAATCAAATACAGGAACATATCTTTTTTAGACATTTCATGTGAAATATCATCATTTTCATGAGAAATGCAGTCTTTGTGGATAGTAAGTTGACATAATAATCTTAACATAAGATCCACTTTCAAAGCTAGTAATCGGACCTTCAATTAAAATATGATTTTGTTAAACCATAAATCATCAAAACTCAACTTTCACACGTTTTTCTGTAGGAGACTCTTCGTTTCTTGACTGCACCGACAAAGGTTGCTGCTTAACCCTCCTGCTGTCCTCGGGTCAAATTTGACCCGTTTTCAGATGTTTTTTATATCAAGATTTCTTTCATCTAATTGCTTGAAAATCACATAGATGGTTCTATACCACACACACTTTGCAAGTAAAAGTAATGATCACTACTTTCATTGAATTTTGGGTGTTTTATTAAAATTCATAGCATCTGTGGTCAAAATTGACCCGGGACAAAAGTTGCATGGTAGACATAGAAGACAACAAGAGGGTTAAGGTAAAGTTAAGATAAATGTTCACTCTGATGGATCATCTCCAGTAGATTTCCAGTTTCTCTTTAACTAGATTGTCATGCTTGAAACCGATGGCTGCTTGATGGGTTGCATGTTTGGTAAATGGTCTTACATTTTGTATAATAACTGTGATTTGCTTTGAGATTTATTCCTTTTTATGCAGGAAATCCAGTGATTCACACATCACAACAGTTGTAGAGACTCGGTTCCTTTCCTTGTAGGTGACTCAAACATAATTGCGACAGAGAGCGGGAGTGTTTCTCCGTCGCTCTCGTGGCCTCAGGTTTCCTGTAGCAGACGTGTGTTAGACAGACAGACACTTTAACAGCGTCTCTTAGCGCGTTTAAAGTTTCTCGTCGCTGTTAACAATCAAGACGTGACATTCAGCTTCGGAAACCAAAGTGCCACTTCAATTCTTTAACAAGCCATCGCCCCCCCCTCGCCCCCCCCCCACCCCCCCCACCTTCTCCCCACCAGGCCCACCTTGAAGGATGATTTATGTGGCGTTTGGGAGACACACCGGCGTCGCTCCCCAGTCATCACGCTCGCATATAAACGGCCTTGATTTTTACCGATGGCTGTGTTTGTTGTTGTTTTTTTGTTTTTTTTTTCCACCATCTCTTGATTTCAGGCCGGATTAATATAAGGGGGTAGTGGCACTTAAAGGGATAGTCTGCCGAAATTAATCTGGCAGGGAGTGCAGGGTTCGTCAGAGGTGATGTCTTCACTTTGGATGGAAGGTGCATTATCTGGATGAGAAAGCCGGAGCGGCCGACAAGAATGATTAGGACGGGAACATCCTCCTTCTGTTTTTTACTCGTCTATGTGTTTTCTCTCTCAGCTGCTCTTTCACTCCTGTCGTCTCCGGTTTGTCACATGAAAATATTTTAGCCGCTAAAACTATTTCATAAAAGGTTAAAAATTTGCCTTTTTTTCACTTAAACACATTTTCATGTTGAGAAATTGTATCAATTTAATAAAAATAAAAGCAGAGCATCCCTCCTTTTTATGTTACTGAATTATTTGAAAGTATGATGGTGAATCAGACAAGGAAAATATATTTGTAAGATTCATTATATCATGCATGATGCGAGTCATTTTTCATATATTTTCCACTATATTGACTTACATTAATGAAATATGTGCTATGAATTGTTATCATTGAAATTTATAAAATATTTCTGCCATTTATTGACACTTTTGCTACAGTCCATGACATATTCTGTATGTTTGAATATATGAAAAAACAGCTGATCATTGATTTCTGTTCATGTATTACAAAATACACATATGGAGTGCTTTCATATTGTCAAATGTGGACTTTTCAACTTAATTTCATGTTGTTGTTTTTTTTTAATTTTAGAAAATATCTCTTCAATAGAGTTGAATTTTTTGGCACAACTGCACTGGCTTGCAAGTTGCAGGTAGAAAGAAAAGCAGCTCTAAAGGGTCACATCTGCAGAGACACTTGTAGTATTAAGTCAGGCATGACTGTATATAACTGGCCACAGCTCTGAAAATAAAGTTGTTCTGACCTTTTAAGAAAATGTCTAAGTCACACAAACGTTGCTCATCCCTTCAGTTTTTGTGGCCGTTTGCAAAAAACAAAACAAAAACAATCAAACAAATGATTGAACTGCACCTAATCTGAGTTGAGTAGTTTGCATGAGTTGGAGGAGTCCATTACTACAAAACATGTACAGACTGATCAACCAGTTACCAGTAAAGATACATTTTAGCTCAATTTTACCATTTCACCTTTGCATCCATTATAACAGTGAAGTAATTGTAGTCCATATGGGTCATATAGAAGTAATTATAATTGTCTAAGTTGCCCTCACTCAGTTGTTCAGTATGTTGTTCATATAAACTGCCAAGACAACAACAACAACAACACCAAAAATCAAGTTTATAAGTTTATGAGGATATGTCTGGTGATATTATATTTTTCCTCATAGTTAACACATCCCCTATGAAAAGACCTAAACCAACAATTAGTTGACCCTCCTCACACGTATTGTTTTCAAAGCCTGATGTATTTTATTCCTCTGTACCACAGAACTCCATGTTTGTCTATTAAACTATTAAATCTATAGTTTGTTCCTGCTGTCTACTCACTCGAGCACCAAATGTTGATTCATCCGCCACTGAAATTAGTCCCCAACAAATATACTATTTCCTCCTTGTTTGAGTAATGTTTTAAAAAATGAAACTATGTGTAAGTAGCCTGTTTTTAAAGATGTAGATCTTCAGCAGGAGCCAATAGGCTGGGAGCATCTGACAGAGCAGGGAAGTCAGAAAGTATCGAGAGACATTAACAAAAACATGTTTTTGATACATCATGGTGATCATTGTGGTAACGAGTCAACTCAAATACTTGCTGTTTAGTTTTTTAGAAAGACACATTTGAGTTAAATTGACATAGAAACTATTGAATTTATCTGGAAATTGTCATCTTAATCAAAATACCATCAACTCTCCTCGTACACTGAATGATGTACAATCCACACGCTCCACATCCTCCACTGATGAATCTTTAATTTGCCTCCTCTGAGTTAAACAATCAGTATTTAGTGGAACAACCTACAGCTCCGAGGCTCGGTCGATACCTCGTCCATCGGTTCGATCGGATGTGCTCCTGGTGGCATAAAGTGACGGATATTTTCATTTTAAAGCTGCTGCAGTTCATCTGTGTCTGTGAGTCAGGAGATATGCAGCAGATCATTACTGCGGTTTACTGCCGGCGTCGACCACATGCACTCACACGGCGGGCGCCCGGCCTTTCACACACAGCGTGTCGCTCTCTTCATAATGTCATGAGTGTGTGTGTTTGTAACCGTGTTGATGCAGAGAGAGTACATCTCACTCTGCATCTGAGTACATGCTGGTGAGATTGTTAGTGAGAACAGTGTGTGTTCAGAGAGCCGTCGTGTCAGCGTTCTTTATTGCTTCTTTCGTGCATAGATATACTTAAACAGAAAGAACTATGAGGAGAAAATATATATGTAAAGTTTGTTTGTAAACTCATTATTGCAAAAGTGTAGTAAGGTGTGTAGAACTGAATTGAAACTGGTGAACTTATGTACCCTGTCAGCACAGTAAATATTAAAAAGACAATGTTTTGTCAAGAGTTTGATCAGATATTAACAGTCAGACTCTTCTTCAGCTCATCCGTGTGTCTGTCCATCCGTCTAAATGTCTGTCCGGCACTTGAGAAGCAGATTTCTGGCACAGAGAGCAACAACTTTTGGATTTTTTGGCTTTAATCAGGGTCGTCCGACACTTTGGTCCAACTGCTAGGACTTTTGGTTACACGTGAGGATAATTAAATTATAAATCAATTAATCGTCTCGCCCACATAACATCAGAAAACATTAAAAAAAAAAATGCTAGAGCATGAAGCAATGTCATCAAATGTCTTGTTTTGTCCGACCAGCGGTCCAAAACCAAGGATATTGTTTGAATAAATAAAAATAAACAAATAATCAATTGTCTAAACAGTTGCAGATTAATTTTCCATCAATCGATTCATAGACTAATCGTTGCATCTCTACTAACACACACATACACCTAACCCCAACCATCATAATCTAACGGGCAGATTATCATGATTAGGATTATTTACTCTGCTCCCCAGAGGATGAAACGTTTAGATTTTAAATGACCTTAAAACCTCTAAACAGGATGTGTTCAGGTGCAGTGCTGCTGGTGTTTAAAGCCAAATACAAACATATAAGAATAGACTTGAAGCCTAAAAAGACATTTCAGGTTGCGATCATGCCAAAAAAAAAAAAAAAGCACATCCTGTTTTATGATTAGTGCAGAGAGCTGTACTGAATGAAGCGTCTCTGTTCCCTAATGGTAGAAACACCTGCGCAGACAAGATGGCACACGGTACAGTGAACAGCGAAGCCTCTCAGAGTAACTGGCGGGGAATCGTCTGGATGTGTGTCACCAGTCTGATCCTCAGCAGTCGAGGGCGTCGGGAGCCACTTTCGCTGCCAGTCATTTTCATCTGGTGTGAACAACATGTGATTCATCACAAAGACACGCTGTTTTGATTATTTCGTGAAATAGAAAGTCATTTCAGTCTCTTTCTGGGCTCTGCGAATCTGATAAATTTGAATCTGAACTTCTGACACACACACACACACACACACACACACACACACACACGCACACACACACACACACACACACACACACACACACACACACACACACGTCGAGCAGGCTGGCAGTTACTGGACTCATTCATCTGCAGCTGATCTGTGTGTGTGTGTGTGTGTGTGTGTGTGTGTGTGTGAGACTCTGCAGCTGCTGTTAATACACCAGCAGTCACACTTCTTCTCTCTTCTCTCACCCTCCCTCCCTTCATCCTCCCCCCTCGATCCATCATTATCCTCGTCGTCTTTCCATCCTCTCATCCTCCATCCATCAACCGTTCTCTCCGTGTTCCTGTCCTCCGTCTGCACATCAGCTTTCAGTCTCTCTATCCCTCCGTTTCCTCACTTCCTCCCTCTCTACCTCTCTCCGTCTCTCTTCATGCCTTCACGACTGTTTGCGTCCTCTCGACCGACACATTTATCACCGATTGTTTTGATAATCGATGAATCGTTTTGAATCTTTCTTAAATATCTTTGGACTGTTGGTCCGGACGAAAGAAAACATTTTAAGTTCCATCTTGGGCTTTTGGGAAACAGTGATCAACTTTTTTCACCATTTTCTGACATTTTATAGCCCAAACAACTGGTCCATTAATAGAGAAAATGAGTAACAGATCGTTAGTTGCAGCTCTGTTTTCATATGACTAGATGATCCAGCTCTTTCAGTAGAGTCTGACCACACACAAAAAAAAACACAAAACCAAAAAAAAAACCACCTTAAAATTAGTTTCTAAATTTAAAGGCAGTATGGTCTCACCTTTAATGTTTTAGCAGCATTCTGCACTGAAGATACTGAAGATGTGTTTCCTGCTGAGTTGAAGAAATAACAACCTGACACCGGCAGCTGAAAAAGACCTGAAGTCTGTCAGCTGAGGGTCAAAGGTCATGTCAGAATCAGGAGATCACAGCCAGACTACAGGTTGATTGATTTGACGTGAAGCAAACAGGCTGCATCAGATGATCTCAATGGCAGCTAAAAAAAAACCCAAAACAAAACAAAACAAACAAAATTAGCAAGAAGAAACAAGTGGATAAAGTCTCACACACACACACACACACACACACACACACACACACACACACACACACACTGGGTCACAGAGCGAGCAGAGGTGGATTAGCAGCAGTTACTCTGTGTGTGCTTTGCAATGTTTGTGTGTGTGAGAGATTAAATGATCAGGGTTCATCTGCTCTTTTATCAATCAGACTCACCGAGAGCCTGCTAATCTGTGTGTGTGTGTGTGTGTGTGTGTGTGTGTGTGTGTGTGTGTGTGGTGTAGTTTTCATTGGGTTTATTCCTTCAGCGCCACAGTCTATTACCTCTCACTCCTTCTGTTTTCTTAATGATGATTTTTGATCGTTCCCTCGTCGGTTATCGCACGTGTCCAAACAAACTCATTTACTCTCATATTCAAGCTTAAAATCTAATTTATCTCTTAAAAGAAGTAAGATTGATTCCACTGGTTCCCATTGCTGTTTGATTATTAATGAATTACACTAGATATGAGATACAGTGGAGTGGGTCCTTTTGTAGTCGAAGTCGTCGCTGCTGGACTGTGCTCCTAAACACAGTGGAAACTTCCAGATCCTCCAGAAATCTTGTGCTGTGTCCGCCCTTTGTGCTTGGGATGGAAAGGCTCCAGCTGCAGGTTACTCCATAGATCTCGACACACCTACCTCAGGAATAATCAGTGACACGGTGCTAAAGCCCACTTTCTGCTATACTTTACTGCAAAGATCCCGGAGCTAAAAAGCATAAAGTCACAGTCGGCCTTTCAGCTTCATCCACAGGAGCCCTTTGTGTTATTTTTGGGCTCTATATGAGGGGCGATGCTTCTCCTCGTCGACTGTATTCCAGTGGTCCTGTTCTTGTTAAGCGATTGGACTTTACATTTTTCTCTTTTTGCCTTTTTCTTTCCAAAAACGACAAACACAGGAACTCTTCTTGCTGTCGGTAGGTTTCAAGACCCTAAATTGTAGTATGAACGGAACCATGTGGGCATCCATGGTCCACGTACAAGTCTGCTGCTGCTGTCTGCAGGAGAGCAATGGTAATGATTTGTAAGCCTTTATGGTAAAGAGTTTCTCCCAACAATCATGTTTCATGCATGTACCACTGAAGAAAATTAGGAAAATTACAATCTGAATCCCATTTTTTGTGGCAGCATGAAATCACAGGTAGACTGGAGCGCTCTTTTCTTTTTCCTCCCCAGACGTTGAAGCCGTTCTTTAGATTGCCGTGAAACTGGAACACCTCGATTCCGCTAACCGCTACTCACAAAACGACGGCGGCCATTTTAGTTCAAACGGCTCACTCAGTGAGAGCCCACAGAGAGAAAGAGAGTCTCGCTTCCAGTAATCCTTGAAATCTTTCCTCATATGCTTTTCTCTGAACCTCATTTTGCTGGTGGAAAAAAAAAAAAAGTACCGTGTTGCTGCAATTTATTTTTCTTCTAAGGAGGATATTTTACATTTTTACATACTGTACATGAAGTAGAGTTTCACGACTCCACGGTTAAACCTCATTAAATGAAACCACCTCTAATGTCTCAATGTGGATTTTTCCCCTTTGTGCTTCTTAAAAAGTGACTAAAGTTTTAAAATGTCACACAGCAGAAGAATTATCACAAGCAGAAAAGATGCTTCTAAGGTCAGAGCTGGAGGTGAGGACTTCCCGGTGTCATTAAAACAACCCCGCTTCATAAGATAAAAACCATTAGGTGTCAGAGTAAGCGGCATGGCCTCTCATTACCAAGATGGCTGCTGCTTGTTCCGTGAAGGATAAGTAGCCATCAGAGCTGGATTACTGCAGAAAAACCCAATTACAGCCGAGAGCCCCTTAGAAGCAGTAAAAAGATGTGTGTGTTTCTCTCTCTCTCTCTCTCTCTCTCTCTCTCTCTCTCTCTCTCTCTCTCTCTCTCTCTCTGTTCTTTTTACCTCTAAAAAAGTAAAAGCACACTTTTTTCTGCCCTCCTCTTCTTCGGGCTGTCGTGTCACTTCACACGGAGATGTATTTGAAAGAAACGTGCTCTTATACATCTGCTGAGGCGCTGCGGCGGACGGGGTGAGAGATGTTGAGGACAGAGAGAGAGAGAGAAAGAGAGAGAGAGAGAGGGAGATGGAAAAACGAAAGAATCCATTAATCATTTATTTATTAAAGGTTAACCTTTTACCAGACAGCCGCAATAAAACAAAACTATTAAAAAATAATTAGATTGGAACACAGCGGCCGTGCACAGGGAATGTGTTATTAGGTGAGGTTCCTACAACAAAATTAAGACCAGTTGGGAGGATTTGTGTTTGAACTCCACAAGTCCTCACTAGTATATTAACAGTTAAAACACCTTGTAATGACATTTTGCTATTTTTGTGTAACGAAATCAATGCGATGAAGTATTGAGGTTGAGAATAAGAAAGTCAGGAGATGTTATTATTATCTGAAAAGTACTGGATTATTTTCATTATCTCCCTCGTTTTTTTTTTAATCTATTAGTCTTTAAAAGGTCAGAGAATGTTCCCACAGGACGATGTGATGTCTGAAACCCAAACGCATCCAATGTACAACGATAAGAAACAGTGAGAAGCTGTAAAATCATATTTGAGACAATAAGTTATTGGTCATTACCTTCAAGAACAGCCCATATGAGGTCACATTTGTCTGTTCAATTGAGCGTGACTCATAGATAGGGGTTAAAGAAAGACAGTTGAACGATGTTGAATGTAGGCAGGACAAGAGAGTTTCGCAGCTTTATAACAAAGTCACAGTACTTGGCGGGGGGGGGGGGGTTGTTTAGAGATAAGTTTAGAGAAGCAAGCTTGGGAGGTAGGTTGTTGCCAGTATAGATGTAGACAGTATAGGTCTAAAACTCAGGCCGGCAATAACAACCTAAAGTTACCTTTATGCCATCTAGCGGCTGAAGTTATTATGACCTGGAGAAGTGACGCAGTTCAGATGCCGGTCGGGTGGATTCACTGGATAAATGGTGGCGTGTCAGGACATTTTTTAAAAAAAAACTGTAAAGTTGTGGTGTTTACTGTTGCCATGATGACGGAGGTTGCGTAACTTTAAGTAAGCATAAGCATTTCAAGTGATCATTTTAATCCAAACTATAATCTTTCTCTAAACCTAACCAGACTTCAGCCACAGCGTTGTCACACCATGAAACATCATTATTTCTTTAACAGTGATTTGTAACGGTACGTTACTACAGCCACTAGATGGCGTTAACTTGACTATAGGTTGTTTTTCAGACCTTTATTGTTGTTTTTTTTATATGAGGATGTGTTGTGTTTTTCTGGTTGAGGAACTGATACCAGCAAATGTTTGACATTTGTATTGAAATGATTGATCTATTATCAAAATTGTTGTCATTTAATTTTCTCTTGACTAAATGATTAATAGTGTCAGCTCTACTGAAACGCAATGCAAATATCTTTTAACTTCTGTTTAAGAGCTGTAAGTAGAGATGATGATTTTCATTATCTATTGATCTGCCTGTTATCTTCTCAATTGATAAATTAGTCGTTTAAATTATAAAAAGGCGGAAACATAAAGTTTAGTACAGCCCAGCTCTTCACAGTTCAAACTTTACTTATATTTAACTTTCCATGATTTAAAACAGAAAAGAAAAAAAAAAACACAAAATCATCACAACTGAGAAGCTGGAAAGAGAAACTGTTTGGTATTTTAGGCTGAAAATAAACTTAAAGGATGAATCACGTCGTTAAATAGTTGCAGATTATCGTCTGTTGATCATGTGACTGATTAATGGAGAAACTGTTTCAGCTCTATGTTGTTCACCTTGTGATATGAACTGTTGTATATAATGATAATACAACTTATTAAGAAATTCAAGCACTGCAAAGAAGTTTTAGTCACTTTTTTTTTTTTGCTCAGGTTATTTATGACCTCAGTATATCATCTCCCCACGTCTGAATTAATAAACTAAAGATGAGGTATGGACTTACAGAGAGGAGGTCTATTATCAAAGTGAAAATATTTTTGGACAGATCTCAAACTTCCTTTTAGATAATAAGACAATTATATTCCTGTAGTCAGATCTGACCTGAGCCAGTCACCCGAGGGTTAACCTGCCGTCCTCTCTGTTATTCTGTCCATTTATCGCCTCGCAGCTTTAATTATCTGAACGTCCAGCACAGAAACCGACCGGATCTGAGAGCTTTGCTTTTTTTTTTTTATTTTGGTATTTAAATTGGTCCTAAACTCGACTCCAGGCTGCATTAAAAATGTCTCTTAAAACTTTTCTTTGTGGAACGTGCAGTTACCCGGTGAAACCTCCTCTGTCTCGCTCATTTTTATTTTTCCTCCTTTAACTTTTTCCCAGTCTTTCAATTATCTCCTGCGCTAATCATCCCGTTTTTCCTCCTCCGTTTTCATCTTCCTCTCTGCTGTTTCTCCTGCTCTCTCATCCCTTTCATTTAACACCGCGTCGACTTTGAAATCTCCCTCCTCTGTTTCACATTTTATCGTTATTTCCCATAATTCCAGAGGTCACTCAGAGTCTGTGTTCACCGAGACAGTGCGAGCAGTCGACTGGAAGTGACCGGATAGGAATAGACGGCGTCTGTATCAGGATCTCTATTAAGTTTTTTTTTGCTGACAAGATAGTCCTGAAGTAATAAGAGCAAGTGCTCCAGGTGTCTGCAGACGTGCATGTACTGTACATCCAGTGTGTCTTATTACGTGTTGACACAATTTCCTGGTTGTTGCCTTGAGGCCTTGAAGTCAAAACTCATGAGATCAGACTTTTCACTACTTTTGTTTGGATATTAAAACCAGGGGGAAAAAAAAGCTGAACTGTAAAGCTGCTCATTTCCATCAGAGTAATAGACTTGTACAAAAGTTCATTGAGTTCAGTGCGTGCAGCTGTGATAACCGCGTATGTCGTAACACTATAATTTAAATTTAAATTATGCTAAAAATATAATTGTTCCCAAAACTTTTCAAGGAGTTTGTCATTTTTTTCAGCATACTTTATGAGAGCATAGACATCAAAATCATCCTTACAGCTCCTGTTCACCATCAGCTCTGGTGCTCCATGCTAACAGTTTACTAGCTTGCTTTTTTTTTAATGATTTAAGGCTTTATGCTAACATTTTAGCATCTGGATATCAATGGTACCGTCTGGTTCTGCAGAGCCTTGGCTGCACATTTTTAATCTGCTTTTTAATCTTGCTTTATCCGTACCTCATACCTGATAGGCTGGATCAGGCGTGTGCAGCTAATCGAGAGCTGGGAGACGCCGACTCTCCAAATCAACTGAAAATGCCGACATTAGCTATAATCAGGTGAGGGCAGAGTGGAGAGAGACCGAAAATATGCAGCGTTGGGTCTCTCTGGGACCTGGAGTGAGTAACTAGTCTGTTAAGTGAAAATAGGTTTCATGATAGCTCTTTTATACAGGGAATAACTGCATCAAATGTACTTCTCATTCTAACATAAACTGCACAAAGATTATAGTTTTTGGGACCAACAACCTGTCTGTGTGTAGGACTGCAAATGAGTTTCATTATTGATAAATGTGTTGATTATTCATTGTTTAGTCTATAAAGTGCAACAGAATAGTGAAAAATGCCCAAGATGTCTTGGTTTTTTAATCTGACAAACAGTCCAAAATACAAAAATGCTCAATTATATAACAACATAAACAGTATATATCAATAATATATAACAAAAGAAAAGTAAATGCAAATCTGGACAAGCTTAAACCAGAGAATGATTGGAATTTTTGGCATTGAAGAATGACTCAAACAAATAATAAATTGTCAAAATTATTGTTAGCCAGAAATCATTGCAGCACTATCTGTCTTTATCACACACAGATCTGTTTTAGAGAGACATATTCTGCACATTCCCAGGTCTATATTTATATTCTGGAATATTTTTGCATGATTACCTGTTTAAAAACTCCTTATTTATCTTCTACTGGTCCTTTATGCAGCCCCTCAGTTCAGCCTCCGACTGAAACAGGCCGTTGTAGCTCCTGTCTCTTTAAGACCCCCCCTCCTGATGAGCCCGCTCTCTGTTCTGATTGGTCAGCTTCAGGAAGCTTCATTTCACTTTTTTTTTCTCTCGTTCTTAACTCCAAATATAAACTTGTCAAATACATCCATACATGTTGAAGCTGAATCCAATCCAAAATATGAGAGTGGACAACATGAACAACACATGGAAGCACCCTTGCAACAACCTTAGCACCAAAGGCTACAGAACTGACAGTCATTTGTGGTCATGATGGGAATAATCTGACATCGTCACGAGGAGGAAGTAGAGGTAACTCTGCAAACAGAGTGTTCATCGCAGGTTGAAGTCCTGGCTTTCTTACTTCCAGGAAGCATTTTTACATATTGGAACTTTGACCACATGTAACAGCCGACATCATAACAGTATAAAAATAACAGAAAACCACAAAAAAAAAGCATGTAATGCCCCCTTTAAATCTATCTAGCATACCTGAC
Source organism: Thunnus albacares (assembly GCF_914725855.1). Lineage (NCBI taxonomy): Eukaryota > Metazoa > Chordata > Actinopteri > Scombriformes > Scombridae > Thunnus > Thunnus albacares. The sequence continues at coordinate 24,740,094 of NC_058125.1, read as the reverse complement.
GGGGCGTTTAACTTAATAGCAGCATGTCTGTAAGGATAGTAACGTTGGCCTGACAGTCCAACACTTTGGTCCAGAGTGAAATATCTTAACAACAATGATGCTTTACCTGCCTTTTCAGCCAAGGAGGCATCTTTAATTAGATGGCACAGTAAAGTATGGGAATTACAAAATGACTAAACTGACTCTGAATAACAACATGTGAAAAAGATACAGCTGTGGTTTTATTCATCATCACGACCATAGACGGACATGGGACAAGAGGCTGAGTAATATTAGCCTACATACTAACATTTAGCATCTACTGTATGGAGCTCGTGTGAAAGTGGGTTTCCTCACATCATTTATAGTGTGTAACTGTCCCTTTAACATGGTTGTATTGGGCCGTTGTGGGAAATGTTGCAAGTGGGACTGCTTTTTGGCAATGATTTTCGCATTAAAGTAATTTGACTTGCTGGATTAGCCAAGACAATCCTATTTGATCGTTTGAATCCATTAATAATTAGTAAAAGACGATTTACTGTATCTGGATATATGCTGATACAATGTCACCATGAGGACTTTATCTAACGCTCGTATTACCGAAGAGTGTTTTCAATTTGTCAACCAAGAGACGAATTAAAGAATCCATAACTGGTTTTACCTTTTGTACAGTCACCTTGCGAGTAGGAGTGAATTATAGTATCTTATGTTTAAGCAACAATCAAAATCTTCAGATGTATAGATGCGATGGAGACACACACACACACACACACACACACTTATACACCCACTCTCAGCTCTTCAGTCTGTTGGTCTGTTAGAGCTGATTTAAATGCGTAGGAACAAAGCATCATCATATCACATATCACAGCATGGACTCTTACATAACCACACACACACACACACACTCTCTCACTCTCTCTCTCTCACACACACACACACAAACACACAGATGCATTATGTTCATACATGCATAATCCAACATCTACTTTCTGTCACTGTAACTACTGTCATTAACTCCCCAGAAGCTTTGAGGAGCTCCCTTCTGAGGATCCTATAATTTAAAAGATGGTTTTATCTATATGCAATCTATATGTTGAACATCTGCATTCACATCACGGGTCATCTGATTGGTGGGTTGACCAGCCACAAAAAAAAAAAAAAACACCTTGCAAAGGTCTCATCTCACCGTGTGTCATTTCATTTCCATTTAGAATCACACAGAAACGGACCAGCGTGAGGTGCACAACTATAATTAAAGTCTTTGAAGGTGTATGTTCGTTTCTTTCATTTGAATCTCCGGTGCTCTTTACAAAAGCACTTTGAAGCCAGGGAATAATACGGTGTAATCATGTAGAGTACTTGGGCAGCAGTACGGCCGGTCTGTGCTTGGTGAGGGTGGCGGTGAATAGGACGTAATCCCGTGAGAGTAGATCATAGGGTTTCTCGTGCCATAACAAAAATCTTTAAATGGCTGCACTAACAGGCCAAAAATGAGAACTAAAGTACTTTCATACAACATAACTCACAAAAGACACGACAGGATGCCGCTGTAATAATTCAAAAAAATCCAGCATAAAATGGAAATACTCGACTTTTGATGGAAAGTATAAGTAACTCAACGTTGTTCTCATGAACCGTACTTGAGTAAACGTACTTAATTACTTTCCACTAGTGCTAATATAGTTGACATTAGCTGAAGGTGTGAACAACTGCTTTTTCTCCAAACCTCATTTTTTCCAACCTTGAAAATAGCTCACAAACTCTGTGCCAACATTATTTTATGCCTCACTGTTAAACAGAAGGACAAACAGTGAGGGTGCACAGTGGAGTCCATATAACCCAGATCAGACTCAATGTGTTTAAAGACCCCCCCCCACCACCACCACCACCACCACCACCCTCTCTCTCTCTTGGCTGAGTCCCGCTCCGTTTTTAGCCCTCAGTATGTATTTTTGGTAAGGAAAACGGCAGAGAACATCTAGTCTCAGCACGTTTTCCTGTCCCCTTCCTATCTGCTTTATAGACCTGCAGACTAATAAAACACAGAGAGAGAGAGAGGGAGAGAGACAGAGAGAGAGAGAGAGAGAGAGAGAGAGAGAGAGAGGGCGCTGTGGGCCGAAGCATGAACCACACTGTGCTGCAAGACTCAGACAGCTGAGTGTTTAAGAATATCTTAGTTGGATAATCACATCACAGCATACAGAACATTACTGGGCGTGACCCCCACATGTGATAGTTGCACATGAGCGTCAATCTGCTGCCATGACGACGACCTCCACTCCCCTGGTTTGCAGGGATTCACCCACCAGAGTTAGTGATGTCCAACAATGATGTTGGATAAGGCTTACAGTCGGCGTTCCGGTTCATCCCAAAGGTGTTGCGTGGATTAAGATCAGGATTTTGGGCAGGCCAGTCAAGCTCTTCCACAAGAAATTGGGAAACAATTTCTTTTTGGACGTGCTTTGTACAAGCGGTAAAAACAGGAGAGGACCTTCTTCAAACTGTTGACACAAAGTTGGAAGCAGACTATTGTCTAAAATATCGTTCTATGCTGCAGCTTTAAGATTCCCCTTCATTGGAATTAAGGGTCCAAACAGCCCTCGTACCTTTGGCTGTATAGTTGTTTTAAAAATTCTATTTCCATATGGTCATGTTGTTTAAAACTGCTCTGCTTTGAATATTCACTGTATATAATGTGCTCTGCTTAACATTTAAAACAGTTGATTTTCTTCTTAAAATTCCCACAAAAGTTTAAATCCAGGATTTTTTCCCAACATATTACATTTTTTTTTTTTTTTGCATCTTTCACACGTCATTGAGGCATTGAGTACTAGGAATGTGCAGAGAGCCCAGTATTTGTATTTGTATCTGTATTTGAATTCAAATAGAAATGGAAAGAGGCTTAAAAATCCTGTTTTTGTCACACTTTTAATTTTTAGAAAATTAAAGTGTTACAATGAGTGTTCATGAGTAGTTCAGCTTTATCTCCGGGGAACAGAGATAAACAACTCCGGGAGTGACGTCCAAATTAGGGAATGTGCATCATGTAGCAGGTGGATGTGACTCCCCTTGTTGAAACCTGCTGATAGACGTAACGGCGGAGCAGAGGAGAGACACTGAGATGGTGATGTAACCGACCTGTGCGCTGGTATTTGACGTGGGCTTTTTTTTTCTCCCTGAAAACAAATAATTTTTTAAAATATTTGTATGAAACAAATATTCATAAAAAAACCCCACTATTTGTGCTTTGCTGAATAACGTATTTGAATTCGGTCACACCCCTAATAACTACTTTGACATGTACACTAGAGAACTGCTCTTGATCATGGTTTATCTAGGATAAGGACTGGAGGATATGACCTAAAATGTACAGTAATTCAAGATATACGTGTATGATCAGATTTTCCTTGATGAGGATAAATGTGACAATGATGGTTTTACTCTCTACATCTGTGCATGTATTTCCTCTCATTGTGTTGGCGGGTAAATTTAAGTTGGGTCCAGAATAAAAACACATTTTAAAATTTAAAAACTTCAATGTGCATGTTGAGTTGTGGAATAAATGTATGATTCAGGTTTCTGATCATTGTTTTTTTGCAAGGGAAGGGAAAGAAAGTGTATAATTAAAAAGACAATATACATGTTGACTTGATGTCAGTCAGTTGAATAAACTACCATTTGTTAAACTCTTCACAAGACAGATAGACAAACATATTGCGCTCGCTTTCTGTTCCTTTCCTGGCAGAGAATTTCCATCTGCTTTTCACACATAACACACAAAAATCTTGCATTAATGTCATTTAAACTACCCGTTTTGTAACCGTCGTGTGATGGAGGGACTGAGTCAGCTGAGCTCCGTGTCTGTCACGCGCAGAACGTCGCAGACATGCAGGCTGTGTCCTGACCAATCGCACGCCTGGCTTAGCAGAAGCGACAGGCCTCGCTAGCAGGAGTAAACCTTAGCAAGTCATTAGATGAATGTCCAGAACAATCTATCAAAACCTGCCTCACCGCCGGGGTCAACCACACACACCATTATACCGCTCTCACAGTGCTATTTCACACTCATAGGAAGTAGCTGAAGTGTCCCTGCATTGCTGTATGTGTAAACCAGTACAGAGGCCAGTCAAACCAGTTCAGATCAGAGCAACCGCTTGTGCAGTGGGAAAAAAAAGAGGGAGAAACAAAAGACACAAGATAGAAAGAAGAAGAAAAGAATCAGTGAAGAATAAACAGAAAAGTAGGAAAGAGAAAGCAAGGAAGGATGATGGGAGACAGGAGGGGAAACAAGACAGACAAAAATAAATGTACTTTTTTGTTTTTTGCCTTGCTGTATCTGCTTTGTTATTTCTGCCTTCTTTCCTTCCTTCCTCCCCCTCTGTCTTTCTCAGACTCCTCATGTAATTAACGGTTGCACATACAACTACAAACTTGAACACACACACATACAGAGAGAGAGAGAGAGAGAGAGAGAGAGAGAGAGAGAGAGAGAGAGAGAGAGAGGTCCGGGTGTTGATGATTTCCCATCACAAGGCCATAAAGCCTAAGTGGGTGATAAATATCGGCTGAGCGATGCTTAACCCACGCCGCTTCACTGTTTAGCCTGTTGCCATGGTGACGGACCCTGGCACATGGGGATGGAGGGGGAGGAGGAAGAGGATAACGAGTAGGAGGGAATGGTTCTATTGGGAGCACTGGAAACATTGCTCTTTTCCGGTGTGCATCTGATTTATACAGTTACAAGACCTTTTTTTTTTTTAAATACCTGTTTTAGCCAATTACTTTACACTACCACATAATAAAACACCTTACCGAATGTCTAGCATGTTGAATCTATTCAACTATAAAATCATCCATCCATCAGTACATTTTCTGACGCCTATCCGAGCCCGGATCGCGGTGGCATCACACTGAGCAAGGAAACCAACACGTCTTCCACCCTGGCAACGCCTCCAGCTCCTCCTGGAGCATCCCTCCTCCAGAGAAAGGTGTCCAGGAGGCATCATAACCAGGTGCACAAACCACCTCAGCTGGCTCCTTTTGATGTGAAGGAGCAGCGGCTCTACTCCGAGCTCCTTCCTGATGTCTGAGCTCCTCACTCTGTCTCTAAGGTTTAGCCCAGACAGACCCCTCCCCTCTAGAGGAAACTCATTTCAGCCGCTTGTATCCGTGACCTCATTCTTTCAGTCACTACCTAAAGCTTGTGACCACAGGTGATGGGACGTAGATCGACTGGTAAATTGAGAGCTTCGCCTTCTGGTTCAGCTCTTTCTTCACCACAATGGTGCGGTACAACGCCCGCATTACTGCTGATGCTGCACCGATCCGCCTGTCAACCTCACACTCCATCTTACCCTCATTGTGAACAAAACCCCCGAGATACTTGGATTCCTCCACCATAAATCATTATGTCTTCCTTGCTGACCAATGTTAACAGGAGTGCAATAGGTTTTTAGGTTAATTTTCTTCACTCTAAGCATCCATTAGTTTCAATTTATTGCACAATGAGAAACAATTTGCAGAGGCTTTCTTCCATCTGATTGTTCTTTCCATTCTCAGTTTTCTCTCCTAATTCTTAAAGCCCTTTGTTGTAGTTGAGATTTTCTGAATTAGGCAACAGAAACTTTAAGAAATGCTACAATCAAATAAAAACTACAGTCCTTTAAGGATCAGTTTCATTATGCTTTTATTCCTCATAGTTGTAAGTCTACTTTATTTAATTTACTCTGTAAGTTTTCTGTTTGTTGGTTTTACTTTGTACATTTGTGACATTATAATCCAGTTTTGAAAGTGCCTTTGTATATGTCAGAGGTCTTCACAATATTGACATCACGTTGGTCCAATGACAGTTTCCAAATTTCATCTTCAATTCTCTACCACTGTATGCGGTAAAGTGACCAAATTACCTTTTTTTTTTTTCTTAAGATTTAGCAGTTATGTTTCTCTTTTTTTAATCAAGCAGTAGATAACCACTTGTGCTAGCCAACACAACAGTTAGCTTGTTGTAGCAGTTCTGAAGTCTGTTAAGGACTGTTATTAAGCTAAACTTGGGCCTTGCTAGCTGCCTCAGCTGTGTGGGCTGGACACATGGCGGGACTACGGTGGCATGCTGTGACCCAACGTATTGTTTCTCTAAAGTGAACTCCTCTCAACTGTAGAGAGTTAACAACATTATTTAAATGTGTCAGGGTGGGGAAGCAGGAGTGGACCCAAATGCAGAGGCCGGAACGCAGATATGACGAAAATCTCCTTTAATCACGGATGGTCAAGTACAGGCAAACATAGCTGAACAGAACTAGCAGTCGAGACAACACAAATGATCCAACAAAGACTCAACTCAAAACCAGACCTTAAACACAGACTAAACTAATCAGGGAATGGGTTACAGGTGACGAGACACAAGGGCAGGCTGGGAGTGATTGGCTGAGGGAAACACAGGAAGCAGGGCAGGGCTGACGAGACTGATACAGGGCAGGTGTAGGGAAGACACAGAGCAGAGCAGGACTAACGAGGGTGAAGCAGGGCAGGTGAGGAGGAGTACATGAACACACAAGGGAAACACAGTAACAAAACCAAAACCCAAAAAACACAATACTCTAAATACAACCCACACAAACCTGTCCAAGAACCATCATGAACCCAAACTAACGTACACAACACACCAGGCTAAACAACAAAAGGCAGTCCAAATCCACCACCCAAGAAAACTCATATGACCTGAAGGACTAAACAGAAGTGCAAACCAGGAGACCCCAAAGAACACAAGAACATAAAAAGACCAAAAAACACACAAAGTCCAGGCAGGGTGTGACAAAATGAAACAACCAGGATAGTTAGTTTGTTTGTCATTGTTGCTAACGGTATCAGACTGGTTAACCAGCAGGGACAAAGTTCTGTTAACAAACAAACAAACAAGATGACCAACAGCCACAAATGCAGCAGGACGTTTGACATGGATACTTCATCTCCATGACGGAAAGAAGACATCAGGTAACGTGAGTCAGATACAGCTTCTCTCTCTCTGTCTCTTTGGTCGCTAATTTCTTCTCTGATGGTTAAATGTCTCTCTGTGGCCTTTGTGTGAATTTATCTCTTTAACAAGAACGCAGTAAAGACATCGTTTAATGCACTGTAGGTAGTTTGCTTGGACACTGAAGCTGTTGAAGAGTTACAGTGAGCTGTCTGGACTCACATGGAAAGAGCCTGATTTATTTATATGGAATTCATCCAGTTTTTAATTGAGTGGTTGTTCAGTCACCTGTCGATGTTGATGTGATTTGTGAGTGAGTGTGCAGGAGGTCCGGCTGCTCGCTTTTGAGAATTTCTTCATCGTTTGTTTTTAAGCTGAGCTGTATATTGAATATTAAGCTTAATGCTTCATGTGAATCATGAGATATGTTGGTTTTTGATGAGAAGATAAATCTGTTGTCATAATAGAACAAAACTATACACTTGAAGTTAACTTTGTTGGTAAAATGACACATCTGAACCACTACAGGGCTGAAATGAGCACTTCTTTGTTTAGAAACTATACGCTAAATGCTGTAAGATTTCATGTTACATTCTGTTTGAATGCGGGTTGCTATAATTCAACAAGCTATGCTATAAATTATGTTGGTGTTTGGTGTTTTAAAATCTTGTTCCATGTGCCCTTTTTTAAATTTGAGCACCTGCTCTTATAAAGGTCTCCACATGGCCCTGCATCTGAACATAAAAACATAACATGACTAAGAAAAATAGAGATAAGTAGCTAACTAGCGTAAAATAACATGACGCTGTGGGTTGATTTTCCTTCTGTCCTCCCCAGTTTATTGAGTCACCAGCCGCCACTGCTTAAAAGAAATTAGTCAGTGTGTATGTTTTATGGTCTTTCCACTTAATAAGTGTGATATTTTGTGACAGAAACATAGCAGGGAGACAAATTTATGTGTGTGTGTGTGTGTGTGTGTGTGTGTGCGCGCAGAGCCACACACTTTGTTCAGAGAATCAACCCCTCTTCTTAAAGGTCAACAATAATTGCAAAAACTGCGGAGGCATGAAGGCCTAATGAAGGCTTAGAGAGCTTCATAACACATCACAGCTATTATACATCAAACCACTGCAGGCCGAGGGCTTGCTTATCTGCCACTCGTTCCTACATCCACACTACACTGTCATTGAACAGAGGAGATAATGGTAATTTTAACATTTACCAACTCTCCTTCTGCCTCACTCCTAATCATTTTTTTTTTTTAAAGGTTCCATGAAATGGCTTTTAGGTCATCATTTCTACATGAATCTTGCTTCACCTAAAGCCGTGTTCAGACCAGCAACAGCACTACATCAGGTTCCTTTCTCACTAGCAAGGACCACGCCAGAACACTATGTCATTTAAAGGTTTTAATGGAAATTCAGGAGGTATTGGATGTTGAGGAAAGGTGAAGAAAGGTGGAAGGAGGATGTCGTCTGTTGGGCTGGCTCGGTGTAGGGGTCCCACCTGAGGCGTGTTTCCACCTGAGATGACTACAGGCCCACAGATGGTACCTAGAATGGGACGTGTGAGAGGTATGCACCGGATTGAATAGGAAGAAATGAGGGGATGAGGTAGGAAGGTGAATGGATGAAGGGAAAGGGAGGAAATCTGAGACAAACGAGGCAGGATGGGTTGACCAGTAGGCTTGACAGGTGATTAAAGGTGATAAAAGCCATCGGCCAAAAAAAGTTAATCTATTTCAACTTTTGCAGCTGTCATCCAGCAACACATTTACTGAATGGATCATGTACGTTAGGACAGTGATGGTCAAACCCCTAAACTGACACTAAGTAGACCACAGACCCCCATTTGTTAAGATTCTTGCTTTTAGATGTCTTATTACAGAAAGTGTATGAAACCAGTGACCAAAATAGTCGTACATAATTGTGTCATTATGGATGGAATTATAGTGAAAATAAGTTTTTCTCCTTGTTCTCCTTCTTGCTGGGGACCTTGTAGTGGAAGTCATCTCCTATGATACTTCCAAAAAAAACAAATTTTGTTGACGGAACAAAAGAAGGGGGGACTCAACCATAAGGGCAGTGCACACATGCTAGAGTTATCTTGTAATTCATCTTCAGAACGGGCAAGTGTTTGGACACATTTTGGTTGAATAAAATTAATAATTAGCTTGCAAGAAGAAGATGAAATGTGAATAATTTGTACACCATTACCCGGAGGATAATGTTTGGGGAGCAGTAAAATCCAGCACTAACAAATGAGGCCGACTGACCGACACACACTGCAGCACAACCGTGGCTGGTCAGGCAAGGAAATAACTGTCTTTAGTCTGTGTTAATTTGAAAAGACCTGCGACTGTAGAACATTGTGGATAATGAGTTTCACTGCTACTAACTTTGAAGCAGTATTCTTTCTCACTGCGTTTTATCTTCTTACCCCAATCCCCCCCCCCCTCCCCCGCTCCCCGTCCAGAAGACGCAGACCAATTTCTGTTTTACCAAAAAACATTCAAGTAGTGATGTTGGTCAGTAAATTAAATATTCACACAGTCAGAACACTGTAGCTTCCAAACAATTGGAGTTTTCTTTTTTATCAGAAAGCTGCTCTAACACACTTTTCTCTGCTTTTGTGTTTAGTCTTCGCTGCCAGTCGTGTTACTTATTGCATTTCAGTGGACTAAGGACACAAGAGAATGGCACACAATGCCTAAAAGTAAGTAAGAGCCTCAAAAATAGTGTCTCTCTTTTTATTTATTCAATCAGGAAATTGGTTTGGAAGCAATAATTCATTCTGAATTAAATCGTGAGATTCCCAAAGATCATCCATGTATCATGTAGCTTGCAGAATTGTGCTAATTCAACTTTGTACCATTCAAGTGTAAAGACAGAGAAGCGAAGTACTGCTTCTGTAAAAAAAAAAAAACCTTCCAGACCTATGAAATCCTGCCTCAAACAGTATAAACCGCAGTGCCGTGTCTTGGCATCTGATGAGCCTTTACACAAGCCTGCCATCACCAGAACACAAGCACTGATTGTTCAAGGCAGAAGTAGCATTCTGTTGTTATAATGCCACAAAAGCCTGTGGCATTATAACAGGATGTCGGGTTGGATTGTTGGCCAACAGGCTGTCTGACATTTGTTTCCCGTTTCCTGCCAACAGTCAACTTTGGTTTCTTTTAACAATTACCACTACCAGTATTTCCCTAATCATAACCAAGTACTTTCAGTTGCCTCAACTTAACCAAAACTTAACATGGATATATTGTTCTGCAAGGCAAATAACAAATAATGTCGTCCCGCTGACTCGAGCATCAGATCAGGAAATGTGGGTAACGGTCACTTCAAAATGCACAAATGAATGAACAAGTCCGTCTCGCGGGTTGAAGGATTATTTGCTTCAGACTGGACTTCCTGGTTTGTATCTCGTCTTGTTAGCGGTAGAAACACACACTTACGCTAACCCTTTTTATTTTTGACAATGTAAGGAAGAAATATATGTCTATTATATAGTTTGGAGGTGTCACATATTGTATGTCACCTTCTTTTGAAATGAGCTGTAAAGGTAATCAAAGACAAAAGGATTGATGACATCCTGGCTTAGACCCAAATAAGGTACCATTCTAGGTCTTGGAGTAAACAGGACATGTTAAGGGGTCAAAGGCCACATATGGTTTGGGGCTCTTCCCTGATTTGTGTCTTTAGGAGATGTCTAACATACATGTGCATGTAAATGTATATCTTGTGGTTGTTTGCCATTGGCTGTAATCCATAAGTTTGTATGATTTGACCAATCGATGATGTGTGTGTCCAGTGTTTTAGCAGCAAATGGACTAAAGTCATGGCTGTTTGGGAAATAGTGTAGAAACTCAGTCACACTCGGCCATGTCGTTGCTGCAGGTATTTGTTTTGGCTGATTAGACGTCTTTTCAGGACTGACTTCCTGCCTTCCCCTCGCATCCCTTCATTTCCATTTCTTTGCTTTCTCCCCTCCTTCCCGCTCCTCTCTTTCTTTTATCGTTTATCCCTTCTTTCCCTCTCGCCCCCTTTTGTTCCCTCCTCCCTTTACATCCCTCCTTCCGTCTCCCTTCCTTCTCTCTCTCTCTCTCTCTCCCTAACAGTCTCATTCACATGCTTTCCTCTCTTGTTCTTTCTCTCTCCTCATCAGTAGGCTGGATGTGTGTCTCCACTCAGCCGTATTAGTTGAATTAACATTGCCACAAGCAGACATAGCGATAACTCCGCCGCGTCGCCATAGCAACACACGCATTCAGATGTGAACATGTGCGCAAAACACCACACGCAGCTGCTTAAAGCATCAAATTGTGTGAGGAGAAAATGCAAGTATGCAAATAATCAGGTTGTGCACACACCAGCGTCTATTTATGTCTCTCTCTCTCACACACACACACTGTTAGCGGTGTGTGTGTATACGTGTATGTGTGTGTCCAACTACATCACAGCGTGTAAATGTATAATAAGTTTGCCTCCAGTAAGTTGCCAACACACTGTCATTCACTGCATTGTGTGCTGGTTTAAGCCCATTTCAGCAAGGAGGGAACTAAATGACTCAAGTGTAACTGAAACAGGAAATCAGCCTCAGAACTGAGACGTTGGTACTAAAGAACAGAAAAAAAATGCAAGTGGCTGCTGCGTTCTTGGGGGTGTGCACTGCTTCAGGTAGCAGTAAGACAAAGGAATAGAGATCCAGGATGGTTTGAGCAATAGATCCATGAGTTCGAAGGCTTAGTTGCACATCATCAGCAGTCTTAAATGGTTTTATCTTGTCAGAGGTTTTGACTCAGGTGAAACTAGCTCAAAAAGGACACAGGTGACTCTTTACTTCAGTACAGTTTTAAGGAACTTGTGCTTAAAGACGTTCTACTTTTCTTCAGCTGTATTGACCTGGCATCTATAGTTACTAGCTCCTTTTGAAGATTCAGATTTTATATTCAACATCAGATGAACTTTACAAAATACTGTTGCTGTAAAATTAACTTGATTTTGTCCGTTCACCCTTCTTACATTATTTTTTTCCTCCTTTACCTCCTTCTATTCTTATTTATGGAAGATTCAGTGTTTTTACCTGACTATAGAATCTTCTTTACAGTGAGTCGTCACATGGACCTTTGCTGAAGAGACACATTTTGACTCAAACTTCTACTTATTTCCAATTTAACATTGTTACTTCCTTAAGTAAAGGATTTCAGTTCCTCTGCTGCATTAAATTGAAAATCAAGGGCTGGAAATTAAATTAAATATAAAGAAAGCATGTCTGATTCTTTATGATGCACCTTTATCATATTTTAAACATCTTTAATGTGTTTTTTATCATTGTATTTTCCTTTTATGTAGCTTTAAAGTAAAAGAAATCATGAGAAAAACACTGCACATACACGCTGTATATCAGATTAATATATATTCTGTTATCACTTTCTACCAGCACCTCAGTGAGTATCATGCTTGTACTGAGTGAAATATTCAAACTCAGGATATCAAGTTTTTTTTATGGCTGCACCATCCCATCAAGTAGAAATATGCGAGATGTGTTATGGATCTTTTTCTGCACATTGCACATAAATTCCTGATATATTTAGTTTATCTGGAAACATTTGACTTTCCTCTAAAATTAGGAAAGATATCTTTAATAAAGCAATGCTTGTCTGTACGATATAAGTTTGTAGAGAAATGAATGATGCGCAATGACTTTGGGAAGTTTTCTAATGTTCTCGGCTGAGCTAACATGATCGCAGGAAGTAAACGCTTCACATTTTCGCCTTCCTAGTCCCGTGATTTGATTAGCTAGACAGTGACAATACGCTTTCCCTCCACCACAAACCACTTCCTGGTTCTAGTTGCGTCTCTTCTTCCATATCTGAACATACATTGTAGTCTTGCTAATGAATCTCTCAAGGGTATAAGTGAGGGCGTCGTGTGTGTGTGTGAGTGAGAGAGAGAGAGAGAGAGAGAGAGAGAGAGAGAGAGAGAGAGAGAGAGAGAGAGAGAGAGAGAGAGCGCGCTGGTACCATTTTTCTGCTAGCATCAGCAAAGCCAGTCAATGCTAATGGACAACATCATCACGCTTAAGTGTGATTGGATAAGGGGTGAGGCAAGAGAGGGGGTGTGTGCTTCGGTGTGTGTGGGATATACTCAAGGCCTGGTTAACGCTAAAACTCCCTATACACACACACACATACACACATACACACACACACACGCAGCCTCGTCTCCTGAATCCTTAATGAACTGTGCTGTGCTGTGGGAGGCTGCAGACTGAGGCTGTGTTGGTATATTAAAACACTGGTACAGAATCAGAAACACGCTGCCTCCCTTCTGTAATAAAAACTGTGGATGTTGAACATTTCAAGGCCGGCAGAGACACAAGAGCTTTGAGTGTAACAGCTGCTCTGCTGAGTAGAGACCAGAGGGGTGATGCAAGTCTCACGAATGGAAAAACACAAAGATCTGTTCAGCGTTCAGAAGAGAGAGGAGCCGCCGGTCCCGAGAGGCGTTTCCCCTCCGCTGTAAATTCACATTTAAATGTTCATTCTTAACAATAACGTCAATGTGGTGCAACACAGAAACAATGGGAGTCGAGCTCTGTGTCAGATATCCGACTTTTGAGGTCATATTTTGTCAGACCACAGTCCAAAACCCAAAGATATTCAGTCTATGATGATGTTAAACAGGACAGCAGCAAACCTTAACATCTGTAAAGCTGGAACAAGAGACGGTTTGTCATTTTTGCTCTGGAAAATTTGGAATTTTTGATCTAGTCGTATCTTATGGAGACTGTCCTCCCAAGAAAAACACAACAGGTCATAATATCAATTGCTCAAATACAATATGTAGTTACATTTGAGTGACAGATGCCATCTAGCGGCCGTAGTGATTGTGAGCCGCCCCCCTCCCATGAGGGTGGAGTGGGGTGTCCTCTACCAGAGTTCTGGGAGTTTGAGGGCTCTGCGCAGTGTCTTAGCTGTCCCTAGGATTGCGCTCTTCTGGACAGAGACCTCAGATGTTGGACCTGGAATCTGCTGGAGCCACTCTCCCAGTTTGTGGGTCACAGCCCCCAGTGCTCCCATTACCACTGGCACCACTTTTGCCTTTGCTCCTCACATCTTTTCTAGCTCCTCTTTCAGCCCTTGGTATTTTTTGATCTTCCCGTGTTCCTTCTTCTTGATGTTGCTGTCACTTGGGATTGCTACGTCTATCACTACTGCCTTCTTGTGTGTGTGTGTGTGTGTGTGTGTGTATATGTATATGTATATATATATATATATATATATATATATATATATATATTAGATGTCTTCATCTAGAGGAGGAGGATGGATGGAGGCATTAACCCAACAGAGGAATTTGTCACAGGAGCCCGTTGTTTGTTTCCTGTTTCCAACTGCAAGTCAGGAGAGTTATTGAAAAACCATGACGACGAAAACCCACACCGTGTTTCGTTAATCTTAAGTAATCATTTTAGCCTGAACCATGATCTTTCCCTAAACTTAACCAAGTGTTTTTTGGACTTGGAATAATAATAATGTGTCCAATACATTTTTTTTTTCCCCACAAAAAAGTCCAATTATCTCATTAAAATCTTTAAAATGACATCTCCTCTTTCTCCCTCATTGAAAAATCCAGAATCTCTGAATATGCAAATATTCTCCATTTTGCTGGACACAAGATGTCTCCAACTTCACTGAAAAGTCTATTCTCAGTTTATGTGCACTGGAGGCTTCAAGTTTCAAGATCACACAGTTGAATATTGGACCAGGATTTGCTTTAAAACTAGTTGTGATGTCACATATCATACTCGTAGGCCTGACTCTTATAATTGTAATTTCAGTGAACACAGAGAAACTTTCCTCCTTCAGCAGATGAAAGTGAAACGAACTCTGCACCTACATCATCCTGCACGGAGAAGCTCAAACTGAAGCAAGAATAAACAAAAAAAAACATTCCTGAGTGGTGGGGGACTTTGAGCACTGGTAATGGTACTTTAATTCAATTAAATTATCATTTATTTAGCGCCAAATCATACCAGAAGTTATCTCAGAGCACTTTTCACATAAAGCAGTACTCTTTAATTTACAGAGACCCAACATTCACCCCATGAGCAGCACTTGGCGATGAGGAAAGTTTCCCTCGCCTTCATGACACAAGGGACATGGGGGGTTTTTTAGCTTGAGTTGGAAAAGAAGTAAACTGAGTGGTTCCATAATTGCTATGCCATTTGTAGACTTACAGAGTTTAGAAATGTTTTCCTTGAGCAATTATTTATCAGCATTTATGTATTTACATGACGTTTCAGCCTGCTAACGAGTCTCAGTGATATTTTGGAGTTTATGTGGGATAGTCGGATCACCACAGCAATTAACACTGAACATCACCAAATCAAGAATCCTCTCCTAAATACAGCATGTTTTACTGTTTTCTCTGACTTGATTACCAAGCTTTTGGCAGGAAACACACATTGAATATTGAACTTAATATTAAATATTGATCAGGCCCAGAGGCTGTGGATCTGCTGCTGCAGTTGTCCCCTTCCACTCATTGCGAGTCACTCCGCGTCGGTGAAACGACTTCATGTAGAAACGCTGCTTTATCCCCGTGACTATTTGTGTTTACAGCTCTGGAGAAGGCGAGTGATCAGACGTTCTTGGCACGACCCCCCCCCCCCCCCCCCCCCCGACGCCCAGGGGGTGACCACGCTAGTCACCGCGCAGTGATCCCTCACCGCGCCTCAATTAACCTCCACCGATGAAAGTAGCTTGTATATCTTCATGAGAGTAAAGGCCCGGCACCTACGGTGTGAGGTTATTGAAACGGAGTCTGCTGTTGTTATTAATGAGGAGAAAGAGGGAGGAGAGGACAGACGGAAGGAGGACTGAACAGACATGAAAGGAATCTCAAAGAAGTGTATTTTATTTTTCCCTTCACTCATATGAATATCTAGCGGGACACATTCATGGTAATGATGGAGACGAGCCGTTCCATTTCATATTTGCTCAAAAATGCTGCATATCCCTTTTTCAAAGAGCATTAGAAAAAAAATTGAAAATTCCCCTTCAAGTCGCCGTAAAGCGTAGAGGAGAGGACACAGTCTGTAAAAGTGTAATCATACTGTCAGCCAAATTACCTATTATCCTTTAAAAGTACCAGAATTTCTTCCATTTTTGTGTCAGTTAGGTTTTAAAAGCAGTCTCTGACTATTTCTAAATGGCAGGGATTCTCATTTCCTCTGACTCCAAGGACGGCCTTTAATACACTTTTAATAGCCCTCACACAGACGTCTGTGTAAAAGGGTTTCCTGCACCGGCACAGAGCGGCGATTGTGATCACATTTACTCTCTCTCTCATGGTAATGATGGTACCTGCCAATCCTAACATATAATAATGATATTTATGGGTACACATAAAGGCTGCCACTACCAATTATCTGCACTGATTAATGTCTAAATTTATCTTTTTTAATTACTCAGTTAATTATGTGGCGCTTAGTGCGTTTTAATGCTTTTTTGAGAATAGAATGAAACAGATCAACAGTCCACATAAATTCAATTTACGTAGTATAAAACAGAGAAAAGCACCCAGTTCTCACATTTGTGAAGATGGATCCAGACAATGTTTGATGTTTTTTGTTAATGACTTGGAATGACCAAATTGTAAGGGTGATCAGATACAAATTTGTGTCAGAAAATGTTTAAAATGAAGTGATGAAGTGCACTGAAGTGACACTATGATGGTGGGACTTAAAGTGCAGGTACAGAGCAGTGAAAGTGATGCTCACCAACATATAATAGTGATATTTATACACATGCAACATGTCAGACATGGCACATTTTGGCCAAATTAGCACAAATGACCATTTTAAAGTTGCCATCGTTCTCATATAGATTCCATGAGTATGACCTACTCAGCTCTACATTCTGGATAATTCCCTTATTCATGCTGCCGTGACAATTTTGGCACCTTAAGTCTGTGGCTAAAGTATATTTTTTACAAACCTTGATTTACTGTCAGAGTGCAGAACCGGATTTTGGACAGATTCACCAACCTGCTGCCGCCGTTCATTCAGTCAAATATGATTGACAGACAAATCTCCGTGATGTCTGGGATCCTTCCTAAGAAGCCGCTGGTGTCGCCTAACATACAAGACGGTGACAAATATTGTGTTTGGCTGCTGGCTTGGAAGTCGTCTTGCACCGTTTACATTAGACAGGACTTAATATCATGGTAGATTTGTCTAAAACAAACAATAAAACAGTTTTTTTTTTACCGTGTGACATTCAATGAGACCTCTGGAAGTAAGTAGGAAAGTATTCAAACAGACTGATGAAGGTGCAGTAAATGATTTCTTTCACCCTGCATAGTCCTGCGTGAGGTGGATAATAAGCATGAAAGAGTAGAAAACTGTATGTAATTGTTGATGCTGATAAAAAAAAAAAAAAAAAAAGTCCATCCAGTTTGTCTGGCTCTCGTGATAAATGGAAAGTGCCTTTCCCAAGGCCGGCGTCTGAAACTCACTACAAAGCTTCTTTCTTTCTCCACTTGAATCACTCTGACAGACTCAGAGGACCAGATAACGCAGCTAATGGCTCTTCCAAAATCCATATATGACTTAATGGAAGTTCGCTCTATTGAAACCGAGAGTGAAATAGGACTGTTTTTGCTCTCCGACAGTAGGAAATAGACAATCTCAGCACTCATAAAATTTTATCTAAAGGTCATTGTATGAAATAGAGTATGGAGTATTTTTTTTCTTTTTTTCCTTTTAGCTCTCTTTTTGTGGACCACTGATGTAGATACTGCTCAGAAGGGATTTTATATTAAGTAATTAGCAGTTTTACACCTGAGTGACTCCATGCAGCTCCCTTGTAAAAGATAATATGGTTTTATAGTTAAACCTAACACCCGGTAAGCACTGGTTTGGTGGTTTGCTGGCCAGAAGACATCGAAACTTCTTGATTAAAACTGAAATTTTGGTTAAAAGGCTGAAAGTTGGATATGTACTATAACCTAGACAATCACATTTAGTCCCCAGTGTTCTGGATTATTAACTATAATTTGCACAGAATCATTTATTTGGATGACAAACAAACAAAATAGATGCCACAATGAAACGCTGTAGTTCAGGTGATAGACTGGGTCGCCCATTAACTGGACTTTTGATGGTCTTATCATTGGATCCTCTGGTCCACATGTTGACGTGTCCTTCATCAAACCACTGATCTGTTTATGTGGTGGGGGAGGAGGGGGGTGCACTTTTGAACAAAGTGTCTGCCAAATGATTGTAATTTATATTATTTATTGGTTTATTTAACCAGGATAATGCACTAAAAGTTGATAAATGATAACATGTGATATGAAATACTACTCTACTATACTACTACTATACTACTACTTGTTCCTGGTAGAAGTTATTTTTTTTTTTAAAAAGTGGGTGAAAAATGCGAATAAGCAGACAACAACATGTGAAAGTGCACTTGGCAACCACAACAAAGGAAAGTGCAGATGAATAAGAAAACTGACAACCTGCATCTCTGAACAGTTTCTGAATCGATGCCTTTGAGTAAAATAGTTACCAGTTTAAAAGTTGGATGTTTGCAAGTTTACTGTCTTGCATGTCGATCCAAATCTCCAGCAGCTTCTATTCCTAGAAAAAGGAGGGTTTTGACTTGAAAATCTCCAAAAAACATGCTAACTGTGTACTTACTAGATAACATAATGCTACACACATACACAGTGAGTCACTGGAATAATCGAGAAGTCTACAGAAATGAGTACTGACTTTAGTGTTGATGATTTCATCTGGAAAGTGTTTTCTTATACGGTAAACTTCATTCTTATTCAGCCTCACACATCAGATGCCATTTTACCCGTACAGCCTCAGCATTTTCTCAGACATTTACTGTAGTTTGAACTCAGGATATATTCCTCAAACAGCTGCAGTTCCCGTTCCATATCACATTTAGTCTCAGCAGGAATCGGTGAAGGACAGCCAGCTGAGTCAAGACAAAACCTGGTTCAAACCCAGGGCACCTGAGCAGAATAAATGCCATGTCTGGGTAATGGAGCGGGATGATGGCTACTTACCTTTCATAAATATGCTACTAGAGACAAAACAGCCACGTCGTCACAGAGTCACCGGACAGTGAAACGGCTTGGTGTGAAAAGAGGAGGCATTAACTTTGATGTAGCATTCTAATGTGCTGCTTTCTAGTCACAACAAACAACCTTATTTCACCTCCAGAACCCCGCAGTCTCTTTCTAAAAAACTGAATATGCATGTGGAGTTACTTTCAGTGTAGTGTCTCGGTCATTTTTTATCGCAGCTATATAACTTATCATGTGGAAACAGAACTTCTTTTTCTCTGTGGAGCCAATAATGTCAATGTTTCATATTTAGTACTTCAACATGATCAGGTTTTTGGAGTGTCCTGGTCATGTGTTGGACATGTAACCATCATATCCTTGTTTCAGGAACCTGGATAAGGTCTTATCCCACTTTTGAGAAACCTGGATGTGCTACCTGCAGTACTCCATTCTCTGTTGGCAGAGAAATTAGAGGTATTGAGGAGTAAATACACAACTGGTAACAGAAGATCAGACACCTGGATGCTGTTAGGATCATGTATCCATGTGATCGTCATATCCCAAATGAGATCAAAACCAGGGTTAGGGTTACCCTAACCCAAGACTCAAACCGGGATGCTAATGTGCATTTAAACGCACTCAGTGTAGCAGTTTGAAAAGTTTCTGTTTAAAGTTTATTATATTTTATATAGTAATGCAATACAGTAAGAGATACAGGACACAGAATCATCAATATCAAACATAAATCTCATATATTTAATACTCCAAATCCATCCAAATGGAAGGTAGTAGTTGTCTTAATTGGCCAATCAAGCAATGTGGATAAGTGATTAATTGTCCAAAGTAATTTATCACATAAAACTGTGAGAATGATTCCCCCAAAATGTCAAATATTTGAGAATTTGCTGATTTTCTCCGTTTTATATCATAGCAAATTGGACTGTTGGATGGACAAACTGAGACATCTGAAGAACCTAAGATGGATAGATTGACACATTCATCAATAATGAGAATAAACAGTTTACAGTACAAGCAGGAAAGCATCTAAAAAGTCTTAAAATGTTTTCTCGTGAAGACAAAATTGACAAAATCGATTAACAAACATTCTCTCCGGATGCTCCTCAGCGCCTCCCGCTGCTGGGATCAGACACACACACAGAGACACTGACGCAACGTCCATGCAGAGATACAAGAAAGAGTTACTGTAAGTCACAAATCACTCTGCAAGATCCGGCATCAGTTTATACTGTCCTGTAACACCCACCTCCTCGCCTCCTCCCACACACACACACACACACACACACACACACACACACACGCTAACTCTCAGTGCGTCCTCTCCTTGTCTCTCCTTCTGAGGAGACGATTTATGAGCAGCAGCAGCGACGTCTCAGGCCATCGGATCATGAAGGCTGACTTTCTGTCAGGACACAGCTGCCCAAACACACACACACACACACACACACACACACACGCGTAGTACACATGCACGACGACATAAATTCTAGTAAATTTTATGCTGCTACAAATCCTCCTACATAAGCTGCCATCGGACTGACTCACACAGGCGCAGGTTTACTTGTGCGTACACACAGAGACACAGGTTCACACACACACACGCTATGAGCTACTTGTAGAGGAAGACAAGGAGGTTTTATTTGACTCTGGAGGGCTGTTTGATAGAAGTCATTATCTGATTCCTGCTCTAACCTGATAGAACTGGATATTATAGGAGCGAGTGTGTGTGTGTGTGTTTGCCTTTGGCTCTGCAGGCTGTTATTTGTTTGTCAGACCTGGCTGTGCATCAATACATGCAGCGGGAAATTATGATACATGTGCACATCTCCGTTTTTTTTTTTTGGATTCTGGGTGCTGTAACAAAATCAGGACGGAATATTTTAAGTTTAGGACGCTGTAGTGAATCAGTTGTTAATCGGTTAAACAGCTGAATGTCAATTTAATAGTTGGTTTAGTGCAATGACCTTTGTGTCGGCAGGTAAAATTATTAGGTTTGCAAACCTTTCTCCTGTTGATAATACGTGTTGATAATACGTTTTTCTAGAAATGTAATGCTGACTGACTTACGTTTTCTGGCAACATAATGAGAAAATGTTGAAATAATGAGTGAAACGTTCAGAGAAAACATACCTGGTAGTTTTTCTCGCCAAATATCTAATCTTGTAGCACAATATCCGCAGGTAGTAACTACAGCTCTACTACACAGTAGTTGTATATGAACGTATATTCTAGTATACAGGATTGCAGGTCTGTGATGTCGATCCTCATCTCCTTGGTGCCAGTTGTTCTCATGGAGATTATATTAAATGGATATCAGTAGGTGGTTGAAGAAATACTAATGAGTGATAAGAGGCGACTTACACAAGGCAACTTTAATGAAGTTAAGGACAAAACGAAACACGTCATTACATCCTCATTTTCAGTTCTTTAAGGAACACCATCTGCAAAGGTTGTGCAATTTGTATTCCTAAAGAGCTTTGACACCAAAAGTCTGGTTTGCATATTAATAAACTTCCTTATTCTCCTCAACAAAGGCCTTTTCAATCCGTCAAGCATCGCTTCATCACTGCCAGGGCTCCAAGAAGCTGGAAACTCATTTTGAGAGATTGTCATTACTCAACGCTGCTTGTTTATCTTTGGTTTGTGGAGGACCTTTTAACCGAGGCAGTGTGTCAATCTTCTGTGAAAAGCTCTCTGATTCATTTTACTGCTGTGTGTGTGTGTGGGGGGGCATTGTGAGCAACTCTCAGGGATTAAGTGAAGTCAAATCAAATAATCTTAGCTTTCTGACGATTCACCTTTAAGGTTATGAGGTTCACTCTGGTTTAAAATGAATATGCTTTTCATCAATGCATACATTTAAATTACTTATTCACCAAATAAGAGACATACTGTACAACAACGACAGAAATAGATTTAATTCTTCAGAACACTTAAAAATATTGACAAGGGGAGTAATTATGAAAGTGTCTCATAACCAGATAAAATCTAGAGTTAATACACTTTGTCTTCTTAGCCACTTATACGTGTCTCCATTTGCTAAATCATAAATCTGATTGCAGTCTCTCTTGGTTTTTCCAGACCACGTGCAAATTAAGTCTGAAACCAACCACCAGTCCAGAGAGAGTGGTGTTAATGTAGCTGAAGAATAATACCTTCTGCACTTTAACAGTTTAGTCACAACAGTAACAGTTTAGCTAGCTAGCTAGCTAGCTCATAGCTATCCATCAGCTAACAAAAACACATGTATGACTCACATGGATCGACTGAGCGAAACAAAGATTCTGCTTGTTACGCAGATCATTTGATCTACTCTGCAGATACTTCAGCAGTCGCACTGATCAGGGAGACCATTACTTCCTGTTGCTATATATGCGACAGGAAGAACAACGGCTAATTTCATCTGCCATGCATGCAACTCACTATTGTTTTCAATTAATCTTTTTTGTCAGAAAATAGAGAAAAATGCAGTTACAGTTTCTTAGAGCCCAAGGTGACGTCATGGTCAACAAACCCAAATATATCCAGTTTACTTTCATTTACGACACAGCAAAGCTTAAATCTTCACATCTGAGAAGCACCGATCAGCAAATGTTTGGCATTTTGACATTAAAAAGTGATTTAAATGATTATTTGATTATCGAAATTGTTCGACTCCTCTATTAATGGACTAATTATTGCAGCTCTAGAGTAAATCCCCTGTAGAGGTTACTTCCTCAGATATAGTTACTCTCTGGAGGAGTAAAGACTATGTTTACATCCTGTAGATGTATTTTCACCTTTTCAGGATCTGGCCAGAATGCAGTTTTTAATCCGTCTCAAATGCTTGTTGGTTTTGACTTTTATTGACATCAGACTGCTATCAGATCTGCCCGAGACCCATGACATGGCTTAATGTAAATGGTGGTAAATGTGGTGCTGAGTAGACAACTAGAAACAGTAGATTCACTGTGTTTGATTCCTTGTAAACAGCAAAGTAGATCCAGCTTTACACTTCTGGGCATAATCTCAGCTCGACATCCTTTAAAGGCAACTTTGAGCTGCTTTCTAGGTGACTTTAGAAGTAAAAACTACTCTCACTCATTGCTTAAGTGTGTCAGTGACACTTTAAAAGCTAAAATTTTTTTACATAATTGACTGTTTTTATGAGGATATTATTCATTCTTGTTTACACCGGTGGCCGATTATGAACAGCGAATGACATTAAAATTCATAATAAGTCGTGAAAATAATTTATCCTGAGCTGTTAAGACAAAAGTTTATCATAAACAATGACAGCACGTTGTTCTTGTTTAAAGTTTCACAACACTCCAGTCTTATCTTTTAATTAATTTCCTTCTGATCCCAGCCAGCGGAGGATGGCAAACATCGATTTGGATGCACACACACTTATTATACTCCTCACCAATCAGTCGCTTTCACAGTAACTCTTCATGTACCTGCTGTCATAGATCGCTTTAGACCAGATATTATAATCTCTTATTTCTAAATATCAGCCAATATGTTTGTTTACTTCTCCTAGCTGATAATATCTTACCATGCCTGTAGACAAAAAGGGTTCATGCTTCAGTGACTCCTCTCAATGTCTAAATATCTGCAGCATGGATATTTGGAAAATTAGATTTTTATCTTCTCCCTCAACTTTCTCTGAAAGCTGTTATTTTCTAAGTAAGCCGTGACCTTTGTTTTATTACTGCTGCACCTCTTGTAAGTTGCTTCGTGTACAGAGACTGCAAAATAACAAAATGTCATATCTGTGAATGTAATGGATTTGTTTCAAGGACTGGTATATCTGCAAAAAAAGACTTAAAAAAAATAGATCTTCAAATGCCACCAAAGAAATAGAAGGTCATTTTTTTGTGTTGAAAATAATTTTCGAAACAGACTTTATCAAAGTTCCTCCATAACGCGATCACAAGCTCTGACTAAAAGGATGTCTTCATTTCTGTCTGAGTGATGATTGTGTGTCAGCAGCAGGGGAAGAGTTCACATGGAGGACGTATCGTCAGAGATAAGATTTCTGCTTGCTCACAAGTGTCACAGGAGACTTCATTTCTCTACGTCTGAACTCGTCCGCAGAGGAAACACCAGCTGGTCTTCAGTCGATAAGCCGAAGAGGAGGAGGAGGAGAAGTGCAGCTTCGCCGCTCGTATCAGCTGTTTTTTTTTCTTCTTCTTCTTCTCCTCTACACTCTGCTGCTTCACCAGTCAGCTCTTCCTGATATGCTTTTCTCCTCCACTTCTCCTCCACCATCTTTTTTTTTTTTTTTTTTCAGATTTGATCAGTTTCACAAACAAGAAAACAAGCTCCAACTTCTCCCAGGAGGTTTCTCTTCTGTCTGAACCAGAATAGAAAAAAAAAAAAAACAGACTTTTGTTGCATTTTTTTGTCGTTTGCTTTGTTTAGGCTGCACATTGATTAATTACAAGAAAACCTGGCTGAGATACAGGTTGAGCTGACTTGTACTTTTTGGAATAGAAAAGCTTGTCACTGGGGGGCTTATTACACTATAACAACCTTCCTTGCAATCTAATTTTTGTACCTGTGCTGAGAGGTCAAACTGTATAAATCATGAGACAATACCGAGCATATTGAAAGTGTGATTCTTTTTTTTTGTTGTTTTGAGCCAGTTCCCTGTCACATCTTTTATGCTTTCTTATTAATGTGCTCTCAGGGGAGGAACTGATTATATTTAAGCTTCAAGACTGATCGATGCTAACATACACTATTCAGAAAACAACAAAACAAGACAGCATGGGGGTATTACTGTAATTCAACCGCCACAAAGTGTCAAAGTTCCCTGACTGAAGTCCCAATTAAATAAAATTAAATAATATACTCATGAGAAACCTAGAAAGACGCCTACGTGGCCAAGAAATGATGTTACTCTGATAGAAATGTAGCTGTGTTAGCCTGGTTTGTTTTATACAAATCAAACCATCAATACTCTGTTACTTCAGTGCGTGTAAGTGCACCGACTGTTAATCAGTCTGCTGTAAAACACGATGCTGAATCACTTTCTTTCTGCTTCTTAGTGGATTCAAAGATGCATCTGTGGCTTATTAAACTTGTTTCGATTTAAAGTACATGAATAATATACAGTGAGTCTTAAAATATATACCTCTCCTGGAGCTGTATGTGTGTGTGTGTGTGTGGGGGGGGGGGGGGGGGGATACACAGTCAGAAATACATGAACACACACCTGACTTCTGAAACATTAGAGCATCATAAGCTTTGTCTTCAAAGAGAAGATGAGTCTCGTGGGTGATGGTGGGCGCAGGGATGGTGTGTGTGTGTGTGTGTGTGTGTGTGTGTGTGTGTGTGTGTGTGGACCTTGTTCAACTTTCATCTTTGATCAAGAACTAAATAAAGCATCCAGCTCTGATCCTCTCAAACCCCCCAAAACTCTCAAACTCCCAGAAGCACAGTTTCCCTCGTACCCGATGTACGTGTGTGACTGCAGGCGTTCACGGTTTCACGGGAAGGTTGAACGTCCTGAATAGTGATGTGGATAAAAAAGCAGGTTAACATTATTTCTTTGTTGTTGTCTTTGACCTTTTTATCAACAGACATTTTGCCTCTCGTAGAGCTTGATCGACAGAAAAGTAATCAGCAGGTAGTAGTCATTTTTTAAAGGAAAAAAGGCAAAATTCTCTTGTTCCAGCCTTTCAAATGATTATAATATAATATCAATTAATAATTTCTGGTGTACGTAGACTTTTATGACAGTCAGATGAATATCTTTGGGTTGTGGACTGTCGGTCGGGACGTCTCTTTGGGCTCTGGGAAGCCATTTTCTGACAGTTTATAGACTAAACGACTTATTGATTAACTGAGAAAACAATTGACAGATTATTCAATAATGAAAAGCTGGCATCTAAAGTTTTTTTTTTTTTTTTTTTTTTTTAATGTATCTATATATTTTATGGCTGCAACAAACAGTTTATCTCTTTAACACACTGTACACACTTTGATGAATCGATCTATAAAATCTCATAACAATAATAAACTTCTGTATAGCAGTTTGACTTTTTACTGTCTCATATACGTCTATATTCTATATTTTCATTTTTGCTCTGTGAAGCACTTTATAACCGTTGTTTTTGTTTTTGTTTTTTTAAAGCTATATACACATCACGTTTTTTTATTATTATTATTAACATTTATTGTACAATTAAAATAACACACAACACATTCTCCAGTTTCCCTCTTTGTCTAGAAATAAGTTTATGAAGAGGGCAAAGAAAATATGATTTATGTGATTAGGAGTATCAAACTCTCTCTCCTGGTCTTTATCTTTGATGTAAATGCTGAACAGCCTTCACTCTACTATATACACACACACACACACACACACACACACACACACACACACACACACACACACACATCACTCTTGACCCCACCACACTCTTAGCGAGGTGCATTAATCTGATTTGATGTAATGCACTTGATCATATTATATCTGCAGGATGTGTGTGTGTGTGTGTGTGTGTGTGTGTGTGTGTGTGTGTGTGTGTGTGTGTGTGTGTGTTGAGTCTATAAATAGACCTTCCTGCTGACTGCATGGAGCTGTCAGTTTGGCCTGAATTGGCATTTTGTGCTTCAAGAAATAAGCGTTTGATATTCAGAGACTGACTGGCGCGTCGCTCTGAAGGTCGTATGAAGGTCATATGAAGGTAAAATACCAGCTCAGTGGGGTTTTGGGTAGTGCAGTGAACATCTGAGCTTAAAAACTGACCCAATATATTTGGATTTAGTGCTAAGAAACTTTATAAAAGCTTCTTTTGGCTCAGGAGAAGATCATTCATACTACTGAATATCTCCAGATTTCCCTTTTTTCAGAGCAGAAAACACCGACATTCAGATTTTATCTTAAGAGTTTTGTTCCCATCGCTGTAGGAAACATTTGGAGCCTTGTGGGACAGTAAAACTCTACTGAAACACTGGAGCTGAATAGTGATAATTACCAACATATTGACATGTGTGTGTGTGTGTGTGTGTGTGTGTGTGTCTGTGGAATCTAATCAAACTGCCTAATCAGAATCAATTACAGCTTTTCAATTGGCTCGTGGTTTAAATAAGCGCTTCTAGAAATGTCTGCAGTGAAACACAAAGCACAAAACATTTTTTTTTTTTTAAGATACAGATAACACGAATGCAATGAAAGCAGCTGCAGTTGTAATACAAATATTGGTTTAATAATGTTTACATGAAATCTAATCTAAACACGTCACTATGCAGACTCGTCACTGGAAAAAAAAGATAATTATCTTATCATCGATAAAACAACCTTTTGAGATAATGAACCTGTTAGCAGGAGAAAACCACTGTTATCTGATAATTAACTTGAGATCTTCAGATAATGGGATTGTAAAAAAAAAAAAAAGACACTTTCAGCTTATATATTTTTGTGTTTTGTTCTTTTTTTCACACTGAAACTGTTTGACTCTGTTGTTTTTTAATGTAGGGCTGCTGTTTTACATGCTGCTTACTCAACATGTTGCTTCCAGTGTGGATTTGTACCAAACATCACAACAACCAGTGTTGGAAGAAGTATTCAGATCCTTTACTTAAGTTAAAGTACCCATACAACAATGTAAAAATACTCCATTACAAATAAAAGTACTGCATGAAGAAATCCTACTTAAGTAAAGGTACATAAGTATTATGAGCTTGATGTAGTTAAAGTATTGCAGTAAAAGTACATCAGTATTATGAGCTTGATGTAGTTAAAGTATTGCAGTAAAAGTACATAAGTATTATGAGCTTGATGTAGTTAAAGTATTGCAGTAAAAGTACATAAGTATTATGAGCTTGATGTAGTTAAAGTATTGCAGTAAAAGTAGTGGTTTGGTCCCTCTGACTGATATATTATTATATATGACATCATTAGATTATTAATAGTGAAGCATCAGTGTTAGAGCAGCATGTTACTGTTGTAGCTGCTGGAGGTGGAGCTAGTTTACACTACTTCATATACAGTTAGCTAGTTTAGTCCAGTGGTTCCCAACCTAGGGGTCGGGCCCCTCCAAAGGGTCAGCAGATAAATCTGAGGGGTGGTGAGATGATTAATGGGAGAGGAAAGAAGAAAAAACAAAGTTCTGATACACAAATCTGTTTTCAGTTTTTGGACTTTTTCTCTAATCTTTGCTTTTTGCTGAAATATTGGATCATTTGAACATTTATTGAAATGAAAGCATGTGAGAAGTTTAGAGGGAAAAATCACTATTTGGTGGAGCTGTTAACAACTCATAGACATGTGAAATGTGACCCCGACTACACACTGCTTTTTGTAAGACGTCAAAAGCCCAAAAAGGTTGGAAACCACTGGTTTCATCTTTAACAATGTGTTGTATTTTAAAAGCTTGTTATATTATCCATTGTGTCAAATCTTCATCTGAAAAGTAACTAAAGCTGTCAAATAAATGTAGTGGAGTAGAAAGTACAATATTTCCCTCGGAAATGTATAAAGAAGCATCACATGGAAATACTCAAGTAAAGTACTTGAATTAATGTATTTAGTTACTTTCCACCACTGGCAACAACATACAGTCCCAGAAGGCTTTAAAATATGAACAACATTTGACTTATGACCTCCATCCTTAGAGGGTATTTTTGTGTTTTTATGTAAATCATGGTTCTAATTACAGGATATTGTTGCTAGTGGCCTTGCTCACCGGCCACCACTGGCTTTACTGGGCACTGAAGGAGGACAAACGATTGGTAGGAACAGCAGGTGAGCGAGGTAGATAGATGGAGAAAAGGTGAAAAAGAGGTTTTAATGACAAAGTGCAGGCCGTGAAGTCTCCCAGCCACCTCCTCCATCACCTCCCTCCTCAATCACTGCCCGGTTTGTTGCCGTAGTTGCAGGTGTGAGTGTCCGACTGTTCCTCAGGATGTATGTTGAAGTCAGAGGCAGTGCGAGAGACTAATTAAATCTAATCCTTCCCCTCTGAGATGATGGAGGTCTATTCTAAAGGGGAAACAGCATTATCCCGGGATAATCACATTCATGCTGGGCCTGCTGGGAGCACGTACACCGCTGTCAGTCAACACTCGGTTTCCATTCATCTTTAATAATTCCTCACTCTCACTTCTACACCTCTGCATGTTCCCACAGCTATAATCTCTTAAGTCTTCATTGGCAGTTTTTGGTGGATTTCAGGCGTCAAATTGATGTGCTGAAAGGAAAAATCCAGCCTGAATCACTTAATAGAACAGAAATGATTGAAGCACATTGTATTTATGAGGTTATTTGTGGTTTGGGTGATGTATATTTTCTTGTCTCCCAGCGGTTTGATTGCAGAATTTTTTTTTTTTTTTTTTTTTTTTTACAAAATCTTTGCCATTTTAACCTAAATTAAAAGCTGCCATTAATGCTCACAGCTGGAAAAATCCATGAAAGAACCAAGAAATCAAATTACAGTTCTTACATCATACGGTGGAGAGAAGTGAAAATCAGCGTGATGATCCGAGGGGGATTTTTTTTTTTCAAGCTTTGGTGAATATTTCAACATTCACAGAAGATTTGAAGAAGATAAGAGGACGAGGATTCAGATGTCCTCTGTGCATGTTTTCCCATGTAACACATTCCCTTTCATGCGTTCCCAGACATGCCAAATCTGGCAAGTTGTTGGACAGAAAATCTGAATAAAATGTGATATACTGGGTCGTTACATGGTTTTTCTTGTTATTTTTTAAAGCTTGGTGATGGTTGTAGGTGTTGGTTGAGTTCTTCTGGCTGTTCAGATACCAATGTCATTTTTTTCCTGTGTCTTTCAACAAAAACAAAGCTGTAAACTGACTTCCTGTGTTGTATTGGTAGCAACTGATCCGTAGGACCAAACACCTGTATCGTCTGTATTTTCTGATCTGGCATCGCTTCCATCAGGACAATGCTGTTTGTGAGCATCTTTTAAAACCATTAAAGCAAGATCCACTCTGCTGTTTTCTGTACTGTCACCTATAAGCTTAAAGGTTTGGTAAAGTTAAAGTAGGGGAACGATGGCGGTCAGGGTTCACTGTTAGTGGGAGATTTGAACGGCGGTCTCTGGTGTCGCAGTCACATACTTTCGTCAATGGTTTTCCCTCAGAGGCTGTTTTAAGTGTTTGAATCAAGGACCAATGCGGTTGTTTTTCTGATAAGGACAGGTCTCTTGTATCCTGGTACGAATGTGGTTTCTTAAGAGCTTAATAAATATGATCATAATAACAGTAATTATAATAACATTTTGGTACCGACAGCAAAAAAGATCCGTAACACTGTAGTAACAGATGGTACTGTATCAAAGGTTGGCACTGAATGCTTGGTAAGACTCTAAAGCTGAAACTATAGTTGCGGCGTCCGCGAGTGTCCGCTAGGGACCTCGTGACGTAAATTTCGTCATCAGATTTGTGCGGACATCCACGTATCTGCAATTTGTTGTGTACACGCGGACTGGTGCGGACAGGTCCAACACTGTGTTCCTGTAGACGGCGATCTACTGCACGTGTGGAACCCAGAAGGTTGTATAAACACATCAACTATCTGTCCGTGTGCACGTTCACTCTGGAGTATAAATGAGGCTTAAGTCTTTTTTGTTGTTCCCTCACTGAAATCATGAGTTTGCAGATTTGAGTGTAGTAATTGTATTTCATCAAGACGAAGTGTGTTGAGTTGTATTAAGACACATGTTTATACTGTACTTATCAATGTAAAGGAATAGAGGATTGTATTGGTAATGATACCAAAACAAAGGTCTTGTATCAGAATCTGTAGTGAAAAGTTATAATAATAAAATGTCCAGCACTAGTAATATTAAACCTGCTTTTATTATTTACAGTTTTCAGTGTGTAAAAGCAACAAAACATTGCACTACCATGTGATGTAATACTATACCCTCTATGTATCATATGTATACTTTTTTTAGTTTACTTGATCATGTTGCAGTAGTAGTGATAGAAGTAGATTTTTTTATAAGCTGCTCTTATCTGAGAATCTACAATCCTTTTTAAAAAAGTCTCTGTCTTCATTCTGTCAGTCATTTCACATTTCAGACAGCTGCAGTATATTTAACCAGCAGCAGAACAGAGAACATCACTCGTATTGTACAGAAATAGAACTAAATGTTAAATCGTCGTCATCTCGAGAGCCTGTCAGTCAGTTTTTAAAAACTCTGATTATTGTTGAACTTTTCAACATCGGGCCCCTGAGCTTTCTGCTCGCAGCTCCTCAAATTAGTCTTTTGTTCTTGTGGATGGCCTCTCTCCTCCACGCTGCCCTCCTCTGCTTATCTATCACTCCTCCTCGTCCCTCTTATCTGTCCTCCTCAGTACGGTAATTCCTCTCTTTATTAGTGGACTGCTTCTCCTCACCAGATTAGCTGTCTGTCTGTCTGTCTGTCTGTCTGAATATTCTGTTTCATTTGCCTCATATGTCATTTTTAAAAATTCCTTTACTCTTGTGTTGTGCAGCGTATACTCTAATTCTGATGTTTTTCAATGATCTCAAATAGTCAATAGTGTGACCGCACAAAAGGTCATGGTTTGGGGTTAAGGTTAGAGGACCTATCTTGTTGTGGTTCCAATAAAAATACTTGGTTAAGGTTTGGGAAGGTCGTTGTTAAAAGAAACCAATGTTAAGCGTCTTAGAGAAGGGGGATTGAACAGTGATCTCCTGGGTTTAAATCTGAGGTTTTGTTGTCCTAACCATCCTCTCTGACCTCCTCTCTTTGCAGACTTTGTGGCACATTACTTCATCCTTCGCTCCAGACAGAAAAGCGTCACAATCACTACGGCCGCTAGAGGTCGTTGTCACTTCAATGGAAACAAATTACAAATTGCTTGTAGTTTGTTCTGATGGGGGCATGAAGAGGAAAGGTCATTGGGTCAATATGTTAAAAAAGATTTTAGGGTTTTCCCCCCAGTAAATTACACCATTACACCATTACTGGTACAAGTCCAGCTAGTCAATATAAGCTTTAACTTCAACTAGATGCCCGCTCTGTTGACGGTCCATCAGCAGGTGTTTATCAAACTCGAGTCTGGCGTCTGACTGGCAGCGTAGCGGTAAAATATGTTTGTCTACACTATTTCCAACTCATGCAAAGCTCTTGCTGCTTTCGATTAATCAATTTGTCATTTGGTCTAAACAAAAAATGGTGCAAAATGTTGCTTTGTTTCCCAAGTTGACATCCTCAAATGTCTTCTTTCATCCCGGCCAACAGTCCAAAACCCAAAGATATTCAATTTACTGTCAGAGAGGTTTAAAGAAACCAGAAAATATTCACGTTTTAGAAGCTGGAATCAGAGAACTTTAACAGTTTTTCTTTTAAAAAATGACTCAAAACAATTAGTCAGTTATCAAAATAGTTTTTTGTCAATCAACTAATCGATTTTTATGTGAGGAAACTGTTGTTTTCTTCTGTTGGTACTCGAGGAAAGGTCAGCAGGTCACCGAAATGAAAAATAAAATCTACCCAAAAATGTTGCTCTGACTTACTTCCTTCCTGTCTTCTTCTTCTTCTCTCTCCTAGTCAGGGTCGCCACGTCAGACTGTGGTTGTTGTTGTTGTTTTTTTTCTTTCCCTTTCATTCAATCTGTTCTGCTTTATTGATTTTAATTATTTTCTGAATGATTAACTCACCGAGCTCAGCAGACTCTGTGTTTGCAGATGCAGCATCACAAGTGTGTGTGTGTGTATGTATGTGTGTGTGTGTGTGTGTGTGTATGTGTGTGTGTGTGTGTGTGTGAGGTTAACCTCAGGTGCAGTGGGCGTGTTGAGCTGTCAACAGCAGTAAGTTAACATAATGGATACACTGTGTAAAAGCCACACTGTTGGTGTGACAAAGTGTGTGCATGTGTTCAATACTACATGACTGCGCATTATCACATGTCCAAACTCCGTTTCCTCAGAGTTGAGCGTTATTTTCAAGGGATTTATTAGTAGCTTAAATAAGTTATGTGCAGGTTTTTAATATGAAAAGACCTTTTAAATTGATCTCAATTTAAAAACTAAACTCAGTCAACAACTACCACGACTCCAGTGTGGAAGTACCACCGACAGCCGCTACATGTTGACTCCAACTGACTCCCGCTCAAAAAGAACTTCTCTCTAGAAATACTAACTCAACCTTTTTTTTTTTTTCAACATTCTGGTCTCAATCTCTAAATTCAGGCTCTCTAATAACTGTGCTGGTGGTCATTTTGGAAATTATTGCTCTGTTAATAAGATTTAAAGACCTGTAGTAGCTTTGATGTCTGCCGTGTGGGCATTGATTACAATACCTGCCCTGTCAGCACAATTTAGCTAAAGTAGCTAACGTTAGCCCAAATGTGCAGCGCTTGGTGTTCCCAGTAAGCTAGTGTTGGTTTTATTCCGAGGTAGCGGGGCGTGTTTCCAGAGCGTGAAAGGCAACACCTGGCACTCCTTAATTGAAAAGTCCTGAGTCCAAAACGGAAAAGACGGCGCCGACCATCAGCTGCAACTCTGGGCTTCAAACTGGTTCCAGTGCAAACCAACAGGTGACGTCACACCTCGCTACGTTCATATTTATATAGAGAATATGTCTAAATTTCATTTAATTTCCTTTGACTGATTGACAAGTAAAGACACTCAAGACCAGTTTTGGTTTTATGAACCATTTAATAAAGCCTTTAGAAATCAGAGGTTTTAAGATTTAAGTAGTTTTTAATGGTTTCTGTTGTCCTGGAGGAACCTTCAGCAGCCAAACATTTTTTTGAACAGTTTCCTTGGTGGTTTGAAATAATGGGATTTGACGTTAATTAAAAATAAATGAATATTTCTGCCAACATGAGTATTTTAACGTGTGTGTATATAGTGAGTGTGAGTTCTTTCCTCCAGCAGCTCCCACTTCAAAACATAAAAACAATAATCTTCCACGTAGTTCTTCTTCTTCTTTTTCTACTCTCAGTCTCATTATCAAACTCCAGATGGGATTTTTTTTTTTTCCAGCACAGAGATGCCCGATAGCTTTTCCTCTGGTTCTCCATATTTTTCTGACCATCATTTCAACTCTCTGCGTGGAAACTTAGTATATATATGTGTGTGTGTGTGTGTGTGTGTGTGTGTGTATGTGTTTGTGTTCTGCATGGGTTTTTCAGCAGTATTGTGATCTCCCCCGTGTGGCTTTTTATGATTGTTTTTTCCACCGATCGGTTGCAAAGTGCTGACTCCACAGCTGCTGACTGACAGGAGACACAGAGAGAGTTTGTAGTCTCTTCAGTATTTCTTATATTTTTCATGTGTTTTATTTGTTTTGTTACAAACGGCGCATTCATTGTTTTTGTCTCGTCTTTTTCTCACCTCATATTCCCTTGTTTCCTTTCATCCTCCCCCTCAGTTTTTTTTTGTTTTTCCTTTGTCTCTTTTCTCACTTCTTCCTTTTGCTTCCTTCCCCCCACTTTCTCCCTAACGTCTCCTCTCTTTGTCCTCCTTTCTTTACATTCTCCCCTCTCCATTCCCTTCTTTTCCATTCCTCTCCCAACATCAATCCTTCTGTAGTCTTTTCTCATCCTTTCTCTTTTCCCCTCTCTATCATCTCTTCCTTCTTCCTGTCCTCCCCCCTTTTTTTCCCTCCCCTCCTTTCCTCACTTCTCACATTAACCTCCTCTCCTTCTTCTCCTCCTTTCTTCTCACCTCCTCTCATCATCATCTCTCCCTCCTTGGATGCACCTACCTCTTTCTTTTTTTGGGTTGGAAAGGAAACGGGGGGGAAGATAAACACATGCATAGTGTACGTGTAGCTGATGGGTTGATAACATCTGTGGTGTGTGAAATGCAGGAAGGGGCTGCTAATTTTTACATAGATCTCTATGCTGATGATGTGTGTGACCCAGATTGTGTTGATGTGTTACTTAACGATATCCCTGAGCTTTCTATGGAGGAAAAGACTGAGCTGGACTCTCTTCTGTTACCGTCCAAGAACTGACGAAGGCAGTTTCTCATATGGCCTCCGTTCACACACCACTTCAAAATTGACAGGTCACCTTGGGTCAATCATTCATAAGGATCAATCGTAACATGTGCCAGGACGTTCTTTGCTGGACAATTTACATCTGCTATGGGACCTAGCAGGGCTGTCACATGCAAAATTTGGACTTCTAGGGTTCGACCGGGCATTCGACAGAGTAGATCATTGATACCTTTTTTAAAAACACTGCAGGCTTTTGGCTGGGGGGCAGTTTGTGGCAGGTGTTAAAATGTTACACACTGGGGCCTCATGTTTGATTAAAGTAGCTGGGGGTCTAAGCATACCAGTCGAGGTAGGGCGAGGGATCTGACAGGGGCCCCCCTCTATCTGGGCAGCTGTATACATTAGCTTTTGAGCCCTCTCTCTCTCTCTCTCTCTCTCTCTCTATCTCTCTCTCTCTCTCTCTCTCTCTCTCTCTCTCTCTGCGTAATGAATTGCAAGTGAAAAGGCATCTTCCACCAAAGTTAACAAAGAACAAGGCACTGTTGTGTTGTTTATGGGGGGAGGGTGGAGCACCACAGTTTCCAGGGCGACTACAATGGAGTCAGGAGGGAATTAAGGTGCTAGGGGTGTACCTGGGCTTGGAGAGCTGAGTCAAGAAGAACTGGGAGGAGGTTCTTTCTAAGGCAGTCTCCAAGCTGGCAGAATGGAAACGGCTTCTCTCCAAAGTTCTATATAGAAGGAGGATGCTGACTATAAACAACCTGGTGACATCTGCATTATAGCACAGATGTTCTTTACTAAATCCTCCTGCTGGTCTCCTACAGGATCTACAGAGGAAGTTTGTGGATTTCTTCTGGTCTGGTCATTACTGGCTTAGAGCTGCAGTTCTATATCTGCTTGTACAGTAGGTGGGGGCAGGGGCTGGTGGACCTTGAGAGCAGGCTGGCAGCCTTTAGACTCCAGGTATCTCAAAGACTACAGTACCATGCGGATATCTGCTGGAGGCATACAGCATACACACTGCTGAGGAGGGCTGCTGGTTTGGGCTTTTCCTGATGAGTCAGGAGGGCTTGAATTTGACAGGAATTAACACCTTCTACGCTTTGGTTCTAAGAACTTGGCGTCTGATCCGACCTACATGGGAAGGCTTGGAGCCAGGAGCATGGGGGTGCAGGAGGAGCCAATTTTCCACAACCCGCTCATTCCAGTTGAGACTGTCCATTCTGAGGACTTACAGAGCCACATCATGTAGGCAGGCAGCCACGGAGGCTGGCATCACATCACTAAGACTCATGGCAAGACTGAGGAGAGAGGTCTTAAGGTCACTGCCAAGTGTAGTGCAGAAGTTTTTGGAGAGGTGCCTCCAGGTTTACCTTCCCTAGCAGTGTCAGCTGAGACTCAAGGATGGAAGGAGGAAGGTGAAGGGAGGTTGTCGTCCTTTTTTATGCTCCGAGCCAGGGGAGTTTAGAGGGTGTGAAGGCAAAGGCCTTGTACACAGCTGCAGTGAAGGTCAGAAACATTAGATCCCTGCAGGACGTCAAGGAGCATCAGTGGCAGGACACTCTGAGAGGGCAGACTACAGCAAAGTTTAAGTGGAAAGTGCTTTACAAGCCCCTCGATAACAAAAAGATCAGAGGATCTGCAGTGGAGGATGCTTCATGGGGCCCTGGCAACTAGTTTTTTCTGTCCAAAACAGATAGGAATGTGGGTAATGGCTGTTCCTTCTGTAATTTACCTGAGACTATAATTCATGTGTTCACTGAATGTAACCGTGTGTCAGTTGTTCTTGCTCTGTTGAATGTGCTATGTGAAAAAAATTGGGTTCTTTTTTTTTCTGTGGACTGGTAAATGATGTTTTTTGGTTTCAGAAGGTCTGTTTTTTTCTGTGGGGGAGGAAAGTCTCTATATGTATCTGAATGTTACGGCTTGATGTCATGATTTTGTATTTTTGTTTATAATTGGCTATTCTGGTCCTCTTATGAGGAATGTTTGTGTGTGTGTGTGTGTTTGAGGCGTGATTGGTGGATGGCGTAATATGTGTCTATGAAGTGTGATTTAATTGTATTTCATGTGTTTTCTCAATGGGTATTAGCTGTATGTAGTGTTATTTTTAAGCGCCTTTGGTTTTTTTTCTTATTAAAGGACATCAAAAGTCCCTTTCATCTTTTTCACTTCACTTTCTTTCTTTCTTCTTCCTTTCCCTTCTCCATCCCCATCATTCCCTCTTCCTCTTATCTTCTTTCAGTTCTTCTTACAACCTCTCATCTTCTCCTCACCTCCTCCTCCGTTCTTCCACCTTCCTCTAGTTTCCTCTTCTCGTTCCTTGTTCCCCATGTGTGCTATTTTCTTCCCCCTCATCCCTTTTCCTGCTTCTCTTCTTTTTGTTCTCCTCATTAGCGGGATTTATAACATGTTCATGCATGCAAGGCGCAACAGAACAAATTAAGCTCCCTGGCAGTTTCTTTATCCCTCCTCCCTTTGCGATAATGTCCAGTATAATCTGTCTTTGGCTGGCCGGGGTCCCCAACTGGTCCCATAATCCTCTTTGTAACAAGACGGCAATTAGAAGTTCACACCATCGGGCTCTTGTGGCGCAGTTGAGACAGAAGTCAGAAGGTGTCGGGCTGGGAAGGTGAGCTCAGGTCAGGATGATAATGATAACCCCTCAGAGCTGAGATGTAATGCTGCTGGAGCTGGTTTGTTGGTGTTCCTCTCAGTGGCTTTCAAAGGTCTGGTGATGTTCGCAGTGAAACGTTTGATTCGTTAAGCAACTGTGTATATATTTCCATATGTGAGGCATCAAGCTGCTGCAAGAACAGACTCTACTCTTCTGGTTTCAGGCTTTCCACCAGATTTTGGAACCTGGCTGCAGGATGCACGGCTTTGTACATCCTTTAGAGCATCACAACATGAGCATGATAAGAGTCCAAGGAATCCTCATAACACCAAATCCACTTATCAGGACGTTAAACTAAAATGAACTGATCTGAAATGTCTTTTCTTAATGCACTGAAAAAGTATGTGAGGTTAAAGTTAAACCTAGAAGTAACTCCTGAAGATGTAATGGCTGCAGACACATCACAGATTAGTCGGACAATAACTTTAACATTTTAAAGAGCTGAACTAATGAGTTAATTAATCAATGAGCAGTTATCTAAGTAATTTTGAAGCAAAAAACACCAACAATAATCTGATTCCTTCTATTCCAATGTGAGGATTTGCTACTTTTCTCTTGTTTATTGCAGGTTAAAAACTTAATATCTTTAGGTTTTGGACTGTTGGGACTTTTTTGACATGTTTTGACTTAATCAATGACAAAAATCATATAACTATAAAATAAAAACCCAGGTTGTAAAAGCACAGACTTTTCCTTCAAGGCGTTCTGTGACTGTAACTGCTGTGTTTGCATGACCACCGACGGCTGCTGTGACAGCATGAAAAAAGAGCTGCGTACCTCCGCTGCCTTGTTTTTCACCTCACATTCACACACACACACACACACACACACACACACACACACTGACAACGATAGGACACAAGTTAAACACACATATAAGCACACGCACTGAAGGCAGCGGGGGCCATTATCAGGCAGCACATGTGCAATACAACCACTGATCACCGTGAGAAGATGACAGCTGATCTTTACAGGTATCTAAGTGTCCTGACCTTCATCCCGGGCCTGTCAGTCAACAGCAGCTTGATAAAAAAGAAAAAAAAAAAACCTGAGCAGGCATTTGTCTGAACACACACACACATTGCTGTCTGATGGGTCAGATGACAAAGTTAAAAATGTTATCGCTGCCATTCGTCAGCAGAAGCTGGCAGAGGGTGGTCAGATCAGGATTGACCTTCCAGCAGCATGTTGAATTTTTTAAAAGCTGCTACATTTCGTGAATCATTTTTTTCAAACACTGTGCAAAAATAATACACAACACACCCTCATAACTAATATGCCGTCTTTATCAGTGCTTTCCAAAACAGTTATAAATCACTGTTAAAAAATACTGATGTGACAACCAGGCAGCAACCTCCGGGACTGTAAAATGAAGCCAATGCAGAAGTGCCAAAAAGAAGAAGTGCAGTTCCTTGAACGGCCACTTGAGGCTCCAAAAGCGAGTCAATCCTCATAGACCCCCATGTTAAAATGCCCAACTTTACAGCAGAAATAAACATGTTTACAGCCTGGTACAAACAACGGTTTAGGTCTCTATGACAACTGTACGGGGGGTGAATTTTTTTATAACTCACCTGTTTAAATTTTATTAAACTGTAAAGTTCTGCATAATGAAAGACATGGCTGCTTTGAGTGACAGGTCCGCCAGCCGCTAAGTGGCTTGTTTCAGCCATTCAGCCCCGCCTCTTTGCCCATTTTTGATTGGCTGGGAGTCAGGCAGCGTCACACACTGCCAAGATGGCGACGGACGGAGCGGCTCGCTTTGAGCTTCAAAACCGCTCTTCAGAAACCAACGAGTGACGTCACGGTAACTACATCTATATTTTTATACAGTCTATGGTGACAACGCAGTGGTTAAGGTCTGGTTAGGTTTAGGCACAAAAACTACTTGGTTAGGGAAAGATCACGGTTTGGGTTAAAATGATCACTTGAAACATGGTGTTGGTTGAAGTTACTACTTCCTTAAAGTTGGGCAACCAACTGTCCTGACTTCCGGATGGAGACATGACACTCACGGTTGGAAACAGGAAGCCAACAGCGGTTTCCTGCAGCCAAGTCCACTTTTTACCATCTATATATCTATCATCCACCCAACCCACTACCACCGATTATGGGAATTTAGATGGCATCTGTCACTCAAACCTAACTATAGGTGTTTTTTTGCTGGCTGAATTTTCAACCTATACTGTCTTTTCCATACTGTCTTCTTCTGGCTTCAAATGCAACTAAATTATGAATTCTCTTTTTCCTTTTCATATTGTTGTCCT
Source organism: Thunnus albacares (assembly GCF_914725855.1). NCBI lineage: Eukaryota > Metazoa > Chordata > Actinopteri > Scombriformes > Scombridae > Thunnus > Thunnus albacares. Next base: position 24,700,168 of record NC_058125.1, on the reverse strand, counting down.
GCCATTAAAAGAAAGCAAGGGGGACTCAGTGAATTTATGAAGTAAAGCCACTGTGAACTGCTTTATAATTTGTTATTTCCCTGAGGCTGGTCACAAGCAGATTAAAATGGATCCCCAAATTATTTGAGAGAACAAATCAATATCAAACGTTAACAGTCGGGTTATTGTCCCCCCCCCCCCGAACCCTCTCGACCTCCCGCAGTGCAGATTATGCTCAGAGAGTCAGCAGCAGATATAATAATGAGTTTTAGGCCGTGAGGGATATTGTTTTTAAAATGCGGCGTCCTCCAGAGAAAAGGTTTTCAAACTGTCGTGGTTTTTGGGTTATATGAGATGATCGAGGATTTAACGGCTCACTACTTTTCTTCTCTCTGAGAGTCTGAATATCAAGATCATGTACACAACAACAAAACAAACAATTTACTTCCATGTTTGGGTTTTCTGAGGAAGAAAAAACACACAAGTATGAACCAGCAGACAGCAGCAGGTGAGCTTTGACATACAGACAGGTTGACATAGAATTTGTCTACTAATTCCTACCAGATGGCTGTTGGCTTGAGGTTGTTTTATGTCCAGAAGTCGTATTTAGTGGGTGAAACAGCAAAAAAAAAAAAAAGTGGCCAGTGAGTTCTGGCGTCTGCTCGCTGTCTGACAGATGGCTGATGGGTAACCTGAGTGACTCCCTGGTGTCTTTCAGAGGACACAGCAAGGTTCATTTCCACATGCAGAGGAGGAACTTTTCACTCTTTTTAGTGCATTTCCTCTAAAATTATTTCTTATAATTTTGTATTTTGCAAACTGGACAAAAACTGAATTATGCTTGTCTTCCTCTGTGAAAGTGTTTATCAGAGAGACAAATTTAAGTTGGTAGAAACAGAGGAGAATTACCGTATTGGCTGGAATATAAGACACTATTTTAATCTGGAAATTATGTTTGAAAAAGCGGGGGTCGTCTTATAATTATGTGTTTACAAGATCAGAGTGCTTTTCTGAATGGAGAGTGTACCAGCGTTGCATTATGGGTTGTTTTTAGCTTTATTGTTGCTACGGTGGCGAGTTTCTACCAGTCTGTTTATAGACTCTTCTTTAATCTGTTAAGTGGTCAGAAATTACTTGCTGTCAGAGATGATGAGGAGCTCAGACAGACAGTTTGAACACAGCTAACTGCTGGAAGAAATAATTTTGATCGCTTCCAAGAGCCTGACAGGAGAGAGAGAGAGAGAGAGAGAGAGAGAGAGAGAGTGTGACAGCAGTTACACAAATGTGGGATTTACGTTCCGCTTTAATGGAAATATTTCACTTTTACGAGATAAATGGCTTCAAGGATGAGGATGCTCTTCTCCTTGGATAATAATATAATATTTGTGTGCTGTATCTTCAAAAGTTTTTCCTCTTTCTTCCCCAAAAACAGGTGTTGGTGTCTTATAATCAGGGTCATATACGTTCAGGCTGAGACAGTAGTTCGGTCCATATCTCATGGGACATTTGAACCTTAAGATAACTGAAGAAATGATGATGAAAACTTGCTTGTATTGTGTTTCTGTTCTGATCTTTTTTAAACTATCCTATAAACCAAAAGTATATTTGTGTGTGTGTGTGTTGGGCTCACCACAAAAAAAGGACTTCATTTTTGATTTGTAGAGTCATGAAATCTGTGTGAAAATCGGTTGAAACGGTCGAGTCCTTGATAATATCAAAGTATTTTCCGGTGAAAAGTAAAAGTAAAAACTGAAATTGGTGAGAATCGCTGTACATTTATGATGACACCAATCTTCTACATCAAATAATGATATGAAAAATGTACGACAGACACACAGAAATAGTATCAAGAAAATCCTGCTGGTTGAAATGTGCTCTACACAACCCGAACTACACACACACACACACACACACACACACACACACGCACACTGAGGAGAGTCGGACACACCTTTCAGATAGAAGAGTTCTCCAGTCTCTCCTCTTTTATCTGAACTTTTTAACCGTATGGATTAGTCCACCAGTGTGTGACGCCTGCGGTCGCTCTCATGCAGATTCCTGCTCTGTTATCGGAATGAGCGCCGCCTAACAGGCAGCCAATCAGCTCGCAGCAGCCAAGCTAATGGCCTCGATAATCAATTTGTTGGCTTTTTCTAATTTTAAATCCAATTACCTTGGGGGAGGGCGGGGGGGTAAGGGCGACGAGTTGGCAGGGGGGTATTGATGGTGGTGTTTGTGTGTGTGTGCTTGTGTGTCCCAATGATTGCTATTCATGTGTGTGTGTGTGTGTGTGTGTGTGTGTACTGTCCCAGTGAGTTGACAGAACAATTTGCGTTGACAAGGCAATTTGTATTTGTTCTTGTCGTCGGCCTCAGATTGGAAAAGTGAAAAAATGTCTCTCACTCCCTGAACAACACACACACACACACACACACACACACACACACACACACAAACCTATACCAATTTGGCCTCATTCTTTCATTTTTTTTTTTTTCCTTTTTACTCACACAAACAGTAGATCAGGTCACTTTAGGTGCCAGTGAACGAGGATAATCTGGCAACAAGCAAACAGTCAGTAAATAATCAACTGCAAAAAGAGACGTGAAACTAACTGGCTTTGTCATGAGTGTGTGTGTGTGTGTGTGTGTGTGTGAGTGTGTGTGTGTGTGTGTGTGTTATCAGCAGTCTGCCGGCTTGCTCCCCAGACAGGCCTTTAGCCCTCTCTCTTGTTTCTGTTTTCCCCCTCTATCTCTGACACACACACACACACACACACACACACACACACACACACTCACTGATGAACTCCTCTCCAATTCTCTTTCATTTCTCCCTCTTCCTTTCATCCTCTTCTCTCTCTCTCCCCCCCCCCTTCTCTTCCTCCTCTCATTTCTGTTCCTTCCCATTTCAGAGATCAAATGAAGGAAGGGCAGCAGCAGCAGCAGAAGAAGAAGAGTCTTAACACACAAACACACACTTGCGTCCTTGTTGACAGCAGCATCAGTAATACCTAGTGTGTATCTGTGTGTGTGTGTATGTGTGTTTTTCTCAGCTCTAAAAAACCTGAAACCCAGACAGCCGACTCATCTGTTTGAGAGAAAACAATGTTTGTAGTGAGTGAAGTTGTTTGAGGAGAAAATAAACCCTTAGCTGTCTGCTTCATCTCTCTCTCTCCGCTCACTCCGTCTTTCTTCTTCTCTTCTTCGCTCTCCGTCTTTCTTTCTTTTTTTTTTTAGCTGCTTGATCTGTTGAAAAGCTGAGAGAGTCAGAGGTGTTTTTTTCTTTTTTTTTTTCCTCCAACAGAAAGTTCAACTTTATTTGTAGAGACACTGAAGTTTAAAGGCAAGGGAAAGAAAGCGGAACTTTAAAAGCAGTGTTTCAAATCATCACAGCTAAAAATAAAACTATAATAAAAATCCACACTTCTAAACTTAAAATGTGGATTTTCTGTGAAAACCACTCAAGTGTGCAGTTTATGATTAAATTTAGGTTTAGTCAAGCTTTGTCAGAAAGTTTTTCACTCCCTGTCGTGTTTTTGTGGCCCACAGGAGGAGTTGTGGCAGAAAAGTAAAGCTTCTTAACACCAAAGCTACTAAAAAAATATAAAAAAATTACACACACCGAACACTTTATTAGGAACACCTGTGCAGGAATGTGACAGATGAGGAGGAAAAAGATGGACAAGAAGGAAGTATGAGTCACCTCGCTGACCGGAAACAAAGGGTCTAACTTTATTACAGATTTTCCTCGATTGCTAAAACACATTTCTTACACTTTAAACATCTGTGTCAAAACCAAACTTCACACAAAACCATGTAATCAAATACACAAACACTTCCAAACAGCCGGTACACACTGGTAAGATCCATTCAAAACAACCTGTTACTGCATAAATAATGGTCATAATTTTCCCCAAAAACAACATCTTTACATGATGAACACAATATAATGACAGAACACATGCATAAATTAAGTCAAGTCCTCAATGTACTGTAGTAAAATATACTGAAATTGAGTGAATACGTAAATGTTCTGTACAAATATGCAACTGATAAAGATAATTTCCATTTATTTGCCAATATAAACCAATTAAACAGGCCTGAACTGCCTCAGGTCTCCAATTTTTTCCAAAACTGAGTGAACTGACCCTTTTATTTATCCGTCCTGGCGTTCTGATTGGTGTGTGAACAGTTTTGACTCTCAGTGTTTCCACCTGGGGAATGATGAGTTAATTGGGTTGCAGCTGTGTTGACTTGAGTTAATGATATTGACTGCCGGTTCTTTATAAATGAGCACCTGAGTGAAAACATGGGGATAGTGTTGATAGTTTTGGGAAATGGGTTTGTCTTTTGGTTTGGGATGTTTAGTTAATAAACCCAGTTATAGTGTGTAAGAGGAAAACTGTCACCTATTGTGTGTGTCTGGCTAGAATAGTAGAGCTGCGGATGTATACTGTATGTAGTGGTGGTTAAATTAACATGGCAGACGTGTAAATGTGCAGGTATAGAGGCCATCCATCACTTCCTCACTTTTGTCTGAGTGGTGTTTTTATCTTCAGAGGGACAGAGCTTATTCCTCATGCTCCTTCCATCAGGGACTGAAGCTCTGATCCTCTGCTCCGAGTCTGAATGAGCCACACCGGAGTAGCAGTGGGCGATAAGTGTGAAATCATTTATCACAGTATAAGTAATTTTATTCCTGATGTAAAATATTTTTTCTAGAAGCTCAGTTGAGAAACCATTTATAGATAAAATAACCGCTCGGACGTGTTTCTTTATAATAAATTTAATACCTGACAAATCACGGTACTTCATCAGGTTGAAGCAAACATCTTGTAAATCCAGCCAGTTAAATCACTGGTTTTCAATATTTTCCACAACACTCTGATACAACCGGAGGTATTAAAGTGATAAGACACAGTTTATATCACAGAGTGGCCCATCCCTGCACCAGACCTCTCTGGGGAAAGAGAATCATTTCAGGTAGTCTCGAGGAGGACAGTCCCAGAGGACACACAATGACAATCAGAGCACAATGTACTTTGGACTCTTTCCAGTATTCAGCTGAAAACATGCTCCAGTGAGCAAAACTGTTCACTGGTGCAGTGTGTAACATAAAAAAAAACTCAAAGCACATACACCAAAAAAAAAAAAAAAAGCAGCTGTGAAACAGAAAAAACAAGACTAAGAGTTTCTGTACTGTCCTTGAGCTAAATGCTAATGTCAGCATGCTAACATGCTCGCAATGAGAACATGCTGCTGTTTACAGTATATTGTTTAGAGACTGGACAACATGTCAGTCGGCCAAATATGACCTGTAGTTACATTTGAGTGACGGATACTATCTAGCGGCCGTAGTAATTGTTAGTCGGAGCAGTGGTTCAGGTCAGATAACGCATATATATGTGAACACTTTCCTCATTCAGCGGCGGAGGGATGGATGGAGGCATTAACCCAACAGTGAACTTTGCCACAAGAGACCATTGTTCATTTCCTGTTTCCAACCGCAAGATAGGACAGTATGTCAAAAAGTGTGACAACGATCGTCCCCTAACCTTAACCCTGTGGTTATTATTGTAGCCATGACAACGAAGGTCCAAGTGGTTTTATGTGCCTAAAGCTAACCAGACCTCACATCATAAAACATCAGTATTTTTTTTAACAGTGATTTTATAACAGTTTTGAAAAGCAGACAAATGACGTCCTGCTGAAGAAAACGCTCCTCTGTGTCGTTCTGGAGTCACACAGTCAAACAATGTATTTGGTTGTTTAATATGGAGAACTATCTTAAACTATCGTTAGCATGTTAGCATGCAAAACATTTTGCTACTTAGCACTGACACAAAGAACAGCTGAGGCTGAAGTTTTGCAGGTATGTGGTCATTAACTGAAGTATTGGACAAATTAAAACCTGCAAGAGGAAGTTATTAGTATTTATTCTCTTGGGACCATGAATGTATATTTAGATTTTTCAGTCTCAGATACTCTTCATGTAGATAATCTTTATGTAGTTACAATGTGCTTTAAAAAAGAAACTTGAAACTTAGCTCAGTTCAGCACTTTTCTTGTCTTTCTTGTCTCCTCCTGCTGCAGCCTACACATATACATTTTTAGATATCTTATAGTAAATTATAGAACAGCTTCTTGAAGGCAAAAATAACCACAATCAGGCTCATCGTTTATTATCTCTGTGGATTTTCTGTTCAAGATGAGAACAGAAACATGAAGACGACAAAATTCGAGACAAAGCAGATTTGTGTCAGCAGTGAATGGCTGGATTTACTGTGTACGAACGCAGGTTTGCTGATGCAGACCAGGTCTTATTGTGTCTGTGTGAGCGGCCATAAACCCCCAGGGGAAAGATATTTCTACTGTTTACGCAGCAATGAAAAGAGCCACGATGCGCCACAAAGGGTTTGGAATCTGATTTTCTCTCCCTGTGCAGATGCAGCTTGAATCAATTTGTGTATGATGAACTCAGGTGTCAGATTTCAGTGGTTTTGTGGAGACACAGCTCAGATATGTTTCTAATGTTTGCTTATAGTGTTTTTCATTGTATTTATCATGCAATAATGTATCAGAGAAACTGTACTTTTTCTTCATTGACTTGCAGTCTTTATCTTTCTTTACTGCATCTACCTTCCTGTCCAGCCATCAATCCGATCGATCTTCGCATCGGTATCTTCCTCTGCTTCTGTGTCCACACTCATCCATATCAGCTGACAGTGTTGATGTATGACAGACCGCTGGAGGTTCAGAGGAGTTCAAAGTCTCCTCCGCCCTTTAGAGCCTTTTCTTTGTAGCTCGGTATAAACGCTGCCGTGACCAAACCTCTCGGGGGCCACGGTTCAATCTTGACCAGAGATGCCCCACAGCTTAATCCGCCCTCTTTGTGCCATTTCTCTTCCCCTTTTTTTTTTCTTCCTCAGTTTGACTTGAAATTCTTTGTAGTTCCACTTCATTCATTTCAAGTTGCAGGCACTGGATGATAATGGCATTTTGGAATAATAGAATCCTTTGTGGCACGGTCTAAAACGTTTTCTCTGGCCGTGTTTGAATTGTAAGCCTCGCACCGTTGAAGCGTTTGAAGTCCCCCCCCCCCCCCCCCCCCCCCCCCCAGCCTCTTTCAGCTCTGCGGGGCTTCTGTCGAATCAGATGGGATGACAGCGATGACTGATTTTTAGAAATAGAAAGCGGCGTTAATATTTCTGTTATTGTGCCAAAAAACCTCATGAGTATCATGTTGTTTCAAACAATGAAACAGTGATAAGGGTCTTGTAGCTTTATTATACTTCCTCTCTTGTAATACGAGCACTTCTTCTATGAGTAATCACAGTTTTAGCTTGTGAATAACCTCTGTGTTAATAATGAAACATTTTCACAGGACTGATTAAGGCTGCATCAAGCCTTTGGCAAAAACCGTGCAGCAGGTTTAAGTCATTACATTAAAAACTCTTCTCAGGGACTCTTTATGAAAATTAGTTTTGAACAGGTAGCAGGCAAGTAGATTGAAGGTATAATGGCAGCTGAAAATTAGGCTGTCATTCAAGGAGGTTGTTTTTCACCCGTCTGTCAGCAGGATTTCTCAGCAACTGATCTTTCATTCACTAGATGTCTTTTTTTTTTTTTTTTTAGCTTTGAGACCTTTTATTCTAAATTATATGATGGAGGTTTTTAGAGTTGCGGAATTAAGAAATCAATTTATATTCCTGTGAAAAGTGAAGTGATGTGAAAACTGTGAATGAATTTCGGTGTTATAAAAAGAAGCAGACGAACTGTTCAGCCAAGAGCAACATGATCATCCCATTGGAGTAATGTCTGTCTAGATGATTTTAAGTCCAGTATTAACTCTGCTTTTAGCTCTGAAATTCGATAATTGGAATCACAACAACAAATCAGACCACAGATTTAACACCTGTGGAACGATTTAGTCTTTATTGTCCCAAGAGAGATTTGTTTTCACAGCCTGCACACAGTGGTGCAAAGTAACCAGAAGTACATTTACTCAAGTACTGTACTTAAGTACAATTTGAAGGTACTTTACTTGAGTATTTCCATATGATGCTACTTTATACTTCCACTCCACTACATTTCAGAGGGAAATATTGTACTTTCTACTCCACTACACAATGGATAATATAACAAGCTTTTAAAATACAACACATTGTTAAAGATGAAACCAGTGGTTTCCAACCTTTTTGGCTTTTGACGTCTTACAAACGCCTGTACGCAACATACCGATATACACAATACATAAACATACAACTTTCATGCCCCTGCACATATCCTTACCCATTTCAATCAGGAGGGACTCAGTTTAAGTAGTGAATGGTGTTTATTGAACGGCATGATGATAAATTTAAAAGTCTTTGGCGATTGGACTCTATCGTGATGTGGCCTAATATGGAGGGGGGCGATGAAAGCACGAATAGGATAACCCCCCCCCCCCCACCCCCACACACTTGATGGAGTCTAGACACTGGTGGCGGTGATGGAGAGGCATGGATCGAGGTGGTGCGGTATCGGTTCCTGGAGACTCGGGGCCTTTGCCGGAACGTGAGGTTGGGCGGACGAATGATGATCCGGGACGGAGAGGCAAAGAGCGAGCTACGGCGTTGCGGCCAAGGAGGTGGACGGGGTGGGGGTGGATGCGATTATTGCCTGAAATGACAGCTGACAGCGACAGAGAGGGACACGGTTTGATTGACTGTTCAGGGATCGTGGAGAAATCTGATTTGTTAACTAGAAGTGATGCTAGCTGAACATCAGTGTCAGTGAGGCAGTTTGTCACCTTGTAAGTGTGAGGCGTGTGATGCCTGTGTCATTCATGTCTAAGAGATTGAGGGTCAGATTGGAGGAGGATGATTTTGGAAGCAGTATGTGTGATAGTTTTTTGGAGATGCTTAACACGGTAAAGAAACGGGGGGGGGGGGGGGGGGGGGGGGGCAGTACAACAGGATGGGTTGAATTCTGTAAAACAACAAGGGGAGGTGATGGGTTTGCTGGGATCATTCATGGATGTCGGTGATGTGTTGATCAAAGCTGAGTTTACGGTCAATAATGAGTCCAAGATATTTGAAGTGGAAGATCTTTCTCTGTGTGTGTGTGTGTGTGTTGGTGGTTTCAGTCCCTAGAATTACTGTCAGAAAGCCTTTGAGCAAAGCATTGAACTCCCAATTCCAGGAAAGCAAAATAATAATAATAAAAGTCAACTCTTAAAGGACCAGAGAACCAGTAAAATGACTAAACTACGGTGAAGTCTCTCATATGGTGACAGTTTTTCCTTTGTTTTTTTTTTTTTTCCTTTTTGTCATTCTTATCGTCGCCGTCGGTGAAATCTCGCAGGTACGCTTGAGATTAGCGCTTCATCCTTGACACCCCTTCACCTTCTCAGACTGCAGCTCTCTATTAGCAGGCAAACAGCCTCTCAGTCTCCACATCACGTCTCTGCCCTCCTGCTGCCCACACCTGCTGCTGAAATGACAGAGATGGAAAAAAAAACAAAAAAAAAAAACAGACAGGATGACAAACAGGAAATCAGCCCCTGAGATGCACCTCTGAGTCTAAAACTGAATAAATAAGTCAACAAAAAAAAAAAAAAAGCCCCGCAAATAGAAAGACTTGTATGTGATTATAGGAGCAAAGGAAGCTCATCTCATACAGTAGGATAATCAAAATGATGTTTGGAAAGAGAATGAGTCCGGAAGGAACCTTGAAATGCGATACAAAAATAGCACAAAGAAATAGAAAAAGGAAGCAGATAAAGATCTTTCATCTCTGATTGGCAATGAAATGCCCAGACAATCTCTGAAAGGGATGTAAAAGAAGAAACAAGGATATAATTAGGAAGAGAAGGAAAAAGACAAAAACAATATACTATATACCCCCCAAAAAACTGATATAGGCAAAAGAAACCTCTAAAAACAAAGAGCCCTAACACAACCACTTGGAACAAAGAGTCTTCACTTGGATGTGACCGTGAGATAGACGAGTAGAAAATAACAATCCCCTACCAGCAGTAAATGTGAGTTGTATGCCTATAAAAAGCCCCGGAAGGCTCTGCAGCGACTCAAAAGAGACGACGGTGGGAAGAAACTGTGGCTTCACGTTACAAATTTGCTCCATTGTTTCAGTCCGGGGTCATTCGGTGCAGTTGCAGCGTGGCAGCGGCTCTAACTGGGGAAATATAGCTGCTGCTGCTTTTATAACGCAAGACACTGCAACCACACAGCAACACGGAGGAGAGGAGAGGAGAGGAACGTGTTGAAGCTTCTCATGATCGAGTTTCTTCTGTTTCCCACTTGAACTCTGGTTAACCATGACAACATCATCGTGATGTTCTCGGATAATGTTTGATTAAAAGTTTTCTTTTGCACCTTTTTATAACAGAAGTTGTCCCTAAAGATTAATGATTTTTTTTAACCTTTACCTATACTTTTTTTTTTTTTTTTTTTTTTAGAACTGGCCATCAACTTTATCATCTTCATCAGTATTTCTCAGAGGATGATTAAGACGTTTAAACTGTGAATTAGTTCAAAAGCTGTTTGATCGTCTTTCCACCATCATCAACATTTGTGTTGCTTTCTCTGATCGACTTTGTAGTAAATCTGCATCTACGACTGGATATCGAACCTAAAAACATTTTTGGCACCAACTGTAGCAATGACTGTCAAACTGTCAAGTACATAAAGATCAAATTCATAATCTTGATCATTTATTCATTGAGATATTGGCTGATTTAAATCGTACTTTTGCTCAGTTTTGATTTAATTTAATCAAGACAAATATCTTGTATGGCTGTTTGTGTTTAGCCAACATCCAACATGTGAGAATTGAGCTTGAGAAGGTTCATTATTGATCTTAGAAACAGAAGTTTGGCAAAAAAAAAATTCTCTGTATAATGTCCACTTACTGGAAAGTTTCTGGAGCTTTCAGCTGGGATCTTCTGGTGATGAATGTTCTGGCTGGTTTAGTCCACATGATGCTCCTCACGATCAGTCAGTAGACCTTGTTTGCTCATTGTTAAATGTAAGAATAATGTTTTGAAGAAAAAAAAATTACAGTGTTTTTGATGTTTTGGCACCAAAATGTCCGTAGCTGCATCTCATGCACGTTTCCAGAAGCGTGTACCTCAGCAGGGAAGTTAGTGAGATGTAGTCAGCTGAATTTTTAACTTTATTTATTATTTAAAACCAATTTTTTTGAAGAAAATTTCACTTTTGGTGAAGAGATTGTTCAAGCTTTTGCATCCCATGAGTGAACCTCTGCAGTAAGATCACCTGAGGACACCTGAACCAGCTCCGTTCGCTTGAATAAAGACCGTGAGATTGAAAGCTTTGGAAGCTAGTAAGTGCACCTTTTTGGAGCTAACATACCTTGTTCTGAAAAGTGTAAAAAAAAGTTGCAGTCAGTGGAACTAAAGTAACTCCTCAGCCAGCAAACATCACCGTCACACCATAACAGAGACAAACGTTTTATATTTACAGGTGAGACCCAGCAGAAGTGATACGTTGCATAACACACATTTATTTAGAATAATGTTAGAATGATGCTCGAAACTATTCCAACTGTGAAGATGAAGGTAAATGTATAGACTGGAAACAAAATACAATTTTGGAAAAAAGCAACAGGGCTGAACTGAAATGACAGAGGGAGAAAGAACGCAGTACAATGACATCAGCTAAAGTCCTGCTGTTTAATAATTCACCAAGCAGACTGCAGGAGGCAGGAAGGATGGAGAGACAGAGGAAGAAAGAGTTGAAGTGGTAGCGTTTAAAGGCGTGGTGTTTAATAATTCAGCGGGTGGCGTCTGGTCTGGCTCTGATGCAGCAGGTGGCTGCAGTGAAACCGAAAAGATCACAGAGAAAATAAAAAAAAAAATTAAATAAAAAAAACCCTCTCTCTCTCTCTCTCTCTCTCACTGAAACCTTTTCCTGTTTGAAACTCTGCGAGGAGATAAAATGAGACGAAACCGTCCGGTGTCATGTGGAGAACAGGGACATCACAGCGGTAACGCTGTACAGCACGCAGCGGGGGAGGGGGGCACAAATCATTCAAATCATTCAGCTGCTGCTCGTTGCTGGTCTTTACTTCTGGAATTAGGACAGTCTGGAGAAATTATACAAAACAAGAGTGAAAACGCAGAAAAACCTTCTGAAATATGTCAAAAGTTTCCCGGCTGAGGTGGAAGAGTTTGCATATCAATGCAAAATGTGATGAAGTGCAGAGGAAACAGACGTAATGCTTGAATAAATTACGACATTAGGATTAACAATTAATTTCTTTATCTTCTCATGTTGTCTATAATAACACAGTAACGTCTTCAGTTGCCAGACTAAGAGCCTAAAATGTTAAGCTATTCTAATTACACATTTGCCACATTTGAGCAGCTACAACCATCGTAATGACTTTTTTTATTTAAAAAAAGACAAAATTAATCATTTTTCTATTGATCAACTAAACATTGCGCTCTAGATGACGTACATGAAGCTTGTGACAAAAACATCAGATCTGTGTTGAGCGATGAGAAAACTGTAAAGTGCCTAAAATTAATCCATGAAACAAACGTTATATTTCTTAACGGCACCTGAGTCGAGAATCAGAGCCACCGACTGTTTACGGTAACGGATGGATACGTGTAAGGCTGCAACTCGCAATTATTATTTAATCTGCTGATTATTTTCTTGATTAATCAGTTAGTTTGGTTGATAAAATGTCAGAAAATTGCGAAAAAAAAGTCCAAGATGCAACCTCAAATGTCTTGTTTTGTTCCGACCAACAGTCCACAACACAAAGACAGTCAGTTTACTGTCATAGAGGACTAAAGAAACCAGAAAATATTCACATTTAAGAGGCTGGAACCTGATTATTTCTCTCATAAAATGACTTAAAGCCATTAAAGGATTATCAGAAGTGTTTGACGATTCATTTTCTGTACATTAGTGATTGATTTCTTGGAAATTTGGTAAAAAAAGTGGCACCATATTTGAATGGAAACCTGACTACTGACTTGTTTCATGCTTAGATATTATATCTGACAGGATTTAGTCATTAGAAACTGTTCCGTACTAAAACTGAAATGTACTCGAGCTCCTACTGTACTTTGACTGAAGTACACTTTTTGAGCAGTACTGTTATTTCTGCATAGAGATAATATCAGTGAGGTGCAGGTGAAGTTGTTTCCACAAGTTTTTTCACATCCGTCTTGTATAAACAATCTTTGACACTTTGCTGCTTTTAAAGTAGTTCCTGAAACGATGTCTGCAGCCTAACCAGAGTAACCAGGACATTTTGTCTGGAAAGAGATGTGTTGCTGTTGGATTTTTCAAGCAAAATAAATTCTACTCACCTCTATTGTTATTATTATGGTAGCTAATGAAATCTCTTTAGAAAGCAGATAAAAACCAAAACTATCTGTTTAGACTGATAAAAGTGGGGAGGAAGTCAGGAAAAAATAATTATATTTTTTTGTGATTTGAGTGAACAAACCCCTTGGCTATACTCTGTGTGTGTGTGTGTGTGTGTGTGTGTGTGTGTATAGCTGTAAATGATGAGAGTCCTCTCCTATAACGCAATTTGGCCATTATCACCGTGATGCATTTCATGAATACATCTGCATTCATCTGCCAGAGACACACACACACACACACACACTCATGCACACACACACTCATGCAAACACACACACACACACACAGCCAATAAGCATTCACAGCGAGATCGATAATGTTTCCCAAAGTGTGTTTACTGCAAGAGGAGGACAAAAGCAGTTACTCCTTTATCAGAATGGTAAATGGGGCAAACTAAGACACACACACACACACACACACACAGACACACACACACAGTCTGACAGCGCCTGTCATCATTAGCCGGTCTCCCGGCCAACATCCCCCGGTGTTTTCATTTCATACAGCATCATCACAGACGGTTGGGTGGGTGTGGCCGCGTGCGTGGTGAATGTCCAAACATTAGTCTAAATCACTCTCAACACAAACACACCGACAATAGCAGCCATTGTTATATCTGCGGGAGATGTTCCCATAAAAACACAATACTCTGCTCTCTGCTGTGTGTTTACAGTTTAGAGACAGAGTTGGTGGTCAACACTGGGATACAGTGACAGAGAGAGAGAGAGAGAGAGAGAGAGAGAGAGAGAGAGACAGAGAGAGTAGAGTTTGGTAGAAATGATCTCAGGTTGTTGCAACATGAATTATTGAGCAACTGTTACATATTTAAATTCTACTACTGACGGGCTGAGAGGCACACACACACACACACACAGAGGTCGAGCCGCAACTATTAGTTAATCAGCACCTATTATGCCGATAATTATTTCATATTTTAAGCTGAAATGCTGAAAAATTGCTGGTTTTCAGCTTCTAAACTGTGACGATTTGATGAGTTTCTTTGTCGTACACGAGAGTCACCTTTGACTTTAGGAAATTATATTCGGTGCTCTCATTTTTTCTTTCATTTTATAGACCGTAATTATCAATCAGAAAACGTATCTGCAGATTAATCAAGAGTACTCTCTCATATTGAGGACAAAGGAGGAAGTAGGTATGTGATAAAAGTGGAGAGATGAGTTAGAAACGTGTTTCCAGTTGCACAGAAGCATCTAGTCTGCTTTTACAGGACAAATTATGACCTTTTCTGGGGCAAAACCCACTTTAATAGCATTTTATGCAACATCATGTGTCCACTGGATGTGTTTTCAGAGCACTAAAGTCATTTTTCAGCTATTCCAGAGTGCTGTCAGCTACCTGCAATCTCTCTCAGGCAAATGTGTTTGTTTCTGTTTTCTGTGGATTTCATACTCTTTATTTCTTAGTGCTTCAGGTTAATATCAGCTTTTCCAGAGAGGGTTTTCAATGGAGTACTTAACAGTAGGAGAGGCGGGAGCTTCGAGGTCGGCAACAGAGTTGTTTTACATTAGCAGAAGTGGAGAAAAAAATGGAAATTATTCCAAAAAAGAAAGAATCTTTATCCTGACTGGACATCAAATGTTTCTGCTAAACTTTCTGGTGGTTGTTTTCGGTTTTTACGTACATAATGAGGAGGAGCAGAGGTCATCATAAAATCTGTACACCATTTGATTATACAGAAAAAGTTGGCGCATTTTGTTTATTATTCGCCTTATCGGTAATAGTAGAGGTGATTCGTATGGAAATGTGTACAAAACGATGGACAAAATATTTGACAGAATGGACACAAAACCAAGCGGCAACATCCGGGGCTGTAAAATGAAGCCAATGCAGAAGTGCCAAAAACTGCGGTTCCTTGAATGACCACTTGAGGCTCCAAAAGCGAGTCAATCCCCATAGACCCCCATGTTAAAATGCCCAACTTTACAGCAGAAATAAACATGTTTACAGCCTGGTACAAAAAACGGTTTTGGTCTCCATGACAACAGTACGGGGGGTGAATTTTTTTATAACTCACCTGTTTAAGTTTTATTAAGCCATAAAGTTATGCATAATGAAGGACATGGCTGCTTTGAGTGACAGGTCCGCCAGCCGCCAGGCGGCTTGTTTTTTAGCCGTTCGGCCCGCCTCTCTTCCCGTTTTTGATTGGCTGGGAGTTAGGCAGCGTCACGCACTGCCAAGATGGCGACGACCGGAGCGACTCGCTTTGAGCTTCAAAACCGCTCTTCAGAAACCAACAAGTGACGTCACGGTAACTACGTCCATATTTTTATACAGTCTGTGCACAAAACTCAAACAGTTGAGGTTTGAATTAACAGTATGTGATAAAGAATATATGTAACGTTGTCCAACAGAGTGGAATCAAGTCTATTTCTAACCTTATCATTTACTGTAAGAGATTATCTGTTAAATAAAGCGCATATTTTATCCATATTGGAGAAGTTCTGGATATTTGAAAAATGTGGTACACTCATGGACAGGAAGTGTAGGAACAATATAGAATATAGTTTACTGTTTTATAATTCATATTTTAATAGGTTCACTGTAAAACCCACAAAAAATCAAGTGCGTTTTAATTTTTTTTCCAAATAAATTATTCAATATCCTACATTTCCATGGAGACTAATGGATTTAATAATCTATGTTTATACATTTAATGGCATACGTGTCTTCCAATTAAGCCATTAACTGTGATGTTTACATGAGAAGTTTTAAACAGAAAATCAGGTTCAGAAAGGATTTAAGTGGAAACCGTCTCTGTTTTTTTTTTCCCCATTTGGCAGCGTTTTATTTCACTCTTCCAGCCCCTCCTATCGCTTGCATCTCACCACCAACTACACATCAAACTCATATTAAAGCCAGCTTAGCATAAGGAAACAAATTCTGTTCCCCTCCCTCTTCCTCTTCCTCCTCCTCCTCCTCCTCCTCCTCCTCTTCCTCCTCCTCCTCTTCCTCTCATCTTTCTGTGGCAAGAAAAATGTACCAAATGTAATCAGTTTAAGCAGGAGGATGAAAGTGCTCCAGTATCATTGTATACACATCAGCCGCCAGAGCTCATTGATTACACTGAGGAATGAATAGGCAGCGAGGGGCGAGACACATTTCCCATCCATTAGAGAGAGAGAGAGAGAGCGAGAGAGACAGAGAGAGAGAGAGAGAGAGTGTGTGTCTTTACATTTCTTCTGTAATTGACTTCCAGGGTTCATCGTCTTTAATTGTGACCAGTAGCTGTTTAATAAGAAGGAAATTACAATATGAGGAGATAATTTGAAAGCAGGTCACACGTCGAGCTGCTCCGTTCGTCCGTTTTAAAGACTCCACCCTGTTTCTCTCTGCTTGGGTCTTTCATCTCGTTTCTTCCCTCCTCTTCCTCACTCATCACGTTTCAGTCCTTCTCTCTCTCTCTCTGTATATTTTCTCTCTAGTTTCTCCACCCTCGTCTTGTTTTTCCCCCCTTCCTTGATGAGTCCTCCATATTCATGTTTCCTCCTCCTGTTTATTCTTTCTCTCTTCCCTTTTCCATCTAATATATCTTCTCACTCCTTTCTTATCCCACCTCTTCCTCCACCTCTCTTCGCTCAGCTTTATCTCTTTTTTTATTAAAAAACAGTAGTCACATAATGTTTTCAGAATAAATAATGCTACTCAGAAAGTACATCAGATAGCATAATGAACATTTTGGGACATATTTAATGTAATACAGGTTGTTTTTTTTGTGGATTTAATCACTTATATTGTTTTTTTCTTTCCCCTCATTTTTTTATTTTGAACGAATATGATTTGGAGTCTTTGGCACCAGCATCTCCTCTGAGAGTGAACCGCGGGCTACACCTGCGCTTCATTTAATTTTCTCACAATTGTTTTGTCGTGTGAATCCGTGCCATGAAATCTTGAGCCGCATCACCTAGAGGTATGATGTTTGTGTGTTTTTGCTTTGACTGAGCTTTGCCTCATGATACGGCTACGATGAGGTTCGAAAGGTTAAGCCTCAAAACTCCAGAGATGCTGGAAAAACCACCGAAGCTGGAAAAGTGGGCAGCTCCTTAAAGCTGAGGTGCATTATGGTGCTTCTTGGTGCATTAAAGGACGCTGACGAGTTATGCAGATACGACCATTGTGACGAGGATGACGAGTGCTGAGGAAGGTTTCTTAAACCCAGGCGCATCTTAGAGGGAGGAGGTTTTATTCGCGCGCCTTCTGTCATCTTCGTCCCGCCGCATAAAACTCATTCCTTCAGTTATTTGTATCCTCCATCCACCTCTGATGATTAAATGGGGCGGTGATTTTCTCATTACACTGTAATGAGGCTCCACCACCTGCTGTGAGAGTGTGGGGGGGGGGCAGGGAAAGGGAGGAAACAGAGGAGGATAAACCATGAGATAGAGGCAAAAGACAGACATACTGATGGAGAGATGGAGTAAGATACGAGCTGGAGTGATAATCCTGATTGCACAAATAGATACAGATAATCACTGCTAGTAATCAAACATATTAATCCTCATGATTTAGGCAAAAAAGTGCAGGTTTTTGGCTGTAACAACCAGCCTTATAAACATGAATGTCTGTCTCTGAGTCACTGACTGAGTGATGGCCGAATGTCGCCACTTCCTGTATCCGTATCCGTTTCAAATTAAAAGCCCTCTAGCATTTAATACACATTGCAGCCATATATGAGGTTTTGATCTTGTTGTATTTTATATGAACATCTGGACTGATTCATAATACATGAAAACACATGAAGAACTCTGAACTGTTTAAATCATTTTTTATCAATAGTGCATTAAAATACCAAATTTAAACATAATAATCAATAATAATAATATAATAATAATGATCAATAATGACAGTTTAGTGAAACTGTGGATTTTTCAAGAACGTTTTTTTTTTAAGCAAGAGCTCTTTGTGACTTTATATGTTAGAGTATTTAATAACTGAAGTGCAATATACAGATAATGAATCCTAACTTAATGAAATACTTCCATATTTCCAATATGTGAACATAAAGTAATAACTGTAAACGCCATTCATGTTTAACTGAGCAGAGATGTTACTGTCTATTTTTGATTAGATATAATGCAGTTTACCTCGTGTAGCGTCTACCTGAAAGCACCCTGATCATATTCAACCATAGAGGATTTTCCAGATAAACTGAAATGATGTTCCAAATAGAAAACTAAATCATATCTAACGTTTCTAAACAATTAGAGGGGAGACAGTTGGGTAGAGCTGAAAGGACAGATGGTTTGTTCTCTGCTCGTTTTGCTCCGGTAATGTATTCTGCTTTTGAATTCACCTCTGCTGTAATTTATGCTCATTTCAGCCTCTCGTTTATTGAAATAAGACTTAATTTCCTCTCCATCTAATATGACATAATACCTGCACCTCCATTTTCTGCTTCTGATAAATGATAAATGTCTAATTTAATGACCGGCAGTTGTAATTAGCTTTGAATATTCAGCAACAATCTCATTAATCTGATTTTCAGTTGAAGGTTTAGTGTCCCATCAAGAGCTAAATAGTGTTTCGAGACCCTCGTCATCACAAAAACGACAGTATTCATCTGGTCAACGCTAAAAATCAACTTTTTTTTTTTACGTTTTCCTGACAACAGTCTCTACAGATCCTGTGATGTCATTATGTTATGACGGCTGACCACATCATCATCCCAACCATATCCGAGAACTTCTTTTTTGAACCCGAAGCGCTACGTTCTCACAACCTAAACTTAGTCTTATTTGTGTCTAAAACTAACCAAGTAGTGGTTTTGTTAACGACCTGCTTTGTCATTTAGTTTGGAGTATTTAGTTTTAGAAGCTTGATAGGAACTCAGACTGTCTACATTAATACGACTATATTCTAAAAAGCTGTTTTCATGCAAAAAGGACGATATCACATTCACACCAGGCGTTTCAGCTCATTACTGCAGATATATCCATCCACATTAAAATACATCCACATTAATGTCCGACTAAATGTTTCGTTTATTGCGAGCAGATTACAACAATTTCAGTGAGATAAATGTGGTCGATAGCTACGTTTAACCCTAAACCAGCTATCAAAGTAGACACTCGCATTAAGCTGTTTCTTCTTCTTCTTCCTCTCCTGGATGTAGTTCAAGCAAACAATGAAACACCGCGCTACTGCCACCATCTGTTTTGTCACTGATATGACAGCGTATCTACAAAGCTTCGTTTTCTCGGCTTGCATTTTCACATTTACACACTCTGGAGGCCGTTTTGGAAAAAGCTCTGTTTGTCAGGATGTTTTAGTCTGGACGGAGAGACGGTGTAGACATGGTCTCAGTCAGAGATACTGGAATAAAAATGGAAAAATTGGGGGGAAATAGGTTATTAATGTTATATACAGTACAGTATGTACAGTATACTGACTTTATCTAGTGATTTAAAAATGTTTGAAACCTTCACCTGGCTTTCAGAAATGTAGGATTAAAACTTTTTTCGCTTCTTTCCATCTATATGGAAAACATGCAATATATAAAAAAAGCTGTCTTTTTGTTATTTTTTTGTCAGAGACCGGATATCATATGTATGATAATGCCTCTACTCCATCCGTTGACCTTTTCTTCCTCTCTTCCATCTCCTCACTTTCAACTGTCTCCACTTCCTCTCTCCTCCACCTCTGACCTCTCTGTCTCTCTGAGCCACCCTCCTCTCTCTTTCTGTCCCCTTCCCCCCCTCCCCCCTCGGGGCCCGACCACCTGTTTGAAGCTCATAAATAACCCAACAAAAGGATAAAAGGCCAGATAAATAATGAAGAAGAGGTGAGGCGCTGGCCTTTAACACTTCCACTGCTCACGCTGACAGTCAAAGCCGAGCACACAGAGCTTCGTTACAGCCTCTCTGTCCAGCTCTCTGGAAAACAGGACTGGTTATGCATTTAAATGACCTAGAAAGAAAGCCTGTTTTGTGTTTTTTTTTTTTTTTTTTTTTTTTCTCTTACTCTCTTTATTTTAACAGTAGCATGAAAAAGGCAGCGGTTATGTAAGCACAGAGGGCAAGAGGTATCCGAAAGATCTCCACATGAGACAAAAATAGCCTGCTTTAACATCCCTGCTGTCAGCCGGAAGAAGACGGAGACGGTATTTTAACGCTCTTTTGAGGAAGTTTAAAAAAAAAAAAAAAAGCGTAAGGAAGAAGGGAGGAAAAGTAGGTCGTTTTCAGTTTCTTTTATCACTTATTTTTTATGTAGAAAGGCACACAGGAGCACACAGAGGAACCGAGAGTGTTGTGATTTTGATCTAAGGATGGGGAAAAAAAAGGAAGACGTCACGATGCCTCGCGGTCAGCTCGTCTGCACGCTCCCGCCGACATGAAAAGCGCAGATCATTCAAACGTGATCGGTGCGGTTTATATATAGCAGCTCCGCAAAAAAAACACACACACACACACACACACAAAGAGGAAGGCGGGTGGTGGTGGTGGTGGTTGGGTGTGAGAGAAAGTTCACAGTCAGACACTCTTGACAGATGACAGCTGACTTAATTATTAAGCAGAGAAGTAGGTTTTTTAAAGGATGGATGAGAGTTTAAAAATTAAGTTTAGAATAGTGTTAAGAGCAGTATTAGCAGCAGTAATGGTTGTAAGTGTCACAACAGAAAGACAAAGTGTTACTGTAGGTATTAGTACCAGTTTTACAGGTGGTAAAGGTACTGCAGTGGTAGTCTTTGTGCTTAAAGTGTGAACAATGACATCATCTGTCTGTGCCACAACCGTAAGTTCAAATTCCAAGTCTGTCTTAAATCAATACTCACACGCTCATATGTACATTAGAACACTCTTTGCTTGCTGTAATCCATCCAGTTCGCACTGGTTGTTAAAGAATCCCTTCATAACGTGCTTCCAATGTATTCAGAGGTTTATCTGAAGATGAAATAAGACTTCGACAGTCTGAGTTAGTCAGATTCATTGGCTTAATTCCAAGAGACGGTCTTTTCAGAGGGAAATTTCCTCTTTTGTGTTTCCATAATATATACTGAGCTGGAATGGAGGGACAGTAACACAAAGAGGAAATTTCATACTAAAAAGATCAACTTGAAGTGACTATTGAAGCCTCATATTATCTTCATATGAACTTTAGAATACATTTTTGCACAGAAGAGGAGGTCAAGAATCCTTCTGTTTCAACACGCATCTGGTCACCTGAATATTACATAAGACACACTTGAAAACATTGTGAAGCTGTTCTAAATGCTCTAAATGGAGGGCTGCAGTTTAGATAGGATGAGTTTACTGGTTTTTTAACTACAAACAGGGACTAAAAAACCTGCTAAACTTGGCTTGATAGTTTGAAGTCGCCCCCAATTGTTGTGTGTGTGATCATCAATACCTGATTACATTGGTTATCATACTGGCACAGTTCTGTCGCCCTGTCACACAGACGCAGTTGTGCTGCAGGTGACAAGACAGGAGCCAATAAAGGCCAACGGATGACAGTCTGGTCTCAGCTGGATTAAACTGACTCAGATTTATTAAAAATGTGTGCGAGGTGTGAGAAACAGGGAGCGTAAGTAGCGGACATGGCAGCTCTACAAGACACAGCATCATTAACGGCTCAGCGTTATTTGAACTACAGTAGATGTTTAATGTTTCATCACCAGTTTTTGAGCATTTCCACAACCAGTCTGTTTATATCAGATCACATGCAGCGCACATGTCTGCAAGGATTAATTCAACTAAAACAAAGGAGCAAAGCTTCCCAAACTATCACCCCACAGCAGTCTGTAGAGTAGAGAGCAGCGGTGCCCTCTGTCGGATGTTTGAATGTGCCGAAATACAGAAGTTTTACATGAAATTTTAAATATAAAACACACATTCATGAAATTACGGGCAGATTGCCACAGCTGAGTGATTAGACGCACTGGCCAAAAGAAATAAATGGCTGATTTGATTGTGAATTGACACAAACTGATGATGCTAAACTATCATTTCTTATGCAACCTATGCAGCTTTGCAGCCAAGGCTTAATCTCATCTTCGGTACATTTTCATTTTCATTTTTTTTTTACGTCAGTACAGCACATTTTCTATGTTAATATTAAATACATGTGTGTGCTATGTCTATTGTTTATGCCGTGCCTGTGCCTGCAGTTTTTTAGGTCAATCTCACGTGTACATCGCCCTGCTCTAAACACTCAGTAGAGCTCTGAACACCTATTAATATGCTGCTCAGAATAAATTATTTAGAGGTAATCTGCAGAGGTGCTGGAGCTGAATGACCGAAGGTTAAATGACTTAAAACTTACCAAAACCACACTGTAGAGGTGTTTCCGTTATTTTGTCCACCTCTGAACACACACACACACACACACACACACACACACACACACACACAAAAAAAACAGGGGCAGAGGTTGAGTATTCTGGCAGAGTTTCTGCTGTTATCAGCTGCTGTGATCAGGTTATCAAAGTCTGCTGCCGATGGCCAGGGGACCATAAATCTGACACTGTCTCTCACACACACACACACACCTTCCACTCACTCTCCGTCCTGTGTGTGTGTGTGTGTGTGTGTGTGTGTGTGTGTGTTGGCATGCAGTTAGCATTGAGGGGATTAAACAGAATTTTATCTTTGATGTGGATTAGATGGAGCTCAGAATCATGATTGAATTGTTGCTCGGAGATTGCGTGCACGAGCATGTATAGGGTTCAGAACAGAGTGTGTGTGTGTGTGTGCGTGTGTGTGTGGTCCAGGTATTCCTCATGTTGTGGGGACTCGCCTCCCTTATGGGGACATTAAGCAAATCCCCTTAATGTAAATAATTATTTTTAGGGTGAAAACTTGGTTTAAAATCAAGGTAAATTTAGGGTTATGGTAAGGTTAGGGTAAGGGTTATATTAAGGTTAGTTTAGGGTTGTGCTAAGGTTAGGGTAAGGGTTATATATTAAGGTAAGTTTAGGGTTGTGGTAAGGTTAGGGTAAGGGTTATATATTAAGGTAAGTTTAGGGTTATGGTAAGGTTAGGGTAAGGGTTATATTAAGGTTAGTTTAGGGTTGTGGTAAGGTTAGGGTAAGGGTTATATTAAGGTTAGTTTAGGGTTATGGTAAGGTTAGGGTAAGGGTTATATTAAGGTAAGTTTAGGGTTATGGTAAGGTTAGGGTAAGGGTTATATTAAGGTAAGTTTAGGGTTGTGGTAAGGTTAGGGTAAGGGTTATATTAAGGTTAGTTTAGGGTTATGGTAAGGTTAGGGTAAGGGTTATATTAAGGTAAGTTTAGGGTTATGGTAAGGTTAGGATAAGTTTCCAGGAAATTAATGTAAGTCAATGTAATGTCCACTGAAGTGATGGAAACACAATTCTGTGTGTGTGTGTGTGTGTGTGTGTGTGTGTGCGCATTGGTAAATTTAATCTACTTACTCACACACCGACTCTCACTTTCATTCATTTACTCTCGCTGCTTTCACTTTATTCTTGTCATTTATGTTCTACTGGGCTGATTGGCATTTGATAATAAATGACACAAGGGGAAAAATAATCACATAAAGGAGGTTGACGCACGCGCACACACACACACACACACACACACACACACACACACACACACACACATATACACACCTGTACAGCACACCATGGTGGGCAACATGAAGGAGCAGTATACTAATAGTGGCTGCATTAGAGGCTGACAGTTCTCTTTGTGAATTACTCAGTTGTTGCTCAATTCTCAGCTTTTGTCTCTTAAATGTAAGAAAATTGTGAAAATGACAGATGTTAGCTGCAGTAGGCTAACAGTATGTGTGTTTGTTTCTGACTGACTGACCTCAAAACACACCAGGAACTCCAGTTATATCTGTTTTTCCTTCAGTTTCTCCACATTTGTGTCTCATCTCTGTAGGCCTGCAGCGACCGTCCATTCTAATCATCAATTAATCGTTTAAGTCAGTTTTCAAGCAAAAACACTAAATGTTCCTTGGTTCCGGCTTCTTATTTGTGAGGACGTGCTGCTGTGATGTTTTATGTGATAATAAACTCAGTATCATTGTTTTGTGGACTGTTTGTCGGACAAAACAATGAAGACGTCTGTTACGACCCAGAAGCCATATAGAGAACATTTTCTGTGTATTTGTGTGTTGTGTGACAGAAAGCCTCTGTGTGTAATGGGGCTGCAGGTGAGCTTCTTTGATTTGCTGAGTGAATAATTGTGTGATTGAGTATGTGCAGGTTGTTCCAGGGAGATGATTAGTCCCAGTCTAAAAAGTAGTGGTTTAAAGGCCGGATTAGAGGAATAAAAGTGAAGTGTGAAACCAAACAAAGAAGACAATTACTCACTCAGGATCAGACTAAAACTAACAATCCATGTGAGAAAACAACCTAAAAACAAGTGTTAATCTTTAAAATATTGTCAGTTAAACAGACCATATTTTTTTATCCCACAAAATAAGGTGGATCTCTACAGTGAGCTGTGTGTCTTCCCCATGATACAAAGACACAAACACACAGACGGAGCAGTGAGGGTAAGTGTATTGTCCACTTCATCAGAGGATGATGGCTGATCTGTTGTCAGCTCAGTTCCAGTTTACAGGAGAACGCTGACAGACTGCTGATGGTGGAGCTTCCAGAACATGCTAACACAGCACTCCACATGTGTATTTGTGTGTGTGTGTGTGTGTGTGTGTGAGCGTGGGCCTATTGTTCCTCAGTTTTCACTTTTTTTTTTTCCTTTTCATCGCACTCCGTGTCAGCCGGCGTTTCTTATCAAAAGTCTGTCTCCTTTGCTACAGCATGTTCTCATCCTTCACTGTGTGACTGTTTACTGCCACTACTATGATAACTACAAGAGGGAGTGGAAATGACTTCATTCACATAAATTCTATGACCTACATAAAGTCCTTGTTGGCTTTCACATCAGCTAAAGAATTGTATTGTTTCTATGGGAACAACTTTACATGAGCACCTCAGTGATAAACGTATTGGGTCTGAGGCTGAGAAGATCAGTCTATTTACTGACTAGTCGATGGATACGAAATGAATAAGAAATTGTGATGATTTTTTTTTTTTTTTTTTGATTTTTTTCTGAAGGGAACACCAATAAATTCATCCTGAGGTGGGCATGAATCTTTCTATAGTTGTCGAGATATTTCACTGGAGGAAAATTCAGAGGATCACCAATGAATCATCAGGTTTCCTCCTCTGGGAACCAGGAATGTTTGCTCAAACTTTGTTGAGATATTTCAGTGTGGACCAAAGTGGTGGACCAACCGACAGACTGGCGTCGCCATCCATAGAGTCACACCCTTAGTGTGGCTAAAAACACCAAATATTTGGTGGCTCCAGCTTTTCAAATGTGAGGATTAGATGGTTTTCTTCATCATATATGATTGAAAACTAAATTTCTTTGGGTTTTAAACTGTTGGTTGGATTTAAAAAAAACTATTTAAAGAGTTCACTTTTGGCTTTCAAAAGTTATAACGATCATATTTCTCTATTTTCTGACATTTTATATTCAAAATGATCAATCGATTAATCAAGAAACTAATCTGCAGATTACAGATTAGCATACAGGATAATAAAAATCATTGTTACTTGCAGCTCTACTCGCAGCATTTGACATATTTTGTGTCAATGTGGTTTGAAGATGTTAAACAAGAAACTCAAACCTCCACTTCAGGTTTAATAACTACATCATAACCAAGTGAGGATAGGTTGTGTTGTTTGTGATGCAGTTTTGTATTGTAATGGTTCTCCGAAACCAGGACCAACACCAAAATGGTTCCAGTTGTAGTCAGCTCTAAATATCTCTGATGTGACTGAAGAGTGTCATGTGATGCAGCTTATATGACGCTACGATGTTAGCACGGATCTTGCTTTTAGTGATTATTGCATATGCTAACGTGTTAGCATGCAGCGTCACAAACATTGAGGTGTCTCTTTATGACTAAATTGACGTTAACAGAGGATTTTAAAGATATTCTTGTTTTGTTTTTTTTTGCTTTCCTCCTCTTTACACTCTTATCTCTCCATCCAGTCCTCTGCTATATCTCATATCACCTTCATCTTCCTCTCACCTCCCCTCCGTTCACCCCTACTCTACATCTATCAGCTGAGGCGAGAGGTCTCGAGTCTCCCCCGATATCAAAGCTTGATCCTCCTCATCAGCAGACAAATGAGCGTGGAGGAGGAGGAGGAGGAGGGTGGATGGAGAGGAGAGGGATGGGTAAACACGGGGATCACAGATGAAGAGATTGAAATGCAAATGAGGAAGCCGAGCGGCTGGATGGACAGGAGGCTACACTTGTTGTTTACGGGCAAGCATGACCATCCATCCAAAAAGCTGCAATGATTTGGAGAATTTACTCGTGAGATGAGAAAAGCAACACTTGGAGAAAAAAAGCTTCTAAAGTGTTGACTGACAGCAAAAAAATGAATATGTATGACACAGACACACAGACACACATCTGAATCCTTTGATATTATGTGATAAAAGAAAACCTATATATTATTCTGGTAAATGGACCTTTTCAACATCTAGTATAGAAATAAAAGAAAACCGTGGTTTTACTGTATATGAAACATTAATGCTCGTCGTGGGGAAACTAAAAACTTGGTATCTGAAAATAAAAATGAAAGAAATTGGAAAAAGGAAAATGTATTTTCTGCAAGAGCAGAGCAAATGTTCTGTTTAAGTGACGCACAGATTCAACAGTGTCGACACTCGATTTGTGTGAAGTGGAATTGTGAGACAGGAACATTAAGATGAGGCGAAAACTGTGACAGAACATAAAGAGAGAAAAACAGGGAAATGAAAAGCAAAATTTTGTTCAATAGAACAAATATGAGGCACAGAAAATGTAACATGAAATAATAATGTAAAAAGAAACATATTGAAGCCAAATATCTTTAAATACAGTTTATTTAGAGCTCTTTTTTTTCTTAAGAGCTGCAACAATTAGTCAATATATCGACAAAAATGTTTAAATTCTCTGGTTCCAGCTTCTTAAATTTGAATTATTTCTGGTTTCTTTCATCCTCTATGAGAGTAAACTGAATATCTTTGGGTTTATGGACTGTTGGTCGGGACAAAGCAAGATATTTTTGGTTGCATCTTGGGTTCTGGGAAACAGTGATCGACATTTTTCTCCATTTCTAAAAAATGTATAGACAACAAATCAATTAATGGAGGAAATAAACAACAGATTAGATAATGACAAGAATCTTTAATTGGACTCAAAACCATAATCATAGGCAGATTGAAGATATTCAATGAGTATAAAGCCAAAGATATTAATTAGAGATGATAAAATACTAAAAAATGATTAATTTCAGCAACACAAATGTCCATATGGGAGACATATTATGCTGAGGACAGTGAAGCTGCCATCCAATCACAGTGTTTTCATGTAAATGTGCATGTTTCTTTTTGGGACGTTGTATTGAGGGTCCAGTTCAAGCGTCTTTCTTTGGATGCATCCGAACAAAACCGCCTCAGTAATTTCCTCTGAACTGTCTGCTTTTCCTGTCAAACAGGATGCAACTTGCCCACATTATAAATCAACTTGTCACTTGCTGATTCCTTTTATGATGAATCGTTTAGTCTATAAAACGTCATAATATTGTAAAGTTAGTTTTTCAAAATCACAGTCTCCTGCAGCCCAACATGGCATCTTCAAAACCAAAAATCAGTAAATCCCATCAACGGAGAAGCTGGAGCTCGAGGATCTTTGGTATTTTTGGTTTAAAAATGACTGAAATTATTAATTGATTATCCAAATAGTTGGGGATTAATCACAAGTTTTCAAAGCAGCATAATATGGTACATTCCTGGTAGCTGGTATGTGTTGTTGTATAGTGCAGCTCAAATACAATTATAATGATTCAAACAAACGTTTCTTTAATTTGACTTTAAGTAAAGTACCACTGCTGGTGGGTCTGCAGATACATATATCAGTGCAGGTTGAAGCAGTCGGAATTGAGTATTTAATGAATTCTGGCGATAAAAGGGGATAGTAAGGATATAATAAGGAGATAAAAGCCTGGATGGGCACACATTTCCAAACAGCAGCAAAACTGAAGCTCTTTTTATCGGCACTCCAGTCATCCTCCATACCTCATCTCACCATTGACAGCCAGGACCTCCCCCTTTTCCTCCTCAGTCACTAATCTGGGTGTTAGGTTTGACTCTCAGCTGACTTTTGATGACCACATAAAACATCTATGCAAAACCTCTCAAAAACATCTCTAAACTCTGCCCCTCTGTAACACTGTCAGATGCAGAGAAACTCGTCCCAGCATTTATCTCCTCAAGATTGTTCTACTGCAACGTGCTCTTCACAGGGATCCCTGGCAGGAGCATCCAGAAGCTCCAGTACATTCATAACAGCGCTGCCAGGATCCTGATGAGAGAGCAAAAACACAAACATATAACACCAGTTCTGTTTTCATTGCGCTGGCTCCCTGTCTCCTTCATGATCGACTACAAAGTCCTGCTAATCAATCAACGGACATGCGTCTCCCTACCTACAGGAACTGATCACACCACAAACCTCCACCCACACCTTCAGATCTGACAACAGTTTGCTCCTCCAGTACTAAGCTCCGCACCACGGGGGGATCGAGCCTTCTGCTCTGCTGCAGCACACTTGTAGAACAGCCTTTATAACCATCTGAGGGCAGCACAGACCTTAGTCTCTGTTAGTATGATTTTATCTGACCCTATGTACTTCACTGATTTTGGATGTTGGACGTGTGACAGAAACATTCCCTAGTCTGCATGACACCTTGGGTGATATGGCATAGCCCTTCTGGGGGGACTTTTAGATACAAACAAGGGATCCATGGTCAAGTTTGGAACTGTTCCAGATGTGGTATGTTGTGACACATAATATGTTGTGATATTGCTGTCAATCACTTGGTGGACGACTCCCAACTGAGGTAGTGCCCCTGGAAAACATGTTATTCATATGATAAGATACAGATGTGTAACCCTATATAAGCTGTGCATTGACAGTGGTACATTGCCCAGACCATTTTTGTACATGGAATGGACCCAATGGCCATCGTCTAATAAACGTCTACAAAACAAGAACTTCGTCAGCTCTTCCTTTGAACGATATCATCACACATCCTTCCTTTCAGTCTCTCTTTTAAAAAAAAGGCCTAAAAGTGCAATCAGTAAAAAGATTAAGATGATGATGTCTGAACTGGGAATTGTAGACATTTGGAGGGATCTGAATCCCACAAGTAAGGATTACACCTACTATTCACCACCACACAATATACACACAAGGATTGATTATTTCCTGATGTATAACAAAGATAGATGTAGGGTAGAAAAATGTGATATAGGAGTGAGGGATCTATCAGACCATAGCCCTCTTTACTTAACACTACGTCTGGCGAGCGAGAAAAAAACAACAATCTGGAGATTAAACTCAAACATGTTAAGAGGACACACAAAGGAGGAAATAGTGAAGGAACTTCAGACATATATAGAGGATAATGACAATGGTGAAGTGTCTCCGTCTGTACTGTGGGATGCATGTAAGGCCGTGATGAGAGGGAAGCTAATAGCCAAATCAGCATACTTAAAAAAGATGAGACAGCAACAACTTGACACATTAAAATCAGATCTAAAAAGGCTAGAAAGAGAACATAAAGATAAATTGGAAGAGGACATATATCAGGAAATAAAAAGAAAGAGGGCAGAGATAAATGAGATTTACACACAGGAGATCCAAAAAAAACTGTTATTTACAAAACAAAGATATTATGAAGTGGGGGGTAAGTCATCAAAATTGCTAGCATATAAACTGAAAAAACAGCAGGCAAAAAATAACATTTACAAAATAAGAGATCCGCATACAAGATCAACAGTGGATAAAACAGAGGAAATACAAAGATGCTTTGAAACTTATTATAAAAACCTATATGCCCAACCGAAAGCTAGTGATAAAACCCAGATGGATCAATTTTTGGAGAACTTAAATTTACCAAATGTAACAGAAGAACAGAATGAGGCTTTAACTGCTGAAATTACAGAAGAGGAAGTTAATAAAGCAATCTCAAATCTTAAGGCCAACAAGTCCCCGGGTGCAGACGGATATATGGTACAATGGTACAAAATATTTAAGGCAACATTAATCCCACTTCTGCGGAAGGCATTTAACTGGGTGTTGAAGGAGGGGGAAATTCCTCACTCATGGAGAGAAGCCATCATCTCTGTAATTCTGAAGGAGGGAAAGGATGAGCAGGAATGCTCCAGTTATAGGCCTATTAGCGTCCTCAACCAAGATTGTAGATTGTTTACAGCCATTTTAGCCCGACGACTAGAAAAAATTCTGCCAGAAATAATACATTTAGACCAGACGGGATTCATAAAACAAAGACAAACGCAAGACAATATCAGGTGCACCCTACACGTTATGCAACATGTAATCAAAAATAAAATAGAGACAGTAGTGGTGGGAATAGATGCAGAAAAAGCTTTTGATTCGGTGGGGTGGGACTTCCTATATAAAGTGCTGGATCGGTTCAGTTTTCATAAGACATTTATTAAAGTCATAAAGGCCCTGTATAATAAACCAACAGCTAGGATCAGGATCAATGGGAGTCTTTCAAAGTTTTTTACACTAGAACGAGGCTGTCGTCAAGGTTGCTCAGCGAGTCCTCTTCTCTTTGCTATATTTTTGGAACCTCTAAGCAATTGGATAAAACACAATGAAAATATTACAGGGGTAGATATAGGGGGAGGGGTACAAAAGATAGCTCTATTTGCAGATGACATACTAATGTATTTAACAAGCCCAGATACGTCCTTCCCTGCACTTATGACAACCCTCACAAACTATGGTCATTTATCAGGCTATAAAATAAATATACAAAAAACTCAGGTTATTACTTTCAACTATAGACCAGGCCAAGCGATTAGGGATAATTACAAAATTAATTGGGAATCAAAATCATTAAAATATTTGGGAGTTAATCTACCTCAAGACTTGGAACAATTGAAGTCAATCAACTATGATCCATTGCTTAGTAGAATTAAATCAGATATTAACAGGTGGAACCTGATACCATATATGAGCATTACACAAAAAGTGGAGGTGATAAAAATTAATGTACTGCCGAGGATTTTATACCTGTTCCAGAGTCTACCAGTGGAGTTAAAAGAAGACGAATTTAGGGAATGGAATAAAATGATCTCTAGATACATTTGGCAGGGGAAAAGACTGAGGATCAGGTACAGAACGCTGCAGTTACCCAAAAACAAAGGAGGGTTAGGACTTCCATGCCTGAAGAGCTATTACCAAGCTGCACAAATAAAAACATTGTTGAATATATACAATCCTTACTACTCGGCGAGATGGAAAGAGATAGAGGCCAGCACAACAGATGGGGTCCCAATACAGGCTATAATAGGGGATAGTAACCTGAGAAAGCATATTAGAGAAGGGGCAAACCCATGGATGGATATATCATTGAAGATCTGGTTCAAATTAATTGTGGAAAATGACTTGAAAACTCAAAGTAGATTATTAAGATGGATTGGGTTTGATTCTGAATTCATGCCAAATAGACTAGATAAGAGTTTTAAAAATTGGGAAAGGGGACCTACAATATTCCTGGAGCTCTTAAGTAAGAAGAAAATCAAAAGTTTTCAGGAGCTAAAAGACCAATATCACCTAACAAATTCGGATCAATATAGGTATTTGCAATTACGGAACTATCTGGAGCAAACAATGAGGGCGGTCATGGGCGGGAGGAGGACAGAAATTATTGAGATGTTTACTGCAACATATGAATCAAAATTGGGAACGAAGCTTATCTCTAGACTATATAAGGCAGTGGAGGACTTAAAGGGAACAGACACAGTGTATATAAAAGAGAGGTGGGAGAGGGATGCAAATATTGTTATATCAATGGATGAATGGGAAGAGATAAATGAACAGCAATGGAGAACAACCTGTTCTTTATCTTGGAGAGAACATGGGTGGAAGAATATTATAAGATTTTTTAGAACACCAGCACAGTCAAAGTATCACGATACAAAGTGCTGGAGATTGTGTGGAGCTGAGAAAGCTGACCACTTCCATGTGTTCTGGAGTTGTCCCTCCATTCGCACCTACTGGCAGGAGCTTAAAAAGTGTATGGATAAAGTATTGAAGGTAAATCTTCCACTTACATTTGAGGTGTTATATTTGGGGATATTGGGCATAGTTTTAACAAGATTTGGGGACAAATATATTTACAGAATAATGCTGATTGCAAGTAAAAAAGCGATTACCAGAAAGTGGTTGAAGAATGAGGTACCTAAGATCGAGGACTGGGTTGAGGTTATGCACAATATATATGGGATGGAAAAGTTAACTTTCTCTGTGAGACTGGAGAGGGACAGATTTGAAAGAATTTGGGAAAATTGGATAGAGTACATAAAACCAACTAGATCAGACTTTATTTGAGATGTACATCATAGGAACAAAGACCCCTAGTTCATATTTCATAGCTACAGATGTTGAAAGGTTCTGTTTTCTTTTATGGTTCGTTTGTTTTTCTTAAAATTTTATTCTATTACACAATATCTGTATAATTGATCACATGGTAGAACTCTGTTAATTCAACTGGACATGAGGTATGGAAGATTGTGAATAACTGTTGTGCTTTGGACATGTGTATATGTATCCATGAGTGGATATATAGCCAGAGGTATATGAATAATATATCCTATATTTTATTTTATTTTACTTTTCCTCTTGATAGGTATGAGTAGGCACAGTTGTTCTCTATCTTGATCCAAAGTAGAAAACTAAGGAAGACTGTCATGTTTAAATGAATAATATTATAATATTAGGAATGGAGAAAAGAATACGTCATTGTGTACCAGTTGTAAGCAGAATGTATGTGAAAACGGCAAATAAAAAGAAAATTAAAAAAAAAAAAAAAAAGGCCTAAAAACATTTATATTCTGTAAAGCACTTTGAGTTTTACTATGAATGAAAAATGCGGTGCAAATTAAATGTATTATTGTTATTATTATTATGGTTGTGTAGAAGATCTGCAGATCAGCAGAACTATTCATCTGATCAAAAAGCAGCATAGGAAGCGTGACAGCGTT
Source organism: Thunnus albacares (assembly GCF_914725855.1). Taxonomy (NCBI): domain Eukaryota; kingdom Metazoa; phylum Chordata; class Actinopteri; order Scombriformes; family Scombridae; genus Thunnus; species Thunnus albacares. The sequence continues at coordinate 24,666,697 of NC_058125.1, read as the reverse complement.
GAAGCTGCGTTCACAGCGCTTATCTGAATAAAGCTGTAGCCTAAAATAAAACCAACTAAACAAACAGAGACGAGAGAGAACTCAATTAAGGCCCTGGCCTGACTCAGCAGTGTGAAGATACCAAATCGGTCCTTTCGTACAAAGAAATGAACATCACGATTACAGCGTAATGAGAGCAATAACTGCTTATCTCTTCATTGAGTTCAGAAAGAGAAAACGCAAGCTTGTGTCCTCTGCTCACAGTTTCCATACAGATTAATGAATGCATCCTTTATGGGATATTTGAATGGTTTTACATATTTTATTCAAACTGCTCTACATGCAAAGAACCTGGAGGACTGCAGTTAACTTCAATAATATCCAATAGTTGGTTTGCATTCCACTTTTTTTTTTAAATTATTATTATTATTCAAACAGCAGGATTCCAATTAAGTGAGGAAACTTCTGTTTTTGTCAGGGAGGAAGGAGGGATGTATAGAGGAGAAGTAAAGGGACAGTGAAGAGGAAAATGGGAGGATGGGAAGGGGAAGAGGAAGTCAGTTTGTAGAGGGATAAATGTAGAAAAAGAAAAAACAGAGCAGATGGTGAGAAATTAGTGAAGGAAATGAATGTACACTGTCTCTTTGGGATGGAGAGAATACATGTAGATTGATGGAAAGACAGACCTTATTTTCACATGAGGTGAGTTTTTCTTTCCTACTCTGGTAGAAAGTTATCAGTCCTTGTTTTTTGGTCTGCTCTCCTTCATCATGCTCTCTCAGAGATTTAATAAGATCCATTTAAAACCAGAGGGGGAGACAAAAGTCCCGCACTACAGCTTTAAATAAGACAATATTATCCACAGGGGATCGCCATGGTACCTCATCTGATTGAATGTAGTGGGAAGTGTGTATTTCATTGCCAGCAATAACTGCCATGTCTGTAATTGTAGCGCATTTAACAAATACAGACCCTGAACCTCGGAAGGAACCTCAGGAAGTATTCAGATTCTTTACTTAAGTAAAAGTACCAATACAGCAATGTAAAAATACTCCATTTCAAGTAAAAGTCCTGCATGAAAAATCCTACTTAAGTAAAGGTGCATAAGTATTATGAGCTTGATGTAGTTAAAGTATTGCAGTAAAAGTAGTGGTTTGGTCCCTCTGACTGATATATTATTATATATGACATCATTAAATTATTAATAGTGAAGCATCAGTGTTAGAGCAGCATGTTACTGTTGTAGCTGCTGGAGGTGGAGCTAGTTTACACTACTTTATATACAGTTAGCTAGTTTAGTCCAGTGGTTCCCAACCTAGGGGTCGGGCCCCTCCAAAGGGTCAGCAGATAAATCTGAGGGGTGGTGAGATGATTAATGGGAGAGGAAAGAAGAAAAAACAAAGTTCTGATACACAAATCTGTTTTCAGTTTTTGGACTTTTTCTCTAATCTTTGATTTTTGCTGAAATATTGGATCATTTGAACATTTATTGAAATGAAAGCATGTGAGAAGTTTAGAGGGAAAAATCACTATTTGGTGGAGCTGTTAACAACTCATAGACATGTGAAATGTGACCCCGACTACACACTGCTTTTTGTAAGACGTCAAAAGCCAAAAAGGTTGGAAACCACTGGTTTCATCTTTAACAATGTGTTGTATTTTAAAAGCTTGTTATATTATCCATTGTGTCAAATCTTCATCTGAAAAGTAACTAAAGCTGTCAAATAAATGTAGTGGAGTAGAAAGTACAATATTTCCCTCTGAAATGTAGTAGAGTGGAAGTATAAAGTAGCATCACATGGAAATACTCAAGTAAAGTACCTCGAAATTGATAACTGGTTGAGAAGTTGGTGAAACCTTTGTTGTGTTTTGCACTCTTGTCAGGCAGAGTTTCCATCTGATCACATTCACACCTAGTTACAATGTGCATGCATTTAAGACTGCATTAAAATGGTTTTCCTCACCAGATAAAATGTCCTGATACGCTTCACATGTAATTGTCAGGATGAAATGCACACACACACACACGCACACACACTCAGAGCTTTGGAAAGGACAACCGATTTAGAGGAGATTGGAGAGATGACATCTGAAGAGAAGAAAATTAATCTCTGTGGGAGATTCACAACGTTGACCTGTAGCAACCTAACACACAAGCACACACACACATGCATGTACGTCGACAAACACTTCATCATGTGAAGTCTTTTGCCAGCGGTTCACTTCAAACCACTTAAATATACTTCCTCACACTTGATGTTTACCTCCAAGCAACTCTCAGGGAGCAAAAACCCTCATCGCCACATGAATTTAAGCTGTTTGGTGTGTTCAGTCATAAACCGATGTCTGTTTCTGCCTGGCGAAACTCCACTTCTGAATTCATTCATTCTGCAAAGAAAAGAAAAATAATGATTCAGATTCAGTGTTTCAGCACAAGTGTGACAAAATCAAATTTATGCATTTCAAATTCAATCTCTGCTGGCTCACTCCCTCACTGCTCAGCGTATGTGTGTGTGTGTGTGTTCAGCGTGTTTGATGAGGTTCAGTCTGCCCAGGTCGGGTCTATCTCTGATTCACCTCGTACATCAGAGCTGGCTGCTGGCGGTCTGATGTAGATCAGCCGAGGCAGAGAAGAGAGGAATCCATGTCAATCTCATTACCTGAACCTCATGAATCCTTATGAATCTTTCATTAGAACCAAGCTATTAGACTGAGAGGCAGACACCGGCTCAGATACTGTATACGCACATATTTATTCATGTCTATATGTCCCTATTTACCTCTTGTTATGTCTAAACGCTCTCTGCATTATGATAGTTTGACAGTGTTGTTTATATCACTCAGACTCAAATGTAAGATGACAGGTGAATAAGCTAGTTGATTTCCTGTCCAAATGCTGTTATGCAAACAAGAGCTCACACGTCTGCCAAGGCTGCAGAATCCTTTCAATTTGTTATGTTAATAATGCAAAATATTGAGATATTTTAATCCGCATCTGGATCCTGATCTGCATTAAAATACACATAGTAGGACACATATGCCAGATGTTTTTTTTTTTTCTTTGAAGTGAGTCCAGTAGTTAATTAGAAAATAGCATTAAAAGTATAAAAAAATGTCTGGCACTGTTAAATCACTTAAAGATGTCATGGATGTGCACCAAAACCTAATGTGTGGCTCCACAGCCTCTAGTCTTTCAGCCAAACTGCATCCCTGTTACAAATGATGTGAATATATCACATGTGAAACACACTTTACATGTGAAATGAAGGATGTCACATATGTAAATATACATGTCAGATGTAATATCATAAGTTTTACATGATAAATTCCCTTATAGGCAGATCTTACTATTGGAATTTTACATTTCACATGTAAAATATCATAATTCCACATATGAAAAACAGTATTTCATGTGTAAAAACACAAATTTCACGTGTAAATATACATGTCAGATGTAATATCGTAAGTTTTACATGATAAATTCCCTCATAGGCATATCTTACTATTGGAATTTTACATTTCACAAGTAAAATAGCATAATTCCACATATGAAAAACAGTATTTCATGTGTAAAAACACAAATTTCACATGTGTAAATATACATGTCAGATGTAATATCATAAGTGTTACATGATAAATTCCCTCATAGGCATATCTTACTATTGGAATTTTACATGTCACATGTAAAATATCATAATTCCACTTATGAAAAACAGTATTTCATGTGTAAAAACACAAATTTCACATGTGTGAATATACATGTCAGATGTAATATCATAAGTTTTACATGATAAATTCCCTCATAGGCATATCTTACTATTGGAATTTTACATTTCACAAGTAAAATAGCATAATTCCACATATGAAAAACAGTATTTCATGTGTAAAAACATAAATTTCACATGTGGTCTTTTTGGATAAGGGATAGAAATCTGTTAAAAAAAAATTAAAAAAAAACCTTTGAAATTCTTTTAACTAACTAATAATAAGATAAGAAAGAAAAGTTGAATAAAAATTGTGAACTAAGAAATTCTGAAACTGTGTTACAGGTCATAAATATGTATGAAGTATATACATGAAGAAACAATGAAATAAAGGTGACCTGGTAAATGCAAGTGTGCTTTCTGTCATGTTGTACATTCATCCAACTTTAAAAATACATGAAGCTAATTTTACTCATTGAGGTGGATAGTATGCATAGTAAAGAAAACTGTAATGATGTAGAGATGGAACATTAAAATACTATAAATCTGTCTTGGAAAACTTTTGCAGTTGAAATACATTGTTATATTTTTAATACCGTCCTGTGTACATGAGGACAAGTCATCAGACAAACCCTCAACATGCATCATTATTATGCTAACAGTTAGCATTAGAGGTGTCAGGTTACGTAGATATTGGATAGCTCACTTTGCAAAAAAAGGAGATATTCAAACCTACTAACACTACAGCTGGGTAATGATCCTCAGTGCTTTTATGGTTACAAACAGAAATGTTCGTGTAGCGCTGAATATCAAAACAATACTCAACCAACACTGACTTGTACAGAGATTAGCCACAGGAAATGTAATGAAAGTTTAAGTTTTGTTTTCAAAGAGCCATTAAACAACCAAATAACTCTTCAGTGTTTTTTCCCGTGCTGAAATATATAATAAATAAAACATGTTTTTTATTGCTGATGCACCTTTGAGCAAGTCTCCATCACACTTTTATGTGCAACAGATGGTGCATTTGAATACAGCCGAATAGATGTCTTTGTTTTTGTCTCCAGACGGTGTGAATAACGGCCACAATACCAATCAATTCTGCCTTATATTTTTTCCCTGGAAATCAATATATTCACTTCAACCCAGCTGATGGAAACAGAACTCATTTGTTTTTGCTTTATTTTTACTTTTTGGCAACATTTCCAAAAGTTGTTCTCAAACTGGCCTGACAGTTTGATGAAGGAGACTCAGAGTGGGACAGGCAGACTTTCTTCTTCTTCTTCTTCTCTGCGACGGCGAGATGTGAGCGCTGCACCTCAGACGCCCCCTCATCAATATTTATGAAAGCTTTTTTCCGATGCAGCATTAAAAACGCCGTCTACACAGCACTTAACCACAGCATCATTATCCAGAACCCATCCCTCGCCACGCTCTCCTGTATTAAAACAGTCCATAATAAAAGAGCAGCTATTAGCTATTACCCTCAGTGACCTGCATGGCATTTCAAGTGGGACGCTTAAAGCCTGCCATTTTCCTCTGCAGCCGTCATGTTGGGAAACGTTTTATGTCTCCTTTGGAGTCTGGTTAGGTTAGATTTCACTCCGTCACAGTGTTCTCTTCAGTTTGAAAAGACATAAAAGAGTAAAGATGGAGGAAAATACTGCATAAAGGAAGGATGGAGGAAGGTACCTTGTGATAGGCCTTATTAATGATAGGCCTTAATAATGAAAATAAGTGGTAGCTGCAGCCCTACATAGCTTGTTGTATAGAGACAGGTGTCAAATTAGAGGAAAAACCTGAAGACATGAGTGGAGGAACATAACAAAGAAAGGCTCAGAGTAAGAAATGTGAGCTATTACCTTCACAGTCAGCACATTTCAACTCAACTGGACACCTGTGAGAGATTTTAGGATTTAAATACCTCTTGCATTTACGCTACCTTTTCAACTAAAGCCCAGGGAAAACGCAATATCATGTCTTCATACGTAGCATTTGAAACCGAAAAGTATATACGCAACTGCGGTGAGACGACAGTAAAAAGTCCTCGAGTCCTTGAACGCACCAGCGTCGTCGAAACAGCGAAATGAGAGAATATCTGGTGGAAGAATGGTGTTCATAGATTTTTTGCACACATGATGTTCTTGGAGGCTCGTAGTGAAACAAAACTTACTCATTCACGTCATGTTAGTTTTAAGCAACTACTGAATATTCCAATAACTGATATTCCATATTAATATGTGGGTCCGTTTTTACGCCAAAAGGGATCCCAGACTTTAAAAGTTTGGGGCCGAAAAGCAGCTGATACAGACAATATACTATTATGAGACAGTAAAACACTCCGCTGAGCTTATTTTTAGCCTAAAGCACTTTAAGACCGCTCATGCATAACATTTGCCTCCATCCCACTGAAGCAAATTACGGTATCAAACTGTTAACTTGACCTGTAGTCTGGGAAATTTACTGGGTGTGTCAGTGTCTAAATCTTAAAGCTTTGACAGCGGGAATAAATAAAGACGGCAGAATAATTTTATTTACATCATTAGTCAAGGTACATACAAAGAACACCACACACATACACACACACACACACTCACACACACACACACACACACAGCAGCCTGAGGAGGAGCTGAGCAAGTGGGTGAAAAATGAGCTTGTGAAGCGTAGGCGAGAGTCAGAGATGGAAGTCTTTTGTTGATGTAATAGCCGGCCTGTGTCTCCCTCAGGTGTGCGTGTGTGTGTTTCTAGCTTGTGTCCTGTACATATGCATGCGTGTGTGTGTGTGTTAGCTCCTTCGGCAGCAAAGCTTTATCGTGTTCATCCAGCCGGCGGGTGCAGGCCTCGGGACCGAGCGCTGCCCCGGGGAGCAGAGCCCCCGAGGTGAGCAGAGCTTCAGGCCAGAGCAGGGCGGAAGACTGAAGCAGCTTCCACACAGGATACAGTAAGACAGCCAATATCCATGACCCCATGCATTGAACATAAAGAAATAGGAAGTCCAAACAAAGATATCCGCATGAAACTAGCCAGCTAGTTAAATCCTTGTTTCCACTGCTTCATGCCGTTGTTTCTTCCAAAATGAACATCCCACACAATTTTGTGTGGGATTGTGGCCAAAATTCTGGAATTGTACATCACAAGTCTATATATATATATATATGTACATATATATATATATGGACTTTACTTTTTGTTGTTGTTTTGCCCAGCTTGGTCACTGCAGAGAGCTTTAAAACCTCTGCTGCCTGCCCCAATCGGCCATGCTTTTTGGAGACAGTAATTGAGTTTTGGCTCAGCAATAAAAGGTAATATTCACTCTGAAGAAAATAGAGAGCTGGAAAAATAAAAAAAAAAAAAAAAAAAAAGGGGGAGTGTGTGTTTGTGTGTGTGACATTTTTCTTTTCATTCTCCTCTCGGCTGTGGGAGCTCTCTCTTATTCTCTCTTTCACGCCGCCTTCGCTCTAATGGAAAGGACAGAGGGAGAAAGAAATAAGCCTCCCCTTCCACGTTGGCGTGTCTCCACGCTCTCTCTCTCTCTCTGCTGCTGCTGCTTTCTTCTTCTTCTTCTTCTTCTTCTTCTTTTCCTGCCTCGCTCGGCACCAACAGTTATTTCCCTCCGGGCTTCAGTGGCTGTTTTCATCATGTCTTGGTGCGAGCAGAGAGGTCGTGATAACACTGTTCAGGTACCTGGGGCCTCAATGAAATCACTGCAGTGCAGAGACGATTAAACATTTCTCGTTTAATGGAAGAAGTGCTCCGCAGACCTTGAACTTGTTTGTGAGGAATTTTGCTAGGAACAGAAGTCCTGAGAGCGATTTCTGCTTGTTTGTGTTTTCTCATTGTGATATCAAGGAGACTGAGGTGTGGTTCGGGTGAGAAGATGTTTGAAAAGGCTTTTGTTCTGTTAAACACTAAACATGACCCACGCTTCTGACTCGCTGTATGCTGTAATACTTGTTATTATTTCTATTATACAGTCTGTGATACTTCCAGTCAGTATTATGGTTCTTTGTCCTGATCCAATCAAAAGTTTACTTTGCATGAATCATAGAAACAAATTATCTTCTATACAGTTGACTTTTAGTTCTGGTGCAATTTTGGTTCACACTGACTTGCAATAAATAAATAAATGTTCCACACATGCTCAGTAAAAATTTTGTTCTCATTGAAGGTCAAATAAGATCAAGACATCTCGATTAAATTGGGGCTAGTTATACATAACCACAGTTTCAACATTTAACTGATTATGTTTCAACATGAAGCAGGGTTAGGGTTATGGTTAGGGCGTCAGGGCGTTAGGGTCATGGTTAGGGCGTCAGGGCGTTAGGGTCATGGTTAGGGCGTCAGGGCGTTAGGGTTAGGGCATTAGGGTTAGGGTTAGGGCATCAGGGCGTCAGGGCGTTAGGGTTAGGGCATCAGGGCATCAGGGCATTAGGGTTAGGGCGTTAGGGTTAGGGTGTTAGGGTTAGGGCATCAGGGCATTAGGGTTAGGGAGTTAGGGTTAGGGTGTCAGGGCGTTAGGGGTTAGGGCCAGGGTTAGGGCGTCAGGGCATTAGGGTTAGGGCGTTAGGGTTAGGGTGTCAGGGCGTTAGGGTTAGGGTGTCAGGGCGTTAGGGCATCAGGGTTAAGGTTAGGTTTAGAGTTGATTACAAGTTTAAATATAGTTCTATGAATCCTAGATGTCTTGTAATCTTTTGACCTGCAAATGACCAAAACGTGAAGTCACTGAGAGAAAACTTGTACAGTAGATTTAGTGTTTCTTTCTGTATCATCAGAGCAATGTAGACCTGCAGGGGGAAATTAAAGTGGTTTATTCTGGGGACTGACAAGGAGTCGTGCTGTGTAGTAACTTTTTAGTTTGAGCAAAAGTACATGTTTCATAATCCTGCAAACTAAATCAAAATTAACACTGCTGCAGCTGCTCTGATCTATAAATAGACTACAACAGATCACTGAAAAGTGGGTCATATTGTAAAATAAAAAAACAAAACAAAACATAAGAATCTTAAGAAAAAGAAGCAGCTGGAGAACTTTTTTGAGATAGTTTTATCGCAAATGTTTGTTATGCACCAGTGTTGAAATGCTAGACTAGCTTACAGTGGACTAAACAGGCACACACACATAATGTCAGATCTTATGAGTTTAAGTTCACCAGCAGCAGGTGAAGTTTCCTACTTAAAAGCCTAGACTAGAGATCCAGGTTGCATTGGGTTTTTTTTTTTGTGTGTGTGTGTGTGGGGGGGGGGTATATTGCTTGAAACAGCTTCTCCTCCAGTCTGGCCTGAAAGCGTGTTATATCACCTGAAAGTCCTCCGTGCAGGTGTTAACACTGACTTCAGCTCCTGTTCGCCTACAAACAGAAGAGATGTAACCTGAAAAGATTTTTCTATCACCGGCTGTTAAAGACAATCAATTTCGCTGCTGCATGTGTGTGTGTGTGTTTGTGTGTTTCTCTACAGCGCATTCATCATTCAGAGCAAATACAAAACAAACACACACACACACACATACTATCCCTCAATGCCAGGAGCCACTGCCAGCATTGCAAATGTTTATGACAGTGCTTGACAAAGTCGGCTCGATGTGCTGTCAGAGGTTTTCTGCGTGCGTTATGTGTGTGTGCGGTTGTGTCTGTGTGTGCGTGTCGTTGTGTTCGACAGACTACAAATGACAAAGCCACAAAATTCTCCGCTTTTTGAATCAGAGACAGTTAACTTCACAGAGCAACTTCAAGACGGGAAAAAAAAAAAAAAGTTTGACACGTTTAAGAAGGAAGCTTCAGTTTCATGCTGCAGAAAATAGACTGTTTAACATATTTTGGTAAACACTCACTGTGTGTGTGTGTGTGTGTGTGTGTGTGTGTGTGTGTGTGTGAGGAAGAGAGGAAGTAATACTGCCTGTCATTGTAGGGGGAATACAGTGTCACCTTATATATACAGCCGTGAATATAAAGACATGAAATCAGAACTGACTGTCTGACATTCAATTTCCTGATTCCATTTTTTTTCTATTTGACATTTTAATCAGTTCGTTGTCTCCTTTAGACCCTCGTGCAACCATCACACTTGATTATTGGTGTCTTGGCTGCAGGAGCTAGACACTGTACTGCTGCTGGTGTCTCCCTGTCTTTGCCGCTATATATTGTAGAATCCTTGTGTTGGCACTTTGGAAACACTTAAAAAAAATAAAACAGGATTCATGACCCAACGTGGAGCTGTAAGACTGTTCCTACTGTAGGCGGATCTGATCTTAGGGACTGACTGGAAGCACTGTTATTATAGAGCGATGAGGTCTGACTTCTGCCTTCAGGCATCGGTGACCTTAACTCATTATTTCCAATATAAAACTAAAAAAGCACGTTAGTCTATATGGAGAAACAGGACTTACAACAGTCCTGCTGCCAAACAGGAAGTCACAAAGGATGTGGACTCTCTTTATTAACATTTCCAAAGACCTTTTGATATGTTAGACTCAATCCTCTCTGCTTACTGCTTTAGTACACTGCTTTGGCAGCAGATGCTCTTCTACGATCACTAACAAGTTGCTAACTTTGTCTGGCGCTGGGCGCAGTAGGTTTATCAGAACTTTTTGGTTCATAATAGCAGAGCAGCAATACAGAAACACTGCGAGTCATAAAATCACAATAATGAGCTGAAATATGTTAATAGGCTCCATGGAGTTCATGAGTTTGTCACTGCACCTTTCAGTCATTTGATCAGTTATTAATATAACAGGATTCATTAGAGCAGCTTGGAAATTATGATTATATGTTTGTTATAATTGCAAAGGCTTTAAAGATCCTGTAAAAAAAAAAAAAAAAAAAAAAAAAAAAAGCATCTGAACTTCCTTGTTAACAGTGCATCTTCAATGGTGACAGCATGCTGCAGCGGTGGGTGTTCAAGCCAGTAAATACATCACAAATTTTAATCAGTCCCCTTCTTCCAAACTGGTTTATATCTGATATTGTCTCATATCCTGCCCCAACATCTGGTTACAACTGGAAATACATCACATTTAGGAAGTACCAGTTGATATGACCTTTTAATGGTGGCTACTAAAGCAATAATGCGTGTTTGGCTACAGGACTTAAGGGCAGAATACAGATAATCACCAGTTAATGAACGGTGGTTCAATATGTGTGGTTGGTGCAGTAACACATTTCCTAAATAGACATTTTTATGCAGCAATGTTTTTCACCCGCCACATTTTATTTTTTTTAGATCAAGTAGGAGGCAGCAGGTAATTATTATTAGCATCATCAGTGATGTGTTTTGATTATTTGACTCATTATATGAAAGTCATCAAATCTCTGTCGCCAGTTCCCAGAGACCAAGGTGACATCTTTACAATGTCAATGCCTGATTGTGTTTGAACAGTTAAAAAACCTAAAGGGTGTTTGGTATTAGGACATAAATACATTAGATGTTAATTTTATAACGACAAATCAACTAATCTAACAGCACAAGTAGGTTATGCAGTGGGTATAATAGTTTACATGTGTGTAAATGTCATAGTTTGTGTACTTTGTTACTTTGAGCAAATTAAAATCCAGAGCTGCACCTCCCATCAGGGATGTTCTGCTCGAACAGGAAATCAAACTCCAAACTACTCGACTGAAGTTCTCTCGCAAACTCTGCATGGCTGAACAGACCTGATTACCTTTTTACTGCAGTCGTTTTAGCTGTTATCTCTACCGCTTCAGCTGTAGTGTGTGTGCAGTATGTGTGTGTATGTGTGTGTGTGTGTGTGTGAGCTTGCATGGCGCAGTATGCAGAAATCTGCCCTGCAGTGTACAAATGTCCTACAGCTCTTTGCCCTGCTGATGGCTGCCAGCCAGGCCAGTGTATGTGTATGTGTGAGAGAGAGAGAGAGAGAGAGAGAGAGAGGGACTGAGGGCGAGTGAGGTAACACTGAGTTTAATGTGAGCTTTGGGCCCCCCCCCCCCCCCCCTCCCAATAACAAAAAGGTGCTTATGTTTTAGCCAATTGGTTCCACGGCAGCCTGGAGACAGGTTCCTTTTTCCTATTCAACAAATAAACGAATGAAATAATTTTTGAGTAAAGCCAATTGGTGCGACTTTTTCATGCTCAGAGGGTTCTGTTAGTGGGATAGAAACTGGGCCGACTGGAGTGAGAGCCAAAACTGTAGAGAGAGGAGGCTTGGACACTCTCCAAAGAAGGAAGTAAAGTTTTTTTTTTTTTTACACAAATAAACACATACTGTATGCACGAATATGATTCCCTGAACTCAGCTGTAAATCCGCCCGTGTTGTCTCAACAATCCGGCCTTCATCCCTGAGAAGTTAATAAACAACAAAACATTTGGGTGAATCAGGGTTTGCAGGGACTGACTGTTAGTTTGAAGAAGCTCTGAGCGGAACTTGTTTAAGAAGTTGCTGCTTTTTTTTCACACATTCATTGATGGTGATTTCACACTTTGGAGATCTGAGAGTTTGGTGTGTTCATGCACGGTCCAGAAAAGCTGTCCTCACCTTAACTTCACCACAAAACTGTGGTCTGGGGTTCACTGTGAGATTATCGTATAAAAGATGGTAGCCAGGTCTTGGTTAAAAGTCGGGGGCGTGGTTGACACAAACAAATGGGTGGTCCCAAAAACAACTCTTGGTGCCTGTTATATAATGTGCATGTCAGTTAAATAGTAGTTACCTGGATGTAACTCCATGTGTAGCCCTCTAGCCGACCATCACAGAGAGCAATATTGTTTAAATACAGGGATAAGGGAGCATATTTTGATAATAATGACAGCAGCAACACTACATGAGCATTGGTAACCAGGGTAACCAAGGTAAGCCAGTGAGCATACATCTATGAGCATGCTACATCTAGGTGGTGCACCGCCAAAATGTTCTGGGTGGAAATCAAGTGCTTGAATTATTGTTTCGTACGTTGGAGTAATGGCTGGGCCAAACCGCCTACCTGAGCCGCAACATCTAGTTCTTCATTTGGGTGCCCGTGTTATCAGGTTAGAGCAGCCAAACAGCTCAGACACAGCTCACATCTCATCTAGAGTTTTTATATAACTGACACCATTCACTATAGTTTCAGTGTTTATATCTGTATAATATGTCACAGATATGAAAAAAAAAAAAAAAAAAAAAAATTTCTGGCAGATAGGGCTGGCAGCAGCAGTTCTGTCTGTGTGGACACCACATGCGTGCAGGCTGCAGCAGTTCAGCGAGGTAGCCGTCACGCACAGGCGAAGGTAGGCGGGCATAAGTGCATTACTGGTGATGCAGTAACAAAAATTTAACAGAGCAAACAGAAGCAGAACAGAAATCAAGGAGACTTGGTACTAAAATACGAGAAAATATAATTATCAAACAGAGGGAATTAGAAATAAAGGCCTCTTTCTAATATAAGTCTGCTTCAAATAAAGGCCTGGTACTCTCTGCAGTTCAGGTAAATAAAGGTCCCGGCCAGTATTTGAGGAAATACGGTACTCTGGAGCTGTCCTGAGAAGTCTGCAAACAATGTGAACTCCACCGATCGTGTTGCATTGTCAAGTCTGACAGTATTATAGAAGTGTGATGGTAAATCGGTGGAGTAATCTTCATTTTCCATCGTCAGGCTCAGTATTCGCTGATCTAATGTGTTGATCTACTTCTGTAGTAAATGTTAGGAAGCAGGAACACTTCATCAGGATTAATCACTGCATTGAGGTTTGTGGCCCTGAGGCTGGATTAGGGAGTTTTTCCTTATTTAATTCGACTATGTCTGAAGACAGAGGATGTTGCTGTACAGATTGTAAAGCCCCCTGAGGCAAATTTGTGAGTTCTGATATTTAAGCTATACAACTAAACTTGACTTGACAACTGGGTGAAGTGCCCCTGAATCACCAGGGTCCCTTAAAACATCAGGTTAACTGAATGTCAGTGGGGTTTTTTAATTAGTTGATCGACAGAAAATCAATCTGCAACAATTTTGAAAAACAATGAATCATTTATAGACTAAATGAGCCACTAAGGTTGTTTTTGCCCTGCTTCCTAATACATTGACCTAAACCCTGGGCCCACGTATCATAGCTTTAGAGTACTAATGTTTTCCAGGTCTCTGCACATATAATAATGCAGCCGTGTGAAGCCTGCTCGGGGTGACGGGGGACAAACACAAAGCAGCAGTAGAGGGTTCAGTCAGAGCCCAAAAGCAAATTTTTTTTACCCAGAGGATTCCTCGCAGATTAATCTGGCCGCGTGTTGCATCAGCGCTCGGCCAAACACTCTGACCGGCTTTCATCTGTTTTCGTGTGGTTACGTGACCGATGTGGCAGCATTAATGTGAAGTGTTATTCTCCGTGTTGGCACTATTGATGGTAGGTGACAGTATGTGCTGTCAAGGATGCAAGTCAATCCAAGGTTAAAGGTGATTCTTGTACGAAAAACAAACCCGCACTTAATGACTCTGATTGTGCGCTCGAGTGTCTCGGTGAAAAAGTCCCTCACAGATGTTTCACTTTATGTAGCAGCAACATAACAAAATGTAAATGAAAAGTGAAGTATAACTAATGAAAATAAGAACCCTTGTCTTTACTTATAATGTTAACATCCTAGGAGATTTTGCAGAACTCCCACTTCATCACGGCAGCTAATTTTTCCAATCACTCAGACCATTAGGATTGATTGAGCTTATCTGGATGCCTAATTACCGAGTGATCCCGACACTCAACGGGGTACAAAGAAAGGAGCTAATTTCCAAAATGACACACACACACACATATAGATAATTTGAAGTTTTCAGTTTTCTCCCTTGTTCTAATTGCAGCCTAATTAGACAGCAAATTAACGTAGCTAAATAAGGCGGTTATCACTGTTGCCTCACAGCAAGAAGGTCCTGAGTTCAAACCCGGGCCGTCCCAGGTCCTTCCTGTGTGGAGTTTGCATGTTCTCCCTGTGTGTTTACGTGGGTTTGGTGCTCTTAGGGTTAATACTCCTGCACTGCGGCTGTCCACTACTCCACATGTGTGTGTGTGTATAGGATGGGTCAAATGCAGAGGATTAATTTCCCCATGGGGGATCAATAAAGTAGGCTACTTCTTCTTCTTCTTCTTCTTCCTCTTGAAAATAAAGCAGCTGATTCAACAACAAACCTTTTTTGCTGGGAGAAAATAAACTGCTGCTTATGTAAGACCCAACACTGCTTCTCTCATAATTTTCTATACAACTCAAAAATTTAATCAGACTCTGCATACTTGCTGTTCCCAAACCCTGCTGAAAATCCATTTTAGGGAAAAAAAAATATAATTACTTGAAGTTGTTCAATAGCTATAAAACACTATCTTTGTATTTCATGAGTTTTATGAAGCCATCAAAAAAAAAAAAAAGTGCTTGAGTTGCCAGCGAGGCTGTAAATGTCCCATATTATTCAGTGAAAATGGTTTACCTCACAGATAGAAGGTGAAGGTGATCGCAGAGTGTCTGGAAGACGGTAAAAGCGGAAAAAAAAGCGAGTTATCAGCAGAGACCTTCAGGTAGAGAGAGCTGAAGCTTTCAAAGGTTGTGCTGATTTTTGCATCCCTGCTGAAAAATATACTCTTTAGCTTAAATCATACATTCAACACTAAGTAGCCTTTTTATTTGGTTAGAATAGTGTGGATATGAATATGACGGGATTAACATTAATACTATACAGCAGGCTGAACGCTGCATATGTATCTTATCTGCTTGTATGATTAAATTACACTTGTTGTTCTGCAGTTGAAATTCTGCACAACACTGACAGTAAACACCACTCATCTGTGATATCATTTCAATCAAGGGAATGAAGCTGAAAGAAGAGTTTATTATACAGATGATATTGAAGATTGAGTGTTAACAAAAGTCTTGTAGCTCTCAGACTCTACAGGGAGATTTTGTAATCGAGGGACATCAGTCCTGAGCAGCAGCGAGATAAATCCCCCCCAATGGAGTCCAGACACAAGTGGTGGTACCGGCTGATGACTTCTGCTGAGGTTGATGAGGTTTGATGAGGTTTGATGAAGTGATGCACTGATGAATCCGTATAGCCTGGGCGGTGATGGGGAGGTGGTGAGGCGTGCAAAATGGCAGCATAGAAACACTAAAGCAGAGAAGGAGAGAAAACATATTTAAAAAGACAGTCGCATTATGATGCTATTGGTTAGATGTGATCAGCTGATGTCTTAATTGGCACCCAGTGGAATGACAGCAAGGATATTATAAGTGAGCATGCGTTAGGGATGGGAATGACAGATGATTTGAAATATAACACTAACGACCTGAGCATGCAAAAGATAGTCGTCCTGACTGAACTTCCGCTAAGCTTCATTAAACATAAAACTAGATCTCATTAGAAAGTTGTACTTATAAGATTGTGATGACAAAAACCAGTCATCCAACTCTGCAGGTTCCCCTCAGCTCTACTCTGTGTTGTAGCATTTTTCACCTCATTGTCTTGGTTGTATGACTCTAAACTTTACTGTCGCTGGTGAAGAAAAGTGGAGCATTTAGCAGCTAACGCGCCAGGTATTTTTCTCAGGAAGGGGTTGAGACCAAAGCGGAGCTAAAAGAGGGATGAATATTCATCAGGTGGCTGCTGATGTGGCTTCAAATTAATGAATGAGTAGCGTCGTATCTGCTGTAAATAAGTTTTGTAAATAGGTGTATTTACAGGAATAATCCACCACAAAGTGGCCAAAAAATAATCAATTAATGCAGGTTTAAGCTAACTTTAACCAAAACAAACACCTGTCTAATAATTACCTTGTAAAAATGAGCTAAAACTAGGCAAAGAAGTGGTGAAAGCACTTGTTTTATGAACATCATGGATTTAGATTTTATAGGACTTTCATGTTTGGTAGTGTATGAATATTAAAACATGAAACTGTTGTGATATAAAGTCTACAAATGTGAAACTGAAGCCACAGAAAGTACAAAACTAAATAAAAAAAAAAACATTTGAAAGTCTTTAATCTGCATCTGAATCTGCATCGAAACACACAAAGTGATGAGCAATCATGGACCACATGTGCCAAATTCTTCATTTGATTAAAATGTAAAAAAAATACATTAATTAACAAGAAAGGCTTAAAAAAAAAATTCTTGGATCCGCACGTAACATTAATCTGTTGCTTAATGAATTTCATTGAAATCTCTTGACAGGTTTTTTTTTTTACATATCTGCTCATTAACAGACATCAAAACAGATAAACATCCACAAACATTCTTGGTGATATAAGAGAGATAATTTCTGTAACTAGTGAGAGATTTAGTTTTATTAGTTACTTCCTGTCTCTGCACTAATAGCGGCTTCCTGTCAAATTGTCTAAATCAAGTTAGTCAACCTCTAGTTTCAGTGGCGACGCTCTGCACAATCATTTAAAACACATACAGCAGACGAGAGAGGTCATCAATTAGATGTCACAGAACGGCTCAGCCCATGCACAGGTGCATTATGGGATATAATTGGATGGCTTCACGCCTGTTTATTATCGGATCCGACGTCTGCTTGAGATGTCAGTGTTATCTACGCAGCTTCACGACACGTGACGGTTTGAAGTGACAGCTTTTCTCTGTGGAGGGAAGGTTTGTTGCATGCTATTAGCCTCTGTGAGTGGTGTGTGTGTATGTGTGTGTGTGTGTGTTTGTGTGTGTGTGTGTGTGTGTGTGTGTGTGTGTGTGTTTCAAAATTGCATGTCCTTCTCCATGAGGTGTTTATATAACCTGTCTTCATATGGATTTTCTGTTTTCTGTGCATTTGGGTTACTGGTGTTTTTCAGAGTATGTCCAAGCTTTAATGCATTGTGAGCATTTGTGTGTGTTTATCCTGTGTGTGTGTGTGTGTGTGTGTGTGTGTGTGTGTGTGTATGTTTGTGTGAGCATCCAAGGTCTGAAATTGGTATGTTGCAGGTTGACAGATTTCTGATGTAACCCCTGAGTGATGCAGGGTCTCTAAGAGGTCTGGGATAAAGATTGTCAACCAGGATTAGATAGTGAGTGTGTGTGTGTGTGTGTGTGTGTGTGTGTAGTGTATTTATCAGGCTTTCTGTTGCTCTCTCTGTGCCTCTCTCATACTCAGTCTCCTTCCATCTTTCCCTTGTTCTCTCTTTCTCTCACATCAGTTGCAGTTTATTTATAGAAATCTGTTAACAAGAACTGTCACTATGTTCTACATTTATAAAACAGAAAAGCAGCTTAATATGGATTACGTGCATAAGAGATGACAGTATTACAAACTTTAAACAACCATAGCAGTGTTTTTGCCCGTTTACTTTCACCAACAATTACTACAAATCATAAACTTTACAATACTGCTGACCATTCTCAAAGAATACTTAACATTTACCTTCATTTCCTCCAGGCAGCCATCGCTATCAGTTAATTCTGTTATGAAAACCATTTAGAAAACAAGGCTGCAACTAATTAGTATTATATGATATTTATTACTATTATTATTACTTAATCGTTAATCACTTTTTTCTATAAAATATCGCAAAATAGAAAAGAAATACCAATTATAATTTCAAAACCAAAGGAGATGAAGTTTATCATCATGAGGACAAATAAAAGAAACAAATCTGCGCATTTCAGAGGTAGTAACCACAGGATTTTTGTCATTCTGAAAAATGACCAACAATATACATCATTCTTCTGTTGATTGACTAATCAATCAAATTGTTTTAGCTGCGATTCAAAGCTCTACACAACTATGCACTGGGGAGGGTGGTCTGTTAAGTCATAATAAATAATCCATAGTCCGACATGAGGTGGAAAATATAAAGTCAGAGATATAAGAGGACCTAGAATTGAACCCAGAGGGACGCCGCGGTGGATGTAAAACCAAACATATGACATACGGTATCCAATTCTCACAGCCAGCAGGGAATATTGGCTGAGAAATGAGTTTCACCTCATTACCTGTGGGGACCAGCAGAGTAGAGCTGAGAGGGATTGAAACTGTGCCCCCCCCCCCCCCCCCCCCCCACCCCCCCCATCACCCCACAACTACCACCCCAAGCACCGCTGCCAACTCAATCCATACTGCAAATATCATACTTTGTTCATGATTAATGGCCGGCCGGCTGCAACCTGCAAACTTTTCTAAATGAGTTTTAGCCCAGGGGGGTGCTGGGTGACTCCTGTCATTCATAAGTCAAACATTACTGCCATTTCTAATAAGCTGTATGTGCAGAAATGAGTCATTGTTAAAGCAGTGTATAATATATAACAATACACAACAATGCAGCTCATACATACTCAGCTTTTTTTTCTTTTCACATGTTCTTTACGCACAATATCACCGACTCATTCATACCTTTCTCTTTCTCATCCAAAGCCAATTACTTTCTATCCTTCTTTTTCTCAATCCCTCTTTCCCTATTCCACCCACTCCGGTCCTCAACCACCTCCTCCCCTCCTCCCCCCTCCTCCTTCCATGCCGCCACCAATCTGAGGGAAAAGGATCTATTGTAATAGGCTTACAGTCCTGACAGCCTTATGACTGGGCTGTTGGTTATTGTAATTGGATTAGGTTGGAGATAAGCTCGGTGCCAGTAAGACTCTTAAAGTCTCAATCCGTAGTCCATAGTCGGCGCCCGCCATTCGCACTTTTCTTCCTCATTGTGAATCGAAGTCCCACTCAGCTGCTGTTAGTAAGGGAAGACATCACTGTGTGTGACTGTGATCCTGACATGTATGAGGTGTGACCATGACAAGTGATGGATTTCAAGCCACAGACTGATAAGTGTTGTATTTTTTAAAGAAGAAAACTGATGCTGATACATGATTTCTTTTAGTGAAGTTACAGCTTTTCAGTTATGGCTGTCTTAAAGAACAAGACCAGCAATAATCATTATTTTTCTCAATGTCAATGAATCTCATGAAAAGACTAAAAAAAAAAAGAATTGATTCCACTAATAAGTAATAAGTCTTTAGATCCAAGGCCAAACACAGTCTTATTCCTCTGAGCTTCATTGTTGTCCAAAAGAAAGCGAATGACTCGAACTGCCATGCTGGAGGGTTCAGTCTTCTCCAGAGCTTCATGAATAGTGCATTAATATTTCTGGGGGTTGAGGGTTTGATTCCTGCTGTGGCCTCCCATGTCGTTAATACTTCCAACTCCTGCTGCTTTCCAGTGGTTTGGATTAAAGGACATGTACTGTGCTCTAACTATTCCGTTGGGGAACTTCATCAAAGCTACATGTTGGGAATCACACAGACGAATGTTCCCGTTGCCCGGGGGCTCAAAGAGTGATTGGGACGTCAATCATCGACTTTGTCTTTATTGGATTTTCATTGTGATTAATCGGCACCAGCTTCAATAGCGAAGACGGCACCATCGGCTAATTGGATTCATTTTAACAGATGATGATTAGTTATGTGAACGACGTATTAAGATTATTGGCTGAGGAGCGACTTCTTGGGTCTTTGCGGTTGATGAAGGATGTTTTGTTGATAATTCCTCAACAGTTGGGGGATGCTTGATTTGGACACCTGCCTTAACTCTTTAGGCTCACCTACCACCTAAGTTTAAGTGATTTTTGTAAAGAAAAGATGATGGAAAGACAACTGGGATGTTTTCCCAGAGATGATCTTTTTTCTTTTGAAATAAATCTGAACCAAAGCAAGGTTGACCTCTAAAGCTTTCAAGGGCAGTCTATAAGCGTTTCTACTTACAAGATTTCTAGTAACTGGAGGATACAGGTGGAGTGAACTTGTGCAAAGCTTAACCTTTTCCACAACTACAGGAAACATGTTTTTGTATCTTGATACCAGTTTTAGCCATAGAGCCCATAACAACATCCTCCCAGCAACCTTCAGAAACAGATTGCACATTAACTTACAGAGGGGAGAAAAGTGCAACACTTTCCAGATGTTCCAACTATTTTAGCAGCTGACTGGATGCAGAAATTGAGAACTGGAGTAGACAGCCAAACATTTTGAGTGGTGGCTTGCTGCTAATTTCCCACCATGCTCTTTGGTTTTCCCTCAACATTTTGAGGTAAACACCAGGCGTATTGATAACTGGACCAGCTGTGTCTCATTTCTCGCCGTTCTTTACCTCCTGGCTCCACTGAGAAAAACTGTAAAGCAAAGCTGTCACTCTGCACATCAAGCCAGCTTTTAACTGAACGCCGCGGTTCGCTCAAGCATGCAAATTACCCGTGTTTAAAACATTTTTTCTTCGCTTTTCTTTGAGCCCCGCTGTCTGATAGGGGAACATTATTGTCACAGAGCAACAAATCACATTTATACTGATGCATCCTGGGAGGTGAACTGCACTGTGGGAGTCATCAGAAATTATTAGCTTCCCCTCCACGATGCACCTACCTACATAACCATCACCCCCCCCCCCTCCCTCCATTATTTACTGCTCTCACGCGTACTCTCAGACTCGGTCATGGCGCCCTGATGGCGATCTAAAATTAACTCCCCCCCCGTCTGAAAATCAATCCCGCATCAGGCCTCATCAGACTGAAGGGCTGTAAAAGCTCACAAGACCGAGAGCGAGACCACAGGATTTGACGAGAGAGGGAGAGAGAGAGTATAGCTCTCATCTAAAGAGAAGAAAGAGATGCCGAGTAGAAAAAAGGGACGAGGGAGATTAAGGGACAGTTGGAAAAAAAGAGAGAGACAGATTGATGACCTGATGGCGGCGACACAGCGGCAGCTCTGATGGAGTCCCCCCCGCCGTGAACTGCTTGAAGAAAACGAACTTGGTGCTCATTCCTCTTGTTGGTTCTCGCCCATCATATCTGTTACTCCTCTGTTCTGAAATCCTGCTGATTCACTCTGTCCGTTTCACTGACTTTTCTCTCCATTTCGTCTCATGTTTGCAGTTGTTTCCATTGTCTTTGTCTTTTATTTTTATACCCATACCATTCTTCCAGCTGTCCTTTCCTTTGTGCTGTAGTTTGTTTAATAGCCCGATTGCAAAAGTTCCTCTTCCTTGATTTTTCTCTTTCCCTCACAGCTTGATTTTTTTTTCTTGTTTGCTCTGGTTTCTTTTTGTCCTCATCTTTTGTTCATTTTCCGTGTCAGTCATTCGAATTGTCTCCTCTTTCTCTCTTTGTCACTGTTTCTTTCTTTCTGGTTGTCTATTTGTATGGTTACAACATTTACTTTGTTTTACTCTGATGATTAAATAATGGAATTAATAGTATTTTTAGAAGCGATTGGTGTTGCAATGAAATAAATACATTTTTATTAGTAGAATGTTGTCATACTAAGCGACTTATTTAAATGAAACAAAAATATTGAAAATAACAGTAAACACTACAGGTATGTTTCAGTCAAGATGATTGAAACATATTGGTCTTCATACATGAGCATCCTTCTTTCATCAGTATCTCTGAAAAGCTATAACATGGAGGGTTAAATGAGTGTCCCCTGCTGCTGGATAGAAACATTCGAACACCCTGTCATTTTCACTAAGATGAAATGGAGAATACATAGTTAGCATTCATTTCAGATGCTTGTGAAATTGAGGCTGTCTAGGAGATGGATGGCACTCTTTAAGACATGATATTACACACACATCCGAAACAATTTCCCCACACCTGCTTCAATCCAAAATAACCGTTTTTCCATTTCAAATGTTCAAATGTTCCTTTGACGACAGGACATTAAGTGTGAGAACACACTAAACTCAGTACTGATGTGGACTGAGCTTTGACCTCATAGTTTCAGTTATAATTTCAGATGGCGTCACTGAATTCGTCCATAGCTGTCTATTTATCTTTGTGGAAAGCGTTATAAGTTGCTCTTTATCCTGCTTCAGTTGACTTTGATTTAATGAGGTTATTTCCCAAATGACCAGTAATTTGGTGGATGTCAGTTTTGAAGTGGTTCACGCTAATGCTAAAGTAAAATATACAGTCTTTGACTTTTCTTATAATTTTCTTAGTTTTTAGCCACACTGTCCTGACTAAAATATCTCAACAACTATTGGATGTATTTCCATGACATTTTACAGACATTCATGGTCCCCAGAGGATGATTAAGTGGTCTTCTGACTTTTTCATCTAGCTTCACCATGAGGTTGGCTTTTTTTGTTTGTTTGTTTTTTAGTGAAATGTCTTAACAACTATTGGATAGATTGCCATGAAATTTGGTACGCCACATTCAAGGTCTTTGTGAACGTTGGTGATCACCTTCATGTAGCTCCAGAATCAGACCAAAATTTGACCCAATACCCTCGTTGCCGTCAGCCTCAACAGTTGTTTGTGCTACTTTGCATTGATACGTCAACAACATTTACCTTAAAAATAATGAAAAGAAAGCCCAAAACAAGGAAAACAAGAAGTGTTTGGTTGCCACCTTGTTTAACTCTTGGGAAAGCGTGCTGTTGGAAGTTGGAACAAAGAAACATAATGATTAACTCGAGAAACTCAAGATTAAACCAGTAAATAACTGATCCTACACAATAGGTTTTTTACTTTAACCGGATGTAACTGTAAAAAAACACAATGCTAAACTCAAACGAACCTCTGATAGTATGTGCTTGCAAAATTACAGATAAAGATGTGATACTGACTCATGCTGTGGTCACAAACTGGTTCAGAAAAAATACCAGATGTATCTCTTACATCACTCCTGCTCATGTATCATGTATTTCCCCCCCAACACTACATAATACATAATAAAATCTCTCAAGGGACTTAACGTGTCGACCTTGTTGTGCTTACACCACCCTCACACGAATAAACTCTATAAGACGCTGGTCTGTGAACACCTCTATGTTCAGAGATAAATAAAATGATAAACCCTACTGATAGGATTTTTTCAGTCTTTCTTAAAACAACAGTCAGGTGTCCATAGTAACAGTGAAAGAGGTTTTCCTCGCTGTAATCATTCCTCCTGTTCATACTGGATATTAAAAGAACCTTCAAATGTGCTTTCAATGTAAGTGATGGAGGCCAAAATCCACAGTGTGTCCACACAGTCATAGCTGTATATGAGGCTTCATCAGTCTGAGTTAGTCATATCAAGTGGATCTGACACATTTACAGTCTTTTTAGCATCAAATTCCCTCTTTGTGTTTCCTCGGACAGTGTTTCCCTGTTGAGCTGCAGTGGAAATATAGTAACAAAAAGAGGGACTTTGGCACTAAAAAGACTGTAACATTGAAATATTGCAAAATAAGACCTATATTGTCCCCTCCTGCTCTTGAACAATTAACCCACACATTCATTTTCTCCCGGTTAGACTACTGTAACTCCCTCTACACCTGCCTCAATCAGTCTTCTCTAAAACGTTTACAGTTAATCCAAAATACAGCAGCTAGACTTCTAACCAGAACTAGCCATAGGTCCCACATTACCCCTGTTCTTGCATCCCTCCATTGGTTTCCGGTAAAATTCAGAATAAACTACAAGATCCTGCTGATTACATATAAAGCACCTCGCACCTAGCTACATTTCTGAGCACATCATCTTCCACAATCTGTTAGATCTCCCAAATCCTTGGACTGTTTTAAACAACACCTCAAAACCCCGTTTATATCAGCGAACCTTTCTGCAGACCTCCCTTCTTGTTCCCATGTCCTGTTTTATTTCATTCTGGTTGATTTCTCTCTGTGTCGTGTTTGTCTATTTCATTAATCTATCTGTTTCAATTTTGCATGTGTTTGTGTCTGTGAAGTACTTTGTAACTGTGTGTTTTAAAAAGTGCTATATAAATAAAAGCTTACTCACTTACTTACTTAAATATTTCTATTTGATTTGACTCATTTGGTCGGCTGAGACTTCATATTAGCTTCAGATAAATTTTTAAATACATTTTTGCACAGAAGGAGGAGGGATCATTGCAAAAACAAACAAACAAACAAACAGAAACTATTGTTGTTTCAAGACAGACTTAAAAAAGTGTGAACATATCCTTTAATCTGTTTTACAGTTTCATTACAGTGAGCACTGCTGTTGACTCTTAGTCTTGTTTGTAAATCACTGACATAATTTTCAAGTGGCAGAGACGGATTTATGGGAAACAGAGGCAAAACAACTGGATCTTTAATCAAAATGTCATCATCACTAACAGATGATCCATCTACATAATGTAACCAGCACATCAGTGGTAAACAACCAGCAGCGCCTTTATGTTTGGCGGTTCATACTCTTCCACAACATCATCACCGATGCCTCTCAGCTGGGGTCACTCAGTAAAATGATTATTGATCGCTATGATATGGGCGTCAGAATAGATATTTCACCTGGAGTGTCTGTGTGTAAATCAAAGCACATCGATATTGATTTCTGCACCGCTCACGTCACTGTAAGGGCCCGTGTGATGAATCGCCTTTGATTTATCCTCCGCGGTCAGAGAGCGAGATGGAGAGCCTGCCACCGTCAACTTCTAACAAGCCGCTCGCCACCAAGACGGTTGGATAATTACAAAGTGAGCGTGGTCGATGTATGAGTGTGCTTAAGTCAGCTATCCGGGGCTGTATTGTTTGGCTATTTGCTTTACAGCTCAGAGACATAATGGTGATTTGTTTACATGTAGCTCGCTTTTATTCTCTTTTTCGCAGCATCTCTTTTTGTCCTCACATAAGCATTCTGGTCTGTATCATGACTAATGTCTGATTCAGAACAGTTTGTTTATAGAGACACACACTTCAGTCTATAGTCTCCCATCAATAATAAATATATGAGTCAATGCTGCACAAAAAGATCCTGAATCTATCATGTTGCTCTAGTCCGCCTAAGACTAGGTGTATAAAACTTCGTAGCCTGCCATCCTGTTATTCTGAGATTTGCTTCCATTCAGACATTTCACTCAGGAGGGAGAGGTTCAAAAAGCAATTAAATTAGATTTATCTGATATAATGTGCACAATATAGGGAAAGTTGAAGAAATATGTGAGGAGTCTTTGGCGATTAGACTATCATCTTGAGGGGGTTGTTGAACAGGAATATTCCCAGATGGAGTATAGACACCGGTGGTGGAGGTGAGAGGATGTGGATGCGGAGCAGGACTCTGATGCTCAGCGGACCCATGGAACTGGATCTGATAAAGACTAGAGGTGAACGGGGTGGAGGACACTGAAATGACAGCTGACTGCACTGTCACTGAGCTTGATTAGCAAGGTCAGCCACTGATGCAGGCCATTTAAGTTCTCCCACACCAAACTGGGGAAACCATTTCTTTACGGACCAGACTTTGTACCCGTGGGTGTCTAAAATATTGTTGTATTCAGTAGCATTAAGATTTCCTGTCATTGGAACTAATGGGCACAAAAGTTCATGTTGACTTGTTTTTTGTCTTCTTGGTAGGCTTGGGCGGTATCTATTTTTTCATACCGTCATACCTTCCTGACATTTCACCAGAGTATACAGCATATGACGGTATTAACACTGTTTCTTACTGTTCATCTGGTACCAAAGCGGAGAAACGGCTGAATAAATATCAGGAACAAACTTACTGAAGGCCAGCAGATGAATATCATCTTGAACAAAGAAAAGTCTTGGAAGTTTCATTCACCGCAAACATAACAAGACACAAATATCTCATATTTTAAGTTTAAGTTTATTTAAGTTTTCAGCGCTACTCCGCGATTGCAACCCACATCATGGTCAGACTTGGGATTACATCCTGCTGGAGTCTGTACTTTTGACAGTATTAAAAATTATACCTTTGGGTTTTCTAAATACCCTGGTATATCCTAATACTGTGACGCAGCCCTAGCTTGTTTCTGGGTTTAATTTTCTTGCAGTGTTGCTCATCCCTACCCCGGTCTTTTTGCAGCTTACCATCAACTCTACATTAGTAGAGTCTCTATGAAGGCATCAACACACTGATTTACCTTATGACAATCACATGTATCGGACTAAAAGATAAAGATCAGCAATTGTTCTCTGTGAGAGATTAATTCACTCGAGTAAGTTTTAAGTCTCTGTAAGTTTCATAGATGAAATGAAACAAAGGCTGCCTGAAAGGAATGAAATAGTGAAGAATGAAAAATAGTCACCAGTAACGTAAAGTATAGGTAATTTATAATTGTGTAAAAGATACAAAAGCACCAGTATGCTGATTTAATATTGTAACAATATTCAAGACTCAACAGCATCTAGTAACAAGTAACAAACTCACGAGTGCTTGATTGTCTGAAAACAATGAGAGATCAATCTCTGCTTCTTGTTGCTTCTTCTTCTGCTTCTTAATACTTTTCACGGTAGATTGCATATAAATAGAGCCGGTTGTTTAACCAGTTGTGTTTAGTAATTGGATACGACAAGGAACAAAAAATAATAAAAACACAAAATATATTAGAAACAATAAATGTAATTAGAATCAAGTCAGCTGTGGGGTGTATAAATATGCAGTCAGTACCTAAATTGCATTTAAATGAGACTGTTTGGGTGGGAAATGTGGCTAAGCATTAATTACACACAGTACAGTGCAGGGATTTACCAGCAGATGTTGCTTACTGTTAGCTGGAGCTGCTACTCACAAAATCTGCATCTAATGGCTGTTTATGCTTTTTGAATAGTTGTAAAAACAGATTAGAGGCGGGAGAAGAGATGAGTCAACATGACTCAGCTTTCTGTGGGTTGACAATAGCAAAATATTACACTTGGCTTTTTCCCAAATCTGGAGCGACAGATGGAGGGATGACCTGAACCGACACTTTTCCTTTTTCCGAATGATTTAAAATAACACTGTATAGAGTTTCCCTAAAGTTTATTATTGTTATTTTTGCATACAGGCTTAAAAAATGCAAAAAATCCCAAACTGTAAGCAGCAATTTACGGCAGCCATCTGTCTGAACAAAGGCTGCCCAGATTACCCTCGGTGGGAAGACTCATTCCAGCAAAGGCTAATTAAAAATTTTAATAGCAGCACTTTGAATAATTCATTGTATTGCACTGTTGCTGTAAGACTAGGGCCGACATTTGTTATGAGATTTGTCATGTCTCATCCTGTTGCTGTTTTCAAGGCTGCCTGGCTGTCAGAAACATGTTTGTGGGTGACAAGAGCAGACATTTATTGTCAGCCAATTTAAATGGGACATAAAACAGCTTGTCATTTTATTTATGTGCATTTTATTTATGGCTTTTTGCCATCTATAGGTAAAAATACTCCTGTTTCCAGCAATATACCTTCCCTTGAATAATGAGAAATATTGCATTATTCATGGCCTCTGCACATTACATCTCAGCCACCTGCACAGCTGCCGCCTCAGACTCTATTAGCCTACATGTCAAGTCTCTCATTTTACCTGTAGACTCATGTTTTACCGCCTTCACCGGCATCTAACGTTTGTACTGTCAAAACTTCAGATTTCCACAGTCAAAGGAATAAAGTGTGTTTCAATCATTGTTAATTTTTAACATCCAGAGAGCTGAAGAGCGTCTCTCCTTCCAGTTGGCAGAAGGGGAAGCAGTAAGGTTCATCACTAGCATCCATCACCGGAGCTGAGAATATCACAGAATGCAGGATCGAGTGTGATGAAAGAGCAGTGTGCTTTATTACACTCCGTTGCACTTCTCCTTGTTTTTCGCTATAGTTTCATAAAGAGGACTGCAATTTTGAGATGAGACTTATTCGAGTGTCTAGCCTGCCTCGCTATTATCCTGCGTTGCTCTGTTGACAAGAAAATAATATAATTTCCCAATTAAACTCACACTGGCCCAGTACTGTCACATTCTGTGATGTCCCTTTTGGTCAGTAATATATGTATTTTATCATTTGTCACTGTGAACACATTAAATATTTAAAAGCCTGTTGGAATGAAAATTCATTGTATATTTGGTATAGAGGCAGTTTTTTGGGATTCTGCACCTCACTTATGGGCTTAATCCTGGATCCAAATGGATTGAATTACTGCCCAGCCTTATGCTCAGAACAATATAACAACGCTAAACCAATATGCAGGGGAGCCACAAAGCAACGCACAAAATTAGCACCAGCCACCAGCCAAATGCTGGTAAAATATGCAAATGGCTGCTGGATTTGCTTCACTCACCAGCCAAAAAAACAATGGTAAACTATTAAGTGGCTGGTAAAATTTGACCATTCATTAGCCATTTGGCCAGTGGACAAAAAAGTTAATTTTGCACCCTGACTATAAGTAGAAGATATACAAGATAAACAGTAAGAGTAAGAAGAATAATGTTGTGCTCTCTCCAGATGTGTTCTTGCAAAAGGCAACCTACTAGTTATCACCAAGATGAACTATTTTTAATGTCTGTTTAACGTCTTTGTAGCTTGACATGGTTCTGTGTCTTTATGTCTTTGTATACGCAGGGTGACTAACTAATAAAGCACTAAATAACAAACTAATGCACATCAAACTGTGTTTATTTAATGGTGAATGCAGGTTAATGCTGTAGAAAGTTGGTTTTGGTTTAAAGGCTACACTCCTAAAAGAAGACAACGACTCTAACGGTGCTGTTTTACCTCACGCTGATGTGCACATGAAGGTGGTTAAATCCTTTGTTTAATGTTGCCTAATCGCCTCATTCACAGAAATGAAAGCCTTGTTTTTCCTGATGATTTGGCATCTCCGTTCTGTGAGGAGAGTTTGAAGGTCACAGCGGCTCCTTGATGGCTGCTGTACTTTTGATTCAGGCTTCTTTGAGGCATTAAGAGGGAGGCTTAGAGTTAATGTCACCAGAGTGCTGGGATTGGCTCAGGCGGGGGCAAGGGGGGTGGATTGGAGCTGAAAGGCCCAAGAAAAAGCTCAAAGAGTTGTACATTGGACGATTCACAAGATAAACCATCAGAGATGGATGGAAACAAAGGTCGCCGTGGAGACAGCATCCAAATAGGAGGTGATGTGAGAGACTGAGATGGAAAAGTGGGGCAATATTGTTCCTTTGGTGAAGTCAGACAATAACAGGATGTGATGTAAAGTAGTGTGAGCAAAAGCTTGTTATGAATGAGTCAGAGCGGGTTCATTATTGATGCATCGTGATCACCTGATATCTCAGATATTTGGTTTAATTAGACCCACAAAGCTTTCAGAAGAGTTACGGAGCAGTCGCACTGATCGCCCTTCAGTGTAACTTTACAGTAGTTTTCCAATATCAGTACGGAATAATCAAAATTATAGGAGAAAATTATAGGAGAAAGAATACTAAGATATTGCATCTTCTGATGTTTATCTGTCTAACGATACAGAACTGTACTGTAAAGTATAGAAAGTTGGCTTCATTGTCTGTTTTTGGTCTTTGATCAGATGGTTCTTGATTGAAATCATTTCATCAGTTTTGCCAAATTAATTTTTCTATTTATGCAAATTGTGTTTTGACAGCTGCTTGTGTTTTAACAGGGGTTTTTATCAAAAAAATCACACAAAAAAAACAAAAAAAATAGTCACAGAACACAACAGCTGAAATTCTTCATATTAGATAATATGGCTGATATCACATATTGCAGATATGTTGGTACTGGTAACAAGAAATTGCAGTACAAAAAACCAAACTAGGTCTGATGTAACTTAGAAACAGTGTCATCATTAAAGAGAGCTTACAGCACTGAAACATGTCAGGATGTATGTTGATTACAACTTATAAAAAAACAAAAACAAAACAAAAAAAAATATAGGCCAATATATTGTTCTCAGGTCTTTTAAACTCTCAAATACATATCCTCAAAAATCCAATATGGGTTGAGTTATACCTCAGATGCTTTGATTTTGTGTTTGGCCTCAGGCTTCCCTCCAGACCGGCCTCTTAGGTTGACTGCACTGATTTGTAGCACCTGTCCCAGCTGATATAAATGCCGGTTGGGTGACTGCTGTATTTTATAACGAAGGAGACAGTGTGTTGAAACTTTCATCTACGTCTGTTAATAAATATATTAAAATGAATAAATCTGGGTTATGAGCGTGCAGCTTTTTTTTTGCACTTTTTTTGTTTTGTATTACCTGATAAACAGTCTAAAACCCAAATATATTCAAGTTACAATGATCTAAAACAATGATGAGCAGCAAATCTTAGTAATCTCAGAACCTGTCACTAGAGAACAGTTGCAATTTTGCTTGAGAAATGACTGAAACGATTCATTGATTATCAAAATATTCACTATGATTGAATCATTGATAAATTATTTCAACTCTACTTCACTTCAAACAATACTCAGCCCTAGAGAAGACTGTAACTAAAGGCAACGATGGATTTTTTTCCCCGCATTGTTTCAAACTGAAGGAACTAAACTGCAGGTGCGAACACAAATCTGTGTCTGTGATCTGCAGTTTAGTTTTTTGTGCGTTTTTCTTTATCGCCCGCCTTCAGCTCTAATGCTTGTCTTGATGCTGCTCTCTTGGCCTCACTCAGTCTCCCTTGAACAAGACATTAATCTCAGTAGGACGAGCCAGTTAAATAAAGGTTAAGTAGATAAAACAAATGTGTAATGTGTCCTTGGTGACATCTTTACCCATTAAGGCTAAATGGAGAATCAGCAACTCCTCAGCTCCTCCTCATCATCCTCCTCTTCGGCTTGTTGGGTATAAAGTGCTGCTCGTAGGGGCCAGCGAGGCTCCAACACTGTGACACCGCAGTGACTCTCTTAAGGGACGTTCAGGATCATTTTACTGTGTAATTAAAACCAAAGCAACCCCCCCCCACCCCCCTCCCCTCCGCCCCCCTCCAACCTCAGGCACAGACTCCCTTCTCCGCCTCTAATTGGTCTGGCACAGGCTCTGGAGTGGCACCGCCAGCCCTCCGCTGAAGTCGCTGGACTCTGGACGGTCAATTTAGCCCCTAATTCTAATCCCTATTGACTTCAACAGTACTGTCGTTATGTCCTGAACATTAAAGAGTTAGAGAGGGGATGAAGCAGAGGAGACAGGAGAAGGGTAATTAGGACACAAGAGGAAATTAAGTGTGTTTTCAGTACATTAATGCAGGGATACAGTCATATGCTTCACACAATTATATATATTATGTTGTTTAACCATTATTGGACCAGACATTAGACACATTAGATTGATTATTTTGGAGGTCATCCACATCTTTCATTAGCAGTTGGCTATTGTCTTTTTTTTTGTTTTTGTACATTATACGGCCACTTGAATATATCTGGAACATTACACATACAGCATAGATCTGCTGCTATAACAGTCTCCAATGTCAGAGATGTTTTCCAACAGATTTTGGGTGCAGGGATTTGCTCCCATTCAGCCACAAGA
Source organism: Thunnus albacares (assembly GCF_914725855.1). Lineage (NCBI taxonomy): Eukaryota > Metazoa > Chordata > Actinopteri > Scombriformes > Scombridae > Thunnus > Thunnus albacares. The sequence goes on along the minus strand of NC_058125.1, from coordinate 24,634,912 downwards.
GTGGTAATGAGATCCAACATCACATACTGCATGCTGTGTCATTAACATTTCCCTCCACTGAAACTAAAAGGCCTAGACCAAACCGGGAAGCCCCAGACAGAAAGTACACTAAAGTTACAGGGGAGGTCCTTAAGTGGTAACTACCACAGCTTGAGGCTGTAGCCACCGACAGCTGCTCACTGCTGGTTCCAACTGACTCCCATCGAAAAAGTGTCAACTTCTCTCCAGTCAATCATTTTTTTTCAGCAAGTCATTATGGTCTCAGTCTCTAAATTCAGGCCCTCTAATAAGTGTGCTGGTGGTCATTTTTGAAATCATTGCTACGTTAATAAGATTTGAAGCTTTGATGTGGGTGTTGATTGACAGCTGTGATTGACAGTTCATTCACTTGCTGCTCTCCTTGGCTCCGGGACTTGTGCTGTCTTGGACTTTCAGAGCTTCTGTTTAGAGAATAAACAATGAGCTAAGCGTTAGCTTTGGTCCAAGGTAGCGAGGCATGTTTCCAGAGCAAGAAAGACAACATCCCGCACTCCATGTTTGGAAAGTCCTGGCTCCAAACAGAAAAGATGGTGACAACTCTGATCTTCAAACCGGCTTCAGTGCAAACAAACGAGTGATGTTGCTATGTCCGATGAGTCAGATGTATTATTTAGGGATATTTTACATTTTAAAGCTATTTGAATGTTTGATTAAAAAATTATATATACACATCAAAGATTGAAGAGCTGTGTTTTGCTAGTGTTCAAATTTGAAAGGCAATTTACAAATAAACTTCCCTTGCCTTTTAAATTATTTAATAAATATTTTATTAGTCTATGGACTTGCACTGAAAACCACAGATTAAGCCTCCTCCGCAGTCTGTAACAATCCACCAAATTAATTCAGCCAGCAGTGTGGATTCTCTTTCTTAAAAATATTTTCTGTAAGATTGTCTTGGATTATCTTGAAATTGTTGGATTTGCAGTTTTATCATCTTTGATAGAACTTGTGCCCCAAATGATCCAACTTTTCCTTAATCATGTCTTCTAAGCATTTACTCAATATATATTAAAACTGTGCAGAATTTTTATCAAAGTTGTTTCCAAGTTCATCTGAGTTTAGTTTTCCTCAGTAGTTAAGTCCAACATGCTTTAACTACAGTTCAGTGTGTTGACTGAGTAGCTTGTGAACCAAACATATCCAAACATATCCAAACATATCCAGGTCTTGCTGGGTTTTCATCCTCCACAGCTCCACAGTCAACACTACACCTACACGGTTTGCACTGGGAAACCTGAAGGCTGCTGATGCAGAGTTATGGCTATAATAGGCTCTCAGTACAGCACAGTGTGTTACTGGTGTATTGGAAATCTCTAAATCAGACTCTGGCTTCAGCAGCTGACACATAGCACTGCTGTGGCAGCAGTCCAGCAGTGGCACTGCTACAGAGCCAGTGAACTTGGCGACCTCTCGATGGTCAGTTTAGACACTGGCACCATTTAATCCCCATTGATTTCAACAGTTCCACCATTATATTAAAGAAAAGTGGTGGCCGAATAGAGAGAAGAAATACTGCAGATAAAAAGCAAGGGGCTCGTTGTTAATTTGTCTCAGTGGAGTCTTTAGCTGCAGTATTAATAGGTAAGGTCAGTAATTAGATTTTTGCCTGTGTGTACTCGGTCATTAAAAGTAATAAAGATAAAATATTTGAGTAATAATTCGGGACAAAGCGCCGCATGTGTTGGAAAAACTGGCTGAATTCTCTGATTACATGAATATGCAAACATGTAGACCAGCATTTTAATCATGAGGTGGACAAAGTTTATACTTTTAAACACGTTCACTTGGTTAAATTAAGTCGTGTCTTTCACAGAAGTTGCTTCAAAGTTCAAAGTTGCATTAAAAACAGCAAATCGACTGAAAACAATAATACATTTAGTATCATCCATAATCATTCTTTTCTCAAATGCATCATCCATCATTGCACATGTGCATCAATATATACACTTTATTTTATTCAGCGTGAAATATTTGGTAACTGTGAAACGTCAGACATCAAAGCAAAAAACTAAAATCAGCCACAAGAGTTTGAGGAGCATTACAACATGACTTCATACTGATGATGTAATGATAATGCTTCTTGAGGATGGACTTTTCCATTTAGTGTGTCATGTAAACATGTAAACTCCTCAGTTATACTTTATCATGTCCATCCATCCATTTTCTGCTGCTTATCTGGGACTGGGTCATGGTGGCATCAGAGCGAGTAAGGAAACCCAGACATCCTTCACTCCACCTCACCTCCAGCTCTGCTTGGGGGATCCCAAAGCATTCCCAGGCCCTCTAGCATGTTCTGGGTCCTAACTGGAACACCTCCAGAAGGGGGCATCCAGGAGGCATCCAAACCAAGCGCCCAAACCTCGCTCCTTTCGATGCGAAGGAGCAGCAGCTCTACTCCGAGCTCCCCCCTGGATGTCCAAGCTAAAGCTAAGCCTTTCAAGCTTCACCACCCAAAGCTTGTAGGTGAGGTGAGGTTTTTCCAGAGCTAGCTAAACATGTTCACATTGGACAACCTATGGATTTCAGAATATGTCTGATAGTTTGTAATCCTTTATCAGTTCAAAACCTAACCAAGCAGAAGTCAGTGGAACCAGGATGCAGGACCAATAGCAGAAAGAACAAGTTGAGTTACAAGAGGTGACAGAGGGCTGGATCGAAGGAGAAAACAGGAAGATGTAGAGGTTTGGGTGGATGGTGTCTGAATCTTTGGCTCATCACCCTCTCTTAATGGCCCTCAGCAGTGTTTTGTGCTCGCAGTTCATTCATTTCCATTGGGTGGAAGGTCCTGAGTGACAGCAGCGGAGGTAGCCTGCTGTTCAGAGGAGCGAGGGGTTCAGCTCTAGTGGCATTTCATTTAAAGCCCTCCAACACAAATCAATAGGGGGCAATCAGGCCTGAGAGCATGGCGGGTTTTTATCAGGGCTGGCATACTATTACCGATTACCTGATCAGTCCACTAGCCAGTCAGAGAGGGAAAACACTGCAGAGAGAGAGAGAGAGAGGGCTTGACAGGAGGACTTTGATACATATTGTCAGTGCTCTGCAGAAGAGCCAATTTTCCCCCCTTTAATGATAAGAAACAGCCGAGGTCAGGGCAGGAAACTGGAATATTTTTTCTTTTATTGTATAGAACACTTCCACCATTTTACCGACCAGGTAGAAATCTCTAGCAGGAACAGCCATGCAAATCATTACTGGCTTCCTGCCAGGGTAGCTGGCAGTGAAAATTAGTCTAATATTGCTGGCTTTCAGCTGCTGGTTAGCACTTCATTTCCCTCTCCTCCTTCCTCTACATGTCCACTGACCCAAAACAAACCTCTGAATTTTTGCTGTACCCTTGTAGCATGCACTGGCAGTTCAAAGCATTTTGAAGAGAGGTTTAGCTTTTGAATGTTGTTCACTTTTTAGTTTATTGGAAATGACCTCAGTGTACTGGATTTAGTCAGACTAATTAAGCACTTGAAGTAGTTTGTCCTTTGATGCTAACAAGTTTTTAATGTGTGTACACTTTGCAACCAGACCTCTCCTTCAGTTTTTTCGGATGGTGGTGTTGTAAGCTGTACTGCTCAAAGATTCTTTGTTTATTTGGGTTTTTTTTTTTTTTTAGCAATTTCTTTTTTATTCCACATCTCTTCCATGAGCTGACATTTGTGTCCCGAGTGCATTAGAGGATTTCAGTCAAGAGCTAAATCTTTGTATATAAGGACCTGTTAATTGACAAGCTCTTAAGCTCACCTAATTAATGCTTTATTGAAGGCAAGCACATAGTAAAGGTCAACCAGTTAAGCTTCTGTATAATAAGAATACACAAATAGTGCTAACATCAATTGTCAGCCTGATGCAGAGAACAAAAAGTAAGAGTTTCCGACATAGATCAAGGTCAAATCCTATAAGGTAACAAATCATAAAAATGTGACGTGTATTCTTAGGTATTATTATCTAGGTTTAGCTGACTGATAATGATGTATTAGCTACACTGATGGAGATTTAAAGCTCCACTAATCTATATTTCTTTTATTAACAGTGGATAAAATGTGTAAAGCCATGATTCTCTCCAACTCTGCAAGTGAATATTGGACTTAAAGTCTCCCTTACACTGTGCGATTTTGGGCTGTCTAAGATGAAAGTTGACAACCGTGAGAGAAACGTGGTGAAATCTTTCATCCTCAATGCAAAAACGGTGTCCTAGATCTCACTGCCAGACTCGTCCGCCGACGACCAAATTGGAGCTTTGGCGAACAAAGACAGTGTGAGGCAAAGTCCCGGCAGTGTCAGAAATTTAAGACCAAGTTATGTGACCACTGCTACAAACTGCGACTATGCAAATATGCAACCTTTTCTCTCCTAATACCAATATCTCAAGTCAGGATATCTGTCATGATCTAATTCCAGTGTTCTCTTTAGCAATCAGAGTTTTTCTATAGTAAATCAGCTGCTGAGCGGCTGCTGAGGGAACATCCCAGATATCAACACTAGTCCTCGGTCCTAAGCTGTAGAGAGAGTGTCCTCTCATTATACTCCCTGTGTTTCCTCTCAGAAAAAAAACTTCAAACACCTCTTGAGCTTGTGTTTCTGTTTGACTGTCCGTTGACTTACCTGCAGGCTGCCGTTTCAATCCAATCTGCATGCCAAAAAAAAAAAACAACATTTCATACTTATTAGCCGGAGGTGTGTAATCGCTCTTTTAGCATGCTGGTTCATGTTCGGTTTCTGTCTTAAACAATCGCCTCTCTGAAGGCAGCAGCTCTCCGTGTGGATAAGCACCGCCGGTGGCCACCCGGCATTAATTAGAGTCAACAACGAAGGTATATAATTTGGCCGCTTGTCCAACATAATGTGTTTCAAGAGCGCCATTGACTCCTGCATCATGGCTCCAATTTGTATTTACTTCCTCCCACCTTTGCTCACCTTCGGCTGTGAAAACCATCCTAATTATTTCATGTATTGGCACTGCTGTGAAGAGCTCTTTGCCTTTATTAATGTTATTTTTTTTTAAACCTAGATGACCGTCAGCTGTTGTGTTTGCACCTCACAGCTGAGACATCCAGCAGATTTTAATCATTTTGCTTCTATCCCCTCATTCCCCCCCCCCCCCCCCCCCCCCCCCCTTTCCACTTCTTTTCCTTTTCGATTTCTAATGCAGACTTTTGAATGAAATGAAAATTTCGCCTGAAGTAAGCTGAATTAGTCAAACACGGCGGCGCAGGTGGTTATGAAAATGATTTGTCTGTGTCTTTCCTCTTTCAGCCGACCAACCGCTGCCTTGTGATGAACGCCGGAGCACCGTCGGCTCCCTGTACACCTTTTTCTGGGCCAAATGAACCGTGACGCCTCCACCAAATAATTAATTTCTCATCCACGTCTCTCTCTCCCTCTCTGCTCCTCCACTCTGAACTCTTGACTTATGAATCTCACAGTTCAGGGAAGTTGCAGGAGACTGAAACTTTAATGGATGTCTTGTTGTTGCTTGTTTTCTCAGAATAAGGGAAACGGAATTGGAATATAAACAGAATCCCTCTTTATCTCTCTATTTCCTCCCACTTCTCATTTTTTCCCACAATCCCTCTCTCTCTCTCTCTCTCTCTCTCTCCCTCTCTCGGCCTTTGCTTGGCATGTGCTGTATTAATCAGATGCTAGCTTAGGGCAGGGTAAATAAAATCAAGGGGAGCACTCTAGCTGAACATTAGATTGGGACTGGGAAGGAGGCGGCAGCGGTGGCGTTTCGGCGACGGGGTCATTGTTGCAGTCGAGCTGGTTCGCTCGTCAGCCGTGGCGGCAGAATCTTAACCTGTGACACGGCAGGCATCACGGCACAGAACCACCGGGCGGGAAATTAGATTTAAACATTTAAGTGACAGGTTAGTTTGAGCCAAACGTCTCCTTAGAGCTGATTACTGTTCCTCATGGATGCACGCCCGGCTTGGAGTTTGTTACTATATGTTGTTGCTTGTTGATCTCCGGTTTTTGTGATGTTGATTCTATTCAAAGATGTCTCTGACTCATCAAAACCTTTTTTATTAGACGGCAGTCAGACAGTAGAGATAGACAGGAAGTGCTTTAACCTCTAGGCCACCAGATCATCCTGCAAATACTGTCTGTTTAAAAGCAAAAATAGCTGCTGCTACAAAGAATCAATAGAAAAGTCCTCCCGGAAATGAGTTAGCAGTTTGTGAACTCTGCTCCCTGTATTCTGTCTATGTGATATTGTTATTTAAAATAACACTGATCAGAGTCATTGATTGAGTCAACAGTTGTCATTAAGTGTTGTCATAAATGTAACCACTATTCTAAAACCGGGATGGTACTGTATAGATTAAACCTGATTTTAACCCCAAATCGGTTGCCCCAATTAATTTTAGAATTACGCTGTATTTCTGCCGGATTGGTTGTCATTGGATGTTCAGTTTGATGTCACAACACTTTATTAATCACCTGATTGGTCAATGATCTGGCTGTTGGAAGACCCGTTGGATTTCTGGTAGAGCAGATATTTCGGTCAGCTGTTTGCAGTTTGAGCAGATGTGATTTCCAACGTGGCTTCTCTCAGAAAATTTGTTATAAACTGAAGTGAGCTTCTTTTAATGTCACTGTAGAAGTATTTTTACATATTGAGGGTAAAACTGTAGTCTGACTGAGACTGCTAAGAAGTAAAACTGAACTTTTCAGATCATATTGTCTGCATCTTCCTGACCTCTGTGGCTCCACTTACTTTCTGTTCAGAGTAAAATTGCACAGATGCCTTTCTCTCTTTTTGCCAACATTGCTAAGGATGTGATCATTTTGTTCAAATAAACTTTACTGGATAAAAACCAAGCAGAGGTTCCAGTGTAAGCTTCACATTGTCATCACTTATTCTGACTTTAGCAGAAGTGGTCTTTAATTGGTTCAACTCCCACAATGATAAAGTCCAAAAAGACCTGAAAGTCCATTCTTGCCATTTAGAATATGGACAGATTTTTTTTTTTTTACATATTGCAAGCACTCTAAAACAACTAATTGACTGCTAATTGTATATCCTTGGTTTATCAATTACTGGATTATTTCCTGTCTGATTAGACGGTAGGGTGTTTAGATCACACAACCTGCCATCCTCTTCACTGCAGAGGATGAACTGTCCTGGCACACACAGCGTCTCACTATTCAGCATTATAAATCATTCAATTGAAAGTTTACTCTTTGGGTGAAACCGCATCCCCTCAACTCACCTCATCTACTTCTATTCGAGTTAGTGATTTCTTACATTTCCCATGATGCCTTTGGACAGCCTTTAGAGAAGATGCCTGAACCTATTCCAGTCATCTGCGGGGTTTATAGGCTGGTGAAGAGATTGAAAACGAAGAGTATGTGGACTCAAACTCCAATCTGTCTTGCAACTGCATTGCATTCTGGTCTCTTTCCTGCTCTCGTGGTCGTATTAGTTGCCGTCTTTGCTTCCTCTTTATAGTGAACTTCCTCCACAAAGCCAGAGGAGTTTTAATAGAAGGTGGAAGAATTGAGCATCATTGACTCATTAAAATAATGACCGTCCCCCTGAGGATGACCTTATCACACAGGCCACCTGTTGGAAAGTTTACAGGCAGCAGAGTCAGGAAGGACATCCCTGCTACATCCGTGATTGCAACTATTTACTGCCAGAGTTTACTGTCCTCTCCGGTTATCCAGACACAAGAGGAGATAAAGGAGAGGAGGTAAATGGAGAGAGAGAGAGAGAGATGAGGAGAGTCTGGTGAGAGTGAAGGTGAAAAGGACGGAAGAAATTGATGAGTGGAGGAGAAGTCCCGAGAGTGTGTGTGTGTATATAGGTGGAGGAAGAAGGTGGGATTTGATTTCAGAGTGAGGATGCCAAAGGTCAGTTTTCCACTCTTATCAGTAAAAGAGTACTTCACCTTTTTTTTTTTTAACCTTGTCCATGTTTTGTGACTGACTGAAGAGCTGAAAAACATTCTTACATTCTGGTAGAAAGGTTACCAAATCCTCCAGCTGATGATTCATTCACACATACATACACACACAAAAAAAACCTTTATTTACTGGAAAACAAGTAGTAGTCAGCTTTTAAGTTGATATGTTGAACTTGTTAGCAAACAGTTGCTTATTTCCACATCCAGCAGTTAAGGAGCAACATTATCATTCATCTGGAGTCGTGTTTCTGTCCACCTGGTGAATGTAAGTCCAATATTCACTCTCTTTTATCTCTGTTTTTGGTCTCTACCAACTCCTGAGGGAAATATCTGACTCTTTAGCTGCTAAATGCTCCACTATGTTCAGCAGCTAGTCTACAGCTAACTGTGTCTGTTTGCTGTTTGGTGTTGAGCAGGTAGTGTACAGGGACTTTTTACAGCTTTTCCCCTGAAGACAGCTGCCTGCTGCGGCCCAAAACGACGCTATGAGAGCGCTGAGAGTGAACCAGAACAGACAAACAATGAGCTGATAATTCTCCGTAGGTTCATTACTATGAACAACGCCTCACACATTACACACTGTCAAAAAATCAGTATATTGTTGATATCATTATTTAAGATGCACTGGATTTAATGATCATAATATTGACATAGGCCTACTGTGCGTCTATCCTAACTTGCTTTAAGGCTGCACTGCAGTTAATATCACAGCTTATTTAAGTGTTTAGCTACACATAATGAACAGTGGATCATTCTTCTTCTTTTGTCGTCATCTGACAAATTCTTGTCAGAAAAAGTGTTTCCTAAAACAGCAGTTATGACACCCAGGTTATATTGTTATATGTTTATACTGAGTGAATGCAAATACTACAATATATGAGTTTGTCAGCACCACCCAGTGCTAATTTTCATCTGCTAAAGTTATCTACAAACAGTTGTTTAATAGAATTTCCAGAAAATGCACTATGTGCACTATATAAATTTGCATAATACTGCGATCCACCTCTAACTTCAGATTTCCAATTTTCACTTATAGTTTTAGTTTGAGAGACTTGTGGCTTAAATGATTTCTTTGTTCTGCAAAACATCATCAGCTGTAGCTGTGGGAGAGTTGTTTAAAGGCATTCTGGGAAATGTAGGGAATTATGTTTGTATATATAAACCCAAGAAAGCTGGGTTGATACTTGTATTTGGTGAACTCACAGTTCTTTTGAAGCCTCCATTGGTAGACAACGTGTGGATTTTTTTAAGTCCTCCATCATTACATCTTTTTGTTTTTATATTATATTTGGCATTATGCATCACAGAAGCTTAAAAAAATTACACCACTTCTCGCTCTCTTTTTATACCAGTAGATAATAATAATAATAATAATAGTAATGTCACCAGTGCTGCATTATTTACTCACTTTAGTGTCTGTGCTGCAGTACAGTCGTAGCTCTATGTACATGTAAACATAAATAAGACCAGCTGGAATTCAGTGAGGCTTTGGGTCTGTGGAGAAAAAGTTGGTCAAGGAAAAACTGATTATCTTCTTCTGCAGCACATCTCTCTCTCTCTCTCTTTCTGTCTTTCTGTCTCTCTCTGCTGGGCTCGGTGCCACCAGTAAAACATATTCTCTTTGATGTGTATCAAATCACACAGTCCCCATGAGGTTCACAAGTACTTCATAGCCCCCTGTGTGTGTGTGTGTGTGTGTGTGTGTGTTTCTGCATAATGTACTTACAGGAACCCCGGTGTGTTTGTGTGTGTGTGCGTGTGTGCGTGTGTGTGTGTGTGTGTGCTGATGCAGTGTAGTCGGTTGGTCAGTGGGTCAGATCATCACTGGAGGTTTTTCTCTGGTTGTGTACAGTTGCGAATAAACATCAACAAAGTCCGCAGCATCTCGGCTCTAAAATCTAATTTCAGTTCACCCCGGTATCACATCGCATAACAAGAGTAACAGAGCATTTCGACAACTTCTACAAACAACTGCAGTGTGGAAAGCATCATAAACCTGAATGTAAAATAGGAGAATAACACGTTTGCTGTTTCAAACTTTTGGTTTTATACCTTAAAACTCTCATCAGGAGCAGGCAGAGATGTCGGAGTACAACATATCAAAATATCAATCTGTATTTTGAAAGGGTATCCGACACTTTATTCATATTCTTCCTTAAAGTTGAGGGATTTACAAGAGATTTAAGAGATGTAAGCCCCTAGAATAAGTCAAGCTTCAAAGACCCTGGATCCTACATTTCCCATAATGCAACATTAAAACCCAGACCCTCTGTTTGAAATGAAAAGTTTTCTGTTGAAGGCATAAAGCGGGGAGACAACCCTGATGACATCTCTGTGACATCATCAGGGTATTTCCTCCAGAGCCATATACAACTGTTTCCATTGGCTAAGTAGTAACCACGGCCAGTAAACAGACATTCATGTGTAAAATGTGTGGAATTTCCCTTTAATCCTCATAATTTTGTGTTGTTTACAGCTGATTCAAGTGCCTAAAACTATCACAAAATACTGAAAAATGAACCTAAACTGTTTTGCAAAGTACAATAAAGTGTCAAAAAGCGTAAAAAATACTGCAAAGATACAATAAACCATGAAGTAATGGTTCTACAGGCCTTTCAAAGTAACTAGATACCAAAAAGTACCATCAAGTCTAACAATGTACTATAAGATTTACTACACGTTATTACTCTGTGGTGCAGTTAGGTTGCTTAACACAAAGTATCACAGTATATCATAAAGAATATCTCCAAAACCATGAAGCACCACATAATTCTACAAGCAAATCACAACCCCACAACACAAAATCTCACAAAGAACTCACAGAAACTCGTCACAGATGTGTCTGAATTTCAAGTAAACGTGTCAGTTTGTCATGTTCTTCGGCAGAGATGATGGTGCCGCAAACTCAACAGAGACCTTCCGCATTGTGCCGCTCTCATTAAATCTCTTTTTTTTTTTTCATGCCTTTTCTTCCCCTCTAATCAGAGCTGTTGACAAATCTAAACAGCTCTGAGACTCCACACTCTGATGTGAAATTAAAGAAATGAGGCTTTGACAGCGGCTCAGCTGCCGACTGTCAGTGACGTGCCTCTGGGATACGACGCCCAAATAAGTGATTAAAATGAGCATGCCAATCCCTTTACCCGCTCACTCGCTGATGATTTTTTTTTTTTTTTCTGATGTGCATTCTTTGTTTCTCCTCTCTGCTCCTCGTCATTGCCTCTCTCTCTCTCTCTTTCTCTCTACAAATCACTTCGATTATTTTGTTCTCATCGACGGAGCGACAGCAGCTGCGAGATTCTTGAAACGTGAATGTGAATGAAGGATTACATCGCAAATATTTAGCCCTTGATTTTCACCAAACAAGTTTTTACAAGTAATTCAATTTTATATCTGAGAGAGTTTTGATGCAAGAATAAGAACTCTAGCAGCTCCTCATCTGGCAGATAAGCTTTTAATACATGGGGGGGGGGGGGGGGTGTCAATTAAATCACTCCAGTTTCAACACATATATGATAGCTTGAAAATGTTTGGCTTCAATGCTGTTGAACTCTCAAATAAAAGCAAATATTCAAAAAGTCTCAAATATGAGCCATGGCATGCATAAACAAATAAAATTAAACATGATGGAATTACTATAATAAACCACATGGGAAATCCATCATAATGTGCATTTTCTACACTACAGTCCAACAACAGAATCAGCTACTTGTTGTTTTTCTGATCACTGTTAAGCTGCTTGTTTGTCAACTTCCTGCAGATCTTTCATTGGTTTCATTGACGGTACCTTAATAGCAATCAGGGAAAAAAAAGTATCTGAACAATGTTTGTGTTAAAAAGAGAAAGTGAGAATTAGGGAGACACTTTGAGTTTGAATTAACAGAAAATTAAACCTTTTTCCCTGTTTTCTGCTTAAAATATGATCAAATATAAAACAGTATGAAGCCCTGATTCTGCAGTAGATTAAGTCTCCTGCCAATATCTTGGCAGTGTAAAAAGTGTAAAAATGTTCCATCTATTCCACAACAGCAGCTAGTTTTGGTTTGTACATTTAAAAAAAAAAAAAAAAAAAACAGCATTTCCGTCAACGTAAACGCAAATTCAGATTTTGGCTGAGCTTCTCTGTCTTTTTGAAGTAAACATGGACCTGGGTGGTGCTCGGCTGCCGTTAAGGTGGCGTTGCCGTGCCGACGAGCAACCCCTGTTCCTCCTCCTCCTCCTCCTCCTCCTCCTCCTCCTCCTGCTGCTCCTGAAGTCCTTCCAGCTCTCTGTATAAATAGCAGCGTTCGAGGCATTTTGAAATGAGTCCAGCTCGGCCTGTTCTGCTCGCTGCAGCGAATTCATCCATTATATAGAGCCCTGAGACGTGGACGGGCCCCTCCTCAACACACACACACACACACATACACACATGCACGTACGTCTAGTGCTCCTAAGTAGGCATACATGCATACAAATATAATAATACACACACACACACCTGTACATCAAAGTACTGACCACATCAGGAGGCTTACTGCGACCAGCCCCTGTGTTTGTGTTTCGGTCAGTAACACATGATTTATTTAGTGTTTGTATGTACAGAGTGTTGCAGCACCGGCACTGTTTGAAATGCCCAACACACACACACACACACACACACAAACACACACACACACCAGTAGACATATATTAGTATTTCCCTCCACAAATCTCTCCACCTCCTCCCGCCCCCCAACCCCGCCCTCCCCTCTCTGCAGAGCGGGGGAGCCCTCTGAACTGAACCTTACGTCTGGGTTGCATGTCGTACTACAAAACCCCCGACCCCGAAATGGATATTTGAATTGTTCGGGGATCAGAGTTCAGAGCTTATTTACTCACGAATAAAAAATGATAAACCACACGGGAGGGGAGGGGAGGGAGAACAGCAAATACAAACAGCGAGCATGTGAGAGATAAAGTGCCGGCGGGGGGGTTGAACAGAGGCACCCGACCTCGGAGGAAACAAAGAAAGAAAGTCGAGAATACCGGTGAGGGTTTATTATTTACAGGAGCTCACAGGCGAGGGGGGGGAGGATTCCCGATGTCCGAGTGAGGAAGGTGAACGATAAAACTCCTCTGCTCCCCTGAGGAAGGAGCTGCTGCAGCTGCTCGGCGGCTGATTGTTCAGGAGGAGGTTCTGGGCAACTCATTTAGGTTTTTCGACATAAATATGAACACTTCAGGTGTAATTAAGAGTCTCTTTCATCTGAAACAAGATGTTTCTTTGACTTTGTTTCCATGAAATTTGCTCTGAATGTTCATGATCCCCAGAAGATTGACCCCTGCCTTTTCTCTACTCAACTATCTGGACAAAATTTCCAATTTATGCACTTTAACGCTGTTAATACTCGTACCGCTACATATGTCTAATGATTGAAGAATAATGTATTTAAGAGATTCCTGTTCGTTAGATATCTTTACTCCATCAACCTCTCATGTGTCTTAGTGATGACAGGTGATGACCAGTTGTGACACAGTATCACACTGTGGAGGCCACTGGAAGACATAACATCAGCTGTCAGGGCGAGCAGCTTACATAATCGGTTGAACAAGATAACATACCTGAGCGTGTGGCTACCGTAGCATTAGTGTGGCTAATGCTGCGTCGTCAGTAGAACGGGATCACTAGAGATGAAACCTACCATGAAAGGAGAACGAATACTTTTTTCCCCCAAGATGATTATCGCCAAGCACATCAGATAAATGGAATTTAAGCCTAAATGTCATTGGTCTGCTGATACTTCTGTAGTCCATTTTGCTAAGAGGGAAACATCATTACAGTCTGTACAATATGACATCAATGCAGCATAAGCTACCAGCGACCCATTATCAATTAGCATAGCAGAAAGGTCAGAACATAAGAAGACATGAGAGACATGTCATGAAATTGTCATATTTCATGACATATCTAATAAATGAGTAAACGACTGAGTCAGATACATCTCAGATTTTACATTTCACAGACTTGGATGTTGACGTGAATGCTGTTTACAAGTCAGAAACTCAATCGGAAAGTAATAATAGTAACTCTGATATGGCATGAACGTGGCATTAGCTGCCAGTGATGCAGCATCAGCTTATTGAGCATAAAATATCATTAGCAGAGCCGAAGCCTCCATCAGTCCGACATCAGCGAAAGCAGCACAAAGCTAACATAACATTATAAATGTCAGCCATCAGGCCAAGAGGTCTGTGTATTTACCAGCTCACTTTATTAATTATCTTAAACCATCTCTACTATCTGTAAACCTGCTTTTACAAATGTTAGATTTTGAGGGAAGAAGAATATTCTTTAACCACGTTCTACAAGCTATCTAACATCATGTAAGTAGCCTTGACCCTGCCTGGACACGGCCTTGATGGTACAACCACACAGTGAAATGATCTGCAGTACTAACTGAATGAATGTTTGTGCTGTAGTCGCTGTAGAAAACCCTTCACGTCCTCCCGTTAAGTATCCTTTTATCTTCCAGCCACTGTGTCCGGAGCTCTGGCCTTCCCCTTTTTATGTGTTTAACATTTAAAACCAGTAATGGAGAAGAAAAAGAGCAGGCTGTTAGCTATTGAATATTGGTCTTTATTGGCCCACTTATTGAATTAACATTTAACATTTTCCATTTGTCGGATCATTTTACCCAAGGCACCTCACAGTTTAATGAGGGCAGCCGTAGTTATTGTGAGTTTCCCGAACGCCTCGCTGTCAGTACCTCGCTTTCTTTCTCTACTGAGCTACATACATCATTAAGTTAAAACAATGACAGAGGAGAGGCTGACAGAATATCACAGTGTTAATGACATTATTTTATTATTTTAAAGGACAGATTCACAGTTTTTCAAGTGCAAAAAAATGCATTTAACAGTTGATGTGAAGCTTATATGAGGCTTCAGCAGTCTGAGTTAGTCATATCAAGTGGATATCTGACACATTTACAGTCTTTTTAGCATCAAATTAGATAGATAGATAGATAGATGGTATACCATGTGGGAATATAATCTGGTTGATGTTTGTCACATGACCTGCCTGACTTTAAGATTTCAAGAAAAATCAGTTCAAACTAAATACCAGTTTTCCCAGTTTTGTTTTGTTTTTGTTTGTCCATCATATACAGCAGCAGATGTCAATATAAACACCTTAACCCCAATTAACTGGAGAGCAACTGTGAGGTGACATTTATGATGTCTGTTCACTTCACTCCTGCTATTTCCCAGTACACAGCATGTCTGTTTGTCTTTTCCTGTCCGTCATCTGTGGCAGAGATGGATGTTTTTGAAGCTGCAAACCTGTTTGTTTTTTTGTTTGTTTGTTTTTTTAAAGATGAGATCATGACATTGAGCGTGAAGCTTAATTGTTGCATTTTTGTGTTTGGTTTGTTCAGATTCAAACTGTCAAAGCAGACAGGTTTCAGTTCGATCATTTCGCATTTCAAGGTTGTTTCTGGTAATTAACTGCAATTATGCCATGTGTAATATTTTGCAGTGTCTAAAGAAATCCATTATTCTCACCTGGACAAAATTACTCAGTGAGGAAACGCCGCCAACTTCAGAGAAACCAATTGGAACATGACGCTTGTAAACGCAGCCTAACTATGAAAACACTATTTCTCGGTGGGGACTGAGGTTGATCTCGCTGACTGAAACTGTTTATTTGTGTGCGAGTTTTTAGATTCGTGCACTTCTTACGCTTATGCACACTCCCTTTTCTGTAAATTAGCCAATTTCTTTAAATTATTCTCTGTGTTGGATTCACTTATTTAGGTTTTCTTTGACTCTGCTGTTTCATGTGGCTATAGGGAGCATTTGTACTCTGCAGGAGGTGCGGATTCAAGTACTCTAACATAAATTTAATTGCCTACTTCTGCCATATATGGCATTCCTGGAGAGATTAAGAGTCTTGTAGAAAACTGAGAACAGTTAGATCTGAAGGAAAACACCAGTAGATACTTAACATTACTGAAAAATGCACCAGTGACCAGATGTATAAACGATCCGTATGCACCATGCATACACCGTTTCCTGCACATAAACTGGTATTTATGAACACAGAACGTGCACAGACCAGGCGTGCACGTGGCTCTCTAAAGTGATCTGAGGGTGATGTGATGAGGTGGACGTTGTTTCTTTAATCTAATTCATTTGAATCATTCTTTTAATTAATATAGTGGAGTCAACATTTTGTTTTGCTAATATTCCTTTTATTTTATCCTCAGTTGTGTCACATGATGTAAAGCCAGTTTAGATATGAGCGCCACAAACTAATCATTGATTACATTTCTGAGATCATGATGGTTTGCAGGTGCATGTGATGGACGCTATTAAAGAGCCACACGGTCGTGCATGATGGTTACGTGTAACGACAGCTGTCGGTCGCAATCGGTGAAACGCAATCAGTGAAACTACAGGTGTGCAGACCGGTGGAGCAGGCGTCACGTTGATATGAAAACAGCTGGTTCAGGGCCACGTCCTCATACATTTAAAGGCTCATTGTGGGAGTTGAAATGAAATGAGGCTCGTGCACGTGCGTCCGGTTCCTCAATGACTGAGATTTATAAAACAGAACCACGTGCGGCTTTATAAATCTGACAAAAAGAACGCGTCTGCACATTTCTGGCTTTGTGTAGTTTTAGTCATGAATCTACACAGAGTTTTATGCATCCGGCCCCTCGTGTTTTCAAACTGTCAAGTCAATATTTATCTATAAGGGCCCCGTATCACAAATCACAAATTTGCCTCACAGGGTTTTTACAGTCTGTAGAGCAAACAGCCTCTTCTATACTTAGACCCTCGATTCAAATAAGAAAAAAACTCCCTTTAACGGGGAAAAGATGAAGGAAACCTGTGCAACAGAAGAGGGATCCCTCATCCAGGACGGACAGACAGGAAATAGATGATTGAAAAATGACAGTTGATGACAAAATTATTGATGGACTGATAAAACTGATTTCCAATCTTCCAGGCCGGTCTCAGTTCGGCTCAGTACACTTTTCAAATCAAAACTTAAAAAGCTGTACTCCAAGACGTAGGCGGTGGATAAGTGAGTTTGTTACAGGATTACAAGAAAAAATAAAAATACAGCAGAGAGGACAAAGAGTATATGTGAAAATATGGACACATGTACGGTAATCGGAAAATATAAAGTTATGATTTCATGTTTGACTTCTTTGTTGCCTCAGAAAAGCAACCTTTTGATATATTTGGTATCTAAATCTAAAAAACACCCCAAAACTTTTATCAGTTTCAATCAGAGAAGACACAAGTTCACATGAATTCATAAGTTTTTATTTGACAGTCTTTGGCGTTGACTCCTGCAATGGACCCCCCCCCCCCCCCCAGAGGAGCCAAAGGCCACAAAATAGGTAACATGGTTTAAATATTCTCCAGCTAAGATGATCATTGGATAGATACAAAAGCCTGCACACAGAGTCCAGTGAATTAATAGACTGACGGTTGTTTTCCTGCTTGAACTTACGCACCAAACACCGAGACTGATACGTAACCACATACGATATCTCATGTTTCCGAACTTTTTTTTATCCGTTTTCGTCCCCTTCGTGAGTCGTCAAAGCTTTAAATCCTCGTCGGTCTGAGAGTTGGATGAAGTTTTGTCTTCACCCTGAAGCCATCTTGGTCCCGCGTGACAGCGAAGGGGTCCCGTCTGCTTTGAGTGCTTGTTGACAGCTATTATCTGAGGCGGCGTATACGTAATTGTATGTTTGTCGGTTAGTTAAGTTATTTATCTGTAGCTTTTTTTTTTAGTGCTCGGGAACACAAACACTCACTCTTCCATTTTCTCATGAATTTGTGTTTTCCCTCCGCGTGGCCCCGGGGCGAATGAGTCATCACTAGACAGCCGAGCTAAACACGGTTTTAGGAACATAGAGAAGAAGTGATTCTTACTGTTTTTTTTCCTCCTCCTCCTCCTCCTTCCTCCCTGTTGAATTAGCATTTTACTGGATTCAAAGCGAAAACAATGTGGACTGAAACACCGAGGAGCTCATTCTCTCTTTCTGTCTCGATTTCTCTCCTTCTGATTCTCTCTGTTGCTTTCATTCTCATTCTGTCTTAATCTCTGCTTTTCTCCAAATTATTCCCCTGCTGAAAGCTGGAAGATATTACATCTCATGTACAGTAAATAGATTCTGTCAGCCATTATCTGCCGCTGCCGCTTGTGTTTCCAGATAGAGAGTCTGTGCCAGTTTATTGTTGTTATAAACCCCCAGCTATCATCACCTTCCTTTTTCTTCACAAAGGCCCGAACATCCATTTTGAAAACAGCTGTTTTCATCAGAGCGTGTCATCAAAAGGATGCTCCAAAAATGTACATAAATTCTCAGTTTACCTTGTTTTCTCCTCTTGTTACTCAGCAAAATGTAATATAAAAATATGTTATGATTATTTGGTATTGTAAGTGTATACTACACTTTATTCCCTAAACATTTTAAGCCATCTTGCCTTCATCAGATTAGCATTTCAAGTTGCTTCTGGTTTCTTGCATGGCTAAGTAGCTGAAATAGATTTACTCTTAATTGAATAAAATGGCTAAAAATGTTATAAAATGGGTTTTTTTAATCTTTTAAATAACACTAAGCTTCTCTCTCAAACCTTCACTCACGTTTCCACTGTTGACGTCCTGCAACAACTCACCTCTCGCAAGATTTCAGAGTGAGACTTTTGTTTCGGGTTGGACCGATATAATACCGTTATAATAACAAACAGACCAGAAGAAGAAGAAGAAAAACATACACAAAGAGGTCTGTCTCTGTATGATCCTTTCCATCATGTTGTCACATGCTTATATATTAACAACCTGAGCCTGTCAGTGGCAAAAATAAGCACTTCTGTGTGTGTGTGTATGTACATTAACGGGTTGCTGTCGCTCCCGTCGAATTATGTTTCAGTCTGTTTCACCGCCGCCGGCTGCAGCGCTCTCGCTCAGCACTGGACCGATTTCAAAAATCGTTGTCCTCGTTAGTCACTTAGACACAGAATGATGAGAACATACAGTCCAGGTTGAAAGATACAGAAGTTTCCCTTTAACCTTTGAAAGGGCATCTCACCACAAGGCCCATCTAGTAGGCTGTTCAGGAGCTTTCAGTCGTCTCATGTGATCTTCATCAACAGATGGAGTTGCTCGGTTGTTATTTATTATAGAGGTTCATGTTTTTATTTCAACAGGTTCAGTTAAGTGATGTCAGCTTTTTGACCCAAACAGAAGAACCAAACTACAAAGCTGATGCTGCTCCAATACATTTCTTTGTCATTGATGTTATTATTTGTTATATTATTTACTGGTGCTAAAGAGGTTTATAATTCCAATTTATCTTAACATGTTAGACATATAAGAATCAATTTTTGAGGTAAATGAACTCAACACAACACAGAAACAGCCTCAAATGTAATTCCACGCTTAATCCTTATATCCAAAATGCTTCGATTTCTCGAAGTTGCCCACCTCTGTGATAAAGACGCCTTCTCAGGTCGCTTAAATTCAAGCGACACAACACTGATAACCATCCTGATCAGACTTTGTACCATCAACTGTAACTTTACTTAAACAATACACACTAACAAACAATCAGACATGTACCAGGACAGTTGAAACCAACTCCAGAGACTTTTACTGATCACCTACGGTGGCCTGTAAGGAACCATATCACTTCGTGTTTCATCTGGTTTTCTTCGCCCCCCTACCTCCGTTGTGATTCCTCATTGTTCTCCAATAGTTCATCTCTGACCTCGGTGTGTGAACACGTTATTATTGTGCACTTACCTCGCCGTTCTCCGAGGTTAATACGAGGCCGATGCAAAGTGGAGCGTTTTCCTGCTGACTGTACAGTTATTTTGGCAGTGCACCTGACTCATTGTAAGTGGAGGAAGTGAAATATGTGTTTGGGTGGCTGATGTGACGGATGTGACCCGGCTGCCTGCTGACTCAGCGTGATCGCTGCGTGTTTTGTCATCACAGTTTGCTGCTTTGGCCCCAGTCGACCTCACACATAAAACATAAACCTGATTCTGCTTTGAATAGTCCGGGGGCGGCTGCTTCAAAGTAAAGCCTTGTTATGAAATGAGATACAGCGTTTTAATTATGTTACGCTTACACGGACGTGCAGTGCTTTGTGGATAGTGAAACCGCCATGCAGAAGAGATGTGTTCAAACCCCTTCTGAAGTGCCCTTTAGCAAGACACTGACACATTTTTTTTGTCATTTTTAAACCTAAGATGCTTTAAAAATATCAATTTTAAATGAAAACAAATCAAATAAAGAAAACAAGTGAAATACAATACGTGTTATTTCCTTCTATGCATGCATTTACTGGGTCATAATTGAATGAAAAAACATATGTTGAATGACAATTAACTGAATTAATTGTTTTTCATTGTTTCATTGTTTCTCATATAATTAAAAAAAAATTGAGGTTGTATGTAAAAGCTTGAAAGAAGGAAATGTTCCTGCAGGAAACAATACTAATGTAATTGAATTATTATTATTAGTCATATTTGACATCAACTGTCAGTTTTCTAAAAACAAAACATGTTTTTGATGTGGATGCAATGTTCAAACCATTGTTAGATTTTTTTCAAGGGGACATATTCTGCACATTTCCAGATCTATATTTATATTTTTGGGTTCTACTGGAATATCTTTGCATGATTTACAGTCAAAAACTCCTTATTTATCTTCTACTGGTCCTTTATGCAGCCCCTCAGCTCAGCCTCTGTCTGAAACAGGCCGTTTTAGCTCCTGTCTCTTTAAGGCCCCGCCTCCTGATGAGCCTGCTCTGTTCTGATTGGTCAGATTCAGGAAGCTTCCTCCAGCTATAATGGTAGGATTTCACTTTCACTTCTCGTTCTTTACTTGAAACTTCTCAGATACATCCGTACATGTTGGAGCCCAAATCCGATCTGAAATATGCGAGGGAACAACCGATGGAGAAACCTTAGCAACCACCTTAGCAACAGAGACTGTCATCATGAGAAGGAAGTAGAGGGCACTTTGCAAACGAAGCGTGCAGACCTTTCACACAAAGACTTCAGACTTATTAGTCTTTAATGGCTGAAACATTTGCATTTTGCAGAACAAAGTAAAACAGGATAATTCAGAAGTGTAAACCCATAGGATATCTGTAAGTGCTGTATATATCTTTTATATTAATATACAAGAAAATAAAGTTTCTCCTGTCATTAGCTGTCATCTGCATGTTTTCATAAGTCTAATTATCAGTAATTAAAGTGTTTTCCAAAACAGAAACATTTTGGAAATGAACTCTTCAAAAGTTGTGAAAACCTCTAATTAGCTTTTTTCACAGTTTCATAGATCAGAGTGCTGTGACTAATGAGGGACAGAAGTATCAAATCTCCCTTCATGTAGCTTCACACGTCAAAGCAGCGTTTGTGGATTTGAGTTGATTCCCAAAACAGCTCTTTTCTACATTTACCCTCCACCCCATCCCCGCCACCGATCCCGCTGATTAATTATTTGGTGTCAGAGACACTACTACACACTCTGGTTGTCAGGTTCGGTCTCCATCCGCCCCGTCGTGCTGTGCTTTTTCGTTGCTCTGTCCTGCCGCTCCACTACGTCACACTCCACACACTGTAAGCGGGATTAATAATTACAACATGATCCATTATTCATTTCTGACATAAGCGGCTCATGGTCTGGAAAACACGCAAACCTCTCCACAGCACATTCACAGCTTGACTTCCTCTCCTTCCCAGAGTCTTCACTTATTCATCAGGATTTGGTGGTTTTTCAGCTGAACAGCAGATTAAACAAAGAAAAATAAAAAAGCAGCAGTGGAGAGAATGACCTCTGACCTCCGGCAAGTGATCACCAAAGGGGAAGTATCTCCCAACATGAACCTCCAAAAAACTGTGTATTATTATACAAATGTATTAAATAAGACTTCTTATCTTCTACCTGTAACGGATAACAAACACAGCTCGTTCTTGAGGTGTTTACTGAAAGCTAGAAACATTCATATCAGCCGCCATGAATAAATACATCCCCTTAAACTGTCGGTGTTATCGGTGCTGAAACACATTTCACTTTTTATTCAGGATTAAAATAATTTACATACACTTACATTTTTAAAAAGTGTGGGACAGAAGCACAAACCATCTCTGTTTTAATCCCTACAAATAATCTTGTACAATCATATGTTGGTCATGTATATTTCTTAGGGAGACTTTCCTCCCAAGAAAAAACGTCACAGTAAGTCATAATTTCAGTCGGCCAAAAACCACTTATGACAGTGATGCAGTTCAGATGACGTACAGTGAGTTGACAGATGTCCTCATTCAGAAGAGGAGGATGGATGGAGACATTAACCCAACACTGGACTTTGCCACAAGAGACCGCTGTTTGTTTTCTGTTTCCAACTGCGGGTTACTGCCGGTAGAGACGCCTGATTAGAAAACGCTCCTATGTGTCATTCTGGAGTCACATGGTCGAACTACGTATGATTGATTGCTTTATTTGGAGGACTTGGAGATCTTAGGAGATGGATTTAATAGCAGTTTTTGGTTATGATGTAAATACGATTTTAGCCTGAATTCTGCCAGGCGTCTGAGTCCGGCTGTCTGGTTCATATCAGAGTTGCGATGGTAGTTTTTACACCCAGATGAAAAAGTGGTACATTGCATATGAACTGAAGGTTAAGTGTGAAAGCACCCTGAGATCTGCTCCTCAAAAGTCAGAGAAAGAAGCTTTCTCCAACAAGTTTCTTTTCTGCTTATACTTTTCTTGTTTTTGTTGGTTTGTTCTATAAGACCAAATGTATCTTAATGCTACATTATGCAACAACAACAACAACTTCGTGGCATTAGTTTTTGTTCATTTCCTTTTTTAAACAAGACCTTATTGTCTAAGTGTTGGAGTCTTGTGGCTGAATGGGACAAAATTGCTGCAGAAAGGTTTTATATCCATATATCTATTTTTCTATCACGCCACTGTTATATTGGTTTTTTTTTTCTATCTGTCCAATTTTTCCATTTTTTTCTCATTCCACCATCTCTGTGTTCCCGTCTACATGGCATCCCCTTTCTCTCTATTATTTTCCTTTCTTTTCATCTTTCATCCTCATCTTTCTTCCGGTAACAAGCCAAACAAACAAACAAAAAAAAAAAGGAGGAAAACTCAATAATCCAGCCTTCCTCCCGCCTGATGCAGATTTGCAATCTTTGGGAACCGGCTCCCCGGTTGTTCTTGCATTATTTCCCATCAGTACGGATCAAAACTCGCCGAGCCGAGTGTGACAAACAATCACAGAGTTTCATTACGGAGCTTAACGCCGGTGTGCGCCTCCCAAGAGGAGGACAGCTCTGAATACAAGAGGCAGGAAGCACCTGATCCTCCAGAGGATCGCATCCTCTGAGGCTGGAGACACACTGCATGACTGAAATGAATGTAGCACGTCGTATAACTGGCACCCGGAGAGGTTTAATCTCAACGAGATGGATTTAGATGGATAACACGCACACACACACACACAGTCGGATCAAACAAAGGTAGTGAACACAAACAAGATGACGACTGTGATGATGGACAGTAAATGAGATTTGGGTAAAAAAACTGGGTTTAAAAATGTAATACTACTAAGTCTTCATCATCAGGTATCAGAAATTGTCAAGTATTGAAAGTTGGAATCGAATGCTTGATTTGATTGTTAATATTTCCTAAACTGAATCATAGCTTTAAAAATTTTCAGATTCATTGAGAAGTTTGGTTTTTACATTTTGTTTTATGGAAAATGAAGGTTTCTCAGACTAAGATAGCGGAAAATATAACTTTCCTACCAGTACGCATCAGCACTGGAACTTTAAACTGATAAAATGATCCAGATTCTCACAGAAAAAACAAAAACAAACAAAACAAAAACATTTGTGAGAAAATGATTAAGGAGCTGGTTATTAATTGATTAACTGAATAGTCAATTAAAAGCTAAACATTTAATATGTCTATGATAATCGTTTTTGTCCTTCATCAAAGATAAACACCAAACATTGACAGTAATATTATACAAATTCAAAGTTTAGCTTGCTTCCCTCTCATGAACATGTGTATGAAAACAACACTTTGTTGTTGTTTTTGCTGCAGATCAGGCTGATGAAGAAGAGAAGAGCTCATTTTGAGCGTCGACAGTCACCATCTGTGATTCATTTTGCTATTTTGTAGACTGAATCAGCAAATTTAAAATTAAAAATGCCAGAAATGTAATAACACATGCTCGATGAACGGTCGGATCACTCAGTCAGGTGGATGACTTAGGAAACACACTCGAACCCTAAAATATCTGCTAAATTTTCACTGTTATAATGTTATAATTAACTAATCAACAACACGACACATACGATATATTCTGTAGCTGGTATTGAAAACAATTATCACACTTACATTGAACTGAATATGAAAACCCAAGATGCCTTTTTACTCAAATTTGCACCGTACAAGGAAATTGCACAATTCTACATATCATTTTTTACACATCTCTCCAAAAATCATCATGACATATTTTGTATGTTTGGAACAGCAGAAATGCTGAGAAATCAGAGGAGATTGATGAAAAAATGGATCAATGAGGAGAATAAAGATATAAATGGGGAGCAGAAATCTTACATGATTTGTAATAAAGCATTTTATTTTTTCGCTGCTGTATTGGTTGAATAGAAAACCTTCACAGCTCTGACTGACTGACATTACTCTCCAATGTCAAACACGGTAAAAAAAAAAGAAGAAAAAAAAAAAGTAAATTTTCACCACATATTAAAAATGTCAAGGTGTTAAAATCTCCTTGAACGCAGCCTGTTGACATCTGCCGGCATATTTTCTATCTGCCACTCCAGCATGAACTAATAAAACTGTCAGAGTGAGAAACACGGCGCCGGAAATAGTTTCAGTCCGGGACGAGTGGTGTGACCTGCTTTCGCTCCTGAAACCTTTCACCTTGCTGAACGCACCACGGGGAGAGCGCGTGTCATCCTGTTTCACACCTGCTGCTCTAACATTTCACTTAGCCAACTGCACTGCGGGTTCAAACCACGGAGCAGCTGAAACGTCGCGTTTCAGTGAATCCACCTCTGCTTATCTGTCCTGACTTTATAACTTCCTGCAATATTTAAGTTGTCTCGCATAACAACAAATTATTCCAACCGATCTTTCCTGTATTCATTTCCAACACTTGTTTTATCTCCAGTGTTGAGAGGTTTGTTGGGCAACAGTTTCACACTTGGAAATCTTGGATCTGGGTTTACACACCTTACCTTAGTCCTGCGTGACATGAAAAATACATCTTCTTGTCAGAAAGGCTGAGGGTTTGCACTGGCATAAATCTACTTTACAGCCACTAATCCTATTGAACGTACCTCTGTTTGATCTCTGACCTACATGATGTGTACATGAGCAGCACTCCTGAGAGCATTTAACTTTATTGAATGCAACTCGAATTGGGTTCCTTCCTTTTGACCCGACATCTGTCTGTTAAAGAGCAAAATTTTTCAGCTTCTTGAATTCACCGTAAGTTCATCTATGCTTCTAAAACTTCAGTGTGTGCACTGGCCATGACTCTGAACGTGCTCTCTGTTGATCTCTGCCTACATAACGTGCATGCGCAGCGCCCCTTAAAGCGTTTAACTCTCTGTCGAATGAGACTCCAATTGAGTTTCTTCCCGCTGACCTCAGTTCTCCCTGTGACAGAGTAAGACCTTTCGGCTGATTTTACAACACTTTTTTACAAATGATCTGTATTTTATTTTTGCAAAGTGAAAGGTGCAGGGAATCTACTCTAACAGCAATTACTGCTAATTGGGTTCCTTCTCACTGATCTCATTTTCTTGAACACACCTCAGCTTAATTTTTGTCTCTTTCGCCTCTTATTTTGTGCGAGGTTGAGGGCGTCCAGTGGGATGACGCTTTAACAATCATTACTCTTTTTGAACGTACCCTTGGTTAATCTTTGCTTGCTTCATTTGCATACAAAACACTCCTGACAGCATTAGTCCTCTCAAACTTGCACCATGTTGATCCGACCTGGCTCGCTTTCTATTTGTGGCGTTTTGAAAAGCTGCCCTCGTGCCATATTGAAGGCAGCCTGTGTGGAGGATATTTTTGGAAAGAGGTCCACCTGTAACACCTCTAAAACGTCCCCTGTCATTGAACGCAGCCTGTGTGGAGGATGCGGGCTGACACAGGGCCCGGGCCGGGGCTCATCAGAGAAGATTAGCTCTTATTAGAGCTGAGTGCGGACCATAATGCACCACAGGTGGCTGGCTGAACGACCCGCTGGCGTTTGGCTCAGTGGCTGAAGTGGATAGAAGGCCAATTATCGCCACATTCATACCAGAGCCAGCGCTGCGCCGTGGGCGGCCCGCTGCTTTCTGCTCTGCTCACAGGGTGAAACAGGGACAGAGTGATGCTTGACAGAGCTGAAACTCTGCTCTCAGCTGCTCTGATTCCTCAAATGGCAACACGAGGGGGTCGGGTCATTGTCAGTACGGTGAATGTGCTTTTGCAAATTTAAATAGTTGACTTTATTCACATAATGGTTTCTATTAGCAGTCTGATTTGTGTTTTGGTTTCAAAGGCTGAGGGGAAACATCGGCCTAATCTAGACGGACAAATAGCTCCGTTTTTTTGTTTTTTTAGATTGTTTGTTTTGTTGTTTTACTATGGAGCAATAATGTTGTTGTTGGACACAATCACATAATCCGCCTGCTGAAAAGGACTGTATTGTGTCTCTTGTACAATGTAGTTTCTGTTTCCAAAAGGACACACAACAATGTCCTTTGATCCATTTAACATTTCTTCTGCGTTACAGATTATGACCCACATTATTAATCTTGTGACCTCAGGAAGAGACATTCAAAGAGAGCAGATAGTACTGTTGCAAATCCTTTGGTAGACACGAACCAAGCACCTGTCGTACCGATGTTTGCACGACAACTCCCCTACAGTAGTTGAACGGTGAACGGCGGAGCTACACGAAGCAAACCGCA
Organism: Thunnus albacares; assembly: GCF_914725855.1. Lineage (NCBI taxonomy): Eukaryota > Metazoa > Chordata > Actinopteri > Scombriformes > Scombridae > Thunnus > Thunnus albacares. The sequence goes on along the minus strand of NC_058125.1, from coordinate 24,607,958 downwards.
TACTTGCTAAACTTTTGTTGTTTCTAATGGGAGTCAATGACAATTAACACACTGTCCTGCCGTTTGAAGTGGAAAGGAACTAGAAAACATTTGCTAATTAACATTGACAGAAAATTAATGAAACAACAATTCTGATAATTGTTTAAGTCATTAAACGAGCTAAAAAACATTCTCTGGTTCCAGCTTCTTGAAATGTTGCTGCTCCTTTTCATTTTATAATAAAAGTAAATTGAATATATATCTCTGGGTTTGTTGATTTGACAAAACAAGACATTTGAAGACATCTTTCACTGTTTATAAATCATACAATTAACTGATTCATCAAACAAACCAAACTAAGCTGCTAATAAGCTGCAGCCCTATACATAACTCAGCCAGTTTATTCAAATACTGTGTTTTGTTGCACTTTTGAGGCTCTGTCAATTTGGTGGAATGTTTCTATTTTCATACTAATTAATTACTGTACAAACATAATTTACTTGCACAGGATACAATATGATAATACTTAATGTCTTTTAATTTATTTTAATTGATCTATCCGTTATTTTACAATACAACACAAAAAGTATTTCTACTTTTCTATGATAAAGTGAAGTCATGGAAGCAGAACAGACAACAGATGTTTGTTTTAATCTAAATCATCTGCCTTTACCTGTTACTGTTTACCCTTTTCCCTGAGATTCATGTGTAACTTAACCAAATGTTTACATACAAAATGTATTCTGTCTGGCGTATTCTCTTTTAAATGACTAAAAAGTGAAAAGTGACGTGATACTCAGATCGGATCTGTCAGATACAGTACAACACACATCTGGTAGCACAAAAAGGAACAGAGAATAGACTCATTTACTGTTCACACGGTGGGACTGTTCTACTGCAAGAAAACCAGAGGAAAAACATCAAAGCTTTATCATAGTTTGGTGTATTTCACAGTCCAGCAGAGCACTCAGGAGAAACAGCCTGAGCTCAATGGTCCAGATGGTCCGCAGGGATTCTTGTGATCAACTGATGCAAACGATTTCAAGACATGATCACAGCAGCAGGTACAATCAATACCTCTGTCAGACCACCAACAAACAAAAACAAAATGAATGCAACTCACCTATGAAGACTCATATTACTACGCTCAATGAAATTCCGACAAAAACAGTCTTGTGACATTGGCAAAGGTCCAATTGATCTAATCCAGTAATATATTTAGTCCAAAACACATTATATCAATAAATATGCACAAACTGCTCTTGCAACATTTCAAATAAACCATCAGACGTGCCTGATTTTCCACATATTCTCCATCATAACTCGAGTTGCCATGTAAATATTAGCAATATCTTGGTATCAGAATGGCGGTTGCACTCTGACCTTTAGATTGACACCTCACTTGACCAAATAGGAGCTTCCATGTCCTGTCCACAGTCTACAATAGCCAATGAAAGTCCATGTTGAAAGGCTCCTCTTCTTTGGTGTAAAGACCAAGCCAATAGGAACAGATTGTGCTGATGACTGGTGCTTTGTACAGATGAAATTCCAAAAATGACCATATGCAGCTTTAATGTGTTCTATAAAGCCACAACGAGAATATTGTGTAAATTTAAATAGTTTTCTGTGTGTTGCTTTTTATATAAAATGCTTTCCCACCATACCACATTTTTGTTACTCTTTTATATGTACAAAGTTTAGTTACAACAGGAAAACAAAGCACTATAATGTGTTTATGCTTCAGTTACTCTGAAGCAGGGATCCTTTGGAGTCTCCAAATGGCCTCTTTTTTTTTTTTTGGAAAATATCTAGACATACCTTTAGAAAAATGTGTAAAATATTAATTTACTGTGTTATTGTTGTCAAATTTGATCTTGGACTAGGTAAGGCTAAATGCTGTGGTGTTTTCCAGCTAATAAGTCACAGTTATAAGTCATCTGCAGGCATATATATAGTCAGGTAGAAATAAAAACCTACTTCAGTGTGTTCAAACTTCTATTACTCAATGCCAGTAGCACTTACAGTGATTCTGACTGTTGGGGACAAAACTTCAATGTTACCTTTCAAAAGAGACCAAAACCATTCATGTACTCCAAATGGTTCAAGAGCAGCTTTCAGTTTCTGGGGTAGGCATTTTAGGCTCATTTTACAGGAATTTACAGGAATGGTAAGAGGTTAAAATCCTCTGACACTCTCCATTTGAGTTGAGCTGGCTCGCAGCATCCTGCCACTGTGAATTAGTGTTTCATCGCAGAATACCAACCAACCGGACTGACTCCTCTGACCTTAAACGCAGCAGGAAAGCACCATGTGTCTCAGGAGGGTCATCTAAAGCTACATCAACTTCATCTGGGGGAGAAAAAGAAACAATCTGTCGTGGTTTTCTGCCTCCAGCAGGTTTTGAGTGAAGTTTATCTGTAACTAGCTTCTCTGTTTTGTGAGCACTTCTTAAAAGAAAGTTTCAAAGCGCTCACGGGTAAAAATCTGTCCAGCTTCTCCCTCAAAAAAAAAAAAAAAAAAAAAACATCACTTTTTTGCCTCACTGTTTCTGTCTTAATGTTTTTCTTTGTCTGAGTGCTGGGAGAGTTTCTTTGGAGAGGTATCTCACAAACAAAGATTATTCTCTGAGGGAAGGGCCTCAAGTTAAAGGAAAACTTTTACAGCTGATGATGTAATACGGAGGACATGGTTATATATGTGCAGGCAGGCAGGGTTTGTTAATGCAACTGGGCAATGCGTGGAATAAAAAAAAAAAACATGGTATCTCTTGTTCTGCTGCAGACCAACAATGTTATCTTTTACTCTTGTAGTTGATAAAGGGGCAAGACTTTTTTTTCTGGTATTAATGGTGAAAATCAACAACCTTGTAATCTGTTTTAAATAAATGGATTATTACTAAGGACATGTAAAAACATGAATAGCTACAGACCTTCAACCAAAACAATGAAGCAGAATTAGAGCAACAGCCCAGTCTTACTGGAAATCAGTTTTGTAACAGGTTTTGAGAGGCACTTACATACGATGAGGTCCAGTCGACAGCTTACATGGGTTGTTTGGAAAGAATTGGCAAATGATGCAGTTTGACTTTTAGTTTGGAGAGATTATTGATCTACAAGTGAACGCATGCAAGAAGAGCTGTTGCCAAGGAAGCAGCTTCAGTTTATTAAGCCGTTTACTGGAGAAACTGATGCAAACGGACATAGAAAGACTGAAGTGATTAGTTTGAGGTTTTGAGAGATCGAAGCAGAGAGATTAAGCCAGTTTAAGTTGCCAGACTCAAAGTGGCGGCATCTCCAGAAGAAACAGAGAGCCAGGGCTGTACGGAGGTTAAACTCCTTTTCATCTTTCAAAGTTTGGCTATTCTGTCTCTCCTTTCATCTTCCCACTCTCCCTCCCTCCTTCCCTCAGCTCTGTTGGCGGCAGCTGAAGCTGTTGACAGTAAAAGGCATAAATAAATGCAGGGCGCTGTACTGTGAGACCCCACAAAGGGACTTGTCAAAGACACTGGCAGCAAATCAACCTTTGGATCAATGGGCAGGAAGCGGAGTGGTGGTGGTGGGGGGGGGGGGTTTCGGGTGATAAAGATAAGAGGAAGGAAGCGTGGCGGGGTTAAAGAGGAGAGAATTACAGTAACATTCGCAGTCAGTACCAGGATTATTTTTTAATAACTGTTGATATTTAGAGCAGATAGTCACACATGAAGGCACAGCTGACCTCAGTGTGTGCTTTACGTCCAAACATGAGGAACCGCTGCCATCTGGTTCTACTGTGATTTGGGTTTTTTTGCAGTTTTTCATGTCAAAGGAGACTTTTTCTTATGCTGTTAAACACCTAAGCAATCAAAAGACGTGGATGCTATCCCCCAATCTTCCTTTTATGAATGGCTTATTACTCGACATATAAAAATAAATGGACAAAACTTCAACCTTCAACCAAAACAATGAGTAGTATTGATTTACCAGCATCCCTAGAAATTACTTCTGAATGTGTTGATTTCATTCCTCACCATTTACATCCAATACCGACATTAAATGGTGCCTCAATCATCCCATAATCATCGATCATATTTATTTACACATACAAGCCTTAATATAAACTCAGGATATCTTTAATGTCTGACGTTATTCCCTCAAATTTCCCTTATTTTTTTAAGATTAAGAAACAAGCAGCACAGATATACTTAAAATAAAAAAGTTATTAAACCTCTTTATCATTAATGTGAACAGTCTGAGGAGTCTAAGCAATATATGACTTCTCTTTTATTAAATCCAGTTTTACCCTTTAGTTAAAAGAAATGAAATCCTGCAACTTCGTGAAGCAAAATCTGAAAAAAGAAGACATTAGTAGACTCCGCAGGGTTGAAATCGCAGGTCTCACGGATTGACGCTGAGGTTGTTATAAAACATTGACTGGATGATGGTACATCGGTCCAGAGAGGCGGGTATCTGCAAAGCAAAACGTCACTTATGGATTCAACCTTGATAAAGAAGGAGGGAGGAGAACAGGAGGGACGGAGGGTATCAGAAGGAATCAAACGGTCTCCAAACTGCATAATTTGCGATCGATTTGACTGACAGCTGCCGAGCTCCTTCCTGCCGTCGGGACACTTCAGCCTGCCAACTGACACGCCAGTCTGCCAATAGGAATTTGGTTAAAAGGCGAGAGACCTGCCCCTCCGGCCACCTCTACCTCCCCCACGCACAAGTAAGCTGTTAGTGGAATTAAACAAGTGTTGGGACCAACAGCTGTATACAAACATGACATCACCTCTGTGATGTCACACTAAGCTTGAATTTCGGGTTTAATCTCTTTCCGCCATCGTTTTCACTCACTGGAGCCGGAAAATCCCACACAGGTGACTGTGGTTGGCAGAGACACCTGTCAATCAAGACCTAAATATACTCCTGAAATAAGTATTAGGAGTTTAAAATCGTCAGCTTTTGATTTGAAATGTCTCTTTTGAAATAAAAAGCATTTATTTCCCCCCCATTATACTTACTGAGATAAGTTTTTCATTTTACTTTAATACAGTCAGAGTTTCCTGAGGCATCGAGAGGCCGTTTGTGAGAGAATTCACAAAATATGCCTGGAGTGTTATTAAATTGTTTGTTGTTGTATAAGCTGAAAATCTGACTTAAATGTTGAATGGCTCCAACTGATGTAAATAAAGACAGGAATAACCAAAACTCTGCTTCCTTCACAAGACTAACAGGTCAGTCAGTGTCTGATCAGAGTGTTTTTATTCCTCAATAGAAGAAGTAAGAACTTCAGTTTAACAGACTTTCTGTTTTTAGTTTCAACACTCGTTTCATTTCCTGGACTGAACTAAGTATTGATGTAGATGATCGATGATGTTTGATTTCCATCATCATCCGGCGAAAATGTTTAGAGGCAGCGGTGAAAACTACAGAGGACTTTAACTCGTTTTTATCCATTTATTCACCTAAATTACAGCTTTTACATCTGACGCTCTATTTCTTTTTCCTCTAAGGCTCAAACTCAGCAATAACTCTGAGTTTGTAATTTCCCTCTCTGCTCACTGCTGCTTCTGATTACAAACTTGTTTAAAACATTTCTTTATGTGACACAAAACACGTATTTTTCACCAATATGTGTGATTTCATTTGCTTGTTTTTCAGTTTGTTTAGTTGTTGAAAAATGAGAATAAGCTGTTTAAAACTGCCACTTCAGAGTCCAACTTCTACCACAACAACTTCAAGTTTTATTTCACCAAACTACAGAATTTTACGTTTTAAGTTATGATCATAAATCCAGCGTGAATGCAAAGATTTCCAGTCCAGAAGACACTGTGGGAACCCTGACTCACTATTCATGCATTTTGAGTGGATCAGATATATAAGTGTGAATTAATCCAAGAAGCATTCATGAGAGGTTTACATTTGATTGCTCACAACACTTCTGGAGGAGGATATTACTCTGAAAACATCTGTCAAGCTCCTTGTTGCTTGAGACGAAGTGGAAAGCCCAAATTATCCAACACATCTGTTATGGAATTTTCCATCTTTAGAGGTTATAAATTTGAGGTTTGAGGCTTTGAGGTCACGCTGTAATTCTTAATCAGAGATTAAGATATCTTCTCCTTGAGACTTCAGCTGTCTGTGATGTTTTGGGGAAGGCAGAAACCTCTCTGATAGAGGATATATCAGCATTTCCATAGTTAGCAAGGTCAGAGGAGGCTTCCCTAAACAACACAGATGGGTGGATGACACAGTCAGACGCTCAAACCAAAACTGCTGAAATTACACGCAACGTGACTTAAACTGTCACGGGTAAAGTGCAGTCCCTTGTTTAGAAACTAGTGAACCAGTCAGACTGATTTTTCATATTGTAGGCTGATAACAATACAAATTGTACGATTCATCCATGTGTTGGTGATAAAGCTAGCTGGCTAAAGCTAGCAAGTTAGTCAGTTTGTTAGTTAGTTCCTTGTTGTAGAAAACGGTCTTCAGTTTTAACCACGTAGCATTAAAAAACAACACAATACAGGACAATGATGAGGACATTTAAAATACATAAAAAACACAGTACAAGAAAACAAAACAGGACAAAGCTAAACTGTTATTGGTGTAACTCTATTACTAGGGTGCACAAGCTAATCATATTCTGGTGTTTTTACCAAACAGATTCAGGACTATTAAAACCACCTGCTGCACTGGAGTAGAGCCAGTCATTATTTACATGTAGCCAAGACGCCATCAGATCTGCCCAAAAGTGTAACTGATTATTATTATTATTATTAATGTATCTGAAATCTCATCAAGGTTTTATCCAGATACAAAACTCTTGAAACTATCAGTGTAAACGGGGCCGAAGTTGGATTAATGAGGGCAAACATGTAAGAAGTGTAGTTTTAAGAAGAAAACATGTTAATTAGTGATGAGATGAACACTCGGTCTTGGACAAGAGCTCGTCATCTTTAATTCATCGTCAGAATGCAGAACCAGCATCAGCCCAACTTCCCACTGTGTGTGTGTGTGTGTGTGTGCTGAAATATGCACCCTATACTCATATGCATATGTGTGCGTGTGTGTGTGTGTGTGTGTGTGTGTGTGTATGTGAATTCTCAGTGGTAGTTAATTGAAGTCAGCATCTCATTAATAACAGCGGCCCGCAGCTATCAGAGTTTTCACACCACCATTTGTAATTATAAATGATGCTGGACAGCCCTGTGGCTTTATGTGTGTGTGTGTGTGTGTGTGTGTGTGTGTGTGTGTGTGCGTGCGTGTGTGTGTGTGTGCATACCTAATAGTACAGCAGTGGTTCCGCTTACATTGCAGTTGTAGTTTTCCATTTCTGTTTTTTTTTTTTTTCTCAGCTTCACATTCAGTTTAGATCTGATCTTTGTTTTTGTTTCTGATCTCGGCTTCATATATTTGTCAAAGCAAGACGTGTTATTTGATTTAAAGACGTTATAATTTACTTTGTTTTATTCACTTATTTTATTGTATTTATGTTGTAATTTTTTACTTTATTTTATTTTATCTCCCTCATCAATTTTATTTGTCTTTGCTTTTCATCTATTTTTTAATCTAGTTTTTATTTCACTGTATTTTATTTCTTTTAGTGTTTTTTTTTCATGCGCATTAGTCTCAAATTGTTTCACTGTTCACTCATTATTGTCATGTCAGGCATCTGTGAAGCACCTTGAATTGCACTAACAAAAGCATTCGTTTAAAACTTACCTTGAGGAATAAAAATTTTTTTTTTTCTATAAAAAATGTTCTCTGTTACTTGCAGCATATTCAGCTATTTATGTCATTTTTATCCCTGTCATGCATGGTGTCCACTACAGCGGACAGATATTTGGACCATATCTTGAACCATTTATGTTGTAGCACCATGTCCCAACTACCAGGTGTTGAACCCCCGGGTGTTGAAGTGTCGTCTACACTTCCATCTGAATATCATTTTTGACTCTCTGTGATTTTGTGATACTGAATCATAAATTCAAGGTTGGACGAAATGCACCGAGTAGCTCAGGAATATCTGTTAAATAATTTTATTCTCAGAGAAAAAAACAAGTAAAAAGTATATTTTTCAACTAAATAAGATGTTTGAAATACTTTTATCAAGTTTTTAATAATATTTTTCTTGTATCTGTCCGCTCCAGTGGACGTCATGCAACAAACGGTACATTCTGTCCATTCTGGCCTCGGTCTTGTTTTTCAAATATCTAATGTTCCTATGTGAAACATATATGTATATATATATATATATATATATTGCCTATATTGATTTCCATAAATCACTTTTTACTCCGTTGATGCATGGTGTCCCCTACAGTAGACACATTTCAAAATTCAATATATTCAAAAAAAAAAAGTCACTGACATGATTTTTCACTTGTTTGAGAGTAAAAATAAACAATATATATATATATTTTTTTTACTCTGTGATTTAATAATTCATGCATGAAAGGGTTATATCTTCTTAACGGCTCAGGATTCGATAGTTTTTGGGTTTTTCGTGTGTTTTGTAGCCACATTTGTAAACCAGCATGCAAAGAAAATAAAATATAACAAAATCAATAGTACACCGGACTATTAACACGCTTATGTTGATACTGCATTATTTTGACTGTTAGTGTAACAGGAAATGAAATTATACAAGACAAATTAGAACATTTTACTGCTGATTTATATTTAAATAGAAAAGCTTTCTGTCATTTTTTTTCCCAGCTGTGAGCAGCTTTTTCTTGTCGTGTGTTGTGTCGTAGGGTAACAATGATCCTCAATAACCTAAACACTCTAAAATCAATCGTCTTCTCTCCATCACTCGGTGCCGACTTTTCCATCGGATGCCGATGACTGAGAATGACTGCTGGAGTATAAATGCATGTTATTGAGGAGTAAACGCAGAACTCAGAAGTCAAGCTGCCCAACCCTGCAGTCACTGTGATTGGCTGTTTACTCTTTCTTTAATTTATTGGCTTGATCCATTTTCAAGAGCTCATTCTGGTAATGTATGTAGTACAGTTAGAGTGTGTGTGTGTGTGTGTGTGTGTGTGTGTGTGTGTGTGTGTGCGCGCGCTGGGAAAGCTTTTAAATACAGTACATAAACTAAACAGCGGGATGGATATCAATCTACCATTCACACACACATATACAGTAAAAGCTTCTGTCAGGTGATCAAACATCACGTCTGCAGAGTGTTCTGACAGTATAAAAGTTTATTATCAATAGAACTATTGATCCAATGCAAAACAAATCTGACTCGTAATCAGTCCGCAGACGGATTTGTAAGCGAGGTTCACGTTTTAAGAGTTTTGGCAGGAAACAGGTGTGCGAGTGTTATTTGTGCTGCAGGAGAAGCTTTTTTTTTTTTTTTTTTTTTTTTTTTTGTCTCTGCACACTCTCGTTATATTTGACTTCCTGATTGATTAAAGCTGAATTCACTGAGTCTCACTGTTAATAAACTAAAGGACTAGACCCCAAAACAGAGTCCTCATGGAGAACAGGTGCCAACGAGTTCTGCAGATTTTAGACACTTCTAATGGGATCACAAGATAAAGCAGAGCGGGATGATAAATAGGACGGGGAATACGATAAATACTGTTACCTGCTTCTGAACCCGACTAATACCTGGAGAGAAGTTAGACGCTGATGAGACTTGTCACATTTCTTCTGTTCAGTGTCCCTCTTTTCTCCAAATCTGGAGAACACATCATATCTGTATCCTCTGCTTTATTCCAGTATCACTTGAGGAATATTACTTTCTTTTAAAATTCCCCCGGTATCTTCAGATCCTCCTGGAGAACCTCGTGGGCGGCGTCCTCCAGGAGGATCTGGTTGATGAATATGAACGTAGTTTTGATACTCCGCTCGACCGACGAGCTCGAGTAAGGTGTACAGACGGGTGATGGGTCAGGTGATTCTCAGGAGCAGGTAAAAACCGACAGAACACTTCACATAGTTTTGTTCTTTCTGTTTTCTTTCTTACTCCGACACTCGCGACAACACATTATTTCCTGTCTACGTCGTGGTCGAGCCACAACATGTAAAAAAAAAAAAAACAACTCTTGCTCCATCTTCATCTTCTGTTCAAACACACTTGTGGACAAAAACACAACGATAGCGAATAAAACTCAAGGAAATCAACGACTTGACCTCTGCTACCGCTAATATAAACGGCAGATAGACAGTATACTGCCACGAAGCCGTCACCATGGCAACGGCTACATCTCACAATCGCAGTTGGAATAAGACGCCAGGAAGGAGCCAACTGCCTCTGCGGTTGTGTACACACTATTTGCATAGGTTAACACATCATGCCTACACATGTTCCATCGTTTATATTCATAGCAGTAAGACTTTAAACACCACACTACTCTGCAGTCATAAACAGAATATAAATATTTAATAACTACTAACTACGCTCAAATATAGCTTGTAAGCAGATATACATGTTTATTAATGTAGTCGTCAACAGCTTTAACTCGTCCTGTGAGCACCTGTAAGTGCAGTTTAGCACAAAATGTGTTATTATTATTATTATTATTATTATTATTATTATTATTATTATTATTATTATTATTTTCACATCCATCTGCTGAAGGAGGAAAGTTGCTCATCTGAAGTCTGAGTTTAAGACGTGTACCCACGCGCATGACTCATGACATCACAACTAGTTTGGAGCCAATCACGGTCCAGTATTCGGCTTACACAAGTGTTATGTGGAAACTTGAAGCATCTGGTGCACAAACACTGCAGTGAAGTAGGAGACAATCTTGTTTCTTTTATATAAATAGCATACATGATTATATGGTGTATTCTACATATTTTGTATACAATCATTTATCTAAGTGCGGTTCTAAGTTCTATGAAAAGAGATTCACTCCCACGCCTCTCTCATACATATGCAAATGTTCCAGCACAGACATAATTAGTCATAATGTTTCCACAGTAACAATGCCGTGCCCTCACCAATTTTCCATCCTGCCCTTCTCTTCGGTGACTCACACACATTAACAGACACACACACACACGCACACACACACACTGTTCAACACTGTCCATTTTCAGCCTGGTGAAAATGATCGTGCTACCATCTGGGCTTCAGTTTGTGTTCATGCCTGGATGCCTCTGTTTATGTATGTATGTGTGTGCGTGTGTGTGTGTGTGTGTGTGTGTGGTTACCATCTAATGTCACAGTCACAAGCAGACACAATCATCCTGCCCTTGACATTATCAACGCCAGCTTTCTTTTTTTTTTTTACTAAATTACACCAGGTTCTGATCTTACTAACAGTACAGAGCTCGAGGGGGGGGGGGGGGGGTGGGGGTCGGGGGTTTGTGAGTTCATCCCTCTGCTGCGGTGGGATTTCACCTTTTTTGTTGCTTCACTGAAGCCCAGAAAACAAGGACATGTACAGCCTTGCTCCCTGAAATGGGAACAAATTGACAGAGAAAGGAAACTGTAACGCCAGACATGGTGTTGTGAATTTGCCTTAAAAAAGAAAGTTGGAAGTGGGAGAGAAGTTTTTTTTTTCCTGAGCAGAGAGAGATTTAGTGGAGTCATGACTTGAATCAGGAATCGGTTATGTGGAGTGTATAAGTGTGGAGGCTGAGAGACGTAAAACAGATAGAAAATTAAAATCACCTTAAATGCATTTTTGTTAGTTTTATTCTTTGCAAATTAGGTTTTCCTCTTTGGTACGATTTATTTGGGCAGATCTGAACACAGAGACCCTTTCAGAGGAAGCGGTCTCAGTCAGGTCACAAACAACTCTGGAGCGCTTCATTCGTTCGCGCTATGAACGTCATCCGACCTCCATCCGACCGACTACAAGTGTTAGTATGACTTTTATCTGACCCTATGTATTTCACTGATTTTGGATGTTGGACATGGGACCTAAATATCCCATAATTTGCATGTCATTTTAGGTAATATGATATAGCCCTTCTTGGGGGGACCTTTAAATACAAATAATGGGGTTATGGTCAAGTTTGGAACTGTTCCAGATGTGGTATGTTGTGACACATAATATGTGGTGAGGTAGCTGTCAACCACTTGATTGGATGGCTCCCTACTGACCGAGTGCCCATGGAAAACCTATGTGATAAGATACAGATGTGTAACCCCGTATAAGCTATGCACCGACAGTGGTACGGTGCCCAGACCATCTTTGTACATGGAATGGACCCGATGGCCATCGTCTAATAAACGTCTACAAAATAAGAACTTCGTCAGCTCTTCCTTTGAACGATATCATCACACATCCTTCCTTTCAACAAGGCTGCAAGTTTGGGGTAAACGACTCCTGTAGCGCTTTGGATGCGCTTCGGGCGTCGAGAATGAATCGAGGTCCGACCTGGATCTGGTCTTCTTGATATTTGGGCAAACAGGAGCTTCTTCAGGAGCTTCTTCCTGTGTTTACATCTTCTTTACCCACTTATCCACTGATTGGGCCCAGAGCTAACCAAAAAACGCTCAATTTAGAACGTATTTTAGCCAAAAATTGCTGTACAGACTGTATGTCTTTCGATGACATTCCCCTCCAGGAAATTGGGTCACCTGGCTTCTATTTTTTATTGCAAGTTGCTGTAACAGATCAAAGTTTTAAATATACTCCTCTAACTGCTCCATCTCAGCATCACAAACTGTAGATATTTTGGTACAGTAGATAACAGAAAACTCATGTTATTACCAGCATCCTCTTGCTCTGTTTTTCCCCCTCCACCCAGGGCAGATTACTAATGCTTATGAATTAATAATCCTGGAATAATTTTGGGTACAATACTGTAGTTCCATTATCAATTCATGTGTTTCACTTTCTCAAGAATCTCCGAACTGTCTCATGTTCTTTTCTGCCTCATTCAAAATCCTTAAAAAAAAAACCCTTTCTTCTTCTAGCGAACAGACGTCACAATGTGCTTCGATGTATTAAAGTATCAGACATAATTGTAAAATTGCTCTTTTTTCATAGTAAAACATCAGTTTGAAGTAAAAACTGCACACAGGAGGTTGAGGGCTCCTGTACGTTTTAATTTCACATCTCTGAAAGCATGCAGAGCCTGGAGTATGCCCTTCATCATCTCTGCACAGGAACCCTTAGTGTGTCTCATATATTCTCAGGCATCCCATTATCTCCACTGCTAATCATCCCAGGGTCCGCCATGTCACTGGGAGAACAATCAGAAAGAGCGGCTGTATTATGCTAAACGCATTGGAGAGAGAGAGAGAGAGAGCTCGGTCAATTCATATCTGTCAGCGAGAGCGCTGCCCTCTGTAGATTGAAATATATAAGTGCTGATACAATATCCGTATTCCATTATGCAGATGAGGTGAGAAGTTCAAAAAAACATCTTGAGTCACCAATTAACATTATAGCTGCATCGTGTTAATTGCATATTGTTGGGTGTTGGAGTAGAGCGCAGCTGAGTCCCACTCGCCTCCAAGTAAACAAGCGGCAACTGGCGGCTCAGTGTTAAAGGGAATGAGACGTGTTTTCCAGAGTCAGGGTGAGATATCAGTTTCATCTTTGATTGGATCAGGTACAGAGACGTCCGCCACACGTTTAGCTCATCTTAGCACCAGACAGAGGAGACTGCTAGCTTACAACATCAAAAGTGCCCTCAAAAAACTCCAAAGTTGTCTTAGTTACATGTCTTCTTGTGTATTTAAAATATGTAGAAACAGAAAGTTAGGCATTTAATGAGCGATTAGGTTACTCGTTTAAGCTTCTACTGACCACGTGGGCTACATGTATGAATCTCAGAAATCCAGAAAACCAGCTGATTTTGCAGATGTATTGGAGCTAACAACATGCAAATAAGACAATTTTGGAGTCACTATAGAAGGAACTTTTTCTTATTTTCTTCTTTAGTCAACATAAGATGGAGACCAACAGTTCTCCCTTTGCTTACAGACTTTATACCAAACTAAGCTAAACACATTTTAGCCCTTTCTCTGTTCAAATACAACACTGACATTGAGTATTTTATCTAATTCTCTGTCATTTTCTTGCTAGTACATTTTCTAAAATAACATGTAAGTTACCATATAATTTGTCAAATGGCTGTTATATGCTGGAGAAAGAAAACTCAGACTGACTCAGACGTTACTTTAATTCATAGTACGTGTGCTTTTGTGTAGAACTGAAAGCCTGTTTCACCTCTGAACCATCTGATGCTGGGCGTTGTAGTGTAGTGTAGTGTAGTGTAGTGTAGTGTAGTAGTGCGTGTTCTGCTACACCTCTAACAACACAACAACACATCTGTACCATCACGGTGTACAGACACATCCTGCAGTTCACTTCTACATCACTGCAGCAAGGAGACTTTCAGGTGCAGTTAAATGTTATAGATCCACTAAGATGATGGGACTGAGTTTATCCTTACTCAACTGATAAATCCAAACTCTCAGCATGTCGTTTTATTGGTACTTTAATCTTTTGGTTTTCCTCCCAAAGAGCCAATAAATTATATACTTTATTATACATTTTGTGTTCCTGTGATTTTATTAGTACTTTTCTCTTTTAACATGTCAAAGCTTGGACAAGGTCGAAAAGAAAACCTTCACATTCTGCAGATGATGATACAGTGAACCGTCGCTTTTACATCGATGACATATCTCTGCTTTTAAATTCCACATCGTCAGGTTGGCCAGTTATCAAAATACCGAGCGAAGGAAAGTACATTTCAAATTTATCATGCCGATACTTTAATATTTTTAAAATGTGCATACATACATACACGCTCACAAAAGCCTTTGCGTGTTTTAACCAGCTGTATAGCACATGCATGCACTTGCACAGTGCCAGCTAATTAATCAAGGCTAATCAATCTCCCAAGATGTACAACCAGAGAGAGAGAAAGAGAGAGAGAGAGAGAGATGCAAGAGTTAAAAGACACTGAGAGCTGCAGTCTCATTTGGGAGCAAAGTGATCTGAATAATCTATAACATGTCATCAAAAAGTAATGCATGATAGTAGAGGACGAGGTTTGCAAGAGCGAGGAGAGGACAAGATGGAGAGACTCGTGAGAAGAGGAGAAGGAGAAGGAGGAGGAGGTGAACATGAAGGAGATGAATAAGAGGTTGAGAGAGGGATGAGAGACGGTCGAATGTCTGTCAGTCTGTCGGTACACGAATCTATAACTGCAGTGAGACCGGGCTGCAAAAGAGGCGAGTATAGTTGAAGAAAAGAAAGAGATGTAAAGAGGTACAATCGGTTAAGGGGGTTAAGAAATTTGAAGAGAAGAAGAGATGGATAGACAACAGATCAGGATTGAAGACGGGGGGGGGGGGGGGGGGGGTAAAGATGAAGGAGGACATGAAAAAGAGGAAAATATGTCGGACAATCCAAGGGGTTTAGCGAAGGTAAGGGGGTCAGGAAATTATTGAAGAGGCACGAGGGAGGGAAAAGTGAGGATAGAAGGGGAAGAGGAGACGAGGAGAAGACACATCAAAGGATTTTTTAAGAGGAGAGAACAGGAGGAGAGGAACGGAGGAGGAAAGAGGATTGGAAAAAAAGTTTGGTTTGGCAGCGTGCTGATGAAGGAGTAATAAAAAGATAGATTGAGTCAAGGGTTCATCTACCCTTTGCATGATTATAACAGCTGACCTTTCTCACACTCACACACACACACACACACACACACACTTACATTTGTGGTGCACTTGGCTTAATTAACCCGAGCCAATCAAATCCAAACTAAATCTCCTCTTCTGCCGACCTCCCGGCTCCTGTTAAATATCTAAGCAGCTCTGGAAAGAAAGAGTTGATCTTGTTCAGGTTTAAGCAGCGGCCTCGAGCTCCGACTTACTTCCCTGCAGTCAACAGGAAACCCCGGCACCACTTCACATGCAAATGAATAAATATATCGTTATCTGCTCATATGTCAAAAGTATATTTATGTTTAATGGGTCGTTCCGTTCAAACTGAAGGGTTAAAAGATCAGCAGTATATACAGCATGTGATCAAAGACTTTTTTTGGTTTAAGATGTTGAATTTAAACTTTCGAACCCATTTTAGGGTCTTAACTTAAAAGTGTTGGGAGACAAGCTAACCTCTTGACACCTGATATCCCTCCTGCAAAGCTGCCCTGACATCATATGAAAGATTTTTAAGCAGGCTAGCCCCCCCTAACACCACCCCCCCCCCCACCCCACTTTGTAATAAACAATATATCATATGTGCTTGCAAATTCACTGAAGGTTCTTCATGCATGTGCAGATTGGAACGCGGTATTCAAACTCAACACGCCGTGCATTTTTGTGGCTGCAGCTTTGAATCATTTACGAAGTCTACTGAATCCTGGGCATCGTTCTGTTTATTGTTTCTGTAATACAGACGATGCTGGGAACAAAGACAAAACCAGAATCATGTTAAAATCCGGCTCAAGCACAATTTCTTCCAGCACAGAAGCTGCTTTAGAGCTTAACTACATCTGGGAAACTGTCCCATCCTGCTCTTATAATCCCA
Source organism: Thunnus albacares (assembly GCF_914725855.1). Taxonomy (NCBI): domain Eukaryota; kingdom Metazoa; phylum Chordata; class Actinopteri; order Scombriformes; family Scombridae; genus Thunnus; species Thunnus albacares. Next base: position 24,591,535 of record NC_058125.1, on the reverse strand, counting down.
GCTGATGTATCACAATGCTGATGTTCCTCAGCAAACTGAAATCCGTCAGATCAGATCATCTAGTTGAATTTAAACTATTAATTCTACCCCTTTTAAGCTCATACAGTATGTGTAGTATTACATCAATGATACACTTGTATTTAACCCTGATTAGAAGCAAACTGACAGTATTTTTTTTCCCCATATGCTTTAATTCTGCAGGAATCACATGGTGGAGCTTGATGAAATGTCAGAAAATCACCAAACTAATGCAAATTCATCCTAAAGGAGACAAAGATATTTGTACAAAATTTCATGGTAATTCGTCCAACAGTTGTTGAGATATTTCACCCTAGACCAACAGTCATGCCTCTAGCATCGCTAAAAACCAACAACAAACATATTTAATCTGTTTTTATTGCAGAAACATGTCAAAGGTTTGGCAAGGCGGCTTGAACGACCAATCGGAAGCCTAATCTGTCTTTGTTTTGATTTAATTCAATATGGTGGTGGTTAGAAGGAGGGTATGGTGGCCTGCAGGGACATTTGAGAACATTTAGAGTTGTTTAAATGTTATTGTTTCACAGGTGTGGTGACTGTTATTGATTTATCCACCCGAGAGACCGCTCTTTATGTGCGTGGCGGACAGTAAATTCAGATGACAAGACACACATTAGCAGCAGCAGGACGCCTATTATACCTGTGACCTACAGGTGCGTAATTAAAATAACAAATGTCCACTTTAGTCCGCTGTGTGGAGGTATGTAACAAGGGATTTATAAAACAGCAGGAGAGGCAGAGGCAAGGACAATCACTGGCTAAATTTAAAATCTTGCAGCCTGATCGCTGCCGGGGGCCAAAACTTGACCTCGACCCCTCCAGCCACAAACACCCCCGACGCCCAACAGACGCCCACCCACAGTCACGCATGTATCCGAGTGTGTGTGTTCGGTACAACGTGTTGGACATGAACACACACAGATGGAACGGCGTGCAGGAGAATAACAGTTTACCTCAGTTAGTAGTGGACAATGTTCTCGCCGTCCATCCTTGATCGAAGTGTTTCTCCTGTGTGGGAGGACGGTCCACTTCAGGGCAAAGCATCGCCACCAGTTGTATAATTCATTACCGCAGAGCAACACGTCCACCTCAGGCTTCAACAAAATTGCACTTGAATCCGCTGCAGACTTTTAGCTCTGTGCTGCGAATCCTGTTTATATTACATCGATAACATGAGCTCTGCAAGGTCAGAAGTCTGCAGCCGAGCAGGGAATTGGTGCGGTTCAGTATTTTGTTTTTTTCCATGAAGAGACACACAAGTGAACTCACCAAAAGTTAAGTGTGGAATAAATAAGTTTTTGCTGCTGGAATCATGTTTTTTTGAAAAAGGAAATGCAAAGGCCACAGAAAAGAAGCCTTTATTTTTATTAAAATATGGGTTAAAAGAAGAGGAACAATTAAAGCACTGATATACTGATAAAATGACAATCAGATCACGCAACACAATGCAGCCTCGTCATTAGATACAATCAAGATTTAAGGTGAGTTAAGAGAGAAAGCAAAGTGAATTTTTGCCTTCCAAATTTGACCGCTGGACCATTTGTTCAGTAAGTGTTTATCAAACAGCCAATGTAGCTACTATGCAGAAGGTAGCTGTTAGCTTATTACATAGATGTATAAACAACTTTTTCTCTCGAGCTGGAACATTTTCATTTTCACTCTTAAAGGTTTACTCACCTAGAAAGAATGCTTTCTGTTCATGACGCCAAATTGTTGAAGAAATTATAATAGTGTAATAGTAAAATAGACAAATTGGTCTGTTCGTTCATCAAAACATGAGGTTTGAAGACAAGAGAGAGAGAGAGTGGAAGGGTCTGTGTCTCCTCCATCTCTGCAGAGTGCAGGGAGGATGTTGAACTCATAGGGTTAAGGTAACAGAAGTAGCAAAACAGAATATAATCACATACCAGAATTGAAACTTTCTCTCACACATGGCATCTAAAATTCGCCTCACACATTCTGTCTGAACACACATTAAAAGTCTACATTCGTGATAGCAGCTCTGTGAGGCTTTACTTTAGCACGGCGGTGCTTTGAGCTAAATGCTAACACCAGCATACTAATGATGACAATATTAACATGTCGATGTTTAGCAAGTATGATGCTTATTAGTTTAGTCTGCTCGCGTGCAGACATTTGCACTTGAGGTAGAGCTCAGGCTGATGGGAATGGCATTCGTTTTTCAGATAATTAAAGCGTAATTAAACCAAAGTATGAGAGAGTGAATTTTTGACCTGATAATGGCTCCATTTATTACAACTTGCCTCGTGGGGAACATGTTTATATGCACCGAATTTCATGGTGATCCATCTAATAGTTGTTGAGACATTTCAGTCTGAACAAAAGTTAGGATATCTGTACCGATCCTGGCATCCAGGAACACCATCTGACTCTCCCATCCCCAAAGTTTTGTACCAAATATCTGTTCAAAGAAGAAGGAGACTCATCACTGGTAGAATGTTTTATTGATATCTGAAAAAAAATAAGGAACATTTGCATCTTGACAGATATAAGGATGAACAGTAGCAGCAGAACACTGAAGGTGAAGTTTCAGCTTGTGATTAGATTAGATTAGATTCAACTTTATTGTCATTGCACAGAGTACAAGCACTGAGGAAATGCAGTTTAGCATCTAACCAGACACTCAAAAAAAGCAGTTAAGTGCAGTGCAATGTACTTATGTATAATATATAAATAGAATAAACAGTAAGGGTAGATATGAATATGCTGAGATATATTCAGTGTGAACACTAGTATGAACAGTATGAAACGCTAGGAAAGTGCAGAGTAAACAGCTGGAGGTATGATAAGAGTTCAATGTACTCACTGTAATAAATATGAATACACTGTATAACCAGTATAAACAGTGGTATAAGTGTGGTATAAATAATGAATAAATATGAATACACTATAGGTCAGCTATAAGCAGTATAGACAGTAGTATGAATATGAATAGTAATAGTAATTACATCTCTTATATAGCTTCAGGTTGTTTGTTGTAGCTGATGTGAGCAGCGGTCACTGTTTCTGATGGTCTAACAACACTTTCCTGCCTCAGTGTGGAAGGTTAGCGATTGATCCTTAGTCGTAATATCTAAATAGACACGTGAACCTCTCAAGCTCATCCTCTTTGCTCTGTCAATACTTCCGATCTTTTCCCTCCCGTGTCCCATTTTGTTAGCGAGGAAAATATCCTCCGTCTCTGTCTGAGGATCAAACGCACCCTTTAAAGTGACATGTTGGAAAACGCTCTCGAGTTGTAAGACGAGTAGAGAAGTTATAAACCCGTCGTTTGAGCGAGTGTCAGCTTTTGTTTTCAAAAAGCCGCGAAGTCGATCTGAAGCTTCGTTCAGCCCCGGAGAGAGAGAGAGAGAGAGAGAGAGAGAGAGAGAGACAGAGAGAGAGAGAGAGAGAGAGAGAGAGCTCCAGGTTTTGTGCTGACCTTTTGAAAAATGTTCCAGCCTCTCTCCTTCATTAATTGCTGGCTGGAAAGTAAAGTTCAAATGTGATGGCTGGCTCTGGATTCCTTTCTTTGCCCACAAAAACACACTTTCTTTACCCGTTTGATTTACTTGGAAAACAGTCGATTACAGAATCAAGAAACCGGGAAGTGACTATTTCTCTTCTTAGTCAGCGACTGAATGCCAAGTATTATAATTGTGTTTATTTAATGTAATTTACAGTAACTTTTTCGGGGTATATGGCCTTTTTTTTTTTTATGTCAAACAGAAGCATCAGAAGTAAACCGTAGTGAAGTTTCATCCCTGAAGAAGATGTCGACCTTTGCAAGAACAGTCAAACTTCTCTTGTTTAGTGTAACTCTACGAGGGAAGTTCAGCCATAAACAGTAGACTCAGACTCTCTGTCCATCCGGTGCATTGAATCAAAACTGGCTTGTTTTCCAACTTTCGGTTAACGGAGAGCAACTGTTCCATGTTCAAATGCTTTCTTCTTTTTGCTGACGTAACCAGATGACCAACGTTGCTTTTAACAGGGCATCTGGAGAAAAAGATATATAAAGTGCTCAAGATCAGTGATAAGAATGCAGCCACCTGCAGTTGCCCACATCATCTATTTATATATATATATTTATATATTTATATATTTCTTTCTTTTTTTTTTAAGCACTTCTTATTACAGAATGAGCATATAACAGCAGATGATGATGCTTGCATGCTGTTAATTACAATGTATGTATGGATTTAAAGTGAAGACGTCATCACACACTTTTTTTTTTTCCAATTTACCAACTGATCGTCTGACCTGTTTTTGGAAAAAAAATACCAAAATAAAAGTTCCACTAAGGCACTATGTCAACAGAGTCCTCCTCCATCCTCGAAGCCTTTTGTCTCGTCAAAGTGAACGATTAAAGCAGAACATTTGCGTATTTTGTGTCACACATTCATACTCTCTCTTCTCTCAGGCTCTTGGAAGCTTCAAAATGATTTGCTTTGGCAGTTAACATCTTTTTAAAACTGTCTTTTTTTTTTTTTAGCTAAATCGCTATCTGTGACAGAAGTAATGCTTGGCTGTTTGACAGATGATTCAGTCCTCGCTGTGTTTCTGCAGTAAAGAGACGTTGAGAGAAGCTTTGGACTCTGAATTTATTTCTTCCATGACAGAAAAAAAAACATGTTAAAAGAGGCTTCAGACACTCCTGTATGTTTAGTTGGGCTAATTCAACTCCTCTAGGGGTGATTAACTCTAAAAAATACATAAACTGACTCGGAGACATGTGCTAGCCTAGCAACATAACAACCCATAATGCAACGGTGCTACTCTCCCCATTCGAAAATGAACCCTGATTTTGTGTAACTGTCTAGTCATCAATTATAAGATGACCCCACTTTTTAAAAATGTAATAATGCTCCAGAATAAAATATCATCTTATATTCAGGCAATGATGTGCGTTAAGGTCAAAATATCCATATTGTCACTATGGTGGGAACAGTGTGTTCAGCTTGCTAAAGACATCGTCCGCCTGCACTGTGAAATTTTGACCTTGTGAAAAAAAAAAACGTCCCTGCTCTCCTCATCCACTGCTGTAAGTACAGCTTGTGTCCAGTTGAAATTCTCTCACAGAAAATCACTTTCTCATTCAGCGTTTAGAGGCAGTTGGCGTGTCAGACTTTGAGTGGACGGGCACGAACGAGGCTTTGGTTATTTATAAAAGTGTCACAACTTGTCATACATAATGTCTGCCGCTCTGAGAGCAAAGCGTATAAGTGTCTCTATTCTTTATGAACAAAATGACAGGCACTCTATTTAATTTTGATATAAACAGAAAGCATTCAAATGGGCTGTATGGGCCAATCGGAGGAAAATAAAAAAAAAAAAAAATCATCCAGCACTGAAATGCTTCCTAGAATGGAAGTAAATTTCACATAAAATCAAAAAACAAGTATTTCTGTTTACAACATGCTCACTCTCTCAGCTTTTTTTCTGCATTTGATTCTGCAGAAGCTTCACAGCAAAACAACAGAGGAGCGTCTATCCGAAAGCGACATGTTGGCTTTCTGATCAATGATCGATGTGACAACCTGCTCCTTATGAAGTCTTTGCTGGCGTTAAAGTTAAACTCACAGGGGAGTCATCACTGGATCTATCTTAAGACTTTTCACTTATAAACAGGGCGTCAGAGATGCTCGTCTCTGTATCTCTTGAATTATTGAACGCTAAACAGCAGATGACACACGGTGAATCATTTCTGGAGCTTTCTTTATATTCTTGTAACCCACAAACAGGCTGTTTTCTTCTTCTTTTTTCTTTTGAGAGTGCCAGGTGAGGTGGGTGGCCATTGCTTTAATTTATTATTTAAGAGAACTTATAATGTTATAAAGTTTTGTCGGTTTAAATCCCAAAACTGGCAGAGCAGCTGCCGCATGTGGGATTTCATCTCAGTGACCGTCTGTCCCTCCACGAGCAGGCTGGATGAAGTAAGAATACATCACATTTTCATTTACATAAGTGTCGGTTCCCTCTTCTCTCTCTCTCCGCCCGGCTGCTGTTAACACCCAACGCTCAGTGAATTGGGAAACATGGAATCAGTTCCCACTGTTGCAATCTCAATTGTGACGTTTCATCATCAACTTCTGACACATAAAGCCTCTATTTGACCTCTGAACAAGTTTAAAAACCGCAGCAGATATGTCTTTGATTGAGGTGAGCGGCGTCTCTTGTATCGTAGACTTCATTTGATGTGCCAACCGATGCGTGTAGGACAAATCATACTTTGGGGACCAAATGTGATAAAGTCACTGCTTTTATAGAGAGGTGATGTGCATCAGTGCTGGACGCAAACCAAAATGGCACCACTGTGCAGGGCCTTCAAAGAAAACTATGGGGGCCTGTTTTGTGCACCATTTGCCACCAGATAAAATCCATGTTTTTTTTATAATAAAACCGCATGAACTGGCAGCGTGTAATGTGTTGTGTGAGTCTCAGCTCATTGTTCACCTGTGTAGTTGTCATTTTACTGTTTTGGTTCACATTTAACAGCTAAAGAAGCACATATTTCCCTCAGTAGTTGGTAGAGAGCATAAACAGAGAGATGAAAGAGACTCCAAATGAATGATAATGTTGCTCCGTATCTGCTGGATGTGGAAACATAAGCGACTGTTTGCTAACAAGCTCAATATAAAATGTTATGATGTGTCAGTGTTGTGGTGACTTCTTGTTTCTGCTGCCCCCAAGTGGCCAAAAAGTCAGTTAATGCAGCTTTAATACGGGCTTAAGGTTGTTCAGCTAATGAGTGTCTGATTATGTTTGTGTCATGGATGTATTAAAAGAGTTTGAGACCAGTTTGAGAGCAATATATCCTGGTGGTCCATCACTGTGCTGCAGCGTAAAGCACTACAGGACATCTCAACCTGCAAACATGTTCAGTTATTACTCTTTTATTGAATTTAACCCACTAACGTTGCATATTCTAAATCCTTCCCAGAACCTAGAAGAAGCTATTTTCGTGTGTGTGACAGTGAATGATGTTGAGGGTCCGGCCCACTGTTTGTGACCAGTAGCCCGGTTTTTATCCTACAGGGGGTTTTATATATTTTGATGCCAGAGACAAAATAAATTCATCTGTCAAGTGGCAGAGAAATATAGTGTCACAAAATGTCACATGGACGAAAATACGGCCTGAAAAATTAAGTTAGAAAACAACCTTCCCATGGTACCAAAACCAAGACTTTCCAATAGTGTTACAAGAGTGTGAGTACATGACAAACAGAATTAAGGGAACGGCTATTTTTCCTCAACAAATAGCAGCTCGCATGATGCTTTGACAACGTGATAGTGGTTGAGACTAATGAAATGCAAAAATAATCAGTTTTGCCTTGGTTGGAGAGGTGATTAAATTCTGGATATTCTGATTTATTGTAGAGTACAGAGAGAGAAAACGTTTCAGCTTTTTAAAAAAAAAGCAAACAATGAAAGGAACTCTCTGTGAGAGAGTTAAAGAGGCTTTTGGAGGCTAGCTAGGACCAGCGGCGGAGCTTCAACTCTCTCTTCATCAGACCTGGATGATGACTGACAGGTGATGTGAGTGCAGTGCAGAGATGTAAGCAATGCAGAGACCAGAATCTAGGGGCACCCTGGTGGCCTAACACCCCTCTCCCTCTCTCTCCTTGTTTCCTGTCTCCCTAAAATGACTCTCAAATAAAAGCAAAAAAAATAAATAAAAGGGACCAGAATCCAAACACAAAAAGCTTCTCTTCTCAATGAGCTGTTTAAACCCGGAGTACAATCCGTCAGTAGAAAAGAGGCCGGGGACAGTGGAAGTACACAGCTCATTTGTCTCCCATCAGCTGCGGCGTCGGCTCTCATTATTAACCAGCAAACAGCGGCGTAACCTTTGGTGTCACCAGCCGAGCGGGGCCGAGGCCATCCGTTAAAGTGACAGCGGCAGAGACAGTGACACGCAGGAATCATTAGCTTTGACAAATGACGGTTATTATGTCACCTCTACTTACACAGGTTATTATGGTGCGGCTGCTCAACGCGGTTATCAAATACCTCATGATGAATGTTTGCGTGTGTGTGTGTGTGGAGAGAGAGAGGGAGTTACCGCTATGTGCACCATGTGTGTGTGCCTGTATGATAATCTGTCTACATCTTTATATCATATTTTGGTGCCAGCAGGCTCCCTCTCTCTTCATCTTTCTCCCACTCTTCTCACCAGTTAACAAATCTAATCACGCTCAGCTCAGAAACACCTGCACTTTTTTTTTTTTTTTTGCAATACTTTCCTGTTAAATTACACCTGAGATGTAGAAGACATATGTTCAAAATGACTGTGACCATCTAGAGTACAATCTTGCAACACTTGGACATCTGTCCACAAGAGAAGGAAACAGGTTTCAGTGTTTCTATGTTCATTTGGGCTCCTGACTGTTGTTTTAAGACTTGAAAAAACTGTGAACTCGTCTTTTAATATAAAATCTTTCTACATATGGATGTCTACAAAATGTTAAGCCCAGTTTCAGACTGGATTTGTACACCAACAAATCACTCGATCTAGTAGGATTTGGTGCATTTTCAAAATGTTGAAAACTTCTTAACATTTGAAAATACTCCACAAAATGCCACTGCATCCTTTTAACATTCACTCCTTGATTTAATAATAGCAATCTCATATCTTCCAGTAAAATTGGAGGACGCTATCATACCAAAATCAGGGAGTTAATCTTTAAAGAGAAGCTGCTTTTTAAGTTCCTTATCCATCGTCGCTTCAGGTTGTATTTTGTGCAGAAATAAGTTTTGGGAGAAGAGGAGAGAAAATTTAAGTAAAGTAATAAATGAATAAACTTTCTCTTAAGGTGTGTAAGAGTTAAGAGAATGTTTCTTTTTTTGACTACAAGCACTTCATCACAAAACATTACAGTATTTACATTGCTCAGCAGTGCTGTTCAGCTCGTGTGTGTGTGTGTGTGTGTGTGTGTGTGTGTGTGTGTGTGTGTGTGTGTGTGTTGCTGCTGTGGTCGCTGGCTGAGGTCTCCTGGTTATCTCGGTGTCTCACCCCCCCCTTCGTCCTCTCAGTGCCCCCGACTCTCACATTTCCCCGAGTCAAATGATGATGACAACCGTAACATTTAACTGCTGAAAGTGCTCGGCCTCATCGGACTCCGCACATTTTAAGGTCTGCATAGTCGGAGCCATATGGTCACACTTCAGCTGATTATCGCGGGTATCCGGGGGGGGGGGGGGGTGGAGTGGAGTGATATCTCACAGCTTTCATAACCTGTCAGGGATTTTTCCATCCTTCCATCCTTCCAGGAACTTTTTAATGTCAGTTTTACCTCTAAGTCAGCAACCTCAACAAACGTGAAGGGATGTTGCCTCGGTGACAGCGGTTAGCGCGGTGATGTAACAGCCGGCAGGGACCTTACAGCCAACGAGCAGAGAGGGACTGTGTGCGGTTTTAACATTCAGCTGCAGCCATGTCGGTTTTTCACGAGGTGTTTAGTATTCTGCAGCGTCATCCTTCAGGAAGCACAGTCAACCGTCCAATGACACGCTGAGCTGCGTTCACATCTGCTCTCTGTTTGGCTGTGTTTCTGCTGAATAAACAGAGAGCGGGTGATGTAATGAATCCTGTTTAGTAATTGTGGCGCCAGCTTCTGGTTCTGAACTCTCGATAGTGAGAATTGATCCACTTTCTGTCACTGACTGCAGGGCTGATTACCTGCCAAACTAACTGCTTCACCTGGCTGACGTACCCACCGCTCTCACTGTTTGAAACGGCCAGTTAGATGCTGATTGGTAAGCTGTGGAGATGATGAGATTTAGTCGTGTTTGGCTGCCTGTTGGTGATTCTTTCCTGCTCTGTTGGCAGCGTCCAGCAGCTGATTAAAATCACAAGCACGCTCCGTTTTTTTTTTACTCTTCTGATTCTAATAAAACGTCTCTTTCTTCTTCTGTTTTTCGGTGCTGCCCTGCTGTGCCGGCTGCCCTCCCCCTTCTTCTTCTACTCCCACCTCCTTCTCCTCTGGTTTGGATACTAAAGGTAAGCAAACCCACCATTAGCTGGGTCAAACTCTTTGTTCTGATAAAGGGTTGATCTTACAGATTTATGTAGGGTGATTAATCCTGACAGTTTAATTGACAAGCATTTATACCACTAACCAAAACATCCCAGGTAGCTAAAATAGCTCAACAGAGAACTAAATCCAACATGTCTGCTTAACACAGCAGAGTCTTGGTGACGGATGCCAGTATTTGGCCCAACGCTGGCCCGAGTGCCACTAACTGATTCTCAGCTCAAATTTGCCAGCATGTCAGAGCCAGAGCTGGACTACATTGGTGGTAAAACACAACTAAGATGTAATCAACAAAACTCTACATTGTGTCAAGTTTTCAGACTTATTTCCTGACTTCCAGTTATCTTGAAACGTTTTTTGTACCAGGCTGTAAACATGTTTATTTCTGCTGTAAAGTTTTTTGGCACTTCCGCAGCCCCGGAGGTTGCCGCTTGGTCACAATGAACATTTTGTCACTTTAGTTTAAACTCAGTTGACAGCACTGCTATAAATCCAACCTCAGTGCAGGTTATAATCAGTTTTTTGGTTGATTTTAACATTATGGTCACATTGGTTGTGTTGCTTTCAGTGTAACACGATGCTGAAATCTCACTGTCACCAAGTTCAAGGACGCTTTGGAGTCTAAAATCTCAGCCTGCTGCCTTTCTCAGTACCAGGAAAAAAAAAAATCACATTTATGTCGTCTTGTGTGGTTTGTCAGTTCAGTGTTTTGTTTTTTTTCCCAGCAGACAGTCATGAATGTTGTTGAAATACAGATGCATTCAAAGACAATAATAACCTTGGGGAAAAAAACAAACTCATATGGCTAAATGTTTACTGTGATGGATTGTCCAACTCAATCAAATTTCCAGTCCTTCGTTGTTGATTATTTTTTTTACAAAGTTAGAAACTCAGAATTAGTGAATAGATTTGAGATATAAGAGCCATTTACAGTACAAGTGAGGTACAATCCAAGCAACATTAGACCAAGGAGAAATTTACAAAGATAAGTGCCTCAGTTCAATGTTGCACCAGTGCCACAAGGCTTGAAGTGCTTTGAAAATTATATTTTTAAAGAAGAGAGAGATAGAAGTAGGTCTAGAGAGGGATTCTGTTGACCAGATCTGTAGTCATAGTGAACAAGAAGGCTCACAAACCTGAACATGGATCTCAGGTAGGTGGATGCTGTGCTAGTGGACTCTGCAGGCGAGTATTAGTGACCCAAAACTTACCACGAGCAGCAACAGGGAGCCAGTGTAGAGCGGCGATGGAAAGTAAAGTGAGCTGTTTTTGGCTGGTTGATGCACAAATGTGCTGCTGGATTTTGGACCATTTGCAGAGGTTTTATTGTGGAAGCTGGCCAGATGACCAGTATCTGTACAAAGAGTTGATAAGACCTGATCTTCTTAATGTTGTTAGGGTGCAAAGTTAAGCGGTCATCAGTCACAATGTGCAGATTTCTACCTAATGTCAGTGCAGGAGACAGAAAACATTGTGAGGAATCCACTCACTAATAACCAGAACACTTCCCAGATGTGGGATTTAAACTCAAGTAACACACAGCTGGGTGGAGCTGAGATTAACTCGTTCTTTCTTCTCCCTTTTTTATCTCTCTCTCTCTCTTTCCTATTAGCTGGAAGTGATTGTTTCTGTGTGAATTATCCTCATACCCGTTTAATAGCATGGAAATTGATTAAGCAATTAGTGGCAAGCCACTGTATTTAGATCAAAGAAGATCATCACATTAAGTTGGGAGAGATTAACAATGCCTGGGCCAAACTGGAAATAATGGCTTCAATAATGGCATCACAGTAATGATCCTGCTCCCGACAGCAGGATTCATTCGCCATTTTAGCTCTCAACCTACCTTTTTTTTTTTTTTTTAACCATCAGAGTAAAAACACTGCACTACTTTAATTTCATACTTATATTTAAAGGCGTATTAATATTCAGGAAATAAAAGGCTCCTGTTTATAGCCGGGGCAGTTGCATTAGTTTCTAAGTGCAGGTTGATTGAGAACCAGCAGCTTGTGTCTTGTATAAAGAGAAACATAACTTAGATTTATTTTGACAAACCTTTACGTTGAATGCTTTTTTGTCGGTGGCAACTGTTTGAATTGATTCATCGCACAGAAATCACATTGAAAACCTGCTGTAACGAGATGTGATTTTATCCCGTTAACCCTGTTAACACCCGCTCTGCACTTAAAACAAATGAGATACAGCATGTTAATTAGTGAGCTTTGGATGTGTTGGTAGTTTTATATTTACTTTACAGAGAAGCAGGGTAGCTGTTTCCCACTGCTCCTGCTCTTTATGCTAAGCTATGCTAATGGCTGTTAAAAGAAATCACTATTTTTGATCTTTTTTTTTTTTTTTACATACAGTTTTCTTAATATTCTTTTTCCAAAACCAGATCAGTCAGAAAAGGAGGGGTTACATATATTCAAGATAATACGGTAATACACTGTTTGACAGCCAGACTGCTTTCAGGGAGAAGAGACTCCATATTTTTAAGTTGTCCTGTGTATTGTACCTGGATATTTTCTTTTTGAAAATGACCACAATGACTGAAAAAACAAGATTTTTATCTATTAATACATATATTACATATTCATATACATGTAACTAGTGGCCCATGAGTGGATCAGTGGGAGGTAAATGGCTGAAGTCGACGTACAAATTCTGGAGCAGCTTTAAAAAGTCGAGTTTGTTGCATTTTTCATATTTGGTTCTTTTTGAGTCATTCCAAGCCAACCGAGGCTTGTAAACAAATGTTGCAGTTGTAGAAGTTTGGTAAGCCGCCGTCATCTTGCAGGTCAGGAGTCCGTGCAGCAGGGAAACTCTCTTTATTCTCCATATCTATAGTCTCCGTCTCTGCCGGTACATCACAATGTGAAGCCGCTTCCGTCTCGTGGGACTCCAGTGTCAACTCTGGTGCAGCTTAATTTTTTTTTTTTTTTTTTTTTTTTACAGCTCTGCTTTCCATCCATGACGGACCGCATCCATCTCCTTCTACCCATAATCCCCTTGTGTTTAGGGGGGTCATTTCATGCAGGTGGATGAGATTACTTTCTCTGTATCTCTGAACTGAAGGAGAAAACAAGACAAGGTTCAGATAAACTGGTCATTAAATGATAAATGAATCTTTACTGTACAGAAGCCGATTTGTTTGAGTTTAATATAGATCGCCTGGATGAGGATTGAAAAAAAAAAACAACTATTTTCTCCACCGTTTCATTCCACATCTGGTGTTGACAGTTTATTAAATCACTTGAGACAGAAGCTCCTGGAGAGGACTGTCTCCAGTACTGATAAAGGATTTTTTTTTTTCATGTTTCCACTGGAATCAGCAGCTGATATAACCTGCTGTGGATGTGAATATTTCATACCGCATGACTTTTCATAACCTCACATCACTTTCTCCTCTCGTCTGTCATTAGATTGCTTTCATCATCGACCCCGGAACCGTTGTATCTGTGCTGTCAGAGACGTGTTCGTGTTTGTGTGTGTGAACAGGAAAGTGTGTTTATCAAATGTTAATGCAGGTCTGAGTGGATGCTAAAACGTACACAGAGGATTTGGAGGGAGGTGGGGGAGAGAGAGACCGGCACTCATGAATAGTTTGAATTTCATAACTTTTTTATTGCATGGATGGATACAGACACTCTTCAGCGCTGCGGTGGTTGAAGATGACTCATATCCGCTCATGCAATAAAAACAAGATTTGAAATACATGATATTCATGAGTCCAGGGTCGGTCTTCTCTTCCAGACAGAAGACTTACTTAATCACTTTAAAGTTTGGTATCCATCTGAGTCTGACTTTAAAGATAAAGGATGATGTCACCACAGGAAGTCAAAACCTCACTCTGTGTGTGTGTATGAAGATTTAAAATAATTTAATTTTGACAATATGACAATGACGTTAAAGTTGAGAGACCCTGCTAGCCTTTTGTTGACTCAACACCAAGTGAAAGAGAGAGTGGGCGTCATGCAAGAACCGCTCATACGAACAGATTTGTTCTTATGAGGCACATACGAGTGATTTAAGAACATTTGTGACATTTATCCATTCTCTTGTACTTTGAATTTTCTCTGAGATATGGACGAAATTCACGAGTCGTCTCTAAAGCTGTCGCACGAGACGAGTCCCGAAGAGACGATCTGACTGTGTCTTCGCAAGGAGAGAAACACTTGTTTGACTTATAACCTCTTAATCTGAGCGAATTTGGTTTAAATATGCTACCAAAATCAGCTTCAAATGAATATTATGTCCAGCATATCATCATCATCATCATCATCATCATCATGGCTGCCTGTTTACTGATGTAATGATGTTTATGTCATCCTGTAATTTTCTTGTTAAAGTTCAATAATCAGTCAATAACGTGCATCAACATTCTTGCCAATAAAGATGATTTGATTTGAAACTGCAGTAGTGTTAGCGAGAGGTAAGCGTCCACCTGCTGCCGCGTGCGATATCCTCCCCAAAAAATAAAAACAAATCAGAGTTGAAATATGATTTTATACTCATCAGTCATGCAGGCTTAAACTCACCATTCTGCCCTTTACACACAAACACACACACACACACACACACTGTGCTGTGGTGGTGGTCAGTCATGGAAGAGCACCTTCACATCAGGAGCTTTCAGCAGAAATCTATTCACTAAATGCCAGCCGGGGTATTTCTCATACAAATATCAGCTCATACAATGTGAGTCAGACAACGGCGACACAATGAGCAGCACCCAGAGGAGCCACGCCGCTTCAGTGACACCCGTTAGGCCCTGATTAGAAACCTTTGTGTGGGGGATAATGGATAATTCCTCCCCTCTGTTTGCTATTCAGAGAGAAGTCGAAAAGCCAGGTGGAACTGGGAACTGACTTTCTTTTTATTTCATTTTTTTTTATTTATTATTATTATTTTCAGCTCCTGGTGAATCAAAAAAAAAAAAAAAAAATCTAGTTTACCCAACTTTTAAATGCTGCTGTCTTGTTCCCACCTTTTCTTCTTGTTCATGGTCGTCATCAGGAAGAGGTGAACACACCTGTAGGTAATTTGTTAAAGGGGACATAACATGCTTTTGCTGTTATTTTATATTGTTATGATGTCAGCTGTTAAACATGGTCAAAATTCCAAAATTTAAGGTGAACGTATGTAAAAATGCTGCCTGCAAGTCAAAAGTCAGGGCTTCAACCTGCTCTTCGTTTGCAAAGTTACCTCGACTTCCTCCTCGTGATGACGTCAGATCGTTTGTACACAAACGGCCGTCTGTTCTGTAGTCTTTGTTGCTCCGTGGCTACTGTAGTTTGTTTACGTAGCCTCCGGTGCTGTATGAAGCTTCCTGAAAGCTGACCAATCAGAACAGAGCTCATCAGGAGGCGGGGCCTTAAAGAGACAGGAGTTAAAACGGCCTGTTTCAGACAGAGGCTGAACTGAGGGGCTGCATAAAGGACCAGCAGAAGATAAATAAGGAGTTTTTAATTGGAAATCATGCAAAGATATTCCAGTAGAGCCCCAGAATATAAATATAGAGCTGGAAATGTGCATGTTACATCCCCTTAAAATACATAAAATGACAGTTCCCCCCATTCTGCCACAAACAGATGCTTAACCTCTTCTTCCAAACAGTCATTTAATCACCTCCCACAGCTCTGTGACCTTCTGATGATCACCTGCTAACAGGTGTTTATCCACCTGGAATTAGTCCGTGTGGGATCAGCTGGCTTTGTTATTCCACAAGAACGATTGCTCCCCACTTGCTGTTTTTTTAGAAGTTTGGATGATGACATATAACATTTAAAACACACAAAAAATGAACCAAAGGTATTGTTCTGAAGTCAAAAGATAAAAAGACAACGGCTTGCGTCATTTGAAAAAAAAATGCAATTATTTCAGACAGGACAAAGCTGACTGTTTTTACTCTTTTTATTATTTAATTTTAAAAGTGAATAAAATAAAGTTGCAACACTCCTTTGTGATCCAAAATGGTTTCAGTTTTTCTGTGACCCTCAAACGGATCCAACTTTTCAAACACACTGCAGGGTTTTAATGATGACGGATCTCATCCGTTTCCTTTCTGTGCATTTAACAGGAATTATAGCAGTGCAGCACCTTCAATATGCTACCATGTTTTATGTATTTAAATCTTTTAAGGGAAAATCCCCGCCGCGTGTGCACAGATCAGCAGAAGCTGGGCAGCTTCCAGACATCAACGCAGGAGTAATTGGAGGAGCCGAGAGCTGCTGAATGAAAAGAAGTGTGCAGGTTCACAGAGAAATAAAGTCTGAAAGGACGGCTGCAGATGCTTTAATTGTGTTATAGCAGATGAAAGAGGACTGGCTGTTTTACCGCTCTGTGTGTTTGTATGAAGAAAGAAATAAAAAGCATGTACATATGGAAGCCATGAGCTGCTAAGGTTCGCTAAATTAAGCTGTTATCTTGAGATCCAACCCTGTAAATAACTGGTAAATAAGAATTATATTTGGTTGTTTAGGTCCAAAGATTGAAGTCAATATGTAGCTTTATGGTAGGATAGTAAACATTGATGTTATAACAATATAACAGTGTTGTTTTTTTCTGGTGCTTCTGTGGCTGTATTTACACTCGTCCAGATGAGATACGTTTACTTTTTACGTCTTAGATACTTTTATTTACACTTAGCCACATTTCTGCATCTTCAGCAGTCAGATCACAAATATAATTACAATCTGTTTTGGATCATGTCCACACTAAGCTGGCAAAAATAAACTCATCTTTTTCTCTTAATTTTTCGCCCTCCGTCCAGACTAAAATGGCGTTTTTCTCCCCCGTAAATGGAGCTTTTCCAGTGTGTAAATGTGAAAACGCTGCCTCGGTGTTGTAGTGTCTACGGGGAAAACAGAGCTTTGTAGGAACGCTGTCATATCAACGACAAAGATGGCGGCGATAGCGCAGCGTTTCATTGGAAGAGGAAGAAAAGGAAACACAACGACAATAAGAACAATGACAGATGACTTCATGCGAGTGTTGTTCTCTCTATGGTCTACTCTGACAGCTTGTTAAACGTAGCTATCTACCACCTTTCTCTGCTGAAACTGTTGTAATCTGCTTACAATCTCTCTATATAAAGCCAGGAATCTTTGTCTGTATATATATATATATATATATGTGTGTGTCCTCTTGAGAACCGTTCATCAGATCTACTTCATACCTGGCGGATGTATTGCTGGGGACTAAAGAAAGTGCGATGTCAATTGTGAAGTTGTTTGGATGAGCGGTTCTCAAGAAATATATAAAAATACCCCATGAACAACAGAGATTTGCCTCTTTTGTCCATATTTCGCTTGGAAGTACAAACAGCGCCACTCTGCCATTGCAACCCACATTGTGGTCGGAGGTGGGATTACATCCATAGTTATAATTTAAGAGACTTAAGCTCTACTATTGAACCGTGTACTGTGAATGAAATTTGGCATGTACGTTCAAGACTTACCGCGAGATGTCTCAGACACGATTTGAAAGGTCACTGCAGTTCATCTAACTAAAAAGCGAGGAATCTCTGTCGGTCTGTATGTCTGCGTGTCCTTCACATATCTCGAGAAGGAAGTGCAGTTTGAGTGTGAAGTTCTTTGGACATATTTAATAAGCAGTGGCTGTTTGTAAGTTCGGTGCTGAGGTTGTTCCATGGATTATTCATGTTTTCCTCCTCGTATATTTCAGATCAGATTCGGGCTCCAACAGGTATTTGAAAAATTATATTAGTAAAAGAGTAAAGAAGGAGAAAAAGAAGTGAAATCCCGCTGCTGTAGTTTGTTTACGTAGCTTCCTGAAGCTGACCAATCAGAACAGAGTGGGCTCATCAGGAGGCGGGGCCTTAAAGAGACAGGAGCTAAAACGGCCTGTTTCAGACAGAGGCTGAACTGAGGGGCTGCATAAAGGACCAGTAGAAGATAAATAAGGAGTTTTTAACTGTAAATCATGCCCCAATATATAAATATAGAGCTGGAAATTTGCATGAACCAGACTTGGCTTAGTCCTGATTCAGTTTGTTCGGCTCATTCAGACTAGCGTTTCACAATAACCACTGCTTTTCTGAGACACGTTTATAAAACACCCCTCTAATAATAGCATTTCTGAGAAGCTCTGAAAATAACATGCTCCATGCCGAGTTAAGACAAGTCTTGACACGGGTTAAAAGGGTAAAAGAAACAAAACTATTGCCGTTCTGATTGTGTGTTCCTCCGACTGTGTGTGTGTACGTATAAAGTTAGATTCTCGTCCTCAATTTGTCCTCATCATTTGTGCAGGATTCTGGTTGAAAACTCCTGTGTGAGTTTTTTAACGAAGCGCTGAGGCCGCCGTGTAGCAGCACACCAAAGGCCTGAAACTAAAACACACACACAAGAACGAGTAAAGAAATCAACTTTCCTGGATTCTTCTTCTTCTTCCAAAAGTTTAGTGATATCTCTGAAGTGCCTGCCAGGTTTTTTTGGAAAACTGTGACACCTCCGTGAACAAATGATTAATAGCACCTAGTTATAGTGTGAAAGCACAGCGGGAAGCGCTTTCCTCCCTGAATCATGTTCCATTTATGATCTTATTCACTGATAAATACTAAGGGAGGATTCATTATTTTTATTATTTTATTTCCAGGCTTTTCTGTCGCTGGCGGGGTCTGGTAATATGAGCACATTTAAGTTTCATTCTCCATCTCGCCCTGCAGCCCTGCAGCAGCCGTTACACCAGTTTAAAGAAGTCAAGTACATTTTAATGAAATGCTGTCTTTGTTTCTATTTAACTTTTACTGATTCTTTGACTTTGTGATCTTTTAATTTAATTTTGTTTTTCATGTATTCATTAACATTTAAGGCAGCAGGTTTTCCCAACAGAGAGGATTCAGGACGAGCAGAAAACTGGAACTACATTAGTTCATTTAAACAAGACAAAACACCTGAACTGTTTCTATAGTTTAGCAGTTTTAAGTCAAAGCTGTGAGTGAAGTGTTTTTTTCTTCTTCATGTTGGAGTCAGTAACAGCGGACACTGATCTGCAGCTTGTGATTCATTTCTGTCACAAATATCTACATGTCGGGTCTCGAGTCTGATGAACGTCAATATCACAGAAGTCTGGTCTTCACCCAATTTCATAGTTGATGCTCATTTTGTTGAATTGTCAAACAGGCGATTACATTTTGGTGATGATCCAAATCTGGGATTTCAAAGGGTAAAAAAAATAAATGAAAATAAAAGTGATGGGAATCAGGAGGGGTCAAAGTTCAGTCAAACCTGTCAGGTGTTTTTTCCTCATTCTTCACAAGAATTTTAGAACAACAGTCTCTCCTCTCCTGATTCCTCCTCTCTCCTCCTCTCTCCTCCTCTTTCTTCTTCTCCTCTCTCCTACCCTGTTTCCTCCTTTCCTCTCATTTTCTCCTCTCCTCCTCTCCTCTTTAATCGATGCCTGTTAGCCACCAGCACCCTAATTACGGACAAAAACACATTTTTCTCCAATTTCACCTGAACCTTGGTTTCCCCTGATAAGTGTTGTGGATGGATGATGATTGTTTCGATGCAGGAAATGAGTTGTGCATGCGTGTGTGTGTGTGTGTGTGTGTGTGTGTGTGTGTGTGTAATACAATCTGGTTTGGTTGAGAAATCTAAATTGTTTAACTGATACTGTTTAACTGGCTGTCAGTATACAAGCGTTGCCGTTGCTGTTTGGACATGATTCAGCTCAGCTTGTTTTCTGGAGAATATTACAGTAAATGGGATTTTCCATTTACTGTCTGCAGGCTAATTACAGCAGCCAGACGATGTTATTTTTAAGTGAAATTGCTGCATGTCTGTGATTCACAGCTGCTGCTCTCAGCCCTGTTTCTGCTTTAAAAGAAAAAATAAAACAACAAAACTGCTCATGGTGGACCTTTTAGCATTTCTACCAAAACTTCAAAAGAACTTCAAATACAATGAAGAACAAGAAGAACTCAGCATTTACAGCTTTTCTTAACCCAAAGACATTTTACTTTTTGGCCTCAGTTTAATTTCTCCAGTGGTTTGTGATTACTACACTGTTTTCACACACACACACACACAAAAAATATCCAAACTGTACATTAAAGGTTCATAAAGACAATTTGGTTCAACGACAAATAAAACTTCTAAGTTAGGTCAAGGAAACATTTACCATAAAATGTCCCTTTTCAATATAATGTGTGATTTTTCTTATCATGCGTTGCTGTAACTACAACCAACAAATGATGTCACGGCGTCCTAGAGTACACCTTTACATCACTGCAACAGGACGACAAGTTAAACCTCAGGATGTTAAACAAGATTATACTGTAAAAGAGTTCTCCACCACCAGAGCACTCACAATGGAGAGTTTTATTGTTTTTAAAGTGATGCAGCAGAAGCAGAGATAGCAGAAATATTTCATCTTATCACAACCTGCTGTGTCTTTTTGTTTCATCTGAGGCTGTGCCCCCCCCACCCCCCGGCACACTGCTGGACTGACAGTAAGATGGCCTCAAGATGTCCTTTGTGAACCTCTGTCTGTTTTGCAACACGCATCCATGGCAACACATGACTTTCCCAAGATACATCTGAGGTCACAAGATGATTACTGGTGTAAGAAAGTAACACGTAATTCTGTTACACATAATAATGCTTATTTTTCCCGACATCGCTCAGATTTTTGCTTTTTGTCGTATGAAAAATCTGGTACTTTCACCTCTTTACGTCTCTTAAAATCATTCGTATGAAACAATCTGATAATAGGGGGGAAAATCACTGTAGTTCAACATCTCAAACATACATTTGTGGTATTTTTGCAAACAGTTTAGTTGCTTAAATGAGCATCTCAGTTTTCTAAACACATGCAAAAATTTTCCCCTCCACATTCGACTAACTTCCTTTAACCTGTTCACCTGTTTTTTTTTCTCACCTGCCGAGCTTCACTGAACTTTATTTATTCATGAGCTGCATGTCAGTCTGGATAGCTCGGTTACCATGGCGACACAATGAAAGCCCTATAGGTGACAAACAGCATATATTTGTGTGAAAATAAATGTGCGCACACACACACACAAACATGAGTGGCATCAATCAATCAAACACAAACCACATGAAAAAATATCTCTCAGGGTAAATACACACACACACAAACACACACACACACACACACAGACACACACACACACACACACAGACATCATGTGTTCAGGCTACATTGTAATTTGTGTTAGGCTCCGTGGAGAGAGAGGCTGTTAATTAAACTAAAGGTCAGAGGGAGTGGGAGACTAGAAATGCTTGATGGACAAGACATGTCTGCTAACAATCTCCAACACACACATATGCTCTGCGTGTGTGTGTGTGTGTATGACAGCATTATATCGTGTGTGAGACTTTGAGTGTATGTTTGTGTGAATTCTACCAGTGAAAAGGACTCATCACAGCTCAGATCACCTGCTGGAGATTAATAACAAGTCATTTTCTGAGTGCGCTTCAAGTTGATGCTGTTCAAAACTTGACTATTATGTCACGTCTGTCTTCACACTGAAATATGAGAGAAGTAAGAGATGGTAAAATGATACACTAATGAAGTGGAAGAACAAGAAATAAAATAGCAGCTGCAGTCAGTGTTGACATGATGATTTCAAGGTCTTGTAAAATGTCTGGAAATGAAACATTGTGTAATTAAATGTTTTAAGTAGGTTTGAACTTAGTGTTACTTTATATTATAATGTGTTTATTGGTTTAAAGCAGCTATAAGCTATTCTTTTATAATAACACAGTCTGATCTGTCAGTGTGTAATGTGTCGGTCCTGGCTCCTCTGGGCTTTACAGAGCTTCATAGCGAGTTTCAGCTCGTTGTTTATCTGTCCAGCTGCAACTTTACTGTTTTGGTTCACTCTCAGCGCTCTCATTGTGTCGTTTTAAGTCGCAGCTGGCAGCTGTTTTCAGAGAAAAAGCTGTAAAAATCAACTGTACACTACCTGCTCAACACCAATCAGCAAGCAGACACAGTTAGCTGTAGACTAGCTGGTGAACATAGTGGAGCATTTAGCAGCTAAAGAGCCAGATGTTTCCCTCAGGAGTTGGTGGAGAACAAAAACAGAGCTAAAAGAGAGTGAATATTGGACTTACATTCACCAGGTGGACAGAAACACGACTCCTAATGAATGATAATGTTGCTCAGTAACTGCTGGATGTGGAAATAAGCAACTGTTTGCTAACAAGTTCAACATATCAACTTAAAAGGCTGATGATGTGTCAGAGTTGAGTTCACTACTTTTTTGTGCTGAAAACAAGTGGATACAAAAAGTCATATTGCCCAGTGTCCGTTCTAAAGGAACTATTTGTTTTTTGTGTGAATTTAACTTTCTTTTTTCTACTTACCAAAACTACATCAAATCCAGTAGCATCTCCTCTCAAAAGAACTAGATCTAGAACTAGATTCCCAGTGTCGGTGTTGTAATATTTGGCATCCATTAGCCCGCTGTTAACAGTTCTTCTTCAGTGTTTTCAGAAATGCAAACAACTAGTGTCAAGTGACACTAACTAATTAAGCATGAAATCGAATTAGCTTCCTCAAAACGTTCCTTTACTTGATACTTTCTTGCTTTGTCTGTCTTCTGTCATGTTAGAAATAATGCTAATAGTAAATAATTAGTTGCCAACAGGAAATTAATTGATAATCATTTGTTCTTATGAATCTTTCATTCAGCAAAAACTCCAAAAAGCGTCTGGTTCCAGCTTCTGAATTGTGAAGATTTGCTCCTTTTTTACTTTTTTTTCTGTAATCATAAATTGATTATTTTGGAGTTTTGGTTTGTATCAACACATTTGAACTCGGCCTCTGGGTAATGGCAGCGGGCATTTTTAATATTTTCTGGCATTTTATAGAATGACATATTTACTTTAAGCAAGCTAAGTGAAGAAATTCCAGTGATTGGTTCAATATGTTTATAAAAATAAACATTAGTTGTAGGGCTAGCTGAAAGAAGAGAAACTGCACTGCATATTTATTTATTCAATTTAGTTAAACAGTAAAGAGCTCAGTGGTTGAACCTACAGTACATCTATCACATGTGATCCACGTCTGAACTTCCTCCCTCATCACTGACTGCTGACATAACCTTCACGTATGAATCGACAAGGTTTCCGTGCCGCGGCTCCATGTTTAGTCAAATAGCTCTATGAGGAGAATATGAGTGATGAAACAGGTTAACCTCGGCGTCGGTTCTTCTCTACGGCTGTCAGAAGGGCAGTCGCTGCTGTTTGTGTTGACAACATGCATCCATTAGTCTCTGTTCAAATGACTTTTCAGGGGGAGGCGATGCTGCTGATAATATTCACCTCACAGCCTCATCTCGGCTGCGTTTCATTCTGCAAATCTCGTTTTTTCTGATCTGGCCGGCGGTGTTTGGCGTTCATTTCTTTCCGTTTTTTTTTATCAGTCAAGTTTCATTTTTATGAAACCAGACAAGTTTTTTTTAAAGGTGCTGACATTTAGATCTGAAATCTCTGCTTTATATATTCTCTTTATGTGTTATTTATTCTGGCTATATACTCATCTTATGGCACATTCCTCTTTGGAAGAGCTCTTTTGATGACTCCTAATCTAAACCGAGGGAATCAAGTCTTAATTTTCTACATTTTTAATCTGCCAAACAAAATACACCAACACAGAAACCTTTCATCTTATATTGTTGAGTTGATTTATGTCTTATTTTCTTGTGTTAAGAAAAATATGAGATTTATTTAAGTTAAAGTTCTTTGAGAAATGTATAATATAGTACAAAGTCGAGAAGTTGTGAAATGTACCACAACAAGCTAGCTAAGCTCTGTAAACAGACCTCCGGTCCTGCACATGCTCAGTAGTGTCTGCCTTACACAGAACTACTCTCTGGAGACTGAAAACATGATCACTGTTATTAGTCTTTGGAGCCGTTTCTGAACAAACTAACATGACCAAAACTCTTCATGATGCAGGAACATGTCACCCAGTGCAGTGGTGTGACTCACTGACACGTTTTTAATATTTTTTACAGCACAGAGGAATAAATTATATCAGGCTTTAGATACAAACACAATACTTGTTAGTAGATCAGTTTATTGTTGGTTTGGCTCCAATCATGAGATCTTTTGACAGTAAGAAAAATAAATCCTTTATCTATAGTATCTATAGTCATATCCTTTACTTAAATCAACCTAAGGTGGAGGCAAATATGGAACAATAAACTTAACTAGCATGATTTAACCAATGTAGCCAAATCAAAATAATCTAATAAACAAAATATAATATAAAATATATGTATTTTTTTTGGAAAGATACAAAAATGTAAATCTCTGCATGGATATAAATGATAAACTCTGCCACATCTAACTTTCTGTTTGGGCAGTTTAATGTCATTAATTATATTTTAAAGTGATTTTCAAGTACAATTCATAAAATGTGCGCAGCGGTCTAATTCATCATTATATATCTGAGTGACTTTAACATTCCCTGACTCCACCTGACCTGGCGGACATCAGCATCTCCAGTCTGGATCACCTGATCAATCAGCAGCTTATTGGAAACAATCAATAATGGAGGAGCTGCTGCCCCTGTGTTAACCTGCAGGACGCTGAGATAATGACCTTCACTATACACACACGTACAGACTGTACAAACATACCGTTTGAACACACACTCTTGTTCCAATTTCATTACACACACACACACACAAGATTATTGTTCAAGAGCCAAACATGGCAGTCTGGGTAAATTGAGGTCCTGCGCATAGACTGTAAAAAAAAAATATGGACGTAGTCACTGTGATGTCACTCAGTGGTTTGTGGACGGCTGTTTTGAAACCTCTAGTTCAGTGATTTGACCATTGCCATCTTGGATTTTTGGAGCCAGAAGTGACCATATTTGGACGAGAGGGTGGCGCTGACCCTAGCACTAGCTGCTAGCTTGGTTAGCATTTGCATTTACAGTCTATGGCTGACTGTGATAATGCTAATACTAATTTCTGTTAGCGAAAAAACAGTCTGCAGCTCACAAACCACTGCTAGTCACAGAGAACACACATGAAAGTAAAAACAGCTGTTTAATTGAAAGGTATGCAGTGTTTGTAATAGATGTTTAAATCACAGAATAGCTAACCTGCTTTCAGCTGAAATGCTAACTGTACGAAGATCCTGAATGGGAAATGATTGCATGTCTGTGTGGGTAATTTCCTGCCTGTGTTTACAAGCTGTTGTCACCATATCAGCTGTGAAAAGTGTCATGGCAGTCTGTTAGGTGGTGGAGTTTGCTATACAGTTGTGTTATACTGTAGACGTGATCCAAGCCCTTATTCATGTATTGCATCTTAATATAATGGGTTTCAGCATATGCTAGAAACTACCTTTTCCTCTCTGGTAGACATATGTGCTAAAATAATCCTTTGACATGCTGAAATCTAATGTTTTTAGCTAGCTACAGGCATTTTGTTAGCATTTCAACCCTTGGTTGCATGTTATGACGTCAATTACGTTCCCTTCCGGTGGGTGTTGTTTAATTTCTGATGCATTGCGCTCTGCCTCTATACTGGTGGACTGAAAACATGCTATTCTCTGTCCTGCTAGCATGTAAATGCATCATACAGACTGCTCAAGTAGCCAATTTCATGTGAGATAATCTTAACATAGATATGTTCCACTAAACCAGACGCATGTTGTTTAAAATGGCACAAATAGAAGAAGGAGCACATATTCAGAGTGAAATTCAAATTTATTTCAAGAAATATAATAATAAGATTGTATTTATAGAGTTAACTCTAAACTACAAAAACACACTAAAAGCACAAAGTAGCACCGGAAACAAATCATACATTAAAAGCAGTTGTAAAAAGTTTTGATTAAAGTTTTGAACATAGTCAGATTGGTGCAGTCGTGGATGTGTTTGAGGAGAGAGTACCAGAGGGGGGGAGCAGGTCCAGTGTTCGGTCCTGATTGGTGGAGACAGGACGATGGTGTCAGAGGAGCCGAGGCTCTCAGAGATTTATGGGTTATATCTGCCACTTAAAGGGCCGTGGTGGTGAAGAAAACTAAAGAAAGTTAACGTTGGAAGTCCAAAGTGCATTTTTATAAATGATCAATCATCAATCAATAACACAATAAAAACTGATTGGAAGGAATGATTTAAATCATTGTCATCATAAAAATAATGAACTCACCTCCGAGGTGTCCAGCTGACAAGGACGGACAAGAGGTCAAACACACACACACGTCTTATTTATGGCATCCTTACATAAAGTCTGGCTTTCAAGGTTTATATACATCATGCAGTCATGTACTCTACAACCGCAGTCCAGTCAAACACACACACACACACACACACACACACAGGGAGAGGTCTGTCAATTCACAGTGGTTGTGGCACTGACAGCCTTGTGTTTGATTGGTTGGTTGAACGGCCAATCACACAGTTGACTGGACCAGAATAACTGATCCTGAATCTGTCTGATGGATCGGCAGCCACAACAACGACCCCATTACGCCCACCTCAACCTCAGCGGGGAAATACAACACACACACACACACACAGACACACACAGACACACCTACATAAAGACAGACACATTACACAGAACAATGAAATTTAAATCACTGTTGTAAAAAAAAAGGCAGTTTATATTGCAGTCATGAACAGTGCTGTGGCTGCAGGCAATGACACTCTTTCCACAGAGAGGAAGAGGAGAAAAAAAAGCAACAAGAGAGAGAGAAGAGGAAAGCAAAAGACTGAGGGTAGAAAAAATAAATAGATTGATGGAAAGATGAAGAGAAATTGGGTGGGAGATGAAAGATAGGAGCAAAGAAAGATGGATATAGTGAAAAGAAAGAGAGACAAAACACTTTTGAAAAGTTTTGTTTCTGCTGCAGTGTCCTCCAGTATATGACTGTCTTTATACTGGTTGGTTCCCAGTGTGATAGCCTCTTAAAGGATATGGTTGTCTCATTGCAGAGCCAAACCAACAATAAAGGCATACTTGCGAGTAGTATCCAAAGCCTGATATATCTTATTCCTCTGTGCCTCCGTTGTTGTCCAAGAACTATTAAAAACACATCAGTGAGTCACATTGCTGCACTGGGTGACATGTTCTTTCGTCCCTGAAGACGAATGGTGACAATAGCTGGCTTAGAAACAGCTCCGAAGACTAAAAACAGCAATGAGACAGTAACCCTCAGGAGAGAGGTTCTCAGTATGGCAGATGCCACCGAGGATGTGTGGAAATGTGGTTCTGTTTAGTTAGCTTGTTGTGCTTTTAATAGTTTTTGGACAACGACGGAGAGGAGTAACATATATCAGGCTTTAGATACACACACACAATACTTGTAACTAGAATGAAAATCAACCTTTAACCGAGCCAAAGTAACAATGGAAATACATCATAAAACATCCTTCGAGTAAACAAACTCCCAACTATTTTGTTGGGGAACCCATCACAGCGGAGCCATCGAGTATACTCTTCCATGACCTCAGATTTGTTAGTGTAACCTACGAATACTACACTTTCTACATCATATCCTACAAAAAGTGACAAAACCTATTTCGAAAACAATATATGTACATTTCTATTGTTGATCAATAACCTCAAATAACTAACCAAAAACTGACCAAACAGCTGCAGCAGTAATTTCATTTATAAACTTTGGTTTTTTGGGATTATTTGCTCACTTGATCTGCAATTATCTGCTCTTCATTAACAGCAATCTGCTAATATTTTAGTGTCATTGACAGTTTATAACACTCATATCTGTCACCTGCTGCTGTACAAGTTATCCTCAACCCTCCTCTTTGTCCTGACAGTCACAATATGAAAAGCACTTCATGGGTGCAGCTCTCGACACATCTCAGTGAACCCTTTTTCTTCCTCAGCTGTCCGTCAAACATTCCAGCTGAATCAGCTTTGCGGTCCCTGTTTAACAAGTCTGCTCCTTTCTTACTTGTTAGCTTTGGGTCCCATTCATTCAGGACAGTGTGAGGATCTGTGTGTGTCACATACAGTACTGTAGATATGTGTTGAACACTGATACTCACCACCATCCAGAAACATCACTAGCATCATCAGCCCGAACCTCATGAACTCTGAGCTGATTGTGGTTGTACTGTGTGGTTTTAAATGTTACACATATAGGAGGAAATAACGCATTTGTTGGGGACTATTTTCAGCGGTGGATGAATCCGCATTTGGTGCTCTAGTGAGTATTTTTGGCTGCAGGATGGTGTGTGTGTGTGTGGGATTGAGTCAGAAGAGTGTGTGTTCATGGTGACGAAGGAACATGTCAGCCAGTGCAGCGGTATGGCTCATCGATGTGTTTTTAATAGTTTTTGGACAACAACGGAGGTCTACAGCACAGAGGAAGAAGATATTTCAGGTTTTGGATATATATAGCACTTGTTAGTAGGATCAATGCAACTTATCCTATAAAAACTTAAGTGGTGCTTAATTTAGATCAGTTAGGCGTTCAGAAAGTTTTTTAGGCTCATACTCTGCTCTGTCACACTTTAGATTTACTTTTCCAAGTCTCAGACTATCTGACTCTAAAATTCTTTGCTGTCACAAACAATGGTTATCATACTTAACTGGCAATTGTGTGAAAAAAGCCTCATTAGTGCCTCACATGTAATCAGTGCAGAATTGATCCGTCCTGCAGTCAGCACACTGTGTCATCAGTCACACCCAAGCGCTCTGATTGGCTGATATCTGATATTTAATAAGGAGCCCTCCCTGCTGTGATCATCTCACCCACTGTGTAACTGGGTCAAAATCACTTCTTCTCAATTATGGATGAGGGTAGCCTTGTTAATGCTGCAGCTAGCCTGCTAAGCTGCTTTCTGGACACAGAGGAGAGCTGCTCGCAGGCTCCGTCTCTGATTATCTGTCAGGCTCAGGCTCACTTCTAGTTGTTTTCAGATGGTTTTACATGAACTTACAGGGATTCTGGGGGGGCAGATTATTTCTAAGGCATTAAACTCCCCTGAAAAAAAACCCTTTTAACTGAGGAAAAGAAAATGGAAGAAACCTCAGGAAGAGCAACAGAGGAGGGATCCCTCTCTCAGGTCTGTGTACAGAAGAGACCAAGATAGCAAAATGATCAAGAATCTACATAAATCCAGTTGCTCTTGATTCAACGCTTTTGGGTACATCATGACCTGGATTACTAAGAATCTCAGATGTAGCAGAACGACAGTATGGAAACACAATGACAGCTTGATAACAGATATAAAGAATATACAAGGACAGGTTAAAGAGATTTTAAGAGATTTTTTAATCTGGAAGTGGATCAAAATACTATTCTGATAAAAAAAAAAAAAATCTTGCTGATGTCTTTCCATTATTTCCTTATTAACTCTCTTCATGCTTGTTCAAGTATGTTACAGCGAAGACAGGCGAGGATGAGGTTTGCAGGAGGATTTTTATTTTTTTTCTCTACTGTAAATCATGCAAAGATATTCTAGTAGAGCCTCAGAATAACAATATAGACCTGGAAATATGGAAATGTCTCCTTTTAAGGAGGCTAAAAACCTCCATAGGTCAGCTGAGGGTTCGACACGACTCAGGACCCCTCACACTCAGCGTTGCACACACAGAATTCCTCAGTATCAGTACATCTCATGATGGTCATCTGAGAGCAGGTGACCTCCAGTATGACCAACAGAAATAAAAGCCTCACAGTCCTCCTCTCCAAACATCTGTCACCTCCCCTCCTCCTCCTCCTCTTCTTTCTGTCTGTCACTGACAATGAAGAGGGACACCTGCATGACCTGTGACCCCTGACCCCCCCTCGCTCCTCCTGCTGATTGTGTTTCAGCTGAGTGGATGGATGATATGATTGAAAGCAAGCTGCAGACAGGTGTGTGTGTGTGTGTGTGTGTTTGTCAGACAATATTTGCCCTCAATTCTCAGTGTGTGAACAGCTAATATTTGACCTTGGTGGTCCTGTTTGTGTGTGTGTGTGTGTGTGTCAGCGTTGCATGGTTCGTGATCCATACGAAAGGAGTCGTGGGTGTTTGGAGGAGATGATTGACAGCTCTGAGACTTGTAATAGTGGCAAGTGATAGGCTAACGCTAACCTCGATCATATCTACCCGCCCCCAGGCAAGCAGTAGGTGTAGGTGTGTGTGTGTGTGGGAGAGCGCGAGAGTACTACAATCACCATTTTGATCAGGATTCACTTTGCTGGAAGGCAGTGAAACACTTCTCATTTCTCTTTCACTTCCTCTCTCTCTCTCTCTCTCTCTTTCTGGTCGTGGCCCACGAGGATTCTGGGCCGCGAGCAGGAATATGTCAGCTCATGTTCCTTCTCTATCCTCCCCATTAACGAACCCTCTCACCCTGCTCTGAATACTCGTTACTGTCATCCAGTAGATGTTTATGAAACCACGGGATCATTGCTAACTAATCCTTTTCTACACTTGCTAGTAAAGCAATACACTGTTTTTTATTCCCAGTACATCACTCATGGTAGCCCTGAATCAGCTTTCCCACTATGTTTCCATTTATTCCCCTCAATCACAAAAAATGTTTGTTTAATCTAATAGGACGGCGAAAATCCATATGAAATCCATTATTCTATCAGATCCCAGAGGTTTTCCAGATATAATAGAGGACTTTCTTTTGCTTTTATCAGCCGTCACAGAGGAATCTTACTGAAAAATGTGAGAATTTTATCTTTATCTTGGTGATGTCTTAATACCGATACCAGGCATCTCTTTCATTCTATCGTACGCTATTTTAAGTGGATCAAAACTTTGGTCAACCATGAGAGCTCACCATGGTAACGCTCAACACTGTTTACCAGATGAGGACCTTGTAGGTTGAAATGTTGCATCAATGAAATCTTTTGGGAGTTTGAATATTTCAGTATGCGGAACAACCTTTCCATTTTTCTTTGTTTTTGTTTGTTTTTCTTACAAATGCACTCCAAACAGAATTCATGTATACACTATTCACTTTCCTTGCTTGAACACTTAAGGGGGTTTTATGTTATTTTTTATAATGACACGTTATTTTTTATAATGATGCGTTATTTTTTAAAATGAGGATATAATGATCCTCATGCCCGCAAACGGCCATCTGTTCTAAACGTCTTTGCTGCTAAGGTTGCGTTGTTCACGTTGTCCGCTTGTATATTTCAGATCAGATTCGGGCTCCGACATGTACAGAATGTATTTGAGAAGTTTATATTTTGAGTAAAGAAGGAGAAAAAGAAGCAAAATCCAGCTACTATTTGTTGACGTGGTCTCTGGAGCTACTGGAAGTGAGAGATTAAATGAGAAAGCAAACATGAGGCAGAGCAGGGTGAATGATATAGTTCCAATATTGTGATTTAAGACTGGATAAGATGTCTGGGGATTGTGTATCATGGTGAAATATCGGCATGTTTTACCGCTACATGTCGACGTTGAGGTGTTTAGTCAAACATACTGCGTTATTTCAACTCTGTCAATACTGTCCATCTCTAACCTGACATGGACGATATCGGCAGCAGTGGCGTTGACCTTTGCTGCTGCATGTTTGCTTTTGGAGTGAGTATGGATTATCGAGTAAACAAACAAAACAAAAGAAAAAATCGTTTTTAGCAGTTCTCCGGGCCATCAGGCTGCTATTTGAAGAGTGTTAAAAGTAAAGCAGAGCCCTTCTGTGTGTGTGTGTGTCCTTGGTAGTTGTGACCAGTTTGTTTTAGGTCCAGTCTGTGTCCCAGATGGCCGGTATCATTGGAATGGAAATGGCACCACACTGACACAGTGGGGATGCTTTTGCAACGGAAATGACCTCCTGCGTCATGTGTGTGTGTGTGTGTGTTTTTTGTGTGTTTTTGTGCACAAGCAAAGTCTGAATCATTTGCAGTCAGGGCAGGAAAACAACATTTTCGAACCACAGGCACCAAAACTCCCAGTTCTCCCAACAGCCAACCAGATCGTACCAGGCCTTTTCCCAGTCATGGCTGATTACCTGCCAAACTGACTGCTTCACCTGGGTAACATACCAGCTGTTCTCACTACTTTAACAACCACTTAGTCTGGCTCCAGATGCTGACTGGTTAGCTGTGGAGCAGATTTTATAAGATTAAGTTGTGTTTGGCTGGTTTCTGGTGGTTCTTTCTCACCAGGTTACTTACTCTGATTCTAATAAAATATCAATCTCTCTCTTTTTTCTCTTTTTCGGTGCTGCCCTCTACCTCCTCCTCCTCCTCTGGTTTGGACACTAAAGGTAAGCAACCCTGTCTTGTGTTAAACCGCTGCTCTGTTCTGGCAGATTTGTGTTGAATGATTGATTCTGTTTTAGTGCTATGCAAGTAAACGACCTCAGCTTAAAAACCTTTTGGGAAGCCTGTTTGGGAACAATAGAGTCCATTACGTGCAGAGCAAGGGCTTATTTTTGTGTGCTTTCTTTTCATGAATGTTCTGCACTTTACATTATGCTGTTAAGTACTTGTGAGTACATGATGGTTAATGGAGACGCTCATGAAGTACTGACTCAGTGTGACTGTGAGCTCTCAGAGGTTGTCAATAGGTTAACGTGCAGGTTAATACGCTGGAATAAGACTTATCAAGTGTTAATGCCCATCTGTGTTTTCTATTGTCTTTCCAGCCTGAGGCTGAATGGGATGAGTCAATACATCTGTGATCTACTGGTTTCTAGTGACACAGTAGATCCTGGTTTGTTGGTTGCTAAAGAGTCAATGCATCCTGGATATATTTAATGAGTCAGTTGATGCTGGACCTTTAGGTTTCTGGTGAGTTAGTCACTTTCTTT
This sequence comes from Thunnus albacares, assembly GCF_914725855.1. Lineage (NCBI taxonomy): Eukaryota > Metazoa > Chordata > Actinopteri > Scombriformes > Scombridae > Thunnus > Thunnus albacares. Next base: position 24,558,703 of record NC_058125.1, on the reverse strand, counting down.
TTTTTCTAAACCTGAGCCTAGATTGTTGGTTTCTAATGAGTCAGTAGATCCTGGTTTGCTGGTTTCTTATAAGTTAGCAGGACCTTGGTTGTTGCTTTATCCTGAGTCAGAAGATCTCGGTTGTTGGTGTTTAATAACTCAATTGATTCTTGACTTTTATGTTTCTAGTTTACTTGTTGGTTTCTAAAGACTGAGATAATGAGATCTCTGGTTTCTTCTGAGAAGATCCGCAAATGGTGTTTTCTGATTCGACCTTTTCTAAAGTTGTGGCTTCTTGCCCTGGGTTTTTGGGTTTCTAATGAGTCAGTCGATCCTGGTTTTATTAGTTTTTGATGTCTCTGTAGATTCTGGACTTGTTGGTTTATAATAAGTTAACAGAACCTTGATTATTGGTTTATCCCGAGTCTTGGGTCGTTGGTGTCTAATAAGTCAGTTGATTCTGGACTTTGAGGTTTCTAATGACTCATTACTTCTTGGCTTCTAGTAGATTGCTGGTTTCTAGTGAGTAGATCCTGGACTGTGGTTTCTTGGCTTCTAACGATTCAGTGATACTGAACCTGAATGTTTCAATGAGTCTCAGTGATTTTGTCTGTCTTGGATTGTTGGTTTCCAATGAGTCCGTTGATCCTGGATTGTTGCAAACTACAACTACTGAGACTGATTTTTTCCAAGTTTATGTTGTTTATAAAGTTCAAGTTTATTGTCATTCGTCTGGATATGCAGTTGACCAAAGTTTTGATCTCAGGGATCAACTTCTCTCCATCCATGAAATTCTGATGGAGAATCTGAACATTTGATTAAGGTTCAGTACAGAAGTCTGATATGATATTTGAACAGAATCAGAAGTTCAGCTTCGGTTGATGTTTTGCAGCCAACAAAAACTAGTTGACAGCCGGAATGTCACAGCTGAGTTTATGGATTTGATCGTTTGATTCGTTTCAGTGGAGATAGACTATATTTTGGCAGAGTTGTGGATCCCTTTTCTGTAGCGCATCCAGGGTCTGAACTCCTCTCTGGGAGTCTCTCTGAGTACAGAAATATCAATGAAAGTCAAATATAAATGTAGACTTGTGTATGAGAATTTCAGAGCACATTTTTGATTTTGTTCTCTGGTTGCTGAGTTTTTCTTCCAAAAAAAAAACAACTCTTCAGTCTTTTCTGGCAACATATGAATACATCTGACCCTGGTATACACACACACACACACACACACACACACACTCCATGCTTTTCATAAACCTCCCTCAGCATCACTTCCCTTCTTTAGCTTCTTTCTTTCTTTTTTTTCTCACAAATTCTTGATCTCACACACTCTAATGTCTTATATCTGTCTCTCTCTCACCATTTCCCTCTTAACAAATCTCGCTGTCATCTAATTTTAGTCCTCTCTTGCCCTCTCTTTCTCTCTCTGTGTTTTTTGGCAGTGAATTCTGACTGACAAGTCTTTTCATGGAGAGGATGAGTAGATTAAAATGAATTCAAGCCAGCTAGTAGAGCTACACTGGGAGCTCCACACTGCCAAACACACACAGGCTGGCATGCAAATGAAGTTTCTGTCTCACTCGCTGTCTTTTTTTTTTTTTTTTTTTTAGGGGTTTTTGAATGCCGATATTGTACGTTATGAAGTTATTTTGTGCTCATATTTTGTAATGTTGGTTTTCTGCATAATTCCATCCCTGGTTGGGCAGGAGAGCCTATAAAAATGGATTTTTGAGACATGAGACAGCTTTCCCGCGGCTCTTGTAAATCCCTTAAATTTTTGGAGATTTGCTTCAGTTCTGTGCAATAATACTTCTCGTACTGAGGAGAAGCCGATGAGGTTTGAAATGAAGGGTTTTATCAGGACCTTTAGACTCGATAAGATCAGGAATGAAACATAAAGCCTGTGTGTCATCAAATCACACACCAGTATACCAGTTTAGGTTTCATAATGTTTGATTTTAAAAGACCATACCAGTGATTTTGCTTGTTTTACAACATTAAACGTTACATGCTTCTCAGTATTCTCAACCATTTTCTACAGATTCATTGATTTCCCTCCTCCAGGTAGCCAAGGGTCAGGATTCACCTCAGTAGATCAGGAAAATCGCTTTAAACATTCATGAGATTGGAAACCCATATCCATCGCACATAACAAGAAAAATACTTTGTACTTTTCAAAATGCACAGGTGTACAGGGACAGTTCTGAGATCTCTGCCTGTTGGTGCATTCAAGGACACTCTGACTTTTGAGAATTCAGGTGCGGCAAACTTTTAAGTGCAAGGATTTATCAAAACACCCCTTTTCACAGCATCTGTGTTTTTGTTTTCTGGGTTTAACTTTTCCACAACACACAGTAGCTCCTCCAGGGCCGTGCTTTCCAGCATCCAAATCTCAGATCTCAGATGTCCTTGAATGCAGCACAAAGGAGAGCTTTGGGGGAAGTAAATAAATAAATAAAAATAAAAAAGTAGCACACTGGAAACAAAATACACCAATGGCTGAAATGGGAGGAAATAAATTAAATATTAAAATGCTCTGAAAGTGACTGATAGACACTTCAGGCAACTTGTATTTAAGTTCTTTGATGCTGCTTTAAGTCAATGACTTTAACAAACAACATGGAAGTTAGAAATGAGTGTGGCAACCATGAGAAATTTCCTAATTTGCTTTTGTGGTTTCTAATCAAATTGCTGCATTGGAATCAATCAATTCAGGGTCCGCTGACTTTGGTTGCATTGGTATTGATCAGCTGTACCACAAAGATTTAATTCATTACATCAGGCTGTGGAACACTGATTGCACTGTATCTGATGTTTGATCAAAGGTCAACCAGGGTGCTTCTAGTTTATTAATCGATCTATTGATCGATGTCACACCATTTTATTATCATATGTGGATATATGTGGCACCAATAGCATCCTCTAACCTTTGACCCCTGACCTTTCAGCCTCACCAACAAGAGCACAATGATGTCCTGGTGTTCACACATCACGCAGCTTCCTCTGAATGGACGACACTGCTCCTCCTCTTAGATAAACAGGCGTAAAAATAATCACACATACATTAAAAAAAATTATTATTGGAGCTGCTGCCAAAATTTGATGATGAAATGGTGAGCATAAACACAGATTTGTAACACATATACATGTCTAGTAGTTTGACCTTTTGTAATTTTTTTTATGATTTGGAGGGACTCCAGCTAATATGATCGCAGCTGTTTTGCATTTCTGACGCATATTTCCCATCACAGTCTGTCACTGAAAACATATTCTGAGCCGCCCTCACCATGAGATGAGCCTGTTTACTGTAAACTGAGCAGATTCTATTAGTAAAGACTTGTTATCATCATGTTCATGCATTTTAAATACAAAATAAAACTGGTTTAAATTGATCTGTTCCTTTCCTTTTATTGCATAAAAGAAAAAAAAAAAGGTCAAAATCAGTACTAACTAAAGATGATGAGCCTTATTGATATGTGTATATGAGAGTGTGTGTGTGGCCAGACAATAGAATTAGTGGACTGACTGCCATTGGTTACCATGGCGATGGGTGTCTAGGGTGAGATTTGATGGAACTATTGATCCAGGGCTCTGTATGTGTATGGTATGTGTACACGTACGTAAACATGTTCACATATACATACACTTGTGTAATTATTAACTATTGTGCTTTAATTTCTCCAAGCATCCAATCAGAATGCATGTGCTTCGTTGAGTGTTTGTGTCATCATGGTTACGTTGATGTACAGACAGTACCAGTCAAAAGTTTGGACACACTTTCTTATCAACAAGAAGATCAAAAAGACCAAAAAGACTGTTTGACCATGTGACTTCAGAGCGACCAATATGAGCGTTTTCTAATCAGGCGCCTCTATCAGCAGTAATCGGCAGGACCACATCATACGTCTTTGCCTTTGACTGGTGCTATAATTACGCGCCTGTATCTGTTTATGTTTGCATACATTTCTGTAATTATCTGTCTGTGCGTGCATGTTTATATATTCTTATCTCCATGTCCGCCTGTGCTCTGTCTTCCTGTACATCTTTAATTACCTGTTTTAAAATGGGATGGGTAATTGGCTCTGGTGGCCCTGTCGATACTCGGTTAGCTGCAGCATCTTGAAGGGCACTCTGTAAATCCATACAGCTCCTCTGACTCTGAATATCATTCCTCCGTCTGTTAGATAAACAGTGACGACACTTCAATCTTTCAGCTGGCCGACTGAATCATTTACAAGGTTAATAGGGACTCAGGCTGCTCACCCGTAGCCTGTTCCTCTCCTCGCTTTTCTTCTCGGTTTTCGTTCTGGCTCGTTACGTTTTTTAACGGGGTCTTTAAAAGTTCCATCATCGAGAGGAGAGAAAGCTCCATACCCCGGCGTTTAACACGGATGTTAGAAATATTTACATGCAGATATCCTTGTGACACAAATGGCATGACGGCCTGTTATTTGTTCCATTAAAAAGATGTGAGACGTTCGCTTCTGCAGAGGGAGGAAAGGCTTCGCTCAGGCTCTGCGGCCTCTTCAACAAGCTCTAGTGTGTGTGTGTGTGTATGAACAAATTGGATACACTCCAAGTTGAAAATTCAAATTACACCTGAAATTTAAATTTTATTGACACTCAGGTGATTTTTGGACCCAGACTATCTGGATTTGGCCAACAGTGAGCAAGTTGGATGAAGAAAGGAGCCACAAAGCAGCAAGTATCCATAAATAAAACTGGGGAAAAAAACAACAAGAAGAATAAAACAAGCATGCAGTGAAAAAGATTAAACTATTTCTGTACTGGAAAGATGAAACGCTGGCTCTGTTCACACCTGACATTAACATGCACATGCATCCAGTGACCACTTGTGATCTTTTTATCTATGTGTGGCTCATTAATGCGTTTTTAATAGTTTTTGGACAACAACAGGGGTCTACGGCACAGAGGAATAAGATATATCAGGCTTTAGATACACACACGCAATACTTGTAAGGAGATCAGTTCATTGTTGGTTTGGCTCCAAACCAACACATTCTCAACTCGTCAAATATTGAAGCTTGGTCAGGACCCTGTGAATAATTATATTTTATGGTGTGACAACGTGGTGGTTAAGGTCTTGTTAGGTTTAGGCGCAAGATCCACTTGGTTAGGGTTAGAGAAAGATTGTGATTTGGGTTAAAGGGTTAGGGTTGGGGGTTAGGGTTAGGGTGAGGGGATTAGGGTTAGGGGGTTAGGGTTCGAAAGTAAGTCAGCTTATATAGATGTCATATGAAATACGTCACCTCAGAAATGAGTTAGGGTTAGGGGGTTATGGTTAGGGGGTTTAGGGTTAGGGTTATGGTTAGGGGGTTATGGTTAGGGGGTTTAGGGTTAGGGTTATGGTTAGGGGGTTATGGTTAGGGGGTTAGGGTTTAGGGTTAGGGTTAGGGGGTTATGGTTAGGGGGTTAGGGTTTAGGGTTAGGGTTAGGGGGTTATGGTTAGGGGGTTTAGGGTTAGGGTTATGGTTAGGGGGTTATGGTTGGGGGGTTAGGGTTAGGGGGTTAGGGTTAGGAGGTTAGGGGGTTAGGGTTAGGGGGTTAGGGTTAGGGGGTTAGGGTTAGGGGGTTATGGTTAGGGGGTTTAGGGTTAGGGTTATGGTTAGGGGGTTTAGGGTTAGGGTTATGGTTAGGGGGTTATGGTTGGGGGGTTAGGGTTAGGGGGTTAGGGTTAGGAGGTTAGGGGGTTAGGGTTTAGGGTTAGGGTTAGGGGGTTATGGTTAGGGGGTTTAGGGTTAGGGGGTTATGGTTAGGGGGTTATGGTTAGGGGGTTATGGTTGGGGGTTTATGGTTAGGGGGTTAGGGTTTAGGGGGTTAGGGTTAGGAGGTTAGGGGGTTAGGGTTAGGGGGTTAGGGTTAGGGGGTTAGGGTTAGGAGGTTAGGGGGTTAGGGTTAGGGGGTTAGGGTTTAGGGTTAGGGTTAGGAGGTTAGGGGGTTAGGGTTAGGGTTAGAGAGTAAGTCAGTTTATATAGATGTCATATGAAGTACGTCACCTCAGAAATGTTGATATGATACTTATTGTTGAAATGTTGATATGCTCCGTATTACAGGTGTTGAAATGTACATATTCAACGTTATCTGTGGTTTGCAGAAACATACAATGCCAAAGTTTTATTCTGGCGACCGGGCTGAAATTTATCACCTTATATAGATGTCATCGCTCTCATAGCGTCTATTTCAGACATTGTGGGAGCTCAACAGAGGTCTATCGGACTACCCTGCACGTTAAAAAACGACAATAAAGGCATACCCAGTGCGTTAAAAAGTGACGCCACAGGGTCCTGACCAAACGTCGATATGTGACGAGTTGAGAATGAGAACGGGCTGCTCCAAACATGAGATTTGTTGACGATAAGAAGAATATAGGAAACCACCAGCCGAATCCATTAAATCTTGAATTTAACCTGCAGAAACCCTGGAGAATAAACCCCTGTAGTCCTTTGATGTTTTTCCCCTTTAGGTGACAGATGTCACCCTGGTGCAGGTGAAGTTTTCTCTCCTCCATGTGTTCATGTAGGACACAGATGGCACCGACTCTGCATGTTTTGATGTATCTATGTACGCTACATGTGTCTCTATAATGTTTAAGTTCCTGTACATTTGTATGCATCTGCTGTGTCTGCATGCCGTTGGGCGCCGCGGGGGTTCTCGTGCTGTGACGAGCCCTGCGGCAGCTCGACGTGAGAATAATGCATGTGGAAAATTCACCCTTTCATTTGCCAGCGGGGCCCGCGTCCTCTCAAGCCTGCCAGCTATGAAATAAATATGAGTGCAAGGGGAGGGGAGGGGGGGGGGAGCATAATGAAGCCTCAGTGCCAGTCCACACGGAGAGGACTGATTGATGCTGAAGAGATGGAGGTAAGAAAAGAAAGAAAAGGGGAAAGGATAGAATGAAGAGTGGCCAGAGGAAGCATGATTGAGGGGCGAGTGGAAGAGATGAGAAAAGAAGAGACAGCTGCAGGGTAGAAAGAAGACTGAATGATGAATGAGAGGATAGGAGCAGTGGCCTGGAGTCAAGAAGGATGGAGGAACAGAAGATGGCAGAGGGGAGAGAGAGATGTTAGCGGATAGGTAGACACTCGGTTCAACATTTGGAAAAACGCTGAAGGGAAGTGCAGGATTATTTTTCCACTAGTATTAATTAGATTGTCTGAAAAGGCTCAGAAAACTCATCAATTACTGATTCACTCCTGAACATCTTTGTATGGTGATATGAGTCAAAATGAATCTTTCAAGTCACATTTAAAGGTCAAACATTTGGTAGAAGTTGTGTTGAGGATATTGGATTTCGCTGCTGCAATAAATAAAAGTCATATTTAATAGTACTTATACTTTTCTTATGTCTAATGTGTCTGAAGTTCAACACATTCCTGCAGTGATTTTCAGATGAATTATACCATGAGAAGTCTTGCTTTGGTTGGCAGGTGGTACCCTTTAATGTACAATGACAGCGGCAAAGAAAAACTCCTCTTTATTGGGAAGAAACACTGAGCAGAACCGAGTTCTAGGCGAGCGGCCGTTTACCTCGACCAAGCCTTACACTGATAAATATGTCACTGAAGCAATTGAAAAAAGTATCATTTAAACATTTTTAAAAAGCGAGCCTTGCATTCTGGTATTTAAAATGTGAGAACAGCTCTTGAAAGGTCGCAGGACTTTGACCAAAAACTCTTTTGATTTGCTGCCCTCGTCTGGTTTATACTGGACAATTGAAACTACTTGATTAAAGGGTTTTAATCATGCAAACTACAAGAAAACACTCTCACTTCCCTCTAGTGGCGTCTCTCCATGCAGACTGTTTTGCTTTTATTCCTAGAGGTTCCTACAGTGGAGGTTTGTGATGCTTACAACTTTTAAAACCTACTTTTAAAAAAAATCTCTGTTGTTGAGGCTCAATCTTTTCACGGGGCTCAAAACGCCTGGTGTTTGTTTACAGAGTTTAGGTGTTTTAAAGTGTGTTTTCCCTTTAACAGTGAAGGTATTTTAATTGAAAAGGATTAGTGTCGGCTCGCCCTCGGCTCTGTGTTCAGCAGCGTCACACAGGGAAAAGTCGCAGCGGGGTGGGATGGGATTTTCCGCCTGTGAGAAGCATTGGTAGCTGCCAGTTAATTTCATCAGTGCGTGCGTGTGTGTGTGTGCGTGTGTGTGTGTGTTTCTGTCTGTCTGTCTGTCAGTGAGTGCGCATTATATGAAGCCTTAATGGCTGTCACACTGTGGCTAATGGCTCTCCGCAGGCGTGAACGCTTCAGAACCTTCACACACACACACACACAACCAACCAACCACGTTCATCACAGCAAATTTACATTCTGTCATACACACTTAATTATGTGGAAAGACACACTCTGAAACACACACACACACACACACGCCGACGTATGCGTCACATATGGAAGTGTGATTCGCCTCCTCCTCTATCTGGGCGTGAAATGGTTCTTCACAGTTAATTACAAGATCGAATCATTCTGTTTCTCCTCCTCCATCTCCTCCTCCTCCTCCTCCTCCTCCTCCACCACCTTCTTCTCATTCTTCTTCTTCTTCTTCTTCTTTGAAAGGTGGGACTCAGAGGAGTCCCAGGAGGCTCCTCTTAGCTCCTTCGGCTGACAGATGAGTGTTGACACTGACGGATACGTCAACATCCACCGAGCCGCTCGCTGTTAATTGTGTTACTGCGGATGAAAGGAGAGAGTGTGTGTTTATTCTGTGAAATGAGTGTGTGTGTTATTTAAAGTAAGAAACTGTGACGTTCATATAAAAAAAAACAATATGATAGTTGTTAATGATAATAACATTACTATAGATAATAACATAATAACACGGCAGAATGGGGATACAGTGTTTTCTAAATGGATATATTAATAACCGCTGCAGTAATAACTTCACAATGTGCTCAGACTAATGTTGTTGTAATTAAAAATAATTCTACACTTGTTCTCATTAAAGTATTATGATGCCACAGGGCCATCAGAGGCCATTTTAATTTATGATAAAGTATGAGAAAAAAAAAAAAAAGCTGCAAGATCACGACTGCTCTGCATCAAGATACGAGTCGTAGAATAACAACATGTATTATTTATTTTAGTAGAGTACGTAGAAAACTGTCAAGTCCTCCAAATGCATCGTTGTGTTATTTGAGTTTTGTTACTGCAGCTGTCAATAGATTACAGATGATATGACGGCGTCGGTGTTATATGACAATGACTGCTAGCACTGCTTTAAAAAGCATTGATCAGAGTCAAATAATGCTCGTACGAGTGTTCCTAAGACAGAATTTAAATAAAATCCACTCGACTCAAAATCTGTCCTTCACCTGCAGACGTAAGAAACATTAGAAGTTTCCACCTTTACAGACAGCTCGTCATTCATACACTCAGTAATGTTAAGAATGAATTTCAGTTTATTTATTATTCATTTTTCACAAAATTTCCTGCCATGCACGGCGACACGATCCGCCCCTCTGCTCCTAGTCCAATCCATATGATCACAGCTTTTCTTGGTATAGAGGTTGCATGTTGGAGACGTGTGCATAATATTATGGACAAGACATCTACAATATGTCCATGTTATGAGATGGTGGAGCCGTAAAAAAAAGCTGCAGTCTTGTGTTGCTGTGTCGTATATATACGACAGTGTGAAATTAGCTGATCTGCTCAACCTTAAATGATAGATTTTCAGCTTGTTCTTGCTGTAATGATTCCTCCTGTTAATACTGGCCTTTAAAAGATGTCTTCCAGTGTAAGTGATGGAGGATAAAACCTGCAGCCCTCCCTCTGTGCAAAAATGTATTTAAAAAGTTCATCTGAAGTATAATAGAGGGCTTTAGCGGCCCTAGTTAGGCAGAACAAATGGTCCTTCTTTGTGTTACTATGCCTGGAAAATACCATCCAAATGGGAAATGCAGACTGTTTCAGACAAAGTAAGACTTTTGTATAAAACACCTGTGGATTTTGTCCGCTATCATTTACCTTCTAATGTTCTGTATGAACGGGAGGAACAATTAGAGCAACGTTCACATGACGTATAACTGCATATTGTTTAAAGACAAGACTTGAAACATTGTGAACTTGTCCTTTAAAACTGCTACAAAAGGGGAAACCTGATGTTGAGGTGGTTAAATTTCTTAAAATCTGCACATCTTAATGTGATTTTAAATTACGACGGAGGCTTTAACCCAACAGTGGACTTAACTCAAAGCACAGACAGATGATGTTGTCCTGCTAATAACTGCCGATAGAGGCGCCTGATTAGAAAACGCTCATATTTCTCGGTCAACATGACAGACAGACAGAATTATTCAGATTTACTCAGGAAATTCAGAGGATCTGGTTCAAAGCGAGCGAATCAGAGTCAGTGGAGATGATCTGCATGCATCACTAGTGTGATCTAGATTTGGATCATTTTTGGGGGGGGATAAATGGAGTGAACACAATGTAATTTCATGAAGTTTAAAGTCTTCCAGTCCGAGTCATGTGACCTGAATCCTCACTGACTCGCTGACTCGCATACTAACACACCACCACCGCCACCACCACCACACCCTCAGTCCTTTGAAACTCGATGTTCTTATTCTACCAATTACACAGCAGCGAGGTGGAGGTCTGCCTTTGTGGTGCCAGATGAAAAAGAATTTCACAGGGTTTCTGGGGTCTAATCTTGACATGTGATCAGCCGCTCGCTTCCCAGATTACCTTCCCCCTTCTTCAATTTCACCCCCCCACTCTCCCATCCTCCCTCCACTCCGCCCTGTACTATCACAGGTATTATGGAAATGACAGACAGCGGTCTCACCAAAAACCAAGATTAAGATACCGAACACGAGCAGGAAACAGGAGCAGGAAGTTAGGAGTGTGTATATGCACGTCTGTACGCCGTGATGTGCGTGATTTGAAGGAAAGTTTAAAGATAAAGATAATGTAAAAAGACAGAAGTACACATGATCCTTAATGCTCCCCTCTTAGTATAATTTATTCTCCTTTCATACTCCCACCATGGCCTCGCCTTTCCTTTACTATGTTCCTCCTCTTCACTTCTTCCTCTTTCATCCTATTCCCCTATTCCCTCCTCTCATCTCCTTCATTTCATCTCTGAGCTTCTCTCATTTTACCTGAATTCATTTTCTTTCCCCACCAAACGTTTTTTCTTTATTCTTCTACCGCTCCCTTCCTCCTCGCTCCCTTCTCTCTCTCTCTCTCTCCCTCACTTTTTCCCCCCTCTTCCTCTCACTGCCAAGCTAATTATACTTCCTCTCATCCCCGGCTCCTCCGTCCGTCCGGTCTTCCCGCTGGTGACCTGGGAGTCTATCAAGGTTCACCATCATCAAGGATGTTTCCAGTCTCTTAATTGTGTCTCAGAGGAGTCGGAGAGCGAGGGAAGAGGAAGGACGAGGCTTTAAGAGGAGAGCTCGGAGCGAGGAAGCACAGGTGTATTCTATGCGGACGTGTTTTTTGTGATGGTTTTCTCCTAAAAAAAAAAATGTCCCGTTTCCTCCGTCCTCTCGTCTCTCGAGCAGCTCCGTCAGTCGAACGCAGTCGCACCTCATCAGACTCTTCACCTCCTTTTTCCACTTTCTTTTACCAAACATGTAGCTCTTCTTTCCACACGATATACAAAACATTGAAGAGTAAGCTAACACTGACGCTGACCTCAGTCGGTTTAAACTTCTCAGCTCGCTGCGGTGATGTAATCGTGTACTCCGGGACACCGTGACATCATTGCTGGGTGTGGTTACAGGTGCAACAAAGCACACCTCCTCTTCTTCTTCTTCTTCTTCTTCAACAGAGGATAATGAAACAGCAGTTGCTCTTTAAACATGCCTGTAAACAGACAGGAAGTTTGTTTTGTATATTTACAACAATAAACTCTTTGCTGCTTATTTTTTTAATAGATTCTTGAAACATCAAGGACGGGAAGCTAATTCTTTAAGATACTATATACCTCTATATATAAGTAACTAATTTATTTCATTATGCAAGGTTAGCATGCGTTTTTTTTTTTATGCTTGCTCTTTCTGCTACTAATAATAATTTCATCTTTAAGCTATGAACACAAAGAGACAGCATAAAAAACAATCACCGATAAAGAAAAAAAGCATCCACATAAAAGCCATTTAGAAATGAAGTCATCTTAAACAACGCTAAGCAGCAGAGGGATTGTATAAACTGGCAGCAAGCTGCAACTTGAAGTAAGTATTATTGCAACTATTTTGGAAAGCCGCCCATCAAGGACGTCCTTGATTGAGAGATGTAACTGAGTCTCTCTTCATAGCTGAGTGGCTCTCAACATTTTTCTGTCATGTCCTTCTTCGGAAACCGAAAGTAATGTCAAGCTTAGCCAGTTTTTTTTTAGACACTAAAGACACAAAGATACCCAGGAAACAACCTTTAAATTCTGGATTTAACTGCTTGTTTTTTGGGGGTTTTTTTTCTTGTACGCAGTCTGTATTTCTTCATACAGAATGACTCTTAAGTGACGTGAACCTCGACTTGAATCTGGTTCATTGAACTTCTGCAAGGGGTCCTTCACCCTGAAGCTTGAGAAAAAAAAAAAAAACATTTAGTCTTGGACACATTCAGAGCAGCATAACTAGGGAATTTGGATTTGATGTTTTCCTTTCTTCTTCTTCTACTTCTTCTTCTTCTCTCGCCTCACAAGATTTTCTTGCCAGTTAAATTTATACACCTGAAAGCAGCTGTTCTAAGTCATTCTCTCCGACTCTTACTTCCTCTCTCAGTCTATCTCTCTCTCTCTGATTGTCTGAATAAGTGGCACTCCAGGTTCAGTATTCCTGCGAGATGCCGACAGATATCACATTTTAATCTCATATCAGCGTCTCACAGCCGCCCTAGACGCTGCTCTGTGTTTTTTTTTTTTTTTTTTTTTTTGAGTCAGCGGGCAGAAAATGTGACAGCAGACAGCAGAGGAAGCTGGAAGCTTTAACGCAGACGCTACGAATCAATTGAGACGAACCCTCGACGGGTCCGCCTGGGAACACAGAGGTACACCGCCGCTGATATTACAACGTGCTGTTGTCACTTTCACACCTCGATACATGACTGGAAAATAAATACAGACGTATGAAGTGAGTTTGATCTGGAGCCAGACTGATCTGAATAATGTTTTACATGCAAAACATACAGTTAGCTCCTTAAACTGAACGCTTTTAATGAGTTTAAAGTTGCCGATGTGACATTTAGGTATATATTTGCTTAAAAGGAATTCTGTTTTTAATCAGATATTTACTATTATGATAACAGGAAGCTTTTCTTGAGTTTCTTGAACGCATCTCGCCTCTCACAGAGCTCGTTTACACCACCCTGCTCAGCTGCGGAGCTTTATTAACGGCCCCTAATTGGAAAACCAAAATCCATTAACTCCACAAAGACAAATATCATCCATTTATACAATTAGGAGGCGGTGTAATTTTACACAAATGTAATCTTATTCTCTGTATGGAGAGAAAGGGGGCGCATAACTGTCATTATCTTTTTTTTTTTTTTTTTTTGGCCTAAATGACATTAATCATACACACACACACACACACACATATATAACCAGCTTCTACACACACATGCATACTCCACTTTAAAATGTGCACACACACACACACACACAGACACACACACACACACACACACACACACACACAGTGAGCTGATGTGACAGGTCTCTCTGCTCCGTTTGTCTTGTCTCCACAAAGTCAGTTATTATCCGTCTGTTTGCAGATTTATCACAGGAACACATGTGGCTTGAATCTCAATAATCTGTGCATACAGTACAAATACGTTCATAGTATAGAAGAACATCGATTACTGAGAGCCGGCAGTGAATACTCGGTGAGATTACAGATTCAAATCAGAACTTATCTTTGCTAATAACCGAATTCAATGAGACAAAGTTGTTGTTAATTTTGCACCGAGTAAGTTAATAAAGTATCGGTCAACGTAAGAACTCAAGTCATGAGAGAACACCGGAGCAAACGACACTAATTTAGTCTATTTTATATCAACTCAGTGTCATTTCTAGGGTTTCCTGCATCATTTCTATCAGTAATAATAACACTGTTCTCGCCGAATTAATGGCTGAGATTTGGGAACATCTAAAAAGCAAGATTAAGTGTCCTAAAGATGTTCAGTTTAAGTTAAGAAGAGTAAATTCTCTTATTTAAAAAGCTGTTCAAGATGTTCGTCAGTTCATGAAAAACGACCTTAAACGGTTAATTAATGATCAAAATAGTTGCTGTCAATTAGATTTAATCAACTAGCCTCATCTTTAGTCTTTTCAGTGTCATCATGCAGACATGACTGGACTGTTTTTATTTATTTATCTATTATTTATTCGCTCTGTGTGCAATCCTGTCATGTTTGTAGGATTTTATCCACGATTTTATTCATTTTCACCTCGATCCTCATAATCATGTCTTAGTTTTTATTTGATTGTGATCATCAGTCTCTCTGTAAAGCACTTTGGTTTTTTTTAAACGAGCTCCATAAATTAATTGACCAAACAGGAGTCTGACGGGTCGGGGACAGAATGTAGACAGAAAAATACAAAACAAACCCTAACTTTATTAACCTTCACTCCTTTTTTTTAACCTCAATCACAGTTTCTCACATAATGAAGGGTTTTTTTATTTACATTTCAGATGTGCTCGCTCTGTTTCACCACCACCATAAACTGTTGGTTTGCTTCCGAGCTGTGGTGTTACTCGACTGCTGCAGCCAAACAGCGTCCCTCCTTCTTCACCACGCATCTATAAAACAGGAATATGAAAACATAATTCCACGTGTTTAAGTTCAATCAGACGGAGCGCGGAGGGTCAATTCGCGACAGGAAGTGAAAATGTCTCATCCCGTTCCTCATAGACATGAAATCATATTTTTTAGTGATGTCATCTTTCTCCCAGATCTCAGCTATTATGAGTCATCTGTTCTTATAACTGATAAAAAAAAAAAGATCTACAACTGCAAAAATAAGACTCAGGTTATGATAAACTGGAATTACGCTTCAATAATCTACCACAGGGAATAAATAATGTATCCTCAGCGATCACTATTTCATCCACTTTATCTCCATAGATGAAGTTTTGATGGAAGACACTTTGATGCACATTCAGGTTTGCTCACATAATTTAATGAATCTCTGCCCAGAAAGTTAGATCCAACAATCAGACTAGTTATTCCTTGAAACTTCCATCACAGGTGGAAAAACTCCCCCGACCTCTCATAACTCTCATCTTTTATTTCTCTTCCCGGTGGCTTTTTTTTTTTTTCTTTCTACATGATCTTCCCAGAGACGCGGCTGGCGGTGAAGCTGCTGCTTGAAATATCCTCCGAGGTACTGGAGCTTCACTGCTTCCCTCATTGAGAGACACTCTGGGAGAGAGCGTTAGCTAAATGGTTGAAATGGTAAAATAAAAAAAAAAAAGTTTCAGGTTGTTGTACCTCTGAGAAGAAACTGACGGTTTTGAAGTAGCGATACTAAAAGATTCTCACTTCTAGGGAATTTTAGAGACGCCTTTGAGGCCAAAAAGCTCGTCACTGCAGTGTTTTTGCACTTTTTTTTCTTCATATTTTCAGCTGGTGTTGCATACTAACTACACAATTCCAAACAAACTGGAAATACAGTTATACAACTGCTGCTAATGCAAGTGTGATAATCTTAATGGTATTTTATCTGACTACTTTATTGTTATTATATATGACATCATTAGATTATTAATAGTGAGGCATCAGTGTTAGAGCAGCATGTTACTGTTGTAGCTGCTGGAGGTGGAGCTAGTTTACACTACTTTATATACAGTTAGCTAGTTTAGTCCAGAGGTTCCCAACCTAGGGGTCGGGCCCCTCCAAAGGGTCAGCAGATAAATCTGAGGGATGGTGAGATGATTAATGGGAGAGGAAAGAAGAAAAAACAAAGTTCTGATACACAAATCTGTTTTCAGTTTTTGGACTTTTTCTCTAATCTTTGATTTTTGCTGAAATATTGGATCATTTGAACATTTATTGAAATGAAAGCATGTGAGAAGTTTAGAGGGAAAAATCACTATTTGGTGGAGCTGTTAACAACTCATAGACATGTGAAATGTGACCCCAACTACACACTGCTTTTTGTAAGACGTTAAAAGCCAAAAAGGTTGGAAACCACTGGTTTCATCTTTAACAATGTGTTGTATTTTAAAAGCTTGTTATATTATCCATTGAGTCAAATCTTCATCTGAAAAGTAACTAAAGCTGTCAAATAAATGTAGTGGAGTAGAAAGTACAATATTTCCCTCTGAGATGTAGTGGAGTGGAAGTATAAATGTGATGTGTGCAGGCTTAAAAAAAACCAAAATATGCAATTTCCTTTCATAATAACCCATATGAGTGTTTTCGATGCCTCTTCCTTCAGAGGTTTTATTGCACAAATAACAACATCACACTACTTCCACCTTTGTTCCCGACAGACAAGAGTCATAATTCACACACCCACTAGAGGTCCTTTACATGAGTATTTCCACTTTATCTTCCTTTGTTGTGCTTCTACTCCACTATATATCAGAGAGACATGTTGTTATTTTTCACTGCATGTGTTTGGCAGTTTCAGCTACAAGGTTTTACATAAGATGAACTCACAAATATATAGCTTAATATAGCTTAAACTACCTAACAAAGATACAACAGTACTATTCTTCTTAAACATGAATGCGTACTTATAGCACATACTTTGAGCCATTTTCTGACGATGAATAACTTGTGAAGTGCATTTTGTGCATGAATACCACTGGTGCTGAGAAATAGTTTCAGTTATGAGAAATGTGGCTTCAAACATCCACCTGTCAACATTTCAATTTCCATGAGAGAACGTCTTTAGATGATTGATACGCTGAATAAAAGTCTGTAATGGGATTTAATTCCAAGGCGAACGTGACTTCCACCAAAGCAACACCGTGATGTTTTTTCACTTTGTTGCGAAACACTTTGTACAATCATTCAACTAAAAAGATATTAATGTCATTATCCTGCTGTGAGAACGCACCAGCTGTCACTCACCGTCCTCTGATTGGATGACAGAAGGACTCAGGACTCTTCCTGGCATCATCACAGTCCCCATCGATCACACACACACACACACACAAAACACTGTTTCTATCCTCGAGGGATTTAATGTGGAACGTCGGGAAAGGATATCCAAGGTTGGAGCTGCTTGTGTGTTGTTGTATATGTACACACACACACACATCAGTACATTTGTGCATCAGTACACCCGTCACAAATGTGTGAAGTGGGGATATTATTGTCACATCGCTGGCAGGCTGGCAGCAGCAGCAGCAGTCCGTCCTTATAACTCTCCCTCTGCTCAGACTCCAGGCGTTGCTGTTTTATCCCAAAGAGTTCTGGCAACCAGAGGTCCGCAAACTTTCCACGGTTTCAAAACTTTCACTCATCTGGATGTCACTCCCGGGAGCTGCTGCAGCTCGCTACACAGGCGCGAGTCCAGGATAACGAAGCCTTCTTGTAGAGAGACGAGTTGACAAACAGCCAGACTGGGAGACAGGTGTTTGCTGAAGGTCAGGCAACTTTGAGGAAAGACACCAGCAGGACCAGTATCACATACAGCAACTACTTCTACACTATTCTAACTGTCTCATCTTTTATTTCAGTGGCACTAATATAATCTAATGTACTCTCAGCTCTTGGATCTTTGCTTAGAACAAAAGTAGCAAAGGAGTAGTTATGTTGGACAAGTCTGAGTCTACTTCATGATCTCATAGACAATGTTGGGTGACTGACAGCTGGATCACTTCAAGTCTTCTTGGACATAAAACTCTCCTGGTTGAATCATCAGTAGTTGAGCTAATGTGTGTCTTGGGTAAAGAAAAATATCCATTTTAAGACATAAAACCATTTAATAAATGGTCTATATATCAATGCTGAAACACAAAAATCCAAACAATGGACATTGGACCTACGAAGCTTTAAGTGATAAAAAAGTCATAAGAAAATAAATAGAAACTATGATTTTAGAAAAAAAAAGTGAAATGAGTTAACCAGTAGAAAGACATGATTTATGTTGGGCTGCTTGTGCAGTAACAGAAATAAGTTCTCTGAGTTATTGAACAATTATTTAGTCTATAAAATGTCAGAAAATAGAGATTAGTATTCTCAGAGCTCAAGTCGTATTGTGCAACAAACAGTCCAAAACCTAAAGATACTAATTTAACTATATAAAACAGAGAAAATAAGGAAATCTTCGTATGAATCTATTATTGAAAATTTCATATGTAGTTTTCAACTAATCGTTTCAGTTCTAGATCTACAGTTTGCTCACATACAGAATAAGATTTCCATGTGAAAAAGATCTTGTTTTAATTCTCTTGAGACAAACTGAGTTTTAAACTTAAAGAAAGATCTGAAGATCTACACATTCCTTTATAATTTGTAAAAAAAACCTTAAAACAGAGACAAGCAAACATCATTTTCCCTCCAGCTGACTAAACTTCTTCCATCAGCCGGATGCCCTCGGATGAGAAACAGGATCTTCTTGTGTTGAGCTCATACATGTGTCATAATCTGTGAATCCCAAGACAAATGTCCACTGATGCTTTCTATCTGTCTGTGGCTTTAAAGTCTAGTTCCACTTGCTCCAGTAATCCTGAATAAACTCCACCCCTACCCCTCCACCCAGACACTCTGCTGGCACACTTGTCGTATTTTGCCTCCGGTGGCATATGGCCGCTGTCGACCGACTTCCAGGACACAAAATGTACAAACAGGAAACAAACACATCAACCACCAGACAACTGGTCCCTTTGGTTTGAACTCCTTAAAAATTCCTGTTGATCCGTTTGCTTCGTATTCGCTCACTAAAGGAGTGTTTTATTATCTGATTTTTAAGTTTACATTTATTAAATAATTTGTCTGTTGTGAGGCCCCCAACTTCATGAAAGTGCAATAATAAATTACCTGAGCAATCATTTTAGTATGTAGAAAGTCTCCTTTCTTATGTCACTTATATCTCAGATCTTCATTCATGTCTCTGCAACCCGGTTACTCAAACATATTAACTTCTGATCATCTCTAAGACAATAAAACATCTCACTTTTCATTTTAACATCACTGTTTTGTTGCAGTTTCCCTTCAGAGATCTAGTTTGTAACATCATGTCCGTTGCTAACCCGCCTCACTCGTTAAAACTGAAAGAAATCCAGTGCGTTAGCTCAGAGCTCACAAGCTTCTGATGATATCTGAGGTCGTGCACATCAACCGACTTTGATGTGAACCTACAGAACAATTTATATCGTGCAAGTTGTCCGTAAGCGAGCCAGAGATCGATTAGACTCTCCTCTTTGCATCTCAGCATACAAACACAGGCGTCTCCTGGATGATTTAACAATACTACAGGATAAGCTCATGTGAAGTTTTAATTATTTCAACCTCACGTATGCAGGATGGCTCTAAATACAACGGTATTAGCAGCTGTTGTAAGAGGAAGAAAAAGACACAGTTGGAAGCACAAATCAGAGCTGAAGCTTCAAAATGTTTGACTGTCCACTGAGCTGCAGTTGATGAATTTATCCCAAACTGACTCAGTGAATAGATTTCCATTTCTGAATGTTTTATCAACAGTGTTTCCTTAAATAAAGCAACACATTAGAATATTCTTTTCCGAGTCGCTAAATGCGAAAATGAATTTAATCATCTGAGATGTGGCTCGGCAATAAGAAATGTTGTATTGTGTTGTATATACGCCAATATATTGTTTATATAAAATATGACTTTATGTCTTAAACATTTAATCTGCTTTCAAACTGAAGTGAAGCTGCTGGAAAAAACATCTGAACGAGATGCTGTTTTAATGGTGTTTGAGTTTTTCAGGGTGGAATTGTCCTTTTTTTTTTTTTTTTTTTTTTTTGGCTCCAAACAGAAAAGGGGGAGGGTGGGGGGAGGGTGTAGTCTCATTCAGCTCAGTCGCCCCAAAGGTATTTAATGTCTGGATTTGCCTCCTCAGCCGTCTGAGTGCCCAGAAATACTCTTGGTGGTGCGAGTGCTGCAGGGCCAGCGGTAATTAATTTGACTGGCTGGTTCTGTTATTAGCTTGAGAAGCACTGCTGAGTCAGTAAGTAACCCAGTAAGAAAGAGCGAGAGACAAAGAGAGACAGAGAGAGAGAGAGAGAGAGAGTAACGAGAGGTGAGGAGAGAAGCCACAAGAGCATTTTTTTATGGACTTCCTCAAGCTGTTGCCAAAAGTTGGTTGCCTTTTATTTGTTTTTGTTTATTTACAAGTCTCCCTTTGGAAGCTGGAAAGGGAGAAATAATGGAAGATCCTGATGTAGAGAAAGATAAAGAAATAAATATAAACTCTCTGATGTATCACCTACGTCAGCTGTGCTTTATTTACTCTGTCTGGTGCTCCTAAAAGGAAACATCCTCCCAGACGCAGCCTTGCTCAGCTTGGCCCCTCGCTGACGGGGCACAGCGAGGTAAACCAACCACATATAAACATGTTTCTAGAGAAGCAGGGTTGGTTTGGGATTCAGGACTCCTGACATGTTTCTGTGGAGCAAGATGAGCTTGCTGTTAGCATTATAAGCACACTGTTGGTTAGATGCTAAACTGCATTTTGTTGTCTAAGTATTTGTGTCTAAAGTTGAATCTAATCTAATGCAATTTCAGTATAGATCCCCTTATGATACATCTATCCATCCATCCATCCATCCACTGTCTACCTGTGAGGGGGCTGTAGCTCATGCCAGCTGACACTGGGCAAAGATGGGGCACTGGACAGGTCACCAGTTTTAACTTAAATGGGACATATGTGCGTTTCCAGGTGTATATTCTGGGGCTCTACTGGAATATCTTTGCATGGTTTACAGTTAATAACTCCTTATTTATCTTCTACTGGTCCTTTATGCAGCCCCTCAGTTCAGCCTCTGTCTGAAACAGGCTGTTTTAGCTCCTGTCTCTTTAAGGCCCCGCCCTCCTGATGAGCCCACTCTGTTCTGATTGGTCAGCTTCTCGGCAGACTTCCGGCTGCTCCGGAGGCTACGTAAACAAACAACAGTAGTAGGATTTCACTTATTTTTCTGGTTCTTTACTTGAAATGGAAACTTAATACGTCTGTACATAGTGGAGCCCAAATCTGACCCGAAATATGAGAGTGGACAGTGTGAACAACACATGGAAGAACCTTAGCAACCACCTTAGCAACAAAGACTACAGAATAGACGACAGTTTGTGGACGTGTGCAAACGATCCGACGTCTTCATGAGGAGGAAGTAGAGGTGATGTCGCAGACTGAAGCCCTGACTTTTGACTTGCAGGGAACTTTTTTTACATATGTTCACCTCAAGTTTTGGATCTTTAACCACATTTAGCATCTGTAACAGTATAAAAATCACACAAAGCATGGTATGTCCTGTTTAAATCAGTAACTAATCAAAGAAAATGGTCACAAAATAAAAAACTTGATTAGACATTTGGTGCCAACTTTCAGTACTCCATCCTCAACCTGTACATCTCTGTTTGGATGGACGGCAACACTAAACACTTCAGACCCTTGAAACTGCAATAAAGGATCAGAATTCCCTTTTATAAGCAGATTAAACAGTACAGATCATCCACATGATGAAACTGGACCAATATTCAGACGGTGTAAAGAACAACAGCCTTGGATTCTAATTCCCAATACAAATGAGCAGATAACCTTTGCTCAGTATCAGTAAAAACAGCTGGTTATCAGGGGTTTTAGGAGCCCTGTGGCTTGTTTTCAGAGCTGTGTTGTTCAGTTGCAGGTTTCAGGGTTAGATACCATGCTGCTTCACTTTGACCAGCGAATACTAAAATAAATCCTACCGCATGTGTTTCTGTGTTCATTTGCAGCTTTTTATCTGCTTTTTTTGGGGGGTAAAGTAAACATCCTGTTTTTTGACGTTTCTAGCTCAGGTCTTTGTGTGTGTGTTATTGAAATGCACTCGTTCTCACCCCTCGCTTCTGAAAACACTTCAAGTCGCATCTAAGAAACCGCTGGATGTGAAGCTTTTGATCAGGAGAGCCAGGCACGTTAGTAGTGTCACTTCAGGCTTAAAAAAAAAAAAAAAAAATGAATAAGTGAAAAAGTGCTTGAAATCCAAGCTGTGTTTCTTTCCTAAAAGAACAGTCCACCATTTGGAGTACAGTGAGACAGATTTACTTATTATTTGTGGCATTAAAAAGTATTATATGTATATATAAAGTATCGGTGGTGAGACAAAACCCAGATAGATTCAACTCCAGAAACACTTGTGACATAGTTAACACAGTCACAAAACCTTGTACAGTTTTTTTTTTGTTTTTTTTTTTATGCCCACAAAATACAATCTTCTCTTTCTGCCAGTGCCTACACAGTTTTGTGGTGTTAACCCGGTTGGTGGGTTGTCATTGGCTGAACAGCTCGTCGTCTTGGCCAGAAACCACAAAAGAAGCTGCTAATTGGTCTCGCCAAAACAATACATATCTCAGTGTTCACTTCACAGCGCTGCCACGTCCAAAAAAGAAAAAAAAAAGAACTTAAAGTTAAAGTTTTAGAGTTGGACAGGAAGTCAGGGGGAAAAAAGTACAACTTCACTGTCATTTTTTTTAATAAAGTGATAAAAAGTGACACTTGTTATGAAACCACTTATATAATCCTACTGAGCGCAAAACTGGTGTTTGCTAGCGAGACCTGCCATGTTCTTGTCCTTCAGCTTTTGCCTGTGTTCATCTCAATAGTTGACTTGTCAGGTTTGTATTTGCAGGCTCAAGTGTAGAAAATCATCTGGACACCATATAATGCAACAAATAACTGAACAAACCTGTCAAATACTCAGCACATTTCATGAATTTCTTGATGATTTGCGTCTTACATCTGTGAATATCTCTGTCCCTCCATGTCCTCAGAACACTCCTGCAAAATTTACTTAACATTAATCTTCTCCCAGGAGGAAACCCGCCAAATATTCGACTAAAAATTCACCTCAGACAACAAACACGGGCCGTTTTGATGATTTCCTGCAGACACCATCTCCCCCATTAGCGACCGGGTGTGAAAGTTTCACCCTCTTCTCCTCCATCGCACTGTTTTTATTCATCTATCGAGGCGGCCGGCAGCATCCGAACCGTTTTCACACATATGATTACTCTCACAGCTTCGGGGAGAGAGTGTGGCGAGGATGACAGAGGCTTTTGTGAAAGGTGGAAAAGCAAGGTTAGACGAGGGGGGGGGGTGGGGGGGGGGTGACTGTGTTTGGCCTGAACAGACGAGTGACAACTGAGGAAAACAGCTCATTATTCAGAAACAAGCAGTAGAAAGTTGTTGTTGTTGTTGTTGTTGTTGTTGTTGAACCTTCGCTCTGTTTATACAGCTCATAATGGTCACCGTTAACCATTAAATTAATCGTTTTCTTTGCTTTGTTTTTTCCCGCTCTGTGCTGTAAACAGTAAAAGCTACCTGCAGGAGACGAAGCGAGGGAATGGAGGCTGGTTTGGACGGTTATTTTGCTTCTCCATCACTTAAAACTAGATGTTTACTCTTCATAAAGCAGGTAGAACTGATGCCCCACACCTTAACCACGGAAATGATACTGAACATCTGGAAAAACTTCACCATCAACATATTACATTTCTTGTTCTATAGTATCCGTCAATACAATACAACATCTGCTCTTGACAGCTAAAGCGTGGTTCATATGTTTAATATTGATGTTTAAGTATTAGAAGCACTTGAAAAAGCTTAGAAAAATCTCACGGGCTTGATTAAATACTGGAAAACTCAAATGTTTCTTTACCACAGTCTCTCTGTAACCTTACTTTAAGTGGTTTTTGCTGCCTAAATCTTACCACGTATGGTAATCAGGATACAAACATGTCAAATTAATCCACTCCGACCACCCCGCTATGACTTGTGTGCGGTAAAAATATGTAACACTTCCAACACCTGGAAAGTCCAGCATGATCCATTTGATTGTTACAAAACTGGAAACTTCTCAGATACATCTGTAAATGTTCGAGCCTGAATAAACCAACCTTAACAATAAAAGCTACGAACGGATGGCCGTATGTGGGCATGTGTGAACAATCTCAGAGCAGGTTGAAGCCCTGGGTTTTGGTTTACAGGAACCATTTTTAGTTTTGGACCTTTGATCATGTTCAGCATCCGACATCATAACAGTATAAAAATAACAGCAAAATCACAAAAAAGCATGATATGACCCCTGAAAGAGTTTTTGCCTTTGAGCCTCTGAGAGACAACAGTCATAACTCAATCACTTGATATTCAGAGTGACTCACATGACATTTCTAAGACTGATATATCGATATTTCTCTGATGTAAATAAATAAATTGGAATTCGTCCAGATGAGAGTTGAGCTTGTCTTGTGTTTTCACCTTGTTATTTTCTCCTTCTTCCTCATCTTTTCTCGTCTTTCTTTTATTCTCGTTTCCTTGACATCCTCTCTTCTCTTGTATTTCCTTTTGTTCTGTGTTTTTCACTGTCCTCCTCCTTTCCTTTTCTTCTTCTCCCCCTTTTTTTTGCTCTGTTTTCCTCCATGACTCTCTCCTCTCCTTTTATTGCCTCACCTCGCTCATGTCTCTCTATGCTTTGCTCTCATTTACCTCATTCCCTCGCCTCCTGTTTCCTATTTTCTCCTCTACCCCACGACTTTCCCCTGCTTCTCCTTTTTCCTCTCACCATATTTCCTCCTCCTGTCTTTCCTGTCTTTCCCTCTCCCTCCTCATTTCTCTTCCTATCCTTCTTCCCTCTTTGCCTCTCCTCTCCCATTGGTGTCCGCCTCTAAATTCGACTCCATAACATTTCAATTTCATTTCCCATCATCGTAGTCTCCTCTATCTGAGGTGCTTTACTATTCATTTCAAGGTCAGAAAGAGAGAATGAGAGAATGTGAAGATGAAGGGGGAGGGAAAAAAGATGAAAAAGGAGGAAATGAGAGGCTGGAAGATGAACGAGGAGGAAAGGAGAGAGAAACAGTGTGTACGTAAAGAGGAAGAGGAAAACGAGGAGGTGGAGGAAGAGAGAAAGAGAGAGAAAGATCACTCACGGCTGAGTTTACACTTCTTTTTCTGACTCCTTTAAAACGTTTTTATTCCTCCAGCGGGTTATGAGATTTACAACATAACCGACAAGTATGAATCTGCTACGGTCCGTGCTGCTGAATAACTGCAGATTTATTATTGTTGTTGACACTGTATAAGCTCAAATATAAAATAAAATAAAAAATCATAAAATTACAAATAAACAGCTTTTCTCGAGCGGTGCCTGGGTCTCCAGTGGAAATAATGTGCATCCGCATTAAGAAAAGAGAAAATATGATGGAATTACCTGAAATTGTTTTGGAAAGCACAGACGAATGATGTCCTGCTGATTACTGCAGATTAGAAAACGCTTCTATGTGTCACTCTGGAGTCAAACTATGTATTTGATTGTTGGAGAACTTGATGTGAAAACTCATAATCTGCTTCCAGGTGTTTTGAATCGGCGCCAATATCTTAGATTGTTTTCAGAGTTTCAATCAGGTGTTTTGTTTGCTGACAGATGTTTCCTTGGTTGGAAAAGAAGAGAAAACTGGGGAAATCATCTTCCTGTGACAGAAAAATGGCTTGATTGTGATAGACTCTATACAGTATTGTGAACTGAGTTGCACAAATAACAACTCTTAAATAGTAGGGGTGTGTCCGAATACAAATACATTATTCGGCAAAGCACAAATAGTGAGTTTTTTTATGAATATTTGTTTCATACAAATATTTTAAAAAGTATTTGTTTTTAGGAAGAAAATAAAACATGTTAAATACCAGCATGCAGGTCGGTTACATCACTATCTCAGTGTCTCTCCTCTGCTCCACTGTTGCATCTACTAGCAGGTCTCAACGAGGGGAGTCACATCCATCTGCTACATGACGCACATTTCCTAATTTGGACGTCACTCCCGGAGTTGGGGGTGTTCCCCACAGATAAAGCTGAACTACTGACCCACACAAAGTGCTCCTGAGGGACTCTCCATAACCTGTTGTTCCACTTCTACTTTCCACAAAGTTAGGTTGTAAAAAAAATAGGCAATAATTGAAAAGTGCAAAGCAATAACCGCCTTTGACGTTCTTCCCTACATGTTACACACTGTGCTGTCTCTGTGTTATGAATGTATGAATAGTTTTAGCTCTGTAATCAGTGCAGTCGTCTATGATCTCGGAGTCTCCAGCTTGAAACCCAGTGTGGGGACCTCCTTCGTAAGGTAGTTTATTCATGAACACTTATTGTAACACACAATTTTCTAAAATAAAAAGCACAATAAAAACAAAAACAGGATTTTTAAGCCTCTTTCCACTTTTATTCGAATACAAATACAAATACAAATAATTCTGCTGCCTCAACAAATACAGATACAGATACAAATACTGGGCTCTCTGCACATCCCTATTAAATAAACATATTTCTATAATTGTGAAAACCGTTAAGTTCTAGCAACTGCTGCCACATCTTCTGTGTCGACTGAAAATTTTGTCAACAGGGCGAATACTAAACGGTTAGTGCAAAATATCCGTCACCAAGGAGAAAATGGCTGACATATAAAGACGAAGGCTGAAAATAAAATGGCTTTACACCCAAATCAGTTTTATTAGTTGCCACAAATGACAAAATACATCCAGACTATAAGTTCTCATTTGAGTCAAATCACATAGATTCTTTATTTTGAGTGAATTAAGTCCATAAAAAGCAACTTTGCTCTGGACTAACTCTTTCTCTTCAGATCTGACCCAGAGAATCACAATGTAAAATTCATAAGCTGCTAAAACCTCAGAGATGGTCATGTTATTTTACTGTAATTACACTAATGTCTTCAAGTTAATGTCCAGATGTTTTATTGATGTTGAAATAGTCCAATCTACAAGATTTTACGTTTGGAAAAAGTCCCCTCATCAGATCCAACAGCAGCTGAAATTAATGCGTTGGTGAAATGGAGGGATATTAAGAATAACATTAAAGTTAACAAACAGATCGAGAAATAATTACAGTTCTTCTCTGGCCCGGAGAAACGAATCCCATCTGAACAGGCTGTAGGAGGTAAAAGTGACTATTTCTCATAAAAACTCATCTGGGTCTTACAGGGCTTCAAGGCAAAATGGAAAAAGGTACATTATGGCAGGAAGAGAGAGAGAGACGCCAAAGAAGGGCAAATAAAGGCAGATGATATTAGCATGATATTACAATTAAATGCTCATGTTCATTAAATATTTATTCTAAATGTTATTCCATGAAAAAATATTACCAGAAAAGGGCATTTATGGAGAAAAAGAGTTATTGCGGAGAGCATAAAGTTATCACCTTGAGAGCTGTGAAAGGAGGAGCAGCAGTAGGATGAACCCTGTGGAGAGAGGAAAGAGTCACACAATAGAGAGAAAAGACTGCAAACGGAGGAAGGAACATAAAAGAGACATATTGAAGAAGCCTGTGTAGACCTGGAAAAGGACGGCATTGTCCATTTGTTCAAATTCTTAAAATGTTTTCCTGATGAGAGACACGGGTCGTGTAATGAACTTTTCTCTAAGAAGCAAAGTCAGAAGTTGCCTCGTGTTGTTATAGTGCCACAAAACCTCCAAAAACTGGGTGACCAAATGTCACCAGAGGACATGACCACTACCAACATGACCACTATCTTTCCCTAATCGTTACTAAGTAATTTTAGGTGCATAAACTTGAAGGGGCACTAACTTATAGTCTTCTGTGGAAAGCCATGTAACAAACTGAAAGATGTGAACATTTACCAGACAGAGACGGCCTAATGAACGACCTGGTCCATTATTGCATTATCATAAAATATAGGATCCAATATTTTGGGAGTTTGACGTAAGAGTCTCGGCCTCTGCTGCTTCGATTTTGACAAAGTTCCACCACTTTATTGAAGTATAAGACTGAATCATTCCAAACTCTAAACATAGAGTTGGCTGTTAAGAGAACAGGCACGTGAACCATTCTTTCTTATTCTATAGAGCATATGACATTTTGTTGTTCAGGTATGAAGACTTTGTGAAGGAAAAACAAACAGTAAATGGTCCTGCACCAGCTGGAATAACAGCATCTTTGCAGGGTCACTGCATCTCACATTGTGTAAGAAAGGTCAAATAAAATCTTGGTTAATTCATGCCTGATAAATTCTTGCATTGCAATGTAAATAGAAAAAAAAAAATGCAAGCACACACACACATCATCAACTTATGTCATCCATCTACACCACTCTCATGTCTTGAAATATCAGCAAAAAACCGGTTTTGTCCCTGAAATTGGTCCTACGTCATCTCATTGGGTCCTTATTGGGTGTTTGGTTTGTGTAAGTTGGTTGTAGCAGCAGTCACATTGGCACAAGTTGTCTTTAGTCGCCAAAGACCTAAACTGAGTTGATGAATGTGTCTCATAGTGTGATCCAAGACCACAGCTTTACATTTCTCACAATTATCATCTTCCATCTTTTGGGAAAACTGGAAGACTCTAACTAAAACTTTAAATTATTGTCCATTAACCACAAATCTGTGCACTGAAGCAGACATCACCGGATATGTGTAAATTCACATGTGAAGGCAGCACTGTAACTGTCCTGTACAGACATTGTTGTTAATGCACTTTGAATATAGATATATATATATTAATGAAATCAGACGGATAGAAATTACACACGCTGAGTGATTTACAGATAGAGCGAGAATGAGGTCGGTTTTCCTTGATGTGTATGTGCAGCTGTGTGAGTGATCAAACATTTCAAGTCCGATATTAATCTTTAATATTTGCATTGAAATGGCTCCTTATCAGTTGTAATAGATATGGTTTGCATGAGTTAGCATGTGTGTGTGTAGTAATATGATAACATGGTTTCATATATAGATAATGGAAACACACCTGTGTTCCCAGTATCCTGCTGCTGCCATGATGGTTTGCGGATGAACACACACAGAACCTTTTTTTTTTTTTGATAATGTGTAAAGATAGCAAGAGACGTTGAATAGAAGATGAGAGAAGGGGAAAAAAAATCTAATTACTGTAAAGGACGGTAGATGTGGGTGACTGAGGGACGGAAATATAGTTGGAGAGAAAAAGGAAATAGAGAAGTGAGCAGAAAGAGAGAGAGATGGAAAAAAACAGGAAGATCAGACAGAAGAGAGAAACGGAAAAAAGAACACTGAGAAGAGAGAGAAGAGATGGAAAACAACAAACTGAACTAATGAAATAGGAAAGAAGATGAAAGAAGGTGAAAGACAAACAAATGGAGTAAGAAAATAAGGCAAAAGTTACATTAAAACATATGAAGTTACTGAGAAAATATAAAAGTTATGTTAGATTACATGAAAAAGCTTCAAAGACATTTTAAAATCACGCAACAGGAACGTTCCCAGAACATCATATGACGTCTCTTATCTCAGAGAGAACCACACCTCTCTCCTCCGTCTCTTAGGAACTGGTTTGAGTTTGGCACTGCTGCTATTTTTAGGCCAAACACAGTAGCCTTGTTTCATCGGCTCTCGGTTATATAATCTGCTTTTTGTCCTGCGAGGAGGAGGACGAGGAGGAGGAGGAGGAGGAGGCGATGGCAGCCTTGTTGTCAGCGGCTCATTACAGCACTTCAGATGATGAACTTTTTTTTTATCATATACACTTAATCTGGAAGGAGAGAGACAAAGAAGGAGCCTGTTCTGGACACCTAGAACAGGGGTGAGAGGGCTAGATAGAAGAGTCAAAAGGACTCATAGAGGTCGAGAGAGATATAGGGGTTATAATTACTTATTAAGTGGTCAAACAGAAGATTGTGCAATATTAAGGGGTGATAGAGGGCTGAGGAAGACTGATAGAGTGGTAAAGGATGATAGAAGACTTGTTTAGGAGTTAAAAGGGGTTATAAGGTTATATAACATGACTTATAGAGTTGTATAAAGGACTGGTCTCAGGGTATAAAGAGATATTAGACCCCTGGGGGTCAAAGGGATTTATTGAAGGGTTAAAGAAATGGTAACAGCTCGGGAAGGACATAGATAGATGAAATAAAGGGTACAAAAGGAGATGTGGGGCTGGGAAGACTGGAAGAATAGGTGGGTAAAAGAAAATGATAAAGAGGTCACATGGATGATTAAGGCTTTAAAAGGAATGATAGAGGAGTAAAAAGGGACTATAGAGGATGATAGATAGATAACACTGAGGTCAAACTGGTGTTAGGGGGTATATTGTGAATTATCATCGATTGGTGAGATTGACTCATGGATGGGGTTAAAGGACTGATAGAGGGGTTTAAAGTTTATACAGGCTGATGGAGAAGGTTATAAAGCAGCTCGGTATCACACCAAAGCATGTAATACACCTGCTGATCCACCAGTGGATACCATGTCAGTGTCTTGCTTAGGTGTGAAAAGTACATGCGTGTATAATCAATGCCAACGACTTCATCCAACAGCCAGAAAAGTGACACAGTTCAGATGACGTCTATATAAATATCCTTATTAGGAGGCGATGGGTTGGATGGAAGATAGATAGATAGATGGCAATAAGTGGACTTAGCTGCAGGAGACCGAGTGTCACGTTTCCAATTGTGAGTTGGGACAGTTTTTTTTAAAAACCATAACTTCGAGTGTTGTGGTGTTAACTGTTGCCATGGCGTTGAAGGTTGCCTAACTTTCAGGTAGTAACTTTAACCTTAACATTTCAAATGATCATTTTAACCCAGACTATCATCTTCCCCTAAACCTAACCAAGTGGTTTTTGTGCTTAAACCTAACCAGACCTTAACCACAGCGTTGTCACACCATAAAACACCATTATCTTTTAACAATGATATGGAACTTTTTTGGAAAGCACAGACAAATGAAGTCGTTCTGCCGATTACTGCCAATAGAGGCACCTGGTGAGAAAACCCTCCTAATGTACACGCTTGGACCAGCTGGTGTATTACATGCTTTGGCGTGATACCGAGTTGTATAAAGAGAGGTAGAAAGGGATGATAATTGATTGATTGAAGGGTTGAAAGGAATATCAGTCTGGCTCTGGGTCCCTCCACCAGTTTGTTGAACTGGACTGAGTGGTTGAAATTGAAGTTTGCTTTCACACTTACTTGTTTTCTTAAGGAAATGTGACTGAGGACTGTTGGTTGCAAAAGTGAACTGAAACTCAGAGCAACAGTCATCTTTCAGTCCTATTTGTGTTGTTATGTACAGGTCATATATTTATGTAATTCTGAGACAGTCTAATGAATGATGGTTTATGTATTGTGCATGATTATGTTGTGGACTTTTATTTGGCTCATGGATGAAATTCTGCTTTTGATTTGTCCTCAGCCCAGAGGAGCTATTGCCTTTTGTTTTTTCAGCCTGCTTTTCCCTCCACACCTGCCCTGCATTCAATCTCGTTAGCCTGGCTCTCTGTGTCTTCCTCAGCCAATCGGCTCCCAGCCTGTCCTTGCGTCTCGCCACCTGTTCCATTTCCACCTGTTGTTTCATTAGTTCAGTTTAGTATTTAAGTCCTGTTTTTCAGTTCAGTGTTTTCGGATCCTTTGTTCAGTCTGCTCTGTGTTGATCAGTTCTGTTTTTGCCTGCACTCAAGCTATAATAAATAATTAATCTTCAGTTCCTGGCACTCCTGCATCCTGCATTTGGGTCCATCTCCTGCTGCTCTCTTTGACAAATAGAAAAATATAGAGCAACCTTAGATGAGTATTACGGAGAGGGTCAGCTGGGTAAAATAAGGGTATAAAGGGATGATACAAGCTTATAAAGGCATTATAGAAGGGTATAAGAGAATAATAAAGGGATATAAAAGATGATAGATGTGTAAGGGGGGAATAGAAGGGTATAGAGAGGTAATAGAAGGGATGTTATAGGGATTTAAAGGAATATATACGCTTATAAAGGGATGACAGTATGGTATAAAGGATGATGGATGGGAATAATGGGATGATAGAAGGATCAAAAGGGCAGTAGAAGGTTATATAGAGTTGTTAGAAGGGTAGAAAGTGATGATGGAGGGGTATAACAGGATGTTGGGGGGGGGCAAACAAAAAAGCTAGTTGAATGGTCAAGGGAATAACAGAGAGTGGAAAGCTCTATTTTCCCTTTTCAACCCACTATCATTACTTTTTTTTTTTACGGGATCAAACGGGTCAAACTGAGTATAACAGACTCATAGAGAGGTAGAGAGGGGAAAATAACTGACTATAATGGACTGATAGAGGGTTATAAAGGAGGATGTAATGGCAAAATGGACAATGGATGCATTTAAGTACTGTGTGAAAGGTTTAAAGGGATGTTGGCAAGGTCAAAAGAAACTATTATCATACAGTACTGCTAATGTTCAAATAAATGGTATATGGTCAGAAAGGACTGATAGGAGGGTAAAGAGGGACTTTCATAGAGAGTCAGAAGGAGTCGATAATGAAAGAAGCGGCTGTATGATGGATGGATGGATAGAAGGGGAATGAAATGATTCTGAAGGGGTAAAGAGAATGAAGATGTGGATGATGCAGAGTCAGAAGAACTGATGGAGAGATTATGTCCAAAGTGTGTTTTCTCTTATGTGCTCTGTGTTAACACGATATTACAAAGTGGAACAAAGCAATTTTTGAAACGCTGTTAAATGCTGCAATTACAACCCTCCAACTATTGTCTTCCTGCCTGAAACTGACTCCGTGTTTAAATGAAATGCATCATCTCTACCCAAACTAAACCCGGACACACAATTTTACTAATACTTACCTTCAGTTGCACTTCCCTGTAGATATGTGTCTCTGTGTGTGTGTGTGTGTGTGTGTGTGTGTGTATGCTGGGTGAAAATGAGTTCATCTGCAATGATAGCTTATTCTAGGTTTTGCCTCAGTGTGATTCAGCAGGACGGCTGTTCATTTAGAGAGAGAGATGGGGAGAGAGAGAAAGAAAAGGGGACAAGTGGGCTCATTAAAAAACACTGACAGCAAGGGAGGAAAGGGCGAGAGAGGTAGAGGTACGACTGGTGAGAGCGAAGAAGAGGAGGAGGAGAATGCAGAGAGAGGATGAGGGGGAAAGAAACAACTGACTTCAATTTGATGTTTATCCAATTTCTTATAGTCTAGTAAAGAAGACTCACTATCGTACAATAAAAGTGGTTCATTTATGAAATGTAATATTTTAATATTATTTTTTTGGTGTAGGCAGGTCTGTTTAATATTTTTTTTGGCAGAGAAAGTAGCAGCTTGGTTCCAGACCTCTGAATCGCTACCCACATATCCTGTTCAGTAATTCAAATACGTCTGCTATTGTGTTCATTGACGGCTGTTTCCCTGCAGTTTGGAGAAATAAACAGCTGATCAGAGCTTTGTAGGCAGAATTTAAAAAAAAAAACAAAAACAACTGGGACATCTTCTTCAAGCACATGTCTAGTCTGCGATCTCACAAACATCCATGAAATTAATGACAGAAATATGGCCACAAGAAATAGCAACAGGTGTACATAACAGCTCTTAAATCCACATATTCCTTCCATCCTTGTGAAAAAGAAGTTAAAGGATAAAGTACATTTTAGATTGAGAATTTCTCAAAGAACTTCAGTAGAAAGTCAAGAGGTTTTGATATGGATTATCCTGAGACTGAAAATCACTGTTATTAGTCTTTGGCAGCAGAAATATTCATTTCGGTGTGCAAGAACCAAAGTGAAACTGATCAACCGCGACAGTTTTTCACTCCTCAGTATCATTAATAGTGTTTGCCTGCTATTCATTGTATCAATAGCAGGTTACTGGTTTTGATTACTGTTGCTTAGCAACATGCAATAGTTTCAAGAAAAATGGTGGCGGAGGTGAGCTGCAATGTTATTTCTTCATTTAATCCTGCGATCCAGTGATTTCCCCCAATAACATTATAGCACAACTGCTGCATAAAAACAATGTCACACCAGGAGTTGTGGCGACTGTAATATTCACTGAATATCTGCAGCTTTGAACATGCAACAACCATAAGTTTTAAGCCTAGAAGTTATTTGCACAATGCCACTACCTGGCAAAAACAAACTGACACTGTTTGTTATCGACATCGACAAGAATTACATCAATCAGGGCAGAGTGAAGCTGCCACCAGCAACTGAAGGTAAACTATCAGGATTTTCAATGTATAGACTCATACAAAAGTGATCCCCCTCAATCATCACTTATGACCCACTTATGATGTTTGTGGTGGTGTATTTATCTGCAGAGACTCTGCCCTCCGCCTGTATTTTCTTATTATTTTGCTGTGTTCGGGACGTTTCTAGGCGCCAACCTTTGGACAGTGGGTGTGTAGCCAATGACAGTGCACAGGGTGTGAGGTCAGGACTTGTAGCGTTCAGGTTCAGGTTACTTTATTTGTACCTAGTAGGTAGATTTGGTTTGCAGTAAAAGAAGACAGGCATCCATCTTGACACATATTTAACAAACAGCACAGACAATAAATAAAGATGATAAAGTGCTCAAGGCTCCAATAATCAGGACTTAAAAAGAGAAAAATAAATAAATAAACACTAAAATACATAACCACCAGAATAAATAAGGTAAAAAAGAAATAAATAAACGTTGCCTCCATAACAGCTGTGCAAGGTTGTTACATCTTGTTCATCTGAGTGTTGGCTGCTGGAACAAAGCTATTTTTAAATCGCTTTGTTCTACACCTCGGGACTATAAACCTCAATCCAGAGGGAAGAAGCTGGAATTCACTGTGCAAAGGGTGGGAGTCATCATTTAAAATCGAGCTGTTTATCCGCTGTAACTGTCTGGTGTACAGGGATGCTGGGTTAAGCTGTGACTCACCGAATCGGCCTGCTAGACCACTTAACAGTTTGATTCAGAGACTTTCTGTTCTTTAAAGATAGGGTTTTAAACCATGACACCAAAGGAAAAAAGATAAAATAAATTCAATAAAAGCATTATAGAATAAGGTCATTGTGGTTTTGTCAATATGGAAATAGGACAGTTTCCTCAAACAACAAAACGCTGGTGCACCTTTTTGCACACGGCTTCACAGTTTGCTTCAGTTTTAAGCTGATAATTGTTCCAAGATATTTGTAAGATTGCACACATTCCACCGTCTGACCCTTAATAGATACGACTTTGTGTGTCTTCTCATGTTTAATGATGTTTAATTGAAGACTCCTCACACCACTTGAGAAAGTCGTCGATGACCAGGCCGTGGCTGGTCTCATTGTCCCGAAGCCAACAAACAATAACGAGTCATCTGCATACATTGAAACGGTCCTTTTTTTTTCTTCTTTTTTTTTTCCCCCCACCAGCTCTGACAAATATTTGTGTAGAGGATAAAGGATAAAAAGTAGGGGTGAAAGCACACATCCTTGTGGGGAGCCAGTGGAAGAGCAAAGATGTCAGACAGAATTCCATTTACCTTCACTCTTTGGTTAAAATATGGGATTGAACTGCAGAGGAAAAGTCAACAAAAGAAAGTCTAGAATAAGACTGATTTCCCTCCAAGTGTTTACAGAGTAAGTTAAGCGAAGTGACTGTAGCATCCTCTACTCTGTGAAGCCTTTTAGCAAACTGCATGGGATCAAGTGCAATGCTCAGTTTTCCTTTAGATTTCTGGTCTTACCAGTTTTTTGAGGGTTTTCATTAAAATTGGTCTAAAATCATTGGTTTTGGGGTAACTGGATTTGGGAACAGGGACTACCACAGCATCCTTCCTTACTTTAGGTACATACTGTGCCTGTAAAGACTTATTAAAAACATAGTAAGACTCAGTTCTTTTGCACAAGATTTAAGTTGGCGACCACAGATGTTGTCAGGTCCATTATCTACTCTTAAAGAAAGGAAGGCCTTTTCAACATCCTTTTGGTCTGTGACAAAGTGCTGATTGTTTTAAAGTCTGTGACTCAGTTCCTGAATTTCATTACCAAAATTAAAAGTATCAAAACGAATATTTAAAAACGATTAAGTGCATTAGCAAACTCAGTATCTGAAGTGAAGCCATCCAGTGACATGACTGCTGTTCTTCAGATTCCAGAGGACTGCTGTAGTTTTCATGTTAGCTATTTGCAGATCAGAGGCTACTCCCTGTTTTAAAAATGAGTTTCTTTTTCACCCATGGTTTGTTGTTAGGGTAAATTTTAACTTGCTTACAAGGAATGATCATGTCTCTACAGAAGACAGCATACGAGCGTGTTACAAATCATCACCACAAGACTGTTTAAACATGTCGTTGTACAATCATAACATTCCTGCAGGCAGAGCACAGATTCTTCTGTCCAATCTTTTATGTCCTTTGGCTGTGCTTCCTCTCTCTTTAAAACCATTTTATATATGGGCAGTAGATGCACACAGTTATGATCCGTTGAGCCAGTGGGGGTAGTGGGAGTGATTTATAAGCGTCCTTTACTGACCCATAACAAAGATCTAACATCTTATCCCACCCGGTTGGACGGGAGACATATCGGTAAACGTTTCTAAGTGTCTTTTTTAAGGGCGACATGGTTAAAATCACCCAATATGAAGTTTGGTGCATCAGGTGAGACCGACTGCAGGTTTTGCACTACATCAAAGATAGTGCTGGAGGCGCTATAAATAGTTGTGGAAACTCGTGGGGGCAGGTAGAAAGGACGCAATGAGACAGATAACAGTTCAACATCTGGCGTACAGATGTGTTCTCTGACAGTCACAGAGCTACAGTATCGTTTGTTAAAATATAAACCGCCACCTTGACTTTTCCTCCTCACTTCAGCCTTTCGATCCAGACAAAATGGAGCTAAGTCCCTGAACATTTCCCTAGAGTTTGTCCACTTTGTTCCTCAGGGACTGGACGTTCCCCATAATTACTGAGGGCAGAGAAATCCGCCTGGTCTGACGCCTCCTTGTTTACCCCGTTTCCTCCTCTTATCCCTCGTAAGCACCACAGGTTTCATGAGACTCTCTCAGAATAAAGTCCGCTAACTGCGACGTGATATCTGTCATGTGAGCTAAACTCGCAGAGTTCAGTTGCAGCAGCACATCTCCGGCGTACTGTGTCCTAACCCGGTCGACAGCCCCGTTGATGTCGCAGGCAAGCAGTAGATAGAAGAAAGCAGAAAGGCCACAGTGGACAGGATGAAGCTCTGCATTCATACCAAAAATCCAGCAGGGTTGCTCAGAGGTGTGGTTGTGTTTATTTGTGGTTTAGAACATAACCGCTGTGAAACAATCAGAAAATGTTTTATTTATCTGATTCACAGCTTTGTTGTCACCACCGCTACTCTCTCTCTCTCTCGCTAGTTGAGCCAAGAGAGGGCAGAAGCCAACTTTGAATGCTGTGTGTTTTTACAAACTGACAAATCCTGCAGGGGGGCCATAGTAAAATAGAAAGAAATATATACTTTAGATAAGAGTGTGAAAGACAAACAAAAGAAAGAAACAGACAGAAGGAATGGGCAGCGGAGAGAGACAGAGAGAGGAAATGAAAGGAGGAAAAGCAGATAGTCTCAGCGAGTCAACTGGAGCTGCAGATTAAACTTAAATGTCAGGATTTAATCAGTAACACCACCGAGCAGAGAGACCAAGGGGGTGAGAGGGAGAGAGAGTGTTGTCACAGTGTTCAGAAACAGTCCCGATAGCTTCATGAGCATTTGAATTCACTAATTTTCAATCACTGTCAGAGCAGGAAATTAAACCGTGTGTTTTCACAGTCAGGAGGAAGTGAGAGTGATAGCTGGTTAGCTGCCAAAAAAAAAACTCCTGCTTTGTTTGTTTTTATTTTTAGTTTTTATTACTTTTATTTACTTCTCAGACTCCAACAGCAGAGCAGTTTTAGTGTAATTTTGGTTTGCTTCGGTATCACCAGATGTAATGACATTTCCATCCAACACATTAGTCCAGAGAAAGATATTTTGGGAATTAGACACCGAATTGTCTGCCTTACACAGAACTAATTGCCAGAGACTGAAAATGTGATTCCTATTATTCATCTTTGGGAGCTGTTCCTTCCGCTCTGATGTGCTAATAATCGTCTTCCGGGCTTTTAATTGTTGGTTTTATTTGTGTATTTGTACCCTCAGATCAACACTTTCTGTAGCTCACATTGTTATATCCTGAGCATCCACATGGATTTACGCTCACGTGTCGTCATAGATGGAAAAACTTGGAGACTATTGGGTCAAACTTTTCTTTTTTTTCCCTCCTCCTTTCCCTCAAAGGACTACAATTCCACAGAAAATAAAGCCTGACATTTATTAGCCGCCACCTTTTCAAACTATGCTTTCCAGCTCATATAGAAAAAGGAGAGTGTGTGTGTGTGTGTGTGTGTGATTCTTTCTCTTTACTGTATGTGTATTAAGAGGACAGGTCGCTGTTTCCACGAGAGCAAACACAAACGTGCTATTTTTCATTTTCCCTTCTCTGCTGCCAAGATCGGATGCGATAAACACCCCAGATATGGCCCTTACTCTGATCCTAGGGACTGAAATGACTCTCAGACCTCACCTGAGCCACTTCCACCCCGCCATCCAAATATACTCCAGTTAAAATTCATTTCTGCCAGCTGTGCTGTGTTTCGAGGGGGAGGGGAGGGTGGGGGGGTCAAACTGGGCCAGGAGAGGATGAATAAAATGGTTGTCTGTCGTAGTGGAACAAAAAGAGGGATTCACAGTCAGACCAGTTAAAGAGGCTGTGTTGTAATTATCTTAATGGCTGCTATAATGGAATATTTAAAACACAGTCCTATGCGTCTGAACTCTCGGCGGCGTGTTTTGGATCTCTTTGTGCTTCAACTCCCCCGAGTACAAGTTTCTGGCATCTGATAAGAAGAGAGTTTAATGTCATTTCCATTTAAGTTACTACAGACTGAAAAAAAACAAAAAAAACAATCATATCTAATTCAAAAAGTGCAGAAAAATACACAGAAAAAGATACTTATTCAAATCATTCACTGATTAATTTATGTATTTATTCATGCATTCACTCCCTCATTTACTTTCACTCCTTCACCACTCCCCCAATCACTTTTATTCATTGATTAATTTACTCACTGTCTGCCTCTCACTCACTCACTCATTCATTTGTTTATTCACTACTACCCTCTGCTTGTGAACATTCTCATATTACAAACACGTGAACGAGTCTCGTTTACTTCCTGTTGTCGTGACAGTTAACCGATCACTCGTGAATTCCTGTTTGTTTATCGGAGAATCTACCTGACCTTCATCCTTTCATTCCGTCCAGGAAAACAAATGTGCGGAGCGGCGTTGAAGCGTGGATTGATTTGGTCATCGTGACTGGACGGAGCGCTTCTAATGGAGCCAAATGAGCTTTCCGAGCCTCGTCCCTCCGTAATGGATGGAAATGAGGCGGGAGGCCAAGAGAGTGGCTCAGACCTCATCTGGTCGTCTGACACCTCCGCCAGCACCTAGCACTCTGCTAATGGCACTGTGTGTGTGTGTGTGTGTGTGTGTGTGTGTAGTGAGAATAATAGTTTCGTTTGTGCATTTGAAAAGCTTATACGGGCAAATATGCAGATACACATTTCCACATTACATATTAAAATGTGTCTGTTTTGGCCTCAACACTGATACCAACGATCCTTAATGGGAAAGCAAAAGAGTGAAAACTGGTCCCAGACTGATTTCACCTGCTGAAGAAGAGGCTCTGAGACTGTAGATAGTAACTGTGTCTGATCCATAGTAACAATCAGAGTGTGTTAAGACTAAAACAATCATCAAGACAATCAACAACAATCATGTCAGGATCAGACTACACAATCAGGTGATCATGGTGCTTTAAATTCCTGCTATGACTTAGCAGAGACACTATATTTTAAACCCCCAACCAGTCATATCTTGTAGTCGTTCACGATCTGCAGGACGTGAACAACTAAGGTGATCAGACAGAGTTCTGGGATCAGGAATATGGTCTTGATCTAAAACAGTGGTTGTAGTGGAAAAAACAACCTGAAACCAACATCCATAAATTCATTATTACACAAGATACCCAAGACCCTGCCAGAACTGGTCCAAAATAGATAGAAGATCATTAGACCTGATCCAGAACACATCCGTATAGTCCTAGAAAACCGACACTGCCTGGAGTAAATAGAGCAGCAGTAGAAGTGAGCACTCAGACTTTATTACACTGGACATAACCGACTCCAAGTTGTCAAACAAAGTGAGAGACAGTAAAACAATCCTGACATGCTAGTCTTTCCAATCAGTGAGGCGTCCTAAATGCAGAATCTGTCTTCTTCCACTGCGACGCACCACGCAGGATGATGCTCATTTTCTTGGCCGAAGCTCCAAGTCATTTACATCCAGCAGGTTACAGGCTGATGTAGTATGTGTTTCAACGACTTGATGTGTTTCTTTCTCTTTATCTGGGTCTTCGATGTCTTCCCGCTTCTGTTATGCAATCAACATCTGGATTATCACATCAGATCCTTTACACTTGATATTAAAAACAAACTCTTGCTGACATGATTGTGTCTGTATGTAGATCAAGTATGCAGAGCTTATAAGACTTGTCAGCAAACATGGAACGTACCAGAAGTGAGTCTGCTGAATGGGCTTCACTTATTTTTGCTCTGCAGAAGAAGAAATCAATCGTGTCAAGCTTTTTAGATGGAAGAGATGGAGTTACAGAAGGTAACCAAGGGACAAGGGTGTGTTTTTCCACTGAGGATGGGGATCACTTTATATAATCCCATTTTAGTTCCCTTCGGCCTCACAGTCCCGTCACTGTCCAACCACCAAAATCCAGATGGGAGAAGCTCTAAGTTGTAAACTGTTGAGGTCTAGTGTCTTGTTGGCCAACCAGTTGGTGCAGGACCTTAAAATAAACAAATCAAATCAAATTTAAAAAAAAAAAAGCAACTAAGACCAACTCCACGTTTGTTCTGGCCGATCAGACTTGAGTTAACTAACGTGAGTTTTTCCTGGTGCAGAGAAGAAATCCAGAGACATCACACGTTAATAACAGGTGGAAATGGTTCAGTAACACAGCCG
This sequence comes from Thunnus albacares, assembly GCF_914725855.1. Classification (NCBI taxonomy): domain Eukaryota; kingdom Metazoa; phylum Chordata; class Actinopteri; order Scombriformes; family Scombridae; genus Thunnus; species Thunnus albacares. The sequence continues at coordinate 24,517,749 of NC_058125.1, read as the reverse complement.
CTATTCTCTCTCTCTCTGTCTTTCTCTCTCTCTCATGCTCTCTCGCCCTCCCACCTCGGTTAAAGCACCAACAGTTGCCAACAGTCCGCTGCGATCAAAAGTTACCAATTACCAGAACAACACACCACCCACATACAAACACTGGAATCTGCCTCCATAGAACCTATATATTAGATATAGATATTTTGCTAAATAGACACCAAATTATTTTCAAGCTACATTTGGTCACCACTCCAGTAAAGTTCTTGACTGTACCTCAGCTCACATTGAAAACCAGAAGAAAAGAGAAGTTTGAAAGCGTGGGCGGAGTCGTGGCAGAGTGTCAGTCACTGCTGTCAGAACTTTAATCTACTTTTAATGGTTCAGGTTTGGAGTTAATTAGTATATTTAGATGTTGAAAGGCGCACATGAGAGAGTTATTTATGTAATTTGAGGAATCAATCATCAGTTTTTATGCACTTTACAGAGTGTAGGTGTAAAGTGTTTTTTTTTTAATTATTTAAATAGATATTATCTACCTTTTTTGAATTGCAGAAATAAAGTTTATTGACAGTGTCGTCACCAGGCTGACTGTTGCCAGATATATAATCACAATTGTTGATCTCTTTAAAGGATTAAATAATTTTCATGTGGTTGACATAAGCGGTTCACCGGGAGAGAATGGGTGTTTGTTTTCATGTATTGATTCCACTCACTAAATCTGAAACCATACTGAAACTAAAGGCCTTGATTAATTATTATCGATACATTTAATAAGGTCAAGGCATATAGACAGAAGGGGATTTGTGTAATTTAAACAGCTGCAGATGGAGATTAAGTTTCATTTACTGTGCCAGAGGGAGAACAAATCGACTCAGAGGAAAAGAAAAATGTAACTATGAAGATGATTCGGTTAACCCAGAAAACACACGTGAGCCCGTTCATATTAGCTTTTATGATGGTCAGCGTGGAAAGTATGGACACACCAGATTCACACTTTGGTACAACAAAGACCCAGAATTGACTAATTTTCAAATTTTGGCTAATTTCCTCCAGATTATCTGTCATTTGATGTTCAGTTTGATGGGAATCACCGCCTCTGATTACCTAAGTGATCAACGTTTTTGGCCGTTGGACAGTCAGATCGACTGTCTGTCGTTCAGTTTGTTGCAGTTTGAGCAGCTCAGCGATCAGATTTTCTGTTTCACGTCTGTCAAAAAATGTGTTATAAATGTAGTGATTTTAAATTTTGCATGTTTGTGGCTGCTGCGGTCTGATTGAGACTGAGCTAGAAATAAAACTGCAAAACAGACAAAACATCTTGTCTGGATCTTTTCAGACGTTTCAGACAGGTCCGTAGTTGTCTTTTTGTTTCTCTTGCTTTCTGTTCTAAGAGGAATTGAACAAGGTAACGCTGCCTTTGTCTTTGGTGGTTAGAGGTTTGTGGGAAGCAGCCATGTTGTTTTAAATAAAATTAATTGGACTAGTCAACTGACAAAGCCGATCAGGGATCCTGTGTTTATGCAACTTGGGTGTGCAACTGGATGACTGATCCATGTAGTGACTATAAGACTACTTTTGCACATGCAAAGTGAATGCACTGAGCAAATATTACAGTGTGCAGACATTTACTGACTGAGTAAAGGTTTAAATAAAGCCTCATACAACATTTATAATTACACCTACAAACCAAAAACTTTCTGCTGTTATTTTAATTAGTTGGTTAAGTTCAGTTTGTCGAAAGCTGGAGGTTTCTTCAGCGGTGTCAAAGTTTTCTGTTGTCCAGGTGTCTTCAAATCTGTTTTTTTTCTCCCCCTCCCCAAACTGTCATTAATACCAATCTAAAATGAAATGAAAGTTGGTGAGACCGAGGTATCGATCTGACCTGATGAGTCCCACAGACACAAAAACAAGAGGAAAAAATGGCTCCGGGAGGATTTATTACAGCTGCCAGAGTCTGTCTGTTCGTCCTTCACGTTATTTCTTCCTTCCTCCCTACAGCGACCGCAGCTGCTTGTTGCTTTGATTTACATGACCAGGTGCTTCAAACTGTGTGTGTGTGTGAGTGTGTGCTGATTGTATGGAGATAGGTTGTGTTTTTAAATCACCACTGACATAATAATCTGTCTGTGACAAGTCTTCCATGAAGGAGATATGAGGACATCAGCAGGCAAAGATAATCATCAAAAACATGAAGACACAGTAGGGATGTGCAGAGAGTCCAGTATTTGTATTTGTATCTGTATTCGAATAAATGTGGAAAGAGGCTTGTTTTAATTTTAGAAAATTAAAGTGTTACGATAAGTGTTCATGAATAAACTACCTTACGAGGGAGGTCTCCACACCATGTCTCGAACTATTTATACACCCATAATATAGTTATACGGTGTGCTGTCCCACAGAGACAGCACACCGTATAACATGTAGAAGAACTTCAAAAGTGATTCTTGCTTTGCACTTTTCATTTATTGCCTAATTTTTACAACCTAACTTTGTGGAAAGGAGAAGGGGAACAACAGGTGATGGATGGAGTCCGTTGGGACTTACCCCTGATAGATGAGAGAGACTGAGATAATGATGTAATTGACCTGCAAACTGGTATTTAACAAAAACAAATAATTTTTAAAATATTTATATGAAACAAATATTCGTACAGAACCCACTATTTGTGCTTTGCCGAATAATGTATTTGTATTCGGGCGCACCCCTAATACACAGTATGTACACAGTCACATGTACATGCACAACTCCTGTCATGCTCTCCATCACTGCCTCTCTGTCCTCCTCTTCTCTCTCTTCACTGTCTGTCTGATCGATTAACTTCTAAAACGTTAGGACGCAAAGTTATGTGCTCAAATATCTTTGTTATGTCTGAACAACAGTCCAAAACCAACATTTACATTGATATAAGACAGTGAAAGGCAGTAAAGACTCACATCGGAGAAGCTGGAACCAGAGAAAGATAGTTTTTATTTCATGAATAACTTACATAATTAATCAGTTATCATAAGACGAAGAGATTCATTTTTCTCTGACGAGCCTCAGCGTGTGTGTTTGTTGTTTTTAGGCTGTTTACTGCCTGCTGGATGCAAACACACACGCTGAAAGACAGATTATGAAATATCTGAAGAAGAGTTACAACACTTCATCTCTTGTGGATGTAAACACTCTAATCATTTTTGGAATTATATGAAGCAATTACCCACAATTCTCCTCTGATCGTTTATTTACATTTAGATCTTTAAGACAGTGTCTGTCTTGATAAATATAGAAGTCACCATAACTGACAATTAAACTGTGTGGAGTGTTGCATTGTTTTAATGAATGTGAGCTGTTTGTACTCGCTGGTAATAGCAGTTGAAAATCTTGGCTGCGGCTGCCTGTTGGTGGTAAATCAGAATAAGTCCTCCGCTGGGGCGACCTTGAGACATAATCATATGTTCTGCAGCCACGGCCATCACAGATAAACGCCTACAAGATCACACACACACACACACGCAAATATGGATACACTAAAATAAGAAAATCAGGTTTTTAGTACAGTATGTTTAACGTTATTCCCAAGTATTTGACACTATTGGATGGATTACTATGAATTTGAGGTTGCCATGAATGTCAGGTTTTAGTCTGTAAAAACGTATTTTTTCTTTTCTGTAAGGTGGTTTGTTTCCTGTTGTCAGTAAGGATATTGGTAGATGTCACTCTCACGTGGTTGAATAGACTACACTGAAGGAGAAAACACTGCAAACACTACTTATACATCCTGGTTTGGGTCTTTGTACGCTGGTATTTTAACCTTGGTTTGGTCTCATATTCTCTGTTGCTTTAGATGTGGTTTGCTACAATATTTTCTAACATTTTAGCCTCAGGTTTTGTCCAGTATTCACTAGTGTTTTGGCCCTGCTTTGGGTCAATTATTACCTGTGTTATAGCCCTGCTTTGGTCCACTATTTACTGCTGTTTTGGCCCTGTTTTGGGTCAACTATTACCTGTGTTTTAGCCCTGCTTTGGTCCACTATTTACTGCTGTTTTGGCCCTGTTTTGGGTCAACTATTACCTGTGTTTTAGCCCTGCTTTGGTCCACTATTTACTGGTGTTTTAGCTTTGGTGTTTGCTGCCGTCTGAGCTCTCGTCCAGCCCGGTATTCACCTTTTTGATCTAATATTCAACTGTGTTTTTATTCCCCATTTGGACAAATATTCACTGAAGCTGAAGCCTGCGTTTGGTCTAATAATCTTATAGAAATACACCCACACATTTGCATTATTTCTCTTTAATTGCCTCACATGGTTATTTAATGTTTTGTCCTTGGGCTTTGCTGCTTTACTCGGTTTATATGTCATTGATTGATGTTGACCTTGACTGAACCACGAGCATAAAAGACAACAGTCCATTAATATTCTTATAGTGGTGATTACATGTGATGTCATTTGGATGTCAGTGCCATTACCGTTGCATCTGTAAGCGTCTGTGTAGATATCTGTATGTTTGATAGCCTGTGTTTGAGTCTTTCATCTCGGTATTACTGTATCTCGTCCTTGGCTTCACTGCGTTGGCTGCTGTTGAATATCAGTTTGCTGGGAAATGGCAAAGCCTTGTAGGAGTCGTCCTATTTTAATCAGCTTTCAGTGCAGCTCTTTGTGTTTTATATTGCAGCCCCCCCCCCCCCCCCCCCCCCATCTAAACACCATTTAACCTTTTGCTATCACACGAGAACCACTTGAGATGCAAAGCATTTGTTGTATAGAATATAGAAAAAGAATACGTATATGTAAACACACATTTTTTGGACCATAATGATCATACAGATGGACGTTGGAGAAGTGGATTATGATGTGGTTTGAGAAGTTTCTACAGACAATTTGATGGTTTTGATTTACTTTACTAGATGATTTTTGCCAACGGTGAAGAGAAACATCACAATAACTATTGATCCACTGTGCTTACGTGTACACTGGGAGTTTACTAAGTGGGTTAAGGTCCCTTACAGTGCTCCTGTCATCACTCAAAACTAATGGTCTGGTCTCTGAACCGTTTCAATACAACGTTCCAGCATTGCTGCCCAGTCAGTTGTTCTGGTACTTTCAAATGTTTGAGTTGTCTTGGTACACTTAGACTCTGCTTCTAAATGTATTTCAAGTGGTTTTCCAGTACTGGCTGTTCCTCTCAGGCCATTATAACCATGTGTGTTTGTATCCAGCGCTGGTAAATACATTTAGCCTGTGCTTTTATTATCCTGCCAAAATATTAGACTGCCTTACTTGGAACAGAGACTGAGAACATGATCGCTGTTATTAGTCTTTGGAGCCGTTTCTGAACAACCTAATGTGCCCAAATTCTTCATAGTGAAGGAACATGTCAGCCAGTACAGCGGAGTGACTCACTGATGTGTTTTTAATAGTTTCTGGACAACAACGGAGGTCTACGGCACAGAGGAAGAAGATATATCAGGCTTTCATTGTTGGTTTGGATCCAAACATGAGATTTGTTGACAAGGAGAAAAATATAGAAAAGCAAAGTAAAAGATGTATGTTAAAGGAAAAGAAGAAGAAGAAGAGACATTTCCCCTTTAAACTGCTCACAGTTTCATCTATTATTATTATTATTATTATTTATTGTTAAGTTCTTAACTGTTGCATTTTATAATGTGTTAGAATAAAGAGCACATGTTGAACATTCCAGCTTTTTATTTCATCATCGTAGATTATGATGGCAAATTCTCAAATGTACCAACTGGAGATAGTAGTGATGACAACACTCTTTATTTTTTATTATTATTATTATGATTATTATTATTATTCTTATTTGGGGCACTAGGAGGGACCTCAGGCTGTCACAGATGTTTCTCAGTTATTCGCAGCCCTGCTTTTAACTCTTCATCCTCACATTTTAGATTTGAAAAAAACACTGAAGGACAGTTGCAACACAAGTAGAAACGTCTGCCGTTATCTTGGCGCTCTGCTCCCGCACGCCTCCTCCTTCCTTTTGTTGTGTGGATATTAAGCTCGGATGACCCGGGGGGGGGGGGGGGGGGGGGGGGGGCGGCGAGGGCTTCGCCCAGCCTGCACACACACACTCAGGAGGCTGCGGGATCTGCTGGAGCTGCTCAAACACCGTTTGATGCTCCGGTCTTTGGTGTTGACGCGTTCTTCTTATCAATAATATATGGAGAGCTCCTTTCCCTCCTCGCTGCATGGTAATATAGCTGCTCCTCCTTTCAAACACTCAAATCCACAGAGACACTCGCACATCCTTCGCTGCGTCTCTCCTCTCCTGTCTCCTCTTTTCCTCACCTTTTTTGTCTTTCCTCACTTCATCTCCTTTCTCTCTCATCTCATCTCATTGTCTCCTCGCTCCTGTCCTGATTTTCTTCGTCTCTTGTCCCGTCTTTCCTCTCCTCCTCATCTGCTCATCCCTGCCCTTCTTTCTTCCTGTCCTCCCCATGTCCTCTCCTTTCCTTTACTTCCCTTCTTTGCCTTCCTCCTGTCTGCTTTTCATCTCCTCTCTCCTTTCCTCTTTTCTCTTCTCCTTGCTTCTCTACTTCCTTTTCTCCTCCGCTCCTTTCTCTTCTTTCTCTTCTGATCTCCCCTACTTCATCCTCCTCTATTTTTCTGCCTTCTTTCTTCCTCCTCTCTTTATCTTCCTCTACTTCCGTTTCTTCTCCTCTTCCCTCCTCTCCTCATGTCCTCTCCTTCTTTCCTTCTTCCCTCTCACCCGTCTTCTTTTTTCAATACTCATCTATGGGCTTTTCATCCTCTGTCCTGTCTCTTCTCCTTTCCTTTACTCCTTTCTTTCCTGTCTACTTTCTCCTTTTCCTCTCATCTCCTATCTCTTTAAACTCCTTCTTCTCCTCCTCTCTTTTCCTGTCTTATCTCCTCACTTCTCTACTTACTTTTGTCCTCTTCCCTCGTCTCATCTTCATTTTCTTCTTTCTCCACTTTCTCTCTTTTCTCTCCTTCTTTCCTGTCTGCTTATATACGGTCATGTTCTCCGCTCCCGTCTTCCTCTTTTTTTATCTCTTCTCCTCATCTATCTCCTCAACCTCCTGTTTTTCCTCTTGTCTGTCATTCCCTCATTGTCTTCCGCTTTATATTGCCTCTTCTCTTTATCTCTTCTCTCCTTTCTTCCCTTCTCACCTTAGTTCCTCACCTTTGCTCGTCATTACTTCTTTCCCTTTCTCTTCTCTCGTTCTCATCTCCTCTCATCTGCATCCTCCCTCCTCTAATCTCCTCCTCTCTCATCCATCATCATTTTCTACTATATCTCTCCCTCCTTGTCCTTCCCACCTTTCCTCCTAGCTCTCATATTCACACCTTTTTCTCTCTCTCCTTTCCTCTCGTGACCGTCTCTCTCTCACTGTCTCTTTTCCTCCCATCTTCTCCTTCTCCTCCTCCTTCTCCTCCCTCTCTCTTCAGTCATGGGTAAATGTGCGCGTCCTTGATCTGCGGGCTCTCCGCCGGGCCTCGCTGCCATCCCCCCAGACGGTGCTCTGTTTCAGGGATGAGGCGCTGACCTCTGACCCTCCTCTCGGCTGCTTGTGAAGGTTGACAGGAACCACCAGGCAGCTCTGCTCCTCGGGGGAGTTTAGAGAAACCAGACACAAGGAGGAGGAGGAGGAGGAGGAGGAGGAGAAGGCCAACTGGCAGAGATATTTCACAGTCGTGTTGGAGCGCTTCCCCTCAGGGCTGAACAAGAGGGTTTTTGTTTGAAGTTTGGACCTTTCCGGTCAGCTCTGCGTGTTTCTGGACTCCCGCCGAGCATGTTGCTGCCGCCGTCGCCGTCGTTGTTGTTGTTGTTGTTGTGAGGGATGAACTGATTAGTTGGTGATTCATCATAATTAGCTGATAGATGTACATTAAAAGGCCATCGGTGGGGTCCAAAATGGATTTCTTAGCTCACCTGCCAAGAGCTGGTAAACAAACCGACGCACCTGCCAAAAGCAGCTTCTAGCAGCCAAATTAATCTATTTTCATTTTGCAGAGAACTGCAATCAGATCCGCAGCGAGCTGCTCGCTAATGAGACAAGATTTAATGTAAAACAGCTTCTCTACACTGATTCTTCTTTCATTTCCATCACACAAAACAACCCGATATGACAGACATGAAGCTTCTTCTTCCTTTCATCCTCTCTCTGCATGACATTAAGTCTCAAATACTTGTTTTTTTAGTTTCTAGTGAACATATTCTTATGTTTAGACGTTATGTTGTGGGAAACATTTAGCCAAAATAGTCAATAGTTTCATTAAACTAATCTAAGGGAGATAATGAATCTCAAATGCTTTTATTGTTTGATACAGAAGGGTAACTGTGTGTATGTTGAAGCTTATATTCAGGTGAAGGTGAAGCACAACAAACTCACAAAGGAAAAATGCAAAACTGAACTTTATTCGCTTGAACACGGAGTGTTTTGACAGGATTTTCATGAGGTCTGTTTGTGTTTGAACTGCAGTTTAATTACTTTTTTTTTTTTTTTTTTACCAACCAGTGGCTTTATTTTTGAAATTCTGCTTTCTACATTTTCTGTGTTTATGGCAACTACAGTACGGTTCAGGTTTAGGGATTCATTTAGTGTTCAAAGGTAGCTGGAATCCACGGTAACGACTGAAAAGCGGAAGCGCACGACTCGACGGCCGCGTTAAGCTGAAACACGGGAATATTTCTAATTGCTTTAAGATCTGGTCACAGCAACGTTTCACAGTAAGTCATCTTGACTTTGCTGAATTTTGAGGGAATGGAAAGTGTTTTAAAAGACCTTTACCATCACTTTAACCCTCTTTACTTTTCAGCGACGGCACGCTGTGCTCCTACTCTCCGTCCTGAGGGGTGGAGGGTGGGAGGGGTGGGGGGTTCAGCTCTTTTTCCAGGCCTGAGTAGAAAACAAACACAACAACAGTCACTCTGCAGACTCTCCGGGCCAGTTAAGTGTACTTTTTCAGTTTCCTTTAGGACACAGAATCCATATAAACACACAAACATAACCTCAGTTTGGCACCGTGCGCGCCGCCATAAAGCATAAAGGAGGTCTGCATGGTTCAAGTGAGACAGATGATTGTTGAAGAGGCTCCTGTTTGTTGGCACCGCAGAACCATAATCCAGCAGACAGATGGGCTCCGAGAGCTCAGGCCAAACAAAACCAAAGATCCGCAATTACAGTCGTTTCATTCTGCTGTGTAGACACAAGCAACAAGCAGCCGCTGGTTGTTTGACACAGAGATGCAGCATCTATTGAATATTTTAAGCCTCGCAAAGTCTGTAAATTGGTTGTTTGAGGAATATCTGCTCAGTTTAGTGGCTGCATTCTGACTCGTGCTTCTTCTGCAGAACGTGGACGATATAGAGCGCTGAAACCGAGCATAAATGATTCAGGTATTATTCCTCTGAAGCCATTACAGAAATCCTGCACGTGGAATCAAACATCTGATTGAGCGACCTTTATGTAAGAAGGCTTTAGATATGGTAAGAGATGGTTTTTCTCTAACTGTACGGCGAGCGCAGCAGGTTTAATCCTGATCCATGCGGCCGTTCGCTCTAACCGGCCGGGGCCTCCGCACCAGCCCCGGGCCTCATGAAATTTCATGACACGAGCATGTCGTCTCTTAAAATGCAAATACTGAGCTCTGTGGAGGGAAAGTGGAGAGAGAGAGATGTGCTTCCCGCAGGGGCAGAGGATTAGGAGCGGAGGACACGACGGACTGACACTAGAACATGAGGGTGTGGCGGTTTTCGAGAGGGCAGTTTGCAACTATGACATCCAGACTGCAGACTGGTCTCTTCACGTAGAGATCTGTGACTTGATATCCAGATATTTCCAGCGGCTGAGATTCGAAGTCGATTTTTAGAAAATGTCAGGGATCCAGGTTTGTAATAAACGGACATTTCGTCCTCTCTCGATGACTGTAATTCACCGGATGTGTCATCAGATCCTTCAAAAAGCTGAAAGAAACTGATTTTGTTCCTCTTCACACTGTTAAAGTGACTCCAGAGCGATGCTTGTAAAGCTATCTGACACACACAGTCGACAGTTAAAACATCTGATGCTTGTATATTAAATAATAAACCTACAAGTGTGTCGCTGCAGTTGTTCATTGTTACTGAGTTTTTTTGTAAACACAGCAGCGCCACCGCCGCTACGTACACGGGCGTCACGCGCTGTACGTTAGGACACCAGGAAGCAGGAAATACACTGACAGATTCAAACCTCCCAGATCCATAAGTCATAAGCAAAACATTGTTAAAACACAAACAATGACTCTTTCCTACTGTAGTTAGGTAGACAACGAGCTACAACCAGATTTTCACCCAAACTAGCCGTCCTCCAAGCAGGATTAATGACATCGGTTTCTGTGTGCAGACAACGGTGAGACGAGTGTGCAGGGACGGTCTAAAAGGTGCAACTCACCCGAAATACTACAAAAATAATCAATAATTTCACTCTTATACAGTGTAGTGTCCCTAAAATCACCTGTCACAAAATCACATTGATAATGAAAATATATTTCTTTGATTCATTTGATTGAAGATGATTTCACTTTACAATACTTTTTTGGTTTGTTTGTTTGTTTTTGTTTGTTCTATAGTTCTGTAGTGTGTTTTATAGGCTGCTGTCTTTGCAAAGTTTGTAATGTTTTGTGACTTTTTTTCTGTTATGTGGCTAATATATTTATATTTATTTATTATATTAACAATAATGGTAACATTGATAATGAAAATATAATGCATTGATTTATTTTATTATTGTTAGGGGTTTTTTTTGCATTTACACTGAGGGCAGCCAGGTGACCAGCAGCAGCCCTGAAACATTATTTACTTTCAGTGTTTCTAACCGATATGCACGCTGTTTATCCTTGACGTGATGAATACATTTTTTTATTAATGAAACATTTGCAAAGCAGGTTTTCTGAATCATTTGAAACCTGTATCTCTTGTTAACAGTCTTCTTCTCTTTTTGCCATCATCGGCGCATCGCTATGATCTTGGTGCGTTACTGCCACCACTGGTGGATTAGAGGAATAGCGTTAAACTGTTAGTAATATATTTTTGCACTGTCCTTGTCTATGTGCATGTGTGTCCTTGATTGGTTAGAGTTAACACCTGGCTGCAGGTATTCTCAGGTTACTGATTCCTTCCAGATTGATTTTACGCAGTGCTGACATTTTTCTTCATTTGCTCTGATCCCTGTTTCGTTTCTTAACTCGCGGTTGCTATGGCCGCCTCTAGTAAATACAAGTCTCGTTCCTCATCGTTTCACACAGCCTGATATAAAATTCTCAAAGCTGAGAACACACGTCCACCGTTTTGATGAGGTCACGTGACCTGACAGCAACGTATCCAACACAGATATCCAGTTAAAAAGATCATCTTTGGCACAAAGTTAAGGAGTCAAGCTGACCTGCTGATGCTGGCGGGGCAGGAAACTCTCAGACACAACCTTGTTCCCTTTACCCTCTGACTTTATTTGTTGAATTAGCTCATGGTCTTTCCCAGTCAGAGAGCTGCAGAGCTGCAGGTGCCAATTATGTTAACTTTAAATACTTAATAAGTGTATTTGTCAGGCTGTCTTTTTATTGCATTAGTAACAATTATGTCGGCTTTGTCCGTCTGACACTAACTGATTGATTGTGGAATGACTACCAGTTATTGTTTGCTTATCTTAAGCTTGTAGGAGTGCATTCTGGGAAAAAAATTAAATCACTATATGAAGTAAAAGAGTTGGAGGAGAGCAGCTTCCCCTTAAAACTGTGGTTTCCATAGTGACTGCCCTGAGGATGTAAACTTCATTCTACATTTATTGGTGACATTTACATTAATTGTTTTATGTTATCAAATTAAAATAGAAGTAACAAGCAATAAATATCATTCAACAGTAACATCACAGCAAATGACAACTCACAGATGCCGGTTGTCATGGTAATGCAACACGCTGCTTTATGGCTCTTCACTCTAGCTGGTCCTACCTGTTCATCTCTAGACTGCCGCCTGTCAATCACGGGTTTAATCTGAATGTGTCCGCTCATTTATTCTTTCTACTGGTCCACCAGTCCTATCAGCCTTCTGGTCTGATTCCCACCTGTCTGTCTGTCTGTCTGTCTGTCTGTCTGTCTGTGTTGTAGTTGAGGCTGACTGATGGCTTCGTCCCTCATCTGTCTCACTGTGATGAACGACGCTCAGAGACGATCCTGCTCTCCCTAATGCATCATTACCTCTCGCCCTAACACATTCCCTCTCCCTCTTTGTCTCACACACACGTGTACACATTTAATGCTCCATCCTGTGTAGATTAATGAGTACAGGAAATGGCGTTAATGCCGCCGGGGTTGCTGTTTTAAAGTCTCGCTACCAATCACCTGCTGCAAGTAACAGTCTGCCGCCGCAATTAAGTTGTTCTTTGTTGTGTTTATGGGTCAGAAGCTGCCGAAGCCGAGTCGAATGCATGCACATGTTCTGATGGCGTTCTGATCTCCAGATTTCCCTGAATGCAGCATGAAGCTCTTTCTTTATGACGCAGCTGTATTTCACCTGAAGACGAGTTGTTTTGCTGTTAGTCCCGCCTTCCTCCTTCCTCTCAGATGCTCAGCCTGTCAATCATACTGATACGCTGCCATCACTCTAACCCGACGCCGAGGTAAATAACATCTATGAGGTGCTGATACAGGACTGAGGAGGAGTTTGATCCATTCACAGGTGTTTCTTTTGTGAATATAGTTGCTGTGAATGATTGATAAAGCCTTTAGATGCATTAATCAATATTAATTATGTCAAAATGAAATAAAGTTACTTTTCGTAATGTGTAATATGTTGCTCATAAGCCTTTAATGGAGTTTTTTAAAATCCTTTCTCAGCTCCTACTACTACTAGTAACACACACACACAAGCTTCCTTCTATCTTTCTTTCTATCTCCCTCTCTCCGTCTCTCCGCCTGGAGTTAAGGGAAACTGCATCTAGTTGTTCCTGTGTTCAGAACATGGAAGAATGAGCAGCGCTGTCAGATCGTTTTACATGAAGAAATCGATGTTTTTGCATTAATGAAGCACACAAACATTCTCCTCAGTAAAAAAAAAAAACAAAAAAAAAACGATCCAGGTTGAATCAGCACCGCAGGGACAAAAATGTCATCTACGATTTAAAGACAACTACTCTGACATTCACGTTTAATATGAGCATCCAGAAATCTAATCTGTGTAAATTAAGAAGAAACACACAGAAAGAGATGGAGGTTCGATACAGCTAATGGTTTTGTTTTGTTTGCAGCACATTAGTCCTGTCGAGGCCCTACAACTCATTACTGTTTACAAGTTTCCCCCCGATTCATCTTGTCGTTTCTGTCTCCGCTGAGGCTCGGACTGATACGTCGTGACAGTCTTCATCTTATTATTTAAAAATTGAATGATTATTTAGAGCGGCGCGGGGACACCGAAGCTCTTTGAAAGCAGCCTAACGAGCTACAGAAGCTCCTTCGGTCGATGGTGAGGAGACACTGGTACACATTAGGCTTTTATAATGGGAAATAAAATCTATAAGAACATCAGTAGATGGATAAATAAACAAGAGAGGAACTCTCAGTTCTCCAGATCAAAAGGACTTCTTCTCTGTTTGTTGGTGATGGTGAAGTCCACTTCGGTCCAGAATGCACCGACAAAAAGATAACTTTTTAAATATTTAATGAAAACTATGATCTCTCTCTAGCGTTATCCAGAGAGTTTTTGTAGCCCAAAGCTCCAGGCGGCCATTATGTTCCCTCCAAAACATTTCAGGGAAAACCATTTTGTATAGTTCATGATCATAACTTTTTAGGGGACAGAGGATAAATCCTAATCAATCCAGCGACCAGCAACATGTCAAACACTTCAGTTCATCAGGGGATACCTCTGAATCTAATGAATGAACTCCTGTTAGCTGCACTTTGATATTAATGCTGACACAGTATGCTAACATGCTGATGTAAGGATGGTAACACACTTACCCGAGCTGCTTTACGCTAACGCTAAGCAGGTTTTGTATGCAGTGGAAAAGTGAGCATACATACTAAAACCCCTGGTTTCATAGCGTGGTGTTGATAAGGGAACTGCTCACAGTACAAAGATGAAATGCAAGGTTTAATAGCATTCAAACATTGCAGCTTGACTGAAGTCTTAATGTAAGCAGTTAGCATGTTAGCAGCTAGCATGTTACATATGAAACAGTATCATGAGTTCAACAAGGTGAGATCAATAGGAGGTGTTTAACAATAGAATAGATTCCAACGATGTGAAGCATCTCCATCAAGTGTTGGTGCTTATGAAGACTGGAGATATAACAGGAACCCTCCAGAGTCTAGACGCTGCTGCTGCTGGTGGTGGAGCCAGCAGGTGGTTGATGGAAACCTTAATCATGGAGGTCCGGGGTGGTGATGAAGTGGACGTGCACAATATTAGGTCTGAAAGACAGAAAGGCAGAATTGCAACAATACATAAGAACAGCACGTCGTAGAGACTGATTGGCTCGCTGATGCTGGAATTGTGAATGAAAGGATTTTGACAGCGTGAGAACGAGGACGTGACAGAGAGAAATAGAAGAGAGGAGGAACTTTTTTGCCAAAGCTTCAATTTTTTTTTTAAAGATTTGAGAGAGGAGGCTGATAAAGTCTGATTTCATTTTGGTAACTACATGATCTTTCCTCTACTGCCACCATCTGGCCAAACTGTACATCTGGTGCTCCACTAGTGGTGAAGATGGGAATAGACAAGTTGGTTTTTACAGTTCAATAACTACTTAATTAAGGTTACAACCTCACAGGGCTGCTTGCATGACTGTTTTTTTTATTTTATTTTTATATTTTCTGATGAGATTATTTGTTCTTTTTGCTGTTATTTTTCCAGATTTTCTTTTCTTTTTCTTCTTTTTTTTTATAAACTGTAAACTAACTATACCTGAAAGAGAGAGCCTTTCATTCTCAGTGTGTTTATTCCCATTAAAAAAGAATTACCCGCTTGTGTGCACATCTGTACACACACACACACACATGTCAAAACAATGAGCACACACACACATACACACACACTCATGCACACACTCACTCCGCAGGGCATTGGTTGGTTGGAGGCTGAAGCCTGGGGATTGTCAGCCATAATAAGGTCTGCTTCTGCAGCATTATTAGCCTTACAGGTCATTCATTTCATCCCCTTATTAACAGAGACATTGTTGATTGTTGCACTGAGAGCAGTGAAGACAGTAGAGAGGGGATGGTGGGGGAGGGGGGTAGTGTTGTGGTAGTGTAGGGTGTTATGGGTAATGGGGCTACAGATCCATGGAGATAGATCGTTTAATTAAGCATGAGAGAAATTAAGACCCCATCGGCCCGAGGTGAAAAATGAGCTCTGAGGGCAGAGGGAGACATGCTGAACACAACGGGAGGGGTGTGTGTGTGTGTGTGTGTGTGTGTGTGTGTGTGTTAGATAATGAAGATGAGCTGTGTTGCTCAAACGTTGCAGTAATACAGTACAGATTTCATTGTGTACGTTATTTTACATATTTACCTGTAAAACAGCTGCATTCGTTTATATCCGACAATCCAACAATCTGACTCATCTCTCATTCTGTAGGCATCAAGATCAATGTACACGACTGTTTATTGAGCCAAATATGTCAGCAGGAGTAATATATCACACTCACTGACTGTATTCTGAGGAGTCAAATTTACACTGAAGACACACAGATACGTTTTTATTAATGTTTCAAAGACTGAATCCAGAACACAAACAAACAAAATCAATTTATTGAATCCGTTCTTGTTGCTGTTCATCTGTCCTACAATACAGTAATATAATATGATATAAAAAGAACTAAATAAACAGTTTGTTGTTATGGAATATCTACACATTACATTTATATTCAAACTGCAGCATTTTGAAGGAAACATGAAGCCACTCGAGTATTTTCTGTCAACATAATGAGGAAATGTTGTTAATTCATACTGTATAAACATTGATCCTGAATATATCAGTAAAATGTTTACTGACAATGTATTTATTTAGTTTTCTTTCTCCACCAAGTGAAAGTGAATCGCAGCAGGTCTGTTTATTCATATTTAACCAAAACTACAGTCTTTACCTTAAACCTAAACACAGTCGGGACATCCTGACTAACCTCTTATATTATATAAATGTTGCACTTTAGAGCTGCAACAATTAATCGATTAGTTGACTTAATCGGCAACTATTTTGATAATTGATTAATAGCTTAGGATATTTTTAAAGCAAAAATGCCCAAAATTTAAAGGTTTCAGGTTCTCAAATTTGAAAATTTGCCGCTTTTCCTTTTCTTACATCACAGAAGATCGAATCCATCTTTGTGTTTCGGACTGTTGTTCCGACAAAATAAGATATTTCATGACGTCTCTGTGGACTTGTGAAGGACATTTATCACTATTTTAATGTTTTATTGACCAAAATGATAAATAAAAAAAAAGAAAATAATCAATAGTTTCAGCCCTAAAGTGCTTCATTAATTTGAAAAAGCATTGCCTGTAGACATAACACAGCCAATACTGTCTCATAAAGAAATGATGGTCATCTACTGTATCTATTTCACAACCAGATTGCCTGATTCAGGTCCCATGTTTGTTTATACTGATACTGCAGCTACATCATTATTCATCTCGACAGTGTTTTACTGTCACGATCCTGCTCAGACAACGTGGCGTCTGCATGTAGCCTATATGCAAATCGGACATCGGAAACCTCAAACGGGACAGAAAGATGGAAAAAAAAGCTTTTTTAGGTGTAATTTCTCTCTGAAATCTGCTTTTAAAGGTGTTCGTTTCCTAAACTCAGTCGCTGCCAGAGCTGCTGCGGGTTAAATTCCCCTCGGAGCAACCGAAGCTAACAACCCATGATGCACTTAAACTTCTTAAGACGCTTTAGCCAAAAGTATCCGGATAAAAGAAAGGAAAGAGAGAGACATCAAATTCAGATGATGACATAAAAGAGGGAGGGAGACTAGAAACTAGAGCGGATGAATGGAGGGAAAGAGGGAGGGATGGCTGATGGAGGATATGAATTTTAGAGTGAGACGGGGGAGGGGAAGGGAGGCGCTGATGGAGAAATTAACTTCAGAGGATGATGAAAAAGGAGAAGGATGAAAAAGAAACACAGGAGGAATCAAGGCAGAAGAGCCCGGAGGAAGCGAGGAAGGGAGGAGACAGACTGAGACATCAAGTCGGTGATACGAGAGAAAGATGTGAGCGACAGAGTGAAAGAGAGAGAATGAGCCTGAAGTGTACACCAGAGGGGAGTAACAGCTCTCGCTCACTTCTTCTAAGGATCATACAAGTTTAATATAATGTGGTTCTAATGTCCGCAGTTTCTGGCAACCTGGAAACACAGAAAACAAAAGACAACAACAAAAAATTATCACCCGACTTCTTGGTTCAACTTTACTTACTGTAATTAATACGGTTTTCCTGTGCAGTGAGGAATTATTATCATCATTTCAGGTAAATCTCACTTTCAGTTTTACCTCCAGTCTGGATAAACTGTTGGCTTTTTTGCTTTTTAGCGATTTTGCCGTATTCCCAGATCTCAGCAACTGGACAAAAATTACAAAAATGAGTCACAAGTTGTAAATAACCCAGAATTATCGTTTTAAAGAGGACATATTCTGCACATTTCCAGCTCTATATTTATATTCAGGGGCTCTACTGGAATATCTTTGCATGATTTACAGTTAAGAACTCCTTATTTACTGGTCCTTTATGCAGCCCCTCAGTTCAGCCACTGTCTGAAACAGGCCGTTTTAGCTCCTGTCTCTTTAAGGCCCCGCCTCCTGATGAGCCCACTCTGTTCTGATTGGTCAGAACTTTTACAACTGTAACTTCTTAAACATATCCCTGCGTGTTCATGTACAGGCTACTGAACTGACGGCCGTCTATGGTCATGTGTGGCAAGCCGACGTTAGCTTGTTGGCTAGCTAGAAAAAAACTTCACAAATGAAGCGTCTGAGCAGGTTGAAGTCATTTTGACTTGCAGGGAACATTTCTACATCATGTCAACCTCCAGTTATGGACGAACATAGATATCTGACATCATAACATTATATAAATAACAGGAAAAACAAAAAGCATAACATGTCCCTTTTAACTTCAAACAATCATGGACAGCAATTTCCTGCAAAATTTCTCAACATTTGTCCCTCTCGGCCACCGTAATTCTCTCTTCAAGTAAATGAATTGGCCTGTTTCAAATAACTTAATTACCTCTTACTCAAGCATTTGCATCTAAACTTGACATATCCCTTTTGCAAATACATATTAATAACTTTGGCTGATAAAAACTACATTTTGGGTTAGCATCCCTTAATAGGAGAGGTGACAAATATTTTCACTGCTGTCAGTTTCAAGGAGCAGATGGGCGTGTTTTCTCTTTTGCTTTATCATTTGATTGATCAACAGCAGCAAAACAAATCTTCATTTTATGGATTGTACTGTAAAGAAAAGAGATGATGTGTGTTGTAGAGGGAGAAGAGGAGGACAAAGCGTGAATATAAAATATAGAAATACAGACATGGAGAACTCCCTCGTCTTCCCGCTCTGTCTCGTGCCAGTGATCTGTTCAATAAGGCTTTGCCTAGTAGCACTAATCCTTTTGTTTTGTTATGCCAGTCGGGCTATCTGTTTCCACTACCTATCGATTATCTGTGCTTCCCTGCCCTCTGCGTGACACATGAATGAATCTCATTTCCCCTCTTATTGTGTTGCAGTAACTTAAAAAACAATCCGGCCGCCGTCTTAATTCACCGAGCCAACAGCCGTGAAAAGGTGGAGGTGAGATTAAAAGCAACAGCTGGATATTCAGGATGAGCAGATGATGAGATACGAGCGTGCACTATATTAAAAAGGGTCATATTCAACATACAGCAACAGATAAGACAGCTTGTATGACTTGTTAAATTTTTATCTCCAGGCCACAGTGGTCTGAGTCTGTGTAGTTTTTTTAGATGGTTGGACGGCTGAAGTTGCCAGTTGCTTGGTTGCCAAAGTGGATGCTAAAGTTTGTTGAAAGCAGGACTGGAAGGTCTAGAATTTCTGCCAGATTTTATAAAAACATAAACCTAAGTGCAGGCTGATAACCTGCCAAAGTAGTGCTGGACTCTGTGAACATAACAGATAAAATGTTTAGTGCTGCTCATTTCTGATCCTGCTGCTACCTCAAGGGGAAATCAACACTTTACAGATTAAAGTGATTGACTGACAGAGCTTTACAGGTGAGGTATGAGACTTGATCTGAGTCTGACTAAAGTCCCAAAAAATTAGTCCTGACACGCACCTGATAATTTTACAAGCTTGACTCATGAGTCGTGGTTTGATCTTGTAAAACGCTTGAACATCCGTCCGTTTTCACCATATCCAGGGTCAGTTCATGGTGGCAGGCAGGTGTTTCCAAGCCAGATGAGATATATATTTATAGTTCCTCCAGTGTAGTCTGAGTCTACTCCAGTCTCCTACCAGTCGATCATACCTGGAAAACCTCCAAAAGGAGGCACCCGAACCTCTTCTTGATGCGAAGGAGCAGCAGCAACTCACTCTTGACCCAATGGGAGCAGTCCACCAAGTGTAGGCAACCTTTGCATTGACCTAGAATATTTAATTATTCTGCCTATACATTGAAGGGGATTACAGGAAACTTTTCAAATGTCATCATCAGACATCAACGATTTGCATCAAAGACCTGTCCGGACTTGGACTGGTCTCTAAGGACTTGAGACTCGACTTGAGACTTGATTGTACTTGCCGCCAAATACTTTCCAACACATTTGGTCACTCAATCTCATTTTTCACCAGTCTTTGTGGTTTTTTTATAACGAAACACGTTGGTTACCCATTGTTTTTAAGGCAGTGATGTAAAGTACAGGTGATTTGATACACCAGATAGATGTTTAGTCCTAGTCTCTGGAACTCTGACTGGTTAAATTTGCTACGACTGAATTCACAATGACTATGAATGAAAAGCATTGAGGTACAGAATTTTGAAAGATCTGGACACAAAGCGTCCTGGTGGTCTAAAGGGTTTGCGATGCAGACCATTAGGTCACAGTATCCCTGACTGTTTTGTTAGATCTCCTCTCTCTCTCTCCTCTCATTTCCTGCGAGCGCTCTACTGTTCTGTTAAAGCCAAATAACGCCGTGTTTATGCAGATCACAACTCCTGTGGGGGTTTTTCTCCATGTTTGTATTAGTTTTCACCCTGAAGGTAGCTTCTGAATACTGAAAAGGAACAAGCAGGTCACAAAGGCTTTTACAAGATCTGAATCATTGTTCAACCAGACTGATAGAAAAACCGAAGCTACAGCAGTCGACATTTTTTATTGAATTATTTCTGTGAATGTTGGAAACAAACTTTAATAATTCATCATTTCCCATGTTTTATTTAGACAAAATACAATTCCCCAATCATGCATGCAGAAAACATTATCCTGATTTTGGGTTGACAGAATAATTAGCCAAGTGGTTTCAGCTTCCAAAGAAACGAACTACTTTCTAACTATTTTCTAGAATTTGATTAGTTTTCAAGTCGTTTTATGCCGATTAAGCTTCTCAACTTGATAATGCATCACATGCCAGGTTTATCTAACCACCTATCTAACTGTTCTACTCATGCAGATATTTGCCTCCAATTTATGAAAGCCATCTGTTCTGCACGCAGCTGTAAGGATGTTTACATCTCCGACAAATCATTCTCCGACTACAGATCGAGTATGTAATATTTAGACATCGTTTCAAAGCCCATCTCTGTATTTATAATCTATTCAGTCACCACTGCATCGTCTGAGAGGCCTTGATAGCACGCAGAGGTATTTTGTATAAATCCATAACCCCCCCCCCCCTCCTTGCTCAAGGATAAGATGGGTCGGCTTTGTTTCTGTGAGCTCATTTAGAAGATATTGATAACGATCACGCTAATAAGAAGACGGAGCAGAGGGAGGGAGGGAGATCTTTGTCTTGTTCCGACTTTAATGGTCTTTGTCTCCCGCCGTCTGGTAGGAGTCACTCTGTAAGTGTCATTAGGATGTACAGGGAGTCGCTTCAGCTAAATATTGCGCAGGCCTCATTTAGCACAGATGAAAAACCATGAGTCACTGTGGACTCATAGAGCGGCTGAGTCACGTCACAACCCAGATCATATTGGCTGTCTGCTGAGTGAGTTATCCCAACAGCTACTGTGCATTGTGTTTCCTGAAGCCTCCAAACCTATTAGTCCCATTCTAGTATATTACACTAATTGGTCCTCTGTGATTTCAGTGCCGGACCGACTGTGAAGTTGAGTCTCTGATGCGCTGAGGCTCATTAAACATGTGATTGTTCTTGTCATGTGGAGAGATATCAAGACATGTGACCCGCTAAAGGATCTTTGTTTAATTGAAGAATCACACCCGGAGATTTACAAGGCTTTACTGGGAAAGGATGCTGGGAAATTACTATTCACATCCTTAAAGCTGCACTAATCAATATCTCTTATATTGAAGATCTTTACCAGACAGGTTTTAAGATATATATATAAAAACACTCTGCTTTGAATTTCAGTCTACGATGGATTTTTTCAAAATTACATCATTAAAATCCTTGAAACAACATCTGCTTGTTCCTCGAGACTCTATGAATATGCAAATATTGTTCATTTCAAAAAGCTTTAACTGCTGGACCCAGCTGTCTCCTACTTTACTGGAAAGGAGGCTTCACACTTGTGTAAGTAGCATACCGGACCGTGATCGGCTCCAAACTAGTTGTGATGTCAGAAATTATGCTTTTAAGGTTTTAAGGTGAGCGCAGAGAAACTTTCCTCCTTCAGCAGATGATGAACTGCACATAAATCATTCTGCACAAAGAAGAAGAACAAACATCCAGCTGAAGGAACAAGAAGAGAAACACGTTTTTGAGTGTACGGTTGATTTAAAGAGGTTAAATGACTACTACATGAATTACAAGCAACTTCACAGCTCCCATCATCTCTACATTATTGTTATTGTTTGAGTTTTCTGGCATGTAACCCGGCTCTCGTCAGCTCTGTTTCCAGCAGCTGTTTTCAGCAAACAAGCTCTCTGAGAGAAGCCCAACTGCACACAACCTGCTCAGCAGCAAACAGCAGACAAGTAAACTTAGAGACTCACTGGTGAAGAAAGTGAAACGTTTGGCAGCTTAAGAGCCAGATACTTTTTCTCTGAGGAGTTGGTGGAGACCAAACCAGAGCTAAAAGTAGAGTTGATAATGGACTTACATTCATCAGATGGACATAAACACCACTACAAAGGGGTGATCATGTTGCTGTGTGTCTGCTGGATGTTTCAACTGTTTCATTCTTGACAGAAAAATACATTAACGCAGCTTTGACATTTAAAAAGAGTACATTTGCTTCATTAATGAATTTAAAAGGGTACACTTGATAAAGAAATGTTATTAATTGCAGGGTAATAATTGTGTATTGCACACATAAATATAATTTCCTTTGGAAAACATCCAACCACTTTGTCAAATTGGACAAAGCCTCAGAAAATAACTGTATTTTTTTTGTCAATGCAACAACATAAAAGCTTTAATTTAAAATAATGGTCATATTCTTCCAGTGCTTTTACTTTAGTCAGCGTTCCCATTTCTTGTTTGTGTCAATGTTCCCCTTTTTTAAACCAAACTGCTTCATTTTTGGTCTTTATCCTCAAGTCAATAAGGGAGTGAACTTTTGAAGCATGAAGACCCAAAAGCACTGAAACATTTCAGCACATGTCCATCATCCTGTGTGTGTGTATACATTCTGATAAAAGTGGTGTAATTCTCAGTTTTTCTGAACACAAATGGTGCAAATCAGATTTGCCATACATGGAAATTAATCTAATATTAGTCTGATATCTGCCAACACAGTTTGTGCAAAATTTCTGACTCACAGCTGTTGAATTATTTTATTTTGCTGTAGCACACAGCAGGTAAGTCTGGCTCCAACCCAGACATTTAATAAGTCATCAAAGTTTATTTCAAATGTATTTTGCATCAAATTTGGTGACTATTGAGTAAAAAAATGTAGGTGGAGTGCTTAAAAAGGCTTTGAGAAATGGTAGAAAACCAGTAAAGGCAGAATTTGGTGAATTGGTGACAATAAGAGGGAAAAAAGGAAAACTTGAGTCATTTTTTGCTACAACAAACATACATCATATGACACTAAAACTCTCCACCGAAAGCCGAGATAATAAACTTTGTGCAGGTGGATTAACGGCTCCTTAAGGCTGTTTTCGAAGACTTAAAGAGTCCGCCTGGAGCTGTTGAGGAAACTCCACATCCTGACCTCCACCATGTGAGGGGATTAGCAGCGACAGACTGATTTATTTATATTAAATTGATCCAGTGAGCCAGATTCCAATCTTATCTGGTGGGCTTTTAGTAAAAAAAAACAAACAAAACATTCACTAATACTCTCTAAATGCTTCAGTGCAAGTTCATTAACTCCACTTTTACAGAAGCCAAATTTGTCTCATTATCGTTTAGACAATTTAATTTTTTTTTCTGGTGGAATTATCGCCTCGTCATCACTTCCTGTAACTGCCGGATGCTGACGAAGCACGACTCGCAAAAGGGAAAAGGCTGAATGTTGATGATCCTCTCCATTGCTCTGTCCTCTGTTTGTTCTCAGCTCGGAGAGATTGAGCCCAAGTTCAGCCAAGTTTGACTCATCAAACATTAAGCAGCAGGGTCCCTGTGACCAGCCAGCTGTTCTGCCGCTGCATTTTCTTTTCTTTTTCAGTTTTTTTTTTTTTTTTTTTCCTGGAAAAACTACCTGGCTGCGCTTCATGCTCCTCTACCTCTGCATGTTTTTTTTTTCCCTTCCATGGAGGGAGATCAGTGATAACATGTCTGCTGCCCTTAGGAGAATCTCTTGACCTTTTAGTCCAGACAGATCTTCTCCTGCAGAGAAAATGGGGCTTTAACCAGAGATCAAAGGCTACTGAGAGGATTAAACTGCAGTTGTCTGCCTGTCAGGGAAAGACACAGGTAGGAGAGGGGGGGGGGGATCTTCACATGTCTCACAAATATGAGGGGCAATGTTGTGAAGAAAAGTAGAAGTTTGGCTCTTAACGGGAGATTTAAACTTAAAATCCTTCAAAATAACAAGCATTTTATTCTTCTTTTATTCTAGAAGTTGAACTAGGAATAGAGAGAACAGACACTTGACATGATTCAGTTCTGACTCTTAGTGTCACGATTCAATTCAGAATCAATTCTCAGTTCAAAACTGTTTCTCAACCTGGTAAATGGAAAGGGAGACACTCTATTCATGCTCTTACTTCAGTGTGTCAAATCATTCTCTCATGCCCGTAGTCCACTGAAATGATATATTTAACATACCTGGAAGTTAAGCCAAAAAGAAAAAGAAGCAAAGAGTGCTCCATTGTGTCACTAACATTAGGTCTCCAGCAGTGGAGAGCAGCCTCGCTGCCACATTGTTAGTACTGCAGTAAACCACTGTTATCCAAAACCCTGTACGTTTAAGTTATATGTATATGGCCAATTAGTTTTAAGCAACTAAAACTCCTTAGTTAAGCTGTGAGAGATTGTGATGATGGATGAAGTCAAGAAAACATCACCATCATCGTCAGAAGTTATCGATGTTGACTGACTTCGTCCATCCCAACCTCCTCCCTGAGATGTTTCGCGATGGTGTAACAATAAAACATTATTTCCACCTTTGCTACTTAGAAATGTAACTCAGAGACTCTTCTAAACATTACATTTATATTGTATGAATACTCAACAGCAAATATGTTTTGAAAGAAACGTAATGATCCAAGATGGCGGCGCTCTCCAACATTTTGTATAATAATTTATCAGATTTAACTACTTTATTTTATTCTCTATTTATTCAGTTTTATCCAAGCTGCTGCACTAAGCATTGCTGCCGAACTGTATTTTGTTGTGTATTAATACAATGACAATAAAGAATCTATCGATCAATGCTGCCCTCGTGATATTTTTACCAAGATGATGAGGAAACATTTCTAGTGAACAAATCTTCAATGTCACAAAATGCTCAATCTGAACAAATCTAGATATTGTTCAAAGATAATATATTTCCTACAATATCTAACATTAATCATAACTGAGTTGCATGGTTTTGATTTTTGTTTTTGTTGCCTAAACCTAACTGCACATATGGGATGCAGGATGTGTCAATGTCCTGTGCTTTGTGTGCAACAGCTTCCAAAAATCATGAGGCAAAACCATTTTGACCTATATAAACATCATTCTTCTACGACAGCATTAAGAGAGGACTGTAACAGGCTGTTTGAAGTGTTTGAACAAACAAGCAGTGCTGTTGTTTGCTGGTGTAGGCGATCCCAAAGAATAAAATTGTGTCTGAACCTTTTTGAAGTTCATAAATTTCAAGGGACGTATCTTGCAAACATTAAAATATGTTCAGTAACAGCATAAAGAAGTCAAGGCTCCCAGGTAAACTCAAACTGTGGCGTCTGCAGTTTGGCCTCCTGCTCTGACTTTCGTGGCCCCAAACAATGTTTGATGTACCTGTTTCAAAGGGAGGGAGCCTAGAGAGAATGATTAGCTGGGAGCCTCGTGCTGCCTCAGCAGTGTGTGTGTGTGTGTGTGTGTACAGTAGAGGGATTTCAGAGCTTCATATCTCGTTTAACAGAAGAGTTTAAATGTGCAAAGGCAAGGTTGGAGATTACACTGTCACTGTCTAACGATATAAAAGTACAGAGTGAAAATGTCTCAGCAGGAAGTGGAACTCGGAAGGTTGCAGTTTTAGAGGCAGCACTTAATAATATTGTGGGGTCGGTGCAACATGGGTGTTTGGAGGCTGGACTGAGCGTTGGGGAGCTTTTATGGGGTACGTCAACACCAGCGTGGAAGAGAAAAATGGTTGTAGAAGAGATTCAGAGCCAAGAAGAAGAAGCTAAGTGTTGAAAAGGGAAAACACACCTGAAGTGAAGGATTACATTCATGTTTGCTGCAACCTATTTCATCTCCCCAGAGTCTTAGTAAGTGGATAAATGTAGAGCACACACACGTGTTCAGGTAAATTCTCACTTCTTTTTACTTTGCCAGGGTGTAAAACAGGCCTCTTTTCAAGGGGCGACATACCTGGAGACACAGCAAAGTGCTTAGAAACACTCAAGAGATACACATGATAGACACATAATTGCATGTTGTTCCTCAAGGTAAAGAGTACAGAGCCAAAATATTCTTGAGCAAGGATAATGTAGGACAGTTTAGGGCAGGGAGGGACTGAAAAATGGCCGTGGATTTAAAGAAATAACTCTAATATTGTGCCTGTATGTAGGACTTGCAAGTGTTCACGTCATCTGACAACTCAGGAAGGTTGTATGATAACTGAGTTGAATGTATGAGGGTTTAAAATATTGTGCATTGGTAAAATTACATTACAGCCAATAAATGTGGGTTTAATTATAATGAATGATGAACTTGTGGCCATGTTTGTTTGGTTTGCAGGCACCTGTGTATCATTAAGCGCCAAGTCAGATATATTTGAGGTTCCCAGCCTTAATTAGGGCTTGGAGGTTGACATGAATGTTATATATAAGTCAGAAACTCAAAGTTACGCTAACTCCAATATGACATGATCAGGCAATAGCCCCTTGTGTTCAGAAACGTGATGTCTTGTGTATTTTGTGGAGCTTTCAGTGCTGTTGGAGGATGCAGCTATACTGAGTTAACAAGGAAATGGTTTGGAAAAGGAAAGGTCCTCCCTGTGGAAGCTGATGTTAGCAGTGGCTTGTTTGTTTGTAGCCTGTTGCTACCACTGATGAATGCTGTTAGATTTTGATAATCATCTTTCCTAGAAACTGATTCACTTGTTTGTCTTTATGTGTGTAATTTTGTGAGAGTATGGGTTTTGGGAGTTTGGAAACGTGTGGTTATGTCTCCATTTGTTGATGGTAGAGGTTGCTCATTTTGGCTTTGATTGCCAGTTAGCACAGATGTTAGCTAAACAATGCAAGCTAACTGTTGTTTTGGAGGGAAGTGTTTAGGAGCTGAGTAGCAGGTAAAGATATTTGTGTTTTGTTGTTGTAGGACCAAAGAAAAAACTGTTAAAGGTTGTCATACATGTGTCTGCACTAGATGAAGCATCTCTGTTTGAAGTTTGTTCAGAAGTAGAGACAAATATCTGCTTACTGTACTGTTCAGTCTCTGAATGTGTGGAGAGCTTTTTATTCCATAAGTTTTGGTATTTGGTTTGTAGTTTATTCTCCACAAACTGGAGCTGATGACAGACTGAGACATTCACATTCATGCCTTAGCTTAGCCTCAGCAGACTGGATGTGTGGTTTGTCTATTCATCCGAGTATCTGCTCTCTTCTGGATCCAGAGGCAGAGTTCAGATGTAGACCAGAGCAGGGGTAAACAATGGTGTTACCTGTCAGACGGTTCAGTAGATTTATGACGATGCAGTCTGAGAGCCACTGCAGAGCCCAGTGAAGGGTCAGGATATCATTTAACATTATAACTGGGCTTTTGTATACAGCCTTTGGCAGTCATCCATGGATGCACTGATTAATGTGTTTATAGGATTTTCAGAGTTTGTGTTTTTGATGGTATTTTAGGAAATTGTGTTGTGCCAAGTTTTAAAAATATAGTTGGTCCTCAGTGACATTAATTGCCGTCTCAGTTGTTTCCTCTTTCTGCTGGATGAATCACAATTTTGTCCACATTTCCTAGGAATGATTTTGCACTCCTCAACCTCTTACCTTTTTCTTCTCTCCTTCCCCCCTCCAGCCTGCGAGCTGATGAACCAGGGCATCTTGGCGTTGGTTACCTCGACGGGCTGCGCGTCAGCCAGCGCGCTGCAGTCTCTGACGGACGCCATGCACATCCCTCACCTGTACATCCAGAGGAACAGCGAGGGATCGCCACGGACCGCCTGCCAGTTCAACCCGAGCCCCGGGGGGCAGCGCTACACGCTGGCCGCTCGGCCGCCGGTCCGCCTCAACGACGTCATGCTGACACTGGTGGAGGAGCTGCGCTGGCAGAAATTCATCGTGTTCTACGACATCGAGTACGGTAAGTGATCGACTGATTCGCTGTCGCTGTGCCGGATTGAGGAATTTGATTTTCGGGGCTGTGAGTGAAACTTGAAAGTTTTGATTATTGCGATTTGTGGAAATTTTGGAGGAATGTTGCTGATGGAAATTTAACAAGTAGCTGTTACAGCTGCTATTTGTTGTAGAGGACAAACTAAATGCAGGTGTTTGTGTTTGATTGTGGAACTGGATCATTATGAAGTCTTGAAATTCACAATAGCACATCTGGCTATTATTGGAGCCAGATGCTCTTTTTAATGAAGCAATTTCTAACTGGTTTACAAATCTCAGATGTAAAATATGGTGAATTTTAGTCTAGCTTTAAGACATAAATGATTTTGTGGTTTCTGTGTCCTCTCATGTGTTGTGATACTGGTTCTTTCTCAAGTGAATCATCAGCGGAAGAGCGATTGTGGCTTTGCTAGTGATCACACTGAAGGAAAGACAGAAACTCTGTTTACAACTTTAGATCTTATGTTTAGAAGTCTTATAGTACTTGAAAATAGATGTGGAGCATAATTTGAAATAGTCAGTTGATATGTTGCCTGTTTCAGACACATCTTAAGCTTTTTTTATTTTAATTGATACATCACTCATCAGAAATTAGTCTGCCTTAAAAAGTCAATTTAGGTTTGGGTTCGTTGACAACACTAATATATTATAAAATAAAACAAATCAGACTTTGTTGGGGTATATAATTATAGTCCTCACACTCCATGAACCATTTTAACAAGATGGAGAGAGGTGTTCATTGAAATATTACAAAATAAGCACCGTGATTACCAAGTTGCTGTTTTACTGAGATTTGTCAATCAACACACATTACGTTAAAATAGTATTTCACTTCTTATTCAGCAGCAGAGCAGTATATGCAGCTTTTAATCTACATGTTGAGATTTGTCTCAAGGTTGGTAATTATATGTTTATATTAATACAGCCTCTTAAAAGTTCATTTTCTGCTTTTTTATTCTGTGTGTGCCTCCTAAGCATCAATAAAAAATGTGTCTCTTGTGTCATACTTTAGAGTTATATTTCCCTACTGGTTTTGACACGGATATCTTGACTTTATGTCACTATTTTCTTTCTCATTTTCCCTGGTATTGGTTTGCTGCAATGTTTGTTGTTTCCTGTGTTTGAACTCTGTGGGATGCTTGTTTCTTCTCAGGGTTTGAGCGGCGACGTTATCTTAACATTCTGTGTAGTATCACAGCTGGGTGCCGCGACTTCTTGATGACTCACCTGCTCTTTTTAGACGGAGCCGAAGCAAAGAAACAAACACATATACACACACAGGTTTAGACACATAAATTCTATCTGTGTGTATGCCCTGGGCACACTGTAACAGACTGTTCTTGTTTGTTTATACCCTGTTTTGACTGTTACTTGTGTATAGACTGTAAAAGTAGATTTCCTCTATAGAGGACAGTAAATAACTTGGAGTACAGTCAAGATGGCGGCGAAGATAACAAAAACAGGCATTTATTCATCTCATATTGTGACAAACTTTAGTGGATCATAACATATCAGGTATGGAATTAATCTGCAGATGCTCCAGTTCAAGATGAGACCAAACTTTTCTATGGATGTCAGTTTTTGAGCCACGACAAAGGCCAAAATGTGGCCTGCAACCTTGTTTTCAGCCTAGCCGATTACCAGAAATGCCTTTTTCTATGTCGTAACGCATATTGTAAAATGGCGAGGACTGCTGAAAAATGAAAGTCTAAGCTTTATGATGGGCTCATAAAGAATATTATCAAGATTTGTTTGAATTCACAACACAACTCGGCTCTCAAGGTAACAAAATTCGGCACTGATTGATCTAACATGGCAACAAGGCATGATTGGTTATCCTGAGTGGAAACAAGATTCAGAACAAGAAGTTGTTGATCACTTGCTGCCCCTACCGGCCGGTTAAGAGGAGTCAGTAGTCAATAGCGGCATAAAACAGAGCAGTAAAGGATGTTATAAAATAGGTTTTTCAAAAATTGTGAATCACAGCAACCATGAGAGGTCCTAATGTCATAAATGTGCAATAAAATTAGGCTGATGGCTCCAGTAGAATGTGAGATCAGCTGCAGACAGATACACACGAGTCACGACCGACCACATGATCTCCTCCAGGGTTACGTCTGGCAGAGATAATGAAACTGAATCTGAACTTGTGCTCACACAGATTAGTTGATATTTGTACCTCCGGCGGTAACTGCTGCTCTGTTTTGTTATATTTTTGGGTTTCATGATGGTGCTCCTTATCTGTGCATTTAGCAGTAAAAATACTGCTGTTTCTCTACATGAACAGATAACTTCTTTCTTCTTCCTGTCTAGACTGTGTCCCACCAGCTTTTACTGGCTTAAGTCAAATTGGCTCCAAATTAGTTTTGTTCATACCCATAAAAAAAATAACAAGCTGTAATCTCTGCTCTCTAAAAACTTCTACATCATTCACTTCCTTCTTTCCTGTGTGAACTAACCACAGACACTCGTCTTGCTAAAGGACTCGACTCTTCTGTCGTGCTGCGTCATATGGTCCAGGACTCATGGGAGATGGAGAGTGTTAAAGGCAGTTAAATACCATCTTTATCTTTAGATATGGAGTTAACAACATGATATACTGTTGAGATCCAAGACTGGATTTTTAGTTATTTGCGTAACTACAAACGTCATTGAGATTTTGAATGATTTTCCTACTTCTGGAGCAGAACTCTGGAAGTTCTGGTTTCACTTTGGCTCTTTATGGCCAATTACTTGGATAAAGTAGTAACCGTCAGCACTTACTGTGCAATTAAAGTAGAAGTTTTTAGGTCTTGAATCAAATGTAACCCAAGTGTTCTAATGATGAATGGCGTCCAGTTTTATATTTTAGTTCTTCACTTGCTTTAGTTCTGTAGATTTAGATTGTTTCATTCATCTCAAACTTTGCATCTGAATACAGAAATGGCAGACCACATGTAGTCAAATAATTGAAAAGGCATTAGGGATAACTGCAGGCTGCCAGAATGTTTTTCAATGTTTTCTGGCTTTGGAAAGATTTCCATGACTGGGTGTTGCAGCAAAACTTGAGAGATTGACTCTCCTGTCTGGTGTATTTGTTTGGAATAGCTTACTTGGACTGTATCTTAATGAAATCACATTAGGCCCAATGGATTTTTGAGCGTAATCGATACAGGATTGTGGCAATTACAATATAAGGATATAGACAGATGCAGGCATTTAGCCTCTCAGATACTCTTATCCAGAGTGATTTAGAGTAAGTGCATCAGTAGCTGCAGGCCAGGATCTGAATCCTTTAATAACGAACCGGCAGCTCAGTGAACATTAAGACTAAAAAACAGCAATGAGGCTGCAGAGGAGAACTTTCCTTCTCCAGCACCACACTGTGAAGGCATCCATAAATACTCACATTAATGCATTTTTTGCTGCTTACATTTTTTGGAGGACTTACACAATCAAAAAAAAAAACTCTTTCTCCAATGGCAGATTTGTTAGTTTGATTTCTTTGTTCTAACCTTCTTTTGCACCTGGCCCGCCTCCGATCCTGATGATGGATTTGGGGGCATTTGACCCTTGCGTGGTAAAGCCCAAGGCGATGTTAAGAGTCTGCACTCACAACAGGAAGCATTAAAGCACTTTTTTGCTGGATTTCAACACCACACAATTTCACACTAATCTTGTCTTGGAGGACAAGCATGGCCGCACAAAACCTCCACATTTTTTTAGCACATGGTTGACCTTCCCTGTTCTTGGCAGCGGTGCGAGCAGATTTATCAGCCTGGCTGTAGTTAATCTTTTAGTCTCGGTTTTGTTACTTTAGATGTATCATGCACCATTTTCAGATTCGTGTTGTCATGTTTTAGTTCCTTTGAACCCATTTCAGAGAGAATTATTGGATCTGACCTGAAGTGTTTCACATTTCTGAATCCAAAACACATTTTAAATTATTTTAGACAATCAATAATATGAGTCATCTATTTTGTCCAAGATGACAAACACCTCCTGCTTCTCAATTATAATGATTTGCTGCTTTCTCTGCTTTATATCATTGTAAACATCTTTGGAGATTGGACCTTTGGATCAGACAAAATAAGACCAGTGAACTTTGTTTCAAATATTATATAGATTTTTTTCTTTCTAATACTAGGTTTTTGAGGCTGATACCAATATTAATTATATGATAGCTTGAGGAAAATCAGCTAGCAATATATCGGTCAATATATATATATATATATGTATATATATTTTACATAAACACATAACAGAAACAAATGAGGATCCTTTAAATTTGATTCTATAATAAATGAGACCATTAAATGCCCAGAGCAGGAGATTTCACAGTATAAAAATACACTTGTCAGTAAACATCAGTGTTGATAAATAATCTAAAACATATCCTGTTACTGCCAACATATAAACTGATACCAATATATCTGTAATGAGCTCGGTCTCACTCTACAGATCAGTCCTAAATGAAAATAATAGTCAGTGGTCCGCCAGGAACAAAAACTTTGCAGCAGGATTGTTTTGCAACATAAAACTGTCTGAACCGTCCGTACAATATGATAACAGCTATTAGAGATGCAATAATCTTCTCAGCCTGTGAGCTGTAGCTGCATCCAAAACTTTTATATCACAGTGAAGCACCACACTGTTAAACAAACATATATAATAGCTTAACCTTTGTGTGAAGATGTTGCTGCAATCATGTTTTTGTTATTGTGTGCTGTGTTATTTGTTGGCTCTATGTAGTGTAATGTTTCAATATCTGGATCATTGTTGCTGTTTCCCGTCCTGTTATTGCTGCAGTCGGCTGATTGTTGCTGGTACACAATGATTTTCAATAAAATCCAATTAAAAGGACAATAAAAGAATCGAATAATGTTTTTGACAAGTGAAACATTTCTTCTATCAGACTTTATTATTAATGCTAGATGTAAAAAGACCTGGACAGGAAATCACAATATCTGTTTGCACAGTTATCCACACAAATAAGATAGAACATATAAATGTGTGAGTGGAGCCGTAACAGCTGTTTGTCAACGTTGGTATGTTTTAAGGGGATTTTTCAGTTTTTTTTAAAGAACGCAGGCTGAGATGAACCCAGTCGGGGTGAATAAACCACCCTGTCTTTGGACAGATCTAATGGATGCTGTGCTCTGATGTCAAGCTGCCCTCCAGCTCCGATATGAACGAGTGTCAGGCGGAGTGATGAGAGCTGAGAGTGAACCTCTGATCTGGCTCAGATCAGCAGGGACTTCCACAGAAGAAATAAAAAAAACACTGCAGCGTGGTGGAGCGAACAGTTCGGTTGTGACTGCAGGAGGTGAACAAATGGACCAAACCCCTCGAGGATCACAGTAACCGATAATGTTATATCTGACACAATGTTATGACAGGGGCTGGAAAGGGAGTGAAAGTGGGGAAAAATATTGGGTTTAACGGATGGAAGACAAGCTCTTATCTAAGGGGAACAAATGTAATATAAAACATGGAATTCTGAACATGTAGAAGCATCGATTTGTACCAAAGCTGCATTAGAGAAGTCACGAATAGACACTTGAAGTAATTGAATACCAAATGTTCTCTTTCTTGTTAATAACTTGCAGTATAACTGTCTGGTTGATTTTCACTCTTAACTAAACCAACTGCAGGTGAAACGGACACTATTGAAGCTCCTTTGGCGCATTAGTGCTTTTCAGATTTTACTTTTTGGCTTCTCTTGAAAGTATTGGCACAGTTTTCAATGTGCTGTTATTTTTTTTATGATGTTTTAACCCCTGAGCTTTGGTTTTATTTGAGCAGGTTTTGAGATATCTGTGTGTGGGATTCAGTTTGTGCTGCTCAAAGAGTTTTAAAAAAATGAAATACTTTCTACTGAACAAATAGTTGCAATGGAAACTGTTGACAGCGTGTTCTCCACTCAACTCTGCACATTATACATTCAGTGCAAACATTCAGTTCCAATGCAGGAAGTGATGTGTTACATAATTTTGAGAATGCCGACAGTGAGCGTTTTGCAGAATCATCCGTAATCAATATTCTGTGTGGTGATGGAGTCGTGTCCCGAGATCTCAGCAATTAAGTCAGTGAATAAAATTACCAGTAATTAAAAAAGTTACCATAACTTTTTTTTTTACTTACTGATATGTGCAGACTGCTGCTAGCTAGCGTTAGCCACCCAGCAAATCTGGAAACCGTTCAGTCTGACCGCCAGCGCTTCAACTCTAGACTCCATCGCCAGAGATGATACCTCGTCAACAAAACACATGAACAGATGTCAGATCAGTGTTCAGAGTCATTTTCAGTCCGACCCTCTCGTAGAATTCAGTCACCACAGTCGACCATTGTGAGTTAACGTAGTGTAGCTAATAATATCACAGTCTGCAGCTATCATCTACGTTACTTTTTTGACTAAAAACAACCTTTTTGTGCATATCGTAATAACACGATTTTACACGTTATTCCAGGCTGGGGGGAAAAGAAGGTGATTTTTCCTCAACCCTTATAGTAAACATGTCTTGGCTAGCATGGTTGCAGACCTCTGAGTTCTTGCACAAATCTGGGATTTGTACAGTAAGTCCAACAGGTTGGATGTTGCGCTTATTGATGGCTGTTTCCACCAGAAACAGTCGACTAGTAAATCAATCAGAGAAATAACAACTCTTAAATAAATATATTTCTTCAAAGGACAGAGCTCCCCCGTGCACAGCCGGTATTTTCAGTCAGGTGCTGGTCGGTCGCAGGAACATATAAGGTGAAAATCGAACTTAACCACCGCACACTGTAACGACTTTATTAAGAGCGAACAACGCGTTTCGCCTGTAGCTTCTTCAGGTTCGCTCAGTACGACTGCTGAGTACTCACAGGTGTGATAAATACATCTGAGTCACGTGACTAATTATCACAGTCTTCATTTTCTCAAAGTGAACATTTTACAAAGGGCACAAACTTTAAAATATACATATTACAAAAAACATGATTAATGTTACACAAAGTTACAAGAATTACACCATTTTATACAATTAAACTTCATTACATCCCGTAAACAACTGACTGAATAGGATGAGCAGAACGGACTACAGGTCCTACAGCTGTCCCTCTTCATCACTAAACGGGACGGGTGAATACAAGGGGACCTGGTGGTTTGTCAGCTGAAAATGACAATCAACCGGACAGAAATATCTCAGACTGAGTAATGACATGAACCTTCTGTCCTGGAGTTTAATCAAACTCAGACCAGCGGTGCCTCATGTCACGTTTGACAGATTTTGAGATCAAGTGTGAGGTTTTCCAAAAGTACAATGAAGTGTCAAAATTTCCCCGCATCAGTCATCGGTGTCCGCTACAAATGAATGTTTAATTATGTCTATAACATTACAGTTACTGACAGCAGCTAGTAGCTTTTTAATGAGACTGTTTTTGTTTTTATCCGATTTGTTAAATGCAAGTGAAGTGCTCGTTTCAGAGGTAATTGGGATTAGTCTGTCGAGGGATCATGGTAGAAAGTGGATGTGAATGTTTCCACTGTGTGGCTCGGCAGAGACACGGTGCCGCGTGATCCCAATTAGTCGAGCGGCGTCGGGGTCTGTGCGGAGTCGAGCTGAATGAATTTAGACTCATTTGTTTTCTCTGAGGTGGGATTTCATTCTCTGCATGTTAATCGTCCTTTCAACAAGACAATGTTCTTCTGTTTTTGTTTTATTTTATTTAGAAAGTGTGTGTGTTTGTAGTTTTGGTTTGACTTTGGTGATTCTGTGATCTTTCTCTAGTGACACACAGGTAGTCCTGGTTATGATCCGGTTTTTGGAGGATCCTGGTTATGTGTTGTGCATGTAAACACCATAACCTGTCTGTTTATTCTCTACCACATTCACAGGTAACTCAAATTATGTAATAGTTAGTCAGCAAAACAAAAAAAATACAATGATAAATGATGATCAACACGCTGAAAGGGAAAATCTGACTTTGGTAATGCAGCTCATGAAATGTGTTGTTGCTCTCGGTGATCCGATAGAGAAACAAGATCCAGCAGATAAATGAACTCAGCAGAGTTCAGAGAGAAACCAAAGAAGATCAGAAACCTGGATACTGTTATAATCATGTAAACACTCATAGAGGTCAGAGGTGAATTTGTAGTTTTAACAAGTTGAGGATGGTGATGATTTTTTTTAGGCTACATATCTTTACATTCGGCTGATGAAACATATAAAGTTTTATTTTTCATAAAGGGATTTAATATTTCTCCAGCAGAGTTATACCCTGGTAGTGTGGAGAAGACTCTGAAGCAGGTTTTGGACCATAAAGTAAGAAGATGCAACGAACCAAAAACTGAAAAGAATAAAGTAATAAAATTTGTCTGGTTAACTTAATTAGAGATTGAAGTTACACTGCAGGAATGTAGATTTATGACCTCAGTATTTCTAAAATCCTGCAGCCTTATAACATCAGCAACATACTGTTAATACCATCGACCCTTGAGATGGTGGCGCCTTGCTCAATGGCAGCTCAGCAGTGAAGGAAGATGATTTATTTCTATTTTTTTTTTTTTGACTTCCTCACTGCACTGATCGATTGAGAACTTCATGCGAATCTGGAGACATTTTGATTTAAATCTTTATTTTACACATTAAGTTGAGGTTTAAAGGTTGTTTTACTTCATGCAGATCTGGGGATGTTCTGTGTAATCTGGGTGAGGCTAAAGAGGTTTATTATGGTGACCAATTCCTCAAGGCAGATGATAAATATTCTAATTTTTATTTCATTCATCCTCTAAGTTAAGTGATGTGAGAACATCAGAGGGACCATATAGATATTTTGGCCAAATCTCTCAGCTCAAATTGAAATGAATTCATGTTAGAGTTTATATCTGACCAGGTCTGCCAAACACCTGGAGGTAACTGGTTATTATAGGCAACATAAGCTACTCATGAATGTTAGATTTTGAATAATAAATGGTGCCAATAGAGCCCCGTTTTTGCTAATTGATGGTAAACAAGTTGACTGTCACGTCCTACCGGCACTTTTTCTGTTTTTAGTGGGACTTTTTGAGGGACTCTTTCATTTGTGTTGCATTTGTTTCCTGGTTTTGGTTTTCTCTGTTCCCCTTCTGTGCTCCTCCTGTGTTTATACCTTTTTGTTTACTTTATTATCTGTTATATTTTGAAATTTTTCCTCCTTGTGTCTGGTCACTTTACTTCCTGTGTTTGATTATTTCATGTGTCTCACCTGTGTTTCATTTGCAATCACTTCCTGTGTATTTATAGTCCAGTTTTCAGCTTTCATACTGTGTTCTGAGTTTATTCTGCGTTTATGTCCCGTGTTTCTGACCCTAGTTCCTGCATTTATGGTTCCTGGTTCCTATTCCCAGTGTCTCCAGTGACTTTATATTATACATTAAATATCCAGCATCGTATCCAACCTGCCTGCCATCTCTTGCGTTTTGTGTCCACCTGCTCCACTCACACAAACCTGACAGTGATGTTTTATGACTCAGGAATTCTTCAGGAATGGATGGGTGTATCCGCTGCAGTCGCTGAAAGGACTGATGTGCTTTGCCAGACCGCAATGTTACATACTGTTTCCCCCTCATATGGCGCCTCGGGACAGTACAAAGACTCCTCATCAACATCCGTTTCGTATCGGTTTTCCATTCAAACTTAATTATCCCTGAGGGCAGATTTGGTTTGTTAAACCACACATAACAAAAGACATATCTCCTCTCTGGACTTAATCACACAACGTTATCGATCCGCCACGTCGTTGCTTTCCTGTTGACACTTATCCTCTCTAATTCCTGTCATTCTGTATTCTCTCATCCATTAATTGTTCATATATATAATGTTTATTTTTCATGGTTAATTTCCTCATTAAACCCCTTTCAGCCCTTCAGATCCACCTTGTTTCAAAATACATTAAACGCCTCCTTGGAACAAAATTGAACATACACGGTAAAGTTTGGACACCAACTTTGAACGCACTCACTAAATCTTCTTCTCTCCCCCCCTCTCGTCCTCCCTTTTCTCTACCTCTTCATCTTCATCCCCTTTTCCTCCTCGCCCCGTGTGATGAGCGAAGCCATTATAAGTGTGAGCCAAGCAGGAGGCCCCATTTATTCAGATTAGAGGCTCATTGTTGAGGGATACGAGGAGCAGATGGGCTTTTTGGTTTGGCTGTCTGGCCGAGTCTGTACGGACCGGCCCGCTCTGTCAGTCGGCTGTTATGATGATAAAAGGAGCTCCTTGGATTGCCTCCTTCCTTTCCGAAACCCCCCCCCTCCCCTGCCCTCCTACCTACTCGCAAACCTTCCCTGCTCCATTTTTTAAAAAGGCAATAAGTAAGATGTTTGCTGCCTCAGAGCACAAAGCGGCTACAATATATCAATGGGAGGCAACACAAACAAAAACACACACACACCTACCTGTGTTTTAAGGACATTTTCAAAGACAAAAAAGCAGAACAGTTGTTTCTGGATTTAGGCTGCTGATGTCTTATTACAAGACATTTCTATTGGTGTTATATATAGAGGATGATCGATAAAGGTTAATAAAGGTTATTACCTCCCTTATGGCCTTTTAATAATCTCTCTGTCTCCAGACAACGTCCTCCCCTCCTGCTTTCATGCTGGTTACCGCTGTTCAACTCTCTCCACATCCCTCCGAAAGACTTTTTTTCAGCATTTTCATGCCGTCGCTCTTATCCTCTGACCCCCCCCCCCCCCCCCCCCCGTGGACGAGGCGAAATGTGTTTTGAACTTGCTGAGTGTGACGCCGAGGGGGGTCGACTGCAAGTTTTGAAGTCTTATTCCTACGTCCAAAGGAAAAAAACAAAGTAGTAAACACGGTGAGTTTTCTGTCCTCATGAGCGATTGAGTTTGGTCGTAAAACTCACATACATTGCAGATCAGCTTGTGTTCAGTGTGTTCTCGCTTCTCTCAGAAACTTCCTCAAGGAAATTCTGTTTCATGAGGTGCAGCCTGCGGTTTTATTCCACCATGTGAGGAGCTAAATGTTGAAATTTGCAGTCGTGACGATATATACAGGGGGGCGGCGTTTGAATCTTCCCATGGCAGCCATGTTGGGAGGTCAAGGCTGAATTCAAGCGCAGCTATTTGGGCTGTCAACATGTGGGCTGTTTTGTTGTCTAGTGTGAGGAGAATCAATGGAGGATGTTTCATAAACTTCCAGAAACAGAAGTGATATAACTGTTATGTAAAAACCTCAAAAGGCATCAAGGCACACACTGATTACGGTGAGTAAAACAGGTCAAAACACCCGTGAATATGGTTTTCAATGCAACTGTTTCTCCTAGAAATTATGTTTCTACAGCATACTACTAAGTTGTTCTCCCAGTTACTCCGCGTTAGCGTCGAGGAGGTGGTCAGGGTGGATGGAGGGCGGACGAAACGCAGGACGTTGACACTAGCGAGGTTTGCTTCCTGAGTCCTGAGTGTGTTTAAGTTTGAGCCAAAAAAAAAAATCACTTAGGTTAAAGTTAATGAACGATGGGGATTCCAGTTAAATGTTAATTGACACGTCGGATCTTGTGCTTCAGGTCACTGCTGACTATTAGTGTCTAAACATAACAATAATACACAAGTGGATATTGTACTGCAAGATAATATATTTTGGTGTAAAATAAAAGAAATACATCATCACTGAACACTGAATAAAAAAGTTAAATGTCCTACTGGGAGCAAATAGTGCAGCAAATTGTGGAAATATTGCATAGAACTGATTCAGATGACATGACATGTAATATCTCGGAGGAAGGATTGTTTTATGAAAGCAGCAGTGATTTGTGTCTTTGCATCTGGATACAACACTTTCCCTCTTTCCTAGCATTGACATCTCCAAAAAAAAAAAAAAAAGCGGCAATTTCATCACATTCGCTTCTCTGATGTTCATCTTAACTTGATCATTTCTTCTGTTTGTGCGACCTGTTTGCTTCCTGCGTTATCTGTGTGCTTTGAATGACCATTGATTCACAGTAAGGTCAGAAGCAGACTGAACAAAAGAGTTCGGAAGAGAAACTAGTTTTAGTTGCTGTGATCTCAACAATAAGAATAAACTAACTTCCTCGTGTGTCATATTTATGTCGTTATGTCAAAAAAAGATATTCTGCTATTACCCAGGGACGAGTTAACCCTGATCTGCCACCTAAAACATACTTTTTCAATCCTTTAGGTACACAGAAAGCACATAGGCAAGAATGCTGCTTACATTTCAGGTGCTTATCGATGCGTACATGTTAATAAAAATATAAAAAAATATCATGAGCCACAGTCACAGAGAGACAATAATGTAGAATACTGTATATCCTACTTTTAACCAACAGTTTTTAAATGCCATGACACCCCATAATACTAAACTGTTGGATGGAACCATCACAATAATAATAATTTGGCTTATTCGTAGTGCTGGAGGAAATGTCACGGGCTCGTTAAAATAAAAGGATTTGTTCTCAGTGTGGTCAACACATTTAAAAAGCGACCTGCCCTTTTAGATTATTAGAGTTTTGCGAGCGAGCGTGACACTCCCGCCTGAGGGCGACGCTTGACGAAAGGTCGGATGTCACCGAAAAAACCACTAGAGTTCATTCTTGAGAGATCACGAATGTTCCCGGCAAATTTGACGTAAATCTGCCCAACAGTTGATGAGATTATTGTCGTTCTGTCACAGTTTATTAGACCATATTCTATGTTTTCCACAGCTGGGGGGGAGCAGGGGTGGGTAGGACGGTGGACGCTTAATTTGGGTGAACTGAACCTTTTATTAGGTCACACTGAGGCAGCTTATCATGTATTATACGTGTGACGAACGAGCAGAAAAACTGACCGACATCACTTTTTCTTAAGCCTCTCCAGCTATGGCAGAAGAACAAAAAAAGGAAGTGAAGAAGAGGAAGCTGCACACACACACACACACACACACACACAGAGCGCAGGATTGATTTCTGCCCTTCTGCGAGGGTATCAATATGGCCGCTGTGGTTGCGTGGCTCCACTGAGCGTGATGCAGCAGCTCAGCCGCATCAAAGCTGCAGACTCCAAATCTCACGCTGGCTGCACACTCACCGCCGGCCGGCCGCATGGATGGACAGCTGAGCTGCAGTGCGCTCTGGGAAACGGTGTTTTTCATCAACACCCAATCAGAGGCAGCTGTCAGGCGGAACAGAAGGCCGTCCTGGGGAGAAACGCTGATAAAGACATTGACACAGAGACTGAAAAGTGTGTGTGTGTGTGTGTGTGTGTGTGTGTGTGCGTGTGTGTGTGTTGTGGGTAAACAAACACACACAAACAGCAGAACACACACTCGTTTCTCCTCTCTTTCTTTGCCCTTCTGTAACACACACACCTCTACAGTGGCTCATAAATTGCAGTTTGTGTATCCGAGGAAACCAGTACACACACACACACACACACACACACACACACACACACATTTTCAGTCGCCATCAGTGTCTCCAAATATCAAGCGGAGCTGCTAAATTATTTTTTTTGTTCTTAGAGGAACATCCTCTCTCCTTATGTTTGGCTGTTTTTTGATGTTGCAAATAGATGAGGTGAAGTTTTATCTGTTGTTCAGCAGGTGTGCATGTTTTTGTAACATCAAATATTATATTGCATCAGGGTTTAAAGGAGATATATTCTACATATTTCCAGGTCTGTGTTTAAAGTCTGGAGCGCTACTGGAATATCTTTGCATGGTTTTTATTTATCTCGTACTGGCCCTTTATGCAGCGCTTCAGTTCAGCCTCTGTTTGAAACAGGCTGTTGTCGCTTTAAGACCCTGCTGAACTGTTTTAAACTTAAACTTTTGATTTATAAAATGTGCATCTTCAGTGGAGAGAAATAAGAGCTTAAGATAAGAAAGTAAAAAAAAAGAAAGTAGTGAGAAATAGACAAACTTTTTACAGGATTTGTGAAACATTTTGATAACAATCTGATAAAAAAAAAAAATGTTTCTATTGTGATGTTGTGTACTGGCTACACAGACAAAGACGGTACATTCATTGTTGGTTTTTTGGTCTCTTAAAAAAAAAAAAAAAAAAGCAAATACAAAGATAAAACAAGAGCAGCCATATCATTTAAATCCCGTCAATGGTATCAGACAAACTGCATTTGCTGCTCCACTGATCATAAAACAGAGCAGAAAAGTGAACTTGAACAGTCGATTTCTTCCCTCTTCAGTGATTTCAAAGCAACAATATATCATGTTTCCATTCTGCCGCCGCGCGCTGTGACCGAACCGTACTGCGCTCCCTACTGTTAATTTAATAAATCTTTCATCGCCGACAAGGCCGATCAGATGAACGAGAGCTCTCGAGAGCGGCGAGATCTCTGTCGAAGCGTGACGCGCCTGAAAAGAAAGATTAATTAAAATATGAAATATTAAAAGTTACGGGGGAGGAAGAGGAAAAACAGAGAGAGAGAGAGAGCGGAGGGAATTAAAAGAAAGAGAGAGAGAGAGGTGAAAAGGTTAGAGGAGGTGGATTTACTCCAGGCGGTGTGTGTGGAAGACGGCTCCGCCTGAGGCTGGTTGCTGTTAGGATGCATCCGTGTTTCTGCCTCCTTGTAGAGCTGTTTTACATAAAGAATGTGCACTCGGTTAAATCTGCACCTTTGTTTTCTATGAGAACCACAGCTGCACCTTCATGCTGATGAATTAAAGGGTCAGTCCACCAACTGTACACTTCAAAGTCAGTTTACTAGTCGTGTTAAGTGTCGTATAGTCGTATAATATCTTCTGTGGCTCTGCGGGACTATTGTGCTGTGTTTTAGCGACTGATAAACCTTTAAATGCATTAATCGGTTACTCAAACTTGACTTCCTGGATCATATTTTATTTCTCACTAGTACCCAGAGGCAACACACACCCCCCATCAACGCAGCCCCTGTGTGTGGTTTTCAGCCTGAATTGCTGCCATTGTTGTTAATCTCATCGTGTTTCTTCTTCTTCTTCTTCTTCTTCTTCTTCCAACACCGCGCTGCTGCCACCATCTGTTTTGTCACCGGTATTACACAGCGTTTCTACAAAGCTCAGTTTTCCCCCGTACGCACTACAACACCAAGCCAGCTTTTTCACATTTACACACTGTGGAGGACGTTTTGGAAAAGCTCAGTTTTCGGGGGAGAAAAACGCTTTTTTTTTTAGTCCGGATGGAAGGATAAAACAGAGGAAGATACATTTAGAAATTTAGTCAGCTTAGTGTGGAAAATGGTCTTTTTTGAGACTCTAGCAAATCACAGCTGAAGACTTTTCTGTTTGCCTTTTATTAAACCACATTAAGGGTTGATATTTTACACTGTAACTTTTATCCTCTTGTTCTTTTTGTCTCATTCCCTTTTTAGCTTCTTTTTACTTCCAAATTTAACACTTTTTAATTGTTTTTATATGTCTTTTCATTTGTGTTG
Source organism: Thunnus albacares (assembly GCF_914725855.1). Classification (NCBI taxonomy): domain Eukaryota; kingdom Metazoa; phylum Chordata; class Actinopteri; order Scombriformes; family Scombridae; genus Thunnus; species Thunnus albacares. The sequence goes on along the minus strand of NC_058125.1, from coordinate 24,474,295 downwards.
CTTTTATATTCTGTTTTAATGCCTTTTATGCTCTATGTAAAGCACTTTGAATCGCCTCGTTGTTGAAATGAAATGTGCTGTACAAATTAACTTGCCTTGCCTAGCAGCAGTATTCTGAATGGTTACAGTAGTCTAACCAGCTGGAAATGAAAACACGGATTAGTTTCTCCACATCCTGCCTGGACATCAATCCTCTGATTCATTCTGTGTTTTTAAGATGCTAGAATGCAGACATTGAAATTTAAAAACTCCTAGGAGTCTAGGATTACACCTAGATTTCTGACTATGTTTTTAATTTTCAGAGACATTAAAGAGAGTTTAACATAAAAACCAACCCCAGCACCATCAGTCCCCCAGCTGCAATCCTTAGAAGTGTCTGATGATCTTCACGTCGACTCGCAGGTGAACTTCTGCCGACCCGCCCGAGCGCTCATTTCCTCGTGTCTTTAAACTGTTATGTACATTTAAATAATCGTCTCGGTGATTTATTGCGTTTGACTGTTTTGAGCCAATCCCGGCTGACTCGCACTCCGTAATTTGCTTTTAATTACAAAAGAAATAAATGGATGCTTCTCCGTCAATTGAACTTCATTGTCAAACGGGGCCCCCTGTTCACCCCTCATTGGGCTAAACTCTCCAAGAGGATTAAACCTCGGTCTGAAAGCCACTTAGAGAACCTCATATTGCTTCATACATATTTAAGGCTGCACGGGGCAAGACAAAGCGACGTTAGACAACGGCTCATTGGTTCTCAGCTCGTTAGCTCTCTTTGTTGTGTCTCCATAGGAAGCGATGGAAACACAATGGTTCCTCTGTTTGACTGAGCCTTTGGCAGGCAGGTTTTGACTTTAAGGACATATGAGGACTCAGAAAGTTATAGTAAAGTATTTTAAACTTGTCTCACATGTGCTTAGTGTTGTGTTTAGAGTCCCGTTATGGTGTTTTGGCAGCACGAGATGAGTTTTTTCATTGTACAACGAAGAAAAAAATCATTTAATTGTGAAGTTTTTACATCATCTGCTGAGTCACTTAACGGTGGGTGTTAAAAGGTTCTTTCTTCCCAACATTACAAGGTTTTTTTGTGTTTTTTAATCACTTATTTCAGCTTAGTGTTTCTGTTTATCTGTTAATTTATCAGAAGTGTTTCTTTTTAGAGAGTGTCGTGATGTTAGGACACATTATTCTCTGCTTAATCAGTGACACTGACAACAGGTGTGCATCATTAGTTGCACTAAGCAGTGAGTCACTATGCTGTTGAGATGAGGTAGGCAGACTAAAACTGTTCTGTGCCCTTGTAGCTCAACCTGTAATTAACTGAGTGGATGGTTGATTCCAGTCAGGAGAGGCTGAGAAGGTAAAAGTCCAGTCACTGGTCAGCAGTGATGAGTAGGGAAGAGAGTAGGCGGCTGCAGATTTTTCTTTTGCTTCAGCTTAGGTAATTGAATTTCCAGGGTTTGTTTTTGCCTCTGTTTCATTAATACCTTTATTAATAAAAGTCACCTTTTTTGCAGATACAGTACTCCCGCCTGCTGACCTGCGTCTTCAACGTCAAGTTTTTTCCAGCGCCAAATAACAAAGTCGTAGTTTCCAGAAAACTTCACTTGTAAGACAAATTACTACAATCATACTGAAAGGATTTAATAGACTAATTAGCTCAGGTTTCACATAGTACATCTTATATCTCATATTGCTTTAAATGCAAAGTGCTTTAAATTGGACTAGTTTTGATCTTTTAAAAAATAACTCAAGTAAAACAATAACTTTAAGTATAATTTGGCTTTTTGGTTAATAGTTGCTAAATGTAATACATTTTAAAAACAGGAATGGTTACAACCCCAGATCAAACACTTAACAAAAATTAAATAAAATCTAAACAAATATATACATTAAAAAAAAAAGACTTAAGAAATCTCTCTTTAATATCTCATGCAAGTTTTAAAGTTGCAACCATTTTAAGCCACTTGGGTGCAGGCAACAAGCTGAAAACACACATAAAATTGTTTTGGTCAGTGAAAAGGAAGTAGAGCGGGTCGTCCGCTAATCGGAAGATCGGCGGTTCGATTCCCGGCTCCTCCAGTCCGCACGTCGATGTGTCCTTGGGCAAGATACTGAGCCCCGAATTGCTCCTGATGACTGCTCCAGTGAATGATTAGATTTCCTCTGATGGGCAGGTTGAGACTTTGGTCAGAAGACTAGTAAGACGCCATATAAATACGGTGCATTTACCATTAGCAACCATTCCCATATTTTAGCTCTGGTTTGGTCTCCACCAACCTCTGAGAGAAATATTTGTCTTTTCTTTCTCCATCAGCTGATTTCTAACTTTATCTGCTGTTGGTTTAGTGTTCAAAAGAAATCCCAGCATCCTAAATGTATCCATCTTTTGTCCTGTTTTCCTCTTTGTCTTGTCTTCCATAACCTCGGTGCTTTTTTTGTATGTGTTTGAAGTCGTGCCGTCTATATTATAGTCATTAATAAGCCGTTCGGCAGGCCAGTGTGTTTTGAAGTCACAATGTGCGGACACGTACAGGCTCCATATGTGGTCCCCTGATGTCCTCTCTCTCTTCTTCTTTGATGTCTCTGTTAAGATGTTTTTCTAATCGGCTGCTGATGGCGGCGTTGCGGGAAGAAAGGCGAGGTCACAGGGTTTGTAACTCTATGATAACACGGAGCTCTTTGATACCGCACGCTGCTGCCAAATATCTCTGCGACTACGTGTCCTCCCTCATACATGGACTTCCACATGTATGACATTAATCAAAGTACTGACAGCTACAGTTCAGACAGGCTGAGAGCGTGCTGCTGCTGCTGCCGCTGCTGCTGAAATGCCTTTTTATTTATTAATTACACATCCTAAAGTTAATTCATGCAGGTATAACTTGAAAAATGGTGCAAGAGCAGACATCTTTCACCAGTTGACTGTGAAGGATGAGGCCGTACGGCACCGAGGAATAAGATATATCAGGCTTTGGATACACACACAGTACTAGTAAGTAGATCAGTTCATCGTCGGTTTGGCTCCAAACGTGACAGTAAAAAAATATAGCAAATTACAAGCCATTTCCTTTAAATGCATGAAATAAGTTTTTTTAGTTATAAAGATGAAAAACAAGTTATTAAATATCAATTAATTATCATGCTCTATAAAAACTGTTCTAAATGTCATTACATTTCTTCTGCAACCTTAAATGTCAGTGTAGCACTAATTATAATTATAATAATAATAATAATAACTTTTCTATAGAGCACTTTTCAAAAACAAGTTACAAGGTGCTGTACAAAGACATAAAAGCAAAAAGAGAATTTAAACTGAATCAAGAGTGAGCAATTCCAATAAAAAAGAGTGCATTAAAGAGAGTTTTAAAAGAGGAAGGTGTAATGTGATATTATTACTTTATTTAATATGAATCTGCAAATATTTGTTCTTTTCCTTCGTCAACTCATACTGAATGTACAAAGCCTGAATGACCTTTTTGCTGGTTTCCTTCCAAGACTGTTTTCACAACTATGGATGTTGCCATAGTTACTCAGGCCACTGAAAGGATGAGACGACGCATATGGATCCATCTCTCAGTGTCCTCTGTTCTGCTCTGAGGTTTGGCTGCATTGAGACGGAGTGAAGATGCAAACAACTGCCAAGCGAACTGGTTGAACCTAATGATAGATGCAACCTGATTTTAGTAAATCACTAGTTAATTTGTAGTTACTAAGAGTTTAGGATGAACTTATGAGACATGGACTTAGTGATGGATTTATGAACAGCTGATGCAACACAGCCCTTGGCTTTGTGCACGAGGGTACAAACTCCGTCGTCTAAAATATCATTGTGCTGCAGCATTTCCTGTCATGGGAACTAAGGAGTCCATTAAAACTTTCTTTGATAGCAAACACTTAAGTAATGTAAAGACTGGCTGTTAGGAAACATCTGTAGTCCAACGAGAAGCAACTATGTAAACAGGAAGTCACTGTAGTATCATTAAAAATAACAGTTTTAGGAGCCAAAGGATACATTTAAATAACTGACAAACCTTTGTGAATGTAGGTCTGACTTTGTTTTATTTCTATCTGCATCCCTGGAGAAATATGTGTGTTTTATAATTAGTAGTATTCATGCAGTTTACAGTAAGAGAGAAATATCCCATTATGCTAAGCTAACTGACATTATTCGGTCATTTACGCTAACATCATCAGCATATAGTTTTGTAATTTGAGGTATACTGTGTTTCTTTCTAGTAAATGTAAAGTGTCAGGTCAGATATGTCGACCATATTCCATATTACAGCTGCAACTAATGATTAATATCATTATGCATAATTTCCCAGTCAACGGTTACGTCTTTAAATGTCGTATTTTAGTCCAAACCCCTAACATATTCAGTTCACTATCATGCTTGACAAAGAAAATCATTAAATCCTCACATATGAGAAACTAAAGCAGTTATTCAACTATCAAAATAGACGGTCAACTAATTAATTAATCAATCAACTAATTGTTGCAGCTCTACCTCATTTTACCTCTTTTACTCTTCAGATATTAGCAAGCTAACGTTAGCTTTGTCAGTTGGTTCATTCAGCTAGCTTAGCAGCAGTTCCACCTGCAATTAGTAGATGTAAATATATAGTAATGACTCATCTCTACGTAACAAATAGTTTGTGAGGTGCTACTGGTTTTAATTTAGTGATGTGTAAATCTGCACGTAGCTGCAACCAGCAGGTCCTTAAATAACATTCTTGTTGTGTCATGTAGTAACTCTTGTGTTTCTTACTTTCTAGCAGTGTTGCAATCAAACAATTATTCTGTTTGTACTTGTTTTAAATCTCTCTGGAGATGAATGTCAGTGTAAGTTGCTTTCAGTCTCTCTGTTCTTGTGTGTAACTTGGTGATAAAGTCTTGTTGGGAGCAGAAATTGAACAGCAGTCAGTGAGTTTTTCTGTGGACTATCAGCAAAAATCCCACTAGATGTGTATTAGTTTGACATTTAAATGAACTCGTGTCCCATCACGTTAAACCTTTGTGACATGACAGCTTCATACCGGACTGTAACGCAGCATCGCAGTGTATTTTTTTTTTTAGGATTTCTTCAAAAGTTGCGCCTTTTGGGAAAAGTGAAACAAGAGCTTGAAAGGTTCAGTGCTTTCAAAAGTAACTCTTATTTTTATTCAAATATGGCACAAAAGTGTCTGTGTTCAAGTTTCACTTCACATCTTCAAGAAAAAGCTTGCGGTATATATTTTGATTGGCGTAGCAGCTATTTTTCCACTGATTTCACCTTGATTTTTAGACTCGACAAGATAAAGGTAAAAAGATAAAAAGAATGATTGTTCTTTGAAGGCATGAAGAGCAAGGACCCTGGAGTCGTGCTTCAGCTGAATCCCCCGCTGGCTGCTGAGTTACCATGAACACCGTGTCAAGAGTCGAAAATAATAGTTGATTATTGATTAAGCTGATCAGCTATAAAGAAATTGCCTTTTACACTGACCTTTTCTGCAGTTATCAAGTATAATATCACACACACACACACACAAAAACCCCTCAAGGTCTACTTTCTAACCTTTTCTGGACCTTTCTACTACATCTTACACTTTGCTCAGTTGTCATGGAGATACTTTAGTTGTCATTACATTACCTAAGCATGAAACATCAGTCACATGATAACGTGACAACTGAGCACACTCCAATCTGTTGATGATGACCACAAGATGCGGTTGAAAACTCTAGAAAAAGCTAGTAAGTGGACTTTGAGTCACACTACTGTTGTCAGTGAAACAGAACGAACGTCTTGCTCAAATCACATAAGATTTGCTTGACTTTTACAAATGCACAACCGTAGTTGACAAAACAATCAGAACAAAAGTTGATCTCCCTCGGCTGAGGAGGGTTGTGTGATACGGTCAAAAGCTCCAGATGAGCTACTACATGGACCTCAAGGTGAGTCTGTTTTTTCAGCATTTTCTCTCGCTTTTGTCCATTTGAAGCACAGTAAGACATTGTTTTGGGTTCCACTACGGTATGGTGGCCATCTGTAATTACTGACATTTTAAAGACTAATTGATTATCAAGACGATACTTGTGAATTATTGATCGTGAAAGAAGTCATTATGCCTCCAGGGGTGCCTTTTTGACCTTTGACCTCACTATGGGATGAATAACGAATGTCTTTACAAACCTCAATGACGCATCATCACCGTGAGGACGGAGGACTCTGAGATTCCCAAACTCTGTAGCGGAACGTCACGAATCCTCCTCTGAGTGAGCGGACGCAGGTTCCAGCCAGCGTGACGCAGATCCAGAGGGACACGATGACGAAGGCGAACAGGAATAGACAGAGGGACCAGACAGAGAGATGGCAAGAGTGCTCTCACGCTTGATTTCTTTCTCTTCCTATCTCTCCTCTTATTTATTCAGTGACAGACAGAAAAAACTACCCGAAAGGACTCAGCTGGAGACATTTTACACAACAATGTCCGCTCGCTCTGTTTTTGAAGCTTGTTTGATGTTAAAATCAGAATAGTTTTAGCAGCTAATCAGCTGCCAAAGCTGCTTGTTTGCCCCGAGAGGACGAAGGCTCCTTCAGCTTCACTGGGAACACTGGACGCTGAGAAAAAAAGGGTCAGTCGAGCCTTTATTTTCATGGTAAAACCAGTGTCTGAGCTCACTCGGCCAGTTAATTGTGGCTATTTGCAGCCTGAGGATGATGGCTGTTAGCTTTTAACCTCCCGTGACCAGGCCACCAACATTAAAGCTGTTCAACTTTTGGGCAACAGGGATTTTTCACTTCATTACATTCATAATACGTTCTGAATTGTAAAGCAGAGCAGAACATCATGTGGGTTTAGTCACCATATCTCCCAGTTATACATGTGACACGGCTGATCAGCGTAGAGAAAATGTATTATCATTATAATTATTATAATTTCTTATTTTCTCCTTGTTCTTAAGTTTTTGTTCATGCACCATCCATGGTGTACAATACATAGTGATTAGATTGTCTGGTGTGTCTTCAGTTGAACAACAGTTTCTCTTAAAAGGTCACTCACTATCTTTGAGGTAGAAAAACGAAAAAAAAAGTACAGGAACGTTGTTATCGGACATCAGTTGTAACATTAGAGCGATCTGCTTTCTGATTGGAGGATGGAGGGCTGCGTGTCTGATGAGCGACCCGGTCTCACATCAAAATGTGTAAAAGCAACGTTGGTCCACGAACACAATAACGCGTCTAAAACTGTGAGACGCCTACGGGGGTTTTTTTTGCTTTGTTTTGTTTTGTTTTTGTCTCGGCGTATTCGTCTCTGTTGGCTTGCGTCTATCAAGTTTCTGTCTGAGAAAACTTTATTTCTGAGAATTTAAGTTTTTTTTTGTCAGTTTTTAAAATTAAATGATCAACTTCACATTTTACCGCTGCAGGCTATAAAACGCCTTTTCTTATGAGAGATAGTTAGAGTGCAGGCGACTTGAAATAGAACGAAGCCCACTGACGGCCGACAACCCAAAAGAGGGGTCGAACGTGTCAATTTACCCACAATACATTGCTCCTCTGTAGCCTTCAGTTATCAAAAACTGACAAAAAAAAAACTTTATTTCTTCGCGGTCCTTCACAGTCCTGTTGGCATCTTTCTCTGGCTGATATGTCATTGTCATTATTGTTATGATTGTTGTTATCTTAAAGAGTACGGTCTATATATATAAATAAAAATTGATTGATTGATTGATTGGTTGATATTGTTGAGTTATCAAGGATACTTTCATGTTTTTGTGTTGAGAAATGTTGAAGATATCTATATATATATATTAAAAGAAAACCATTACTACTTCTGAGCAGGTCTTCCTGTCAGCCAATCACAAAGCTTCAAATTCTGGATTTCATACCCAGTTCATCCCCAAGGCTCTAAAATCTACATTTTATCAAACAGTTTATCATCAAACAGTTAAATAACACAAATAACATAACAGCTCCATAAACTATAATAGCAATAGCAGCATCCATAGCAACCACCATAGCAACGATAGAATGCCTGAAACCATGACTGACAAACTAAACATCATATACATTCAGTGAATGAAGACTATGAAAATAAAATGCACATTCCTTTATTTATCAAAGCAGATTTTGATGTTGAAACTATCTTATAGTATTGAAAGACAGAAACTTGACGGTCACATGACATGGATGCAGGTCAACAGAGACGAACAGGCCAAAAAAACAAACAAACAAACAAACATAATTTTAGAGTCGTTATTTTGAAACTAATCCATTTTGAGCCGTGCACCAACGTAGCTATTACACATTCTGATGTGAAACTAGGTTGATATTGTGTCACATCGTGTCACACCGCTAAACTATAATTAGAAATTTTAGCATAAAAAGTAATTAGAAAGAAGTGCTGCGGCTGAATAACTGATCCAGTTAAATTACAGTAATAACACCGTTGCAACTAATCACATTTTATAAACCGCTCTTATTTTGAAGTGTATTTTCATACAGTCCTGGCTGTATCTTCTTTGTCTTTACATTCTTACTGCTTTCCCTCTGTCTTCTCCTTCATCATCTCTCTTATTATCTTGTCATTTTCTCTCTCTAGATAGGTAATTAGATTTAACTGACATCAATAAAAGTAAATACGAGGCTGCAGTCACCCCAGTCCTGACATACAATTAAATTGTCTCTCAGCCTCACTTTTCTCTCTCTATCACTCCTTCTTCTATTTTTTTTTTTCTCTCTTCGTGTCACCGTTTTCCACTTTCCATCACTGTCTTCCCTTTTCATCGTCTTCTCTTGCTCGTTGTGCTGGATGAGCTTTTCAAGAAAAAGACATTTTACTGTGAGGAGCTTTCTGAGACTCTCTGTCTCTGATTGGCTGCTCTGGTGCTGTAATGTGACGTGATGAGAGAGGAAAGCCTCGGAAAGCTGGATGACACACACTAAGTCTCCTGTTGTGTGTGTGTGTGTAAGTGTGTGTGTAGGCTTTTGAATATGTATTTTGGGGGGGGGCAGAGTCATCAGGTCACGGAGGGTGTCTGATTGTGTGTGTGTGTGTTTACAGTCAAGCTCTCCATTGTTGAATACACAAAAACATGGGGAAAAAAAAAAGACAAATGCTTTAACATTTGTCTTCATTAAGCGCTTCTTGTGATTCTCTGTACATAAATATGCATGCAGGTATGTAAATGTATCACGGGGGCTCATGGGAGTTCAGTGTGACAGCTTCCTGTCTTACCTGCATACCAATCTGTAGAAAACCATTATTCACAGAAATCTCTCGACACTCGTCTTTTCAGACTCTTGACCTGTTCTAACTGATTGATGCCAAACAGCCTCCCGCTGCACACACATGCAGGGTTTCCAGTGTATTCAGTCATAATGTGGTTAACGCAGACCTGAGAGCTTGTCCCGGTCTGTACCAAAATATATCACAACCATTAATATCTCAGGTTTGCTCTTTGACAGTGCTTCAGAAAGCGAGTTTTTACTTAGCATTTAAACGTTGCCGGAATAAATGAGTCACTTGAAAGCTGGAAGGTTGGAGGAATGTAACTGTTGGTTAGTAATGTGTTATAATAATGTGATTTAAGTAACTAGTGTGATGATTACGTCTGTGTAACGAGTGACTGATTACATTTTTCAAGTAACTGGTTTATGTGCATGATGCTCCATAGAGTCACTCCATCATTTTTGGGCTGATCTGACAGCGACCCAATATCAGATCAAGACCAGTATCAAGAACTGCAGTGATTATTAGCCAATTAATCAATTAGTCAATCGACAGAAAATGAATCGCCAGCTATTTTGATAAGCGATAAATTGTTTTAGTCATTTTTTAAGCAAAGATGCCACATATTAGCTGCTTTCTGCCTCTCAAATGTGATGTTTTCATGTTTTTCTTTGTCATACGTGACAGTTAACTGAATATATTTGGGTTTTGGACTGTGGGTCAAAAAAACCAAAACATCTGAAGACGTCATGTTATGACTCATTATGACTAATCAGTTACTTGCAGCCTTAATGGGTTTTTTTTCATTAATGCTAACATTTGCCAATTAGCAATAAACATTTTTCACTCACCGCCTTTCTATCTTATAGCTTGCTTTCTCTTTTGATTCTCTCTCCTTGTTCTCCCACTACTCTCTCCTCTCCTCTCTTTTTATCTATTTCCATCCCATTTCTATTGAGACTGAAAAAGCAGGATGGTACTCTCGCTCGTTTTTGAAAATCTCCATCTTCTTTTGTTTCATTTGAATAAAGAAAGCCGAGTCTTTTTCTCTCGTCTCTGCAAAGTGGAAAATGTTTAGCCGTTCCATTTTGCAGAGTGACTCTCCAACCACCGCTCTGCTTCTCACTTCCATTTACATTACCCCCCTACTTCCTTCTCTTTTCTCTAATACCCGCTCTGTGATTGGTCAGGACCGGGAGGCGGGAGTGTACCTGATCTGCTGTGAATGCTCCCAGAGAATAGAGTCAAGGTTCTTGTGAAGATTAGAGATGTGAATATGAAATGTACTATGGTGAAGGTTAAGTGGGAAATGTACTGGCTGAAGAAGATCTACTCTGCATTTTTTTCCATACATACAATATTCTCTCTAATAATGTAACCATGAAGTTACATAGTGATCACCGCTGCATGGGGGCACTGGGTTGTGTTTTAATACAGTGTCGCTGGTTGTATTGGATCATTGTTAGCAGGGATGTGTAATATCAGTATTGAATTTACAGGATTTTATCACCAATGTGCTCAAATAATTTTCTCTGTAAGGTTTTTAAAGCTACAATATGCAACTCCTGGAAGTCAAGCTAGCGTTAGCATGAGACTGGAAAGCAAAGCACTCATCGAAGAGGCCTTTTCTGATTGGTTGAAAGGACGAGGCTCGCTTTAAAACCTTAAGAAGGGAATATATTAATCTATCTCTAAACCTTTGACAACACCTCTCCTCGTAAGATATGTTTTGGAACATATTTTAACTAGAAATATAAGAAAAAAAATAATTTATTGAAGTCAGATCGATGGATTGTGTGAAGAGCTGCTGATAGTTGCAGTTTGAACAAACCTCTAAATAATCTTGGAATAAGGGTTTTTCCCATTTTCCCATCCTGGTAAAAAGAAAATTATGGGTAAAATATGAATACTTATCATTTATATTATGGAATTTGGATATACTGTGTGATTATTTGTTATAATGTCAGATAGTGGCAACGAATCCACACGTTTTCCTCCAGCTCAGTCTTAATGTTGTTTTAGTACTTGACTGTGAATTGTTTTTAAAACTCCTTGAAGGGAATTTGGGGATTTTGGGGAAGCTGTAAAGATGTCTTAGGCTTCTACCAATGATTGTTTTCATTCATCTTTGTCCGTTACTTTTAATTGTTTTTTTAATCTATAAAATGTAGAAAATAATGAAACATTCCCATCACAAGTTACCAGAGCATTTTGTCTCATTTCGTCTAAAAATATCAGTGTGAAACACTGAACGTGTCTTTCATGCCAGTCCAACATCTATGGGACTGATTTACCAATTTCATAATATGCCACCCCTGCCTTATTGTGATTGGTTCAGCCTTGTCACATGGTCTCTTCTGAAAAATGTTTTATTTTTTTCTCTCGACTCAGTATCAAAGTTTTCCTCCGTATACTATACTGTATATTTAAGAGCTCTGTTCTTCCTCTCTGTTTATTCCTGTTTATCTGACCTTGGTCGTCTCCTCACCCTCCTGGCGAGTCTCTGCAGTGAAGTGTTTGTTTGTTTATTCTATATGTTTGTGTACACTCTCCGAGCGCTCATCCGCTGTGTTGACAGCCGCCGACGGCGAGGAGAAGAATTAACGCCGGTGGTATCTGGAACATTAATGCTGGGAAAGTGTGTTTCCTCCCGACGTGAGACTTCAAGTCCAGTTTGAAGGCTGTTCTGAGGAGAGGGAGAGTGTGAATAGAGAAAATAGAAAAAAAAAAGTGACTACATATTCAAGAGCCCAACACAAGAGCTGCACACTGTTCAAGGAGAGGTTACAAATCTGAGAGGAGAAGAATCACTGATAGAGAAAACACTGTATGTTATGTCATCATTATTATCTCTTGAAAGACCCCAAGACCCTGCTCAGTATCAAACAGCAAAAAGACACAGTTAGCTGTAGACTAGCTGCTGAACATAGTGGAGCATTTAGCAGCTAAAGAGCCAGATATTTCCCTCAGGAGTTGATAGAGAGCAAAAACAGAAGCTAAAAGAGAGTGAATGTTGGACTTATATTCACAAGGGGGACAGAAACACGACTCCAAACGAATGATAATGTTGGAAAATAAGAAACTGTTTGCTAACAAGTTCAACATATCAACTTAAAGGGTGATGATATGTCAGGTGTTGTGTGCATTCACTACTTGTTTCCACAGCCAGCAGATGGCCAAAAAATTAAGTTAATGCAAGTTTAATGAGACAGCTTTAGAGTTGTTGAGAGGCTAAACGTTTCCCTCTGCCTGTCTCCAGTTTTTATGCTAAGCTAAGCTAAGCTAACGACGCCAACCTCGAGATTGAAGAGAGTGAATATTGGATTTAAATTCACCAGGTGGACAGAAAAACGACTCCAAATGTATGACAATGTCGGAAAATAAGCAACTGTTTGCTAACAAGTTCAAATATCAACTTAAAAGGTGATAATATGTCAGATGTTGCGTTTAAAGCTTGTTTCTGCTGCTCCCAAGTTACTAAGTGCTACGTTTAAAGACCAGGAAACATATTCAGCTCTTGAACCAACAAAATGCAAACACCATTTAATTTGATTTGATTTTTTTTTTTTTTTTTCTTAGTGCCAGCTAAAAGAAAACTGATCTGTAGTGTCAGAAATAAAACAAACCCTGAAGCACAGGATCAAAAAAAATGTGTTTATACCTGCAGAGGTGATGATACCTCCACTAGTGCTTCTCACACTTGCTGCAGTGTCCCCCCAGTGGTGTCGACAGCACAAGTTTAGTTACCATCAAACCGAGATGAGTTGTCGAGAACAGGGAGAGAGGAGACGGGAGGGAGATGATGATCCTGCTGAGGGGAAGTAGGAGTGTGTTGCATTGGTAATGGGCCCACCTGCTGTTCCTCCATCTCCTGTGTAAGAGTGTGTGTGTGTGTTTCTGTCAGCGCTACGCTCTGTAATAACAGCACACATGATGCAGAAACACATCAATGAGATTTTTCACGTTTTCCTGAATGAAGCTATAACTGGAAACTTGTTAATGGTGCTACAGCAGAGACAGAGAGAGAGAGAGACAGAGAGAGAGAGAGAGAGAGAGAGAGATGGTTTATTACAACTTGTGTCTTATTTTTTATGGTTTTCTCCATCATCTATATCTCAATAATGACGTTGTACTAAGCAGGTTAGTTGCTACACCGCATTTATATATAGAGTGCAGCCACAAAACTGATGTAAATAATGTACAAATCAAAAATGATAAGACATAAATAAACACAGTTAAAACAAAGGAATCAGAATCCGTTTATTAGTATGCAGCATACAGAGAATGTGTCTTAGCGTTTGCTCCCACAAACGCAACATAGAATAATAAAGAGAATAAAAACAGAGCGAAGGTAAGGTAGTAATAAATGATAAAATGAAACAAAATAGTATTAAAATTACATTTAAAATATATTAGAGTAGAGTAATAATAGAAATTGGATATAAAATTTGAAATGAAATATGGACTACACTGTGGAAAAAGAAATAATA